>NC_071401.1:202741318-203355144 GCF_017976375.1 Cuculus canorus
CACAGCTTTCCCATTTCTAACATTACATATGGCTCCAAAGTCACTCAGAGAAGCTAATCTGAGACGTGTTCTTCCTCTGGCTCAAAGAGAGTGACTGCCTCCTTCCTTTTCCTTGTTCCTTGTGACAGGGGAAAAATAAAGGTAAAGTTTAAACAATGTAACTATTAGATTTTTTACTGAATCACAGAAGTTTTAGGTCAGAAAAGACCTTTGAGATCATCAAGTTCAACCACGAACCCAGCACTGCCTAGTCCACCATTAAACCGTGTCCAGATTCATCATAACTCTGAGCTTGGCAATCCAGCCTGTTTTATTACCCAGCAGAGTGCATCCATCCAAGCCATGAGCAGCCATTCCTCCAGGAAAATAATGTAGGAAACAGTATCAAAGTCCTTATTAAATTCTAAGTAGACAACATCCACAGGCTTTCCCTCGTTCGCTAAGTGAGTCACCTTGCCATAGAAGGAGATTAGGTCAGTCAAACAGGACCTGCCTTTGCTAAACCCATACTGTCTGGACCTAATCACCTGGTTATCCTGTGTGTGATAAGGGAAACTGAGAACCAGCAAGAGCTTTCAGTCCTGGCTCTTTCTGTGTAGGACCAGTCATTTGATGTTTTCTCCAGGGATCTTTAATTAATGTCTTTGCCTAGACAACATTCCCTACTGCAATTGTACCTTGAAATAAAAAGGCATTACTTTATCAATTAACTGTTATGAGAAACAATAATGGCATAGGCTATTATAATATTTGTGTCTTGGTAAGAAATTTGCACAGTCCAATCAAATCCCACGCACAGACACGAAGGAAGAAATGAGTTGAAGTTTGATAACTCTTCTTTTCTTGCAGCGATCTAGAGAGATTTTGTTCCCTTTTGTTTTTTCAGATCATGGGATTTCTTCCTTTCTGATGGCACACCATATTCAGTTAGAGGTTGGTAAGACATGTGCAGTTTAACAGCCAACTACACATTGAGGTAACACGTTTTGCTGCCAAACCAACTCACCATCCGGGAATGCAAAAGGATTTGAAATAGCAGACAATGGTAGCAATCTGAAACAAATAATTTGGATGCTGACAGATGTGTCACGAAGTCATATCCTTTGCTGTGCATCATCTTCATATTACCTTTGTTCCTTTATAGTGAGAGTTTAGCCTGAGATCCTTGTTCACTTCTTGATTTTGACTGGACATCGCGAGACACAGAAGAGGGTGCAAATCTTTCATGCCAATGAGAACTGGCAAGGTTGTCTTTCTACCTCTGGCATTTTGGCCCATGCTTCCTAACCAGCTGCCCCTATGGGTGCATACAAACACTGAGTACAGTAGCCCAGATGAACAAAGGTAAAAGAACACCAGAAATGACGTCTGGAAAGAGACAGGTTTGCAGGAAAATACTATACCAACTTGCATAATACGGTCAAAATTGTGTAAAAAAAGACATGCAATGGAAGAAAAAGAAAATGTGTGAAATGATGTAGTTCTGAGGACTCATCTTAATCTTCTAACCAAAAAATAGAAGACTCTTACTGTGATTGTTACTGTAGTACTTAGTAACATCCTCTTAAAGCCAGTGACGTCATATGAGCACATAGAAAGCAGAAAAGAGCTTTCAGGAGAAAAGTTGAGAAGAAACTGATAAGGAAATAAATGCTTCAAGGCTGGAAAATACTATGGAAAAAGACAGATGGAGTTGTCAACTCGGAAAGGAGTCAGATGCAACTATCGCTTTTTGTGATGATGACTCTTCCAGGACCTGTAAAAGAAGGACCAGAGGCAAGAATTTCACACTGAGGGGGAGGGGGGTGGAATGGAGGGAAGTGTTAAGTGATACAGATAAGAAGAGGAAGGGTAAACCAATGAAAAAGCTAGAGAAATGAAATACAGGTTATTTTTAGAGAGGGCAAATAACTTTGGAATTAGGAAACCAAAACCATTCACCATCACTGATGTGAATGTTTATCTGTTGCGGAAACCAAAGGATGAATGTTAAGAGTAATTCCTTTTTGCCTTGGAAATGCTAAGTGATAAAGAACGTAGTAATTATTTCCAAGGGATCATAAAAAGCTCAGGTTGCATTGGATCTTCTTTTCCCTAAGAATAGCTCTTTGGGTCCAGCAACTGAGACCCCATTCCCCCACCAGCTCAACAGCTCCGGTGCAGAGTGTTTTAACTGTGAATGGCAGGTAGTAACATCAGCTCTTCTGTGCAAGACAATGTTGTTATACTGTCAAAGAGAAAGCAGGAGGTGTGAAATGTGTCTGGAATTAACTGACCCACAGTTATCATAGACCTCGTTACTCTGTTCTTGGAGAGTATGGTCTTTGGCTTTGTCTGTGCTTTCCTTGGCATAACAAAACACCATTTCTAAAATAACAGTCCCACGAACTGACACTCATTACACAAGTTTTTTTCCATCAGCAGAAAGACAGAAAACAAATAGCACCTAAAGGATGAATTTCTTAACTAGTTAATTACAGGCCCAGGCACACACCTTCAGGCATTTTGAGTGGAGGCAGGACCTCCACCACCAAAAAAATCTCTCTACAAATAAAAGTGCTCTTCCCAGTTTTAGTATCCTTCAGAGTCATACCTTCTCCCGCTCCATTCTGGGATGCTTCTTCTGTTCTTAACACTTCGAAGATCTGAGGGCTGTGGCCCTAGTCCAACAAAGTGACTGAGCACATGTTCTTCAGACTCATTGCAGAAATTTGCAAGTTTATGTGATTTGCTGAGTGATGGTGCCCAACATGTGGAAGTACGGAGGTTATTGTCTCTTCAGACTTTCCACTTGGACTGGTTCTACCATTTGGACTTCTACAAACAGTGACTCTTCCTAAATATTATGATGATCCAAAGAACAACAAAATAAAACAGCTGGATTAATGGGACTGGCTGTTTTCCATTGGTTTCAAAGAGAAGGGGGAAAAATTTTAGGCTTGGCGTCTTTTTTTCCTAATTTCTGCATTTTTTTCCAACAAGATAACACCATTGCATAAGTTACATTCCAGTAAATGGTAAATCACTGTTTTTTTAAGGTCCAAATCTGATGTTATTTAATTTGGGGGAATGTGAGGGGTAAATCCTTCCCAAGAGAAAGAGCTCTGCAATTTATTCTAGAACTCAGTATAAGTAATCAAAGACTTCATTTTGATACACAGGGAAGTGATATTTATAACAGCCTGACCAGATTGCAAACAGATGTTGGTAGAAAGTGAATCTATTATTAAATCAATTTTCCTTTACACTCCCAAGAGACTGTGGAACATAAATCAGATATATTTAATAAAAATCAAGTATGCCAGAAAGGTTCAGCACTGAAGCATGTGCAATATGACACTGGCAGAACCACCTTCTTGTCATGGCCCTGAACATAATTGATTAAATATCGCAGTTGTAAGAGATAGGAGAAGTGATCAGCCAGGGTAGGACTACATGAACTTTGTAAGAAAAAAGAAAACAAACTACTAAAGCTGATACTGGCCTATATGTATCAATCTACTTCCAGTTGATGGACCGGTCTAATGACTAGTCAGTATGGATTGTGATATCCAGCAACATAAGAAACTAATTTGAAAGAGGTGACTTGCTTATTATTGTGGAAAAATGTTTGTCCTAGGTTATGGAGTGGGAATGGCACATGATACTAATGACATTTTCTGGATGTTTGGGGAGAAATCCCTTCTGTTGATAACTAGTCTAAAATTTATCACTTTTATAATTCTATAAGAGAAAGTGGCAGGAACTGGGGAAAATTCACAGCATTTTTATGTCTACCAGTATCTGTCAGGCTATAGCACGTGTTCAAGCAACAACAGAAGAAAATGGAAGTATTGTACTTAGTGAACACCTAACTCATAGAGTTAGACAAGAGACCAGCACATCGTGGTGCAGAAGCCTATCTACTGAGCTGGACCAAACTTAGTGTGATCTGTGCAGTAACCTAAATCAGAGACTCGTGAATCAGGCATAGATATATAAATATCTCTTACAGTATTAAAGCAACTGGTACCCTGTTTGGATCGTTATGCGTCTTAAGGAAATAGAACTACACTGATGTTTCCCAGAACACCCAGTCTGACATTCTGGGGCAGCCAGCACAAAGTGGGGTTCACACACTGGCCTCTACTTAAGTCCACATAAATTTGGTTCTAGTAAGGAAAGTTCAGGCTGGAGAGATCCTTGCATTTTGAGGTGCTACTTCAGATAGATCATAGAATCATAGAATCACCAGGTTGGAAAGGACCCACTGGATCATTGAGTCCAACCATTCCTAACACTCCCTTAAACCATGTCCCTAAGCACTTCATGAACCCATTCCTTGAACACCTCCAGGGAAGGTGACTCGACCACCTCCCTGGGCAGCCTGTTCCAGTGAACATTAGATACTTACTTAGGTAAGTATCCAATGGAAGTCGTGCTTAAACCCTACAATTTCAATGCAGTGACAACTGGTTTACATTATCACTCATTCAGACTTTTCAAAACTATTTTGTGGATCTCTTGAATTTTACTGTTTACTAAGAAGCATGAATATAACTACCATAATTGGGGTAACCATGCTGCCTTCTGTATTGCTTTATTTGTAACCTTTTCTGTCAGGAGCCCCTTTAAGATCTGGAAATTCAATTCAAACTGATTGCTTGGAAAGTGATACAATGATTCTGAAGGGCTGTATATAGCAATGCTGCAGGGATGAAAAAATAAAATAAAAAGAAATCATTTAAAATGTTCTTGGCTAGAAATAGGAAAAAAGTGTATTCTGTCAAGTAATAAGATTTTAAAGATCACATTTGGGCTGTCAGGAATGAATTTTATTTTAATGAAGTGATGACTGGGGGCCAAACTCATTATTTCTCTCTTTCTTACAAGTTTGAGCAAAAGCAGTAAGGAAGATAGGAACGGGAAATTCGTTTCCCCTTTCCTTCCTGCCAAGCAGTGAAGGATGAGAATTCAATCCTTGAACCAGCTGTTTCCAACCTCTCCAAGAGCTCAGGCCATCAGCATCATTATGAAATAGCTGTGAGCTGGAAGCAGGCTCTGGGACTGACATCTTTTTGATGCTTCCATATCCTCCTGCATAGCCAGTGCGAACAGGGCTTTGGAGCCCTGCAGGAACAGGCTTTTCACAGGCTGCCACGAGCAGCCTTGGTCCCATTAAGCCAAAGCTAACATAGCATCACCCACTTAGTGTGTCTTACATCTCTTTTTTTTTGCAGCTAAACACCCACAATGCCTTTCCAGTTGTCGTTGAGTTCTTGGGGTCTGTATTTTATTTTATTTTATTTTATTTTTTTTATTTTCTAAGTGCCTGAATTCTGGGAACAAAGATGAGTCTTGAAGCACTGACTGAATTTAGGTATTTTTAATTCCAGTGTTTTGCTCCCAGGAACAGCAACTACAGCCTGTAGGACGTTGCTGTTTGATTTGCACTCAGCTGGAGCGAGTCGCTGTGGCCTGGATGCTGTTTCTTACACAGACGCCATCCTGGCAGCCTAGAAATATCTTAGGCAGTATTGATTGTGACAATAATGAGCAACAATGGGCAGTTCACAAGTCTGGGAGAGATCATTATATTTTGAAAACACAAATTTTTTCTCACTGCCATTGATTACTGCTGTTTATCAACTAAATGTCTAAAACCTAAAATCTGAATAATCCTCACAGTATTTTAGAAGAAGAAACAATAATAAAACTTCCTATTCTCTTCAGAAACATGGGTTTTTATTTTAATAATGTAATGAGCTCAGAAAGACTTATGCTTCTGTTAGAATATAAAATAAACCAAATGGAATCATTTGTAATCAGGATTTTATCTGAGCAATGTGCTCTTTGTATCACCCACTGCCTATAAGATTGTGTTCCATTATACTACAGCAGTAATAGGAAAGAAACTAAACTGTTTGCATCAACAATAATGCAAACAATTTTCAAGCCTTGCATGTCAAAAATCCATTATTCCAGACATGATTACCTGGAACTGCTGATAACAATTGTCACCAATTACACTTTTTTACATTGTAGCAAGATTTTTATTTCTCTTTCTCCACCCCATCTTTTCTTCCTCTTTATTTTTGTCCCTTTTTTTTTTCCTCCAGGGGGGTGGGGCAACGTCTCCATCACTTAGATTAGAACATCACATTTAGTACAAGCAGCAGATGTTAATATGGAAAGACAGAACATCTCAATTTTCACACTGTTAATTCAGCTTACTGAGCCAATTTCACAATTCTCACATTCCTCTTGTCCTAAGAGAAAATGCTAATTTAGATTGTTAAAACTGACACAGGTTAGGGTATAAAGGGTAATTAGCATAAGATCCTACACAAAGTGTTTTTAGCACCATTAATCAACACCCACCTATGCATACACTTTTTTAGTCAGCAATGGTGTTGAATAGTTCTGAAAAAAAACCCTCCAAAATATTCTGTACTAGTTAAAAACAAATGCAGAATTTGGTTGGAAACATTTTCCAGTGATAGTACCTAATATGCAGTTAAAACAGACCTTTTATTTTACTCATGAGAATTAGTAAAACCTTATAAAAGCATTCTAGAAAAAAAACCCTTTATGATTTTTTAAGATTGGAGGGGGATCTGCTAAAATGCAGAAATACATCAAAATGAAGTACCTTTTTTCTTTTTTTTTTTTTCCACTTTCTTATACTGAACATCAGGAAGCATAGCCAGAGTTAAATAAAAAAAGTATAATTCTACTTTGTACTCCGCTTCATTTAAACACATATAGTTCAAGTAAATTAGGCCTTCATTAGTACAGACCGCTTTAATCATCCCTTAAAATAGTATTTAGGATGGGATAACCCTGTATAATTTTATAACACTTCCGCTTGGAATATATTCTACAAAAAAATCTAAGTTACAGTTACTATGAATTACTTTAAATGATACAAAGTGATCATATGAGCTGCCTAGGAAGGAATTCCTAAAACCAATAAATGAAAGAAAATATTAATTTTCGTGGGATTCTACAATTTGGGCAACTTTCTTGTTGATCATTAAATCAGGTTCCATAAAAAGGAAAAATGGTATTCCCTAAATCAGAGAAGTATAGAAGTAAAAATTCCTGCTGCCAAGGACAAGGAGTTCTAGGCATTTTAATGCTAAAGCAGGCAAGTCAAGTAATTATTGTCTCTAATTGGCACTTCCACAAGATGTTACAATTTTTACAGTACTAAGTGGCACTTAAAAAGGTGAGAAATTATTTCCTGCCTTGGGAAAAAGAAAAAAAAAAGAAAAAGAAAAAAGGAAACAAAGAACATCACATATTTTTCTAATCCAAGCTGTGCGGAGTGAAAGACTGGCCGAGTACTTCAAGATCTGAATCAGCAAATCACTTAAGCAACATGTTGAATTTTAAGAATGTGCCTATTAACACTTGCTTAAAAGACTACTTTTACATCCCTGACTTCTATACTTAAAGACTAATGGTTTCATGTGTGTCAAGTTCAGATGATCACTATATTTTGGATGGGATCCAGCTGCAGATTTGGGCAACTAGTTTTGGTTGTGTAGAGGCCTCCGTGAGAGCTAGAACTTGTAAGTCCTCTATGCTGTATAGAAACATATGTTGTCTAATACACATCTAATGAAATTGTAGGTAACTCAGGTCATCTTGACATCCATTTCCTACAAAAGAGGGGCCTGAGTCTTCTCCAGGTCTGTATGACACCCACAAACCCTATGGATCCAAGGGATCGCTATTTTAAGTGGCAGTAGATACTTATTTTACCGGGAGAATCAAGTCCTTTTCAGACATAATCAGAAGGGTTTGAATCAGTTGTCCATATTGACACATCAAGGTGCCATAGAGCATTCCACCCAGATACCAGCTGCTGCTCCAGAAGGCATAGATCCCTCTATGTCATATGTCATACATGTAAGTACCATGAGGTACATTCAGACTTCTCAAATCATGATAAATAATTATATGGTCAGATAAACTGAGGTCAATGAAGATGAGAGCTCTTCAGCTGGTCCTTGTAGACTGTAGGTCCCCTCCATTTCATGAACTAAAGAGCTTTATAGGCTCTGAAGGCAGAAATAGGAGGTTAGACACTTAATTCACTTGTGAATGCTACATACCAGGCACCTTATTTGAACCTGGAATTGCATCCAGTCCTTAGAGATGCATTCATTTACCTATGAACGCATGTACCTATTGAGACTCTTGAGGGTATTCAAGACATCTGTACAGGACTGACAAATAAGATGCAGAACCTACAGGAGTCCTGTGACCTTTTGGAATGGTAACTGGAGGCCAGCAGACACTTAGGTTCAAGTAACTGAATTGAATTTAATACTACATTAACAGGCTTACACAGAAGCATCCACTAATGCATGCTGTTAAACAAGACCTGGGCAATCAATAGCATTACTTCTATCAATACTGCAAAGTCAGGGAAGGAGTCTAGCAGGAGAAAATATACATATTAGCCTTAGAAAAAAATCTAATTGCTAAAGTAAAGCAACAGTGGAGGTGGTTATCTCTTGAAACCAAGTTCTACAGCACAGCTAACCAAACTGATTAATTAATCCATCACCGCAGTAGGGTGAAATATTCATGTTTGGTCCACAACAGCTAAAAAGACATAAAACGCACGTTAGCTTTTGCCAGGTTTTACCATACGATGTTATATTTTTCCCCGAAATTCAAACTTTCAGGGGGTTTAGGCGTAAACAAATAATCACCTGCATGTTCAGCACTTCACTTAATGCTTCCAGAAAGTGTACAAATTTATGCCAGGCAGATTAATTACATTGACTGTTTAGAGTAGACCATAGTCCAAAAAGTGCAATTCACCTTCTTTGCTGTTTGTAGGCTAAGTTATATTTTCATTAGACCAATGTTTCTGGAGAACACATGTGGTTGAAGGTGTTGGGGTTTTTTTCACTCTTTTTTTGCCACTCACCAAAAGAAAAAGGTCTGCTTATCCAAATCCAGAAACTTTTCTTTCTCAGAAATCATTTATACTTGAAGAGAATTTTTAACTCCTATATGATTGCTTTCTTCTTAATAAGGAAGTTATTACTGACCACAGCAAGCACAGCTTTAGAATGGACATTATGCAGAAGACCCTCATGAACAGGAGTCATACTTTATACTGGAACCATTTATGGAAATTACTATGAGCCCTATGCTGAAAGAATGGATAAACCATCAAACTAATATATATATATCCAAGATGTTAACATGGCAAATAAAGCCAAAGGGAAGAAATCCTCAGTGTTCAATGGATATGATATCAGGTATTGTTGGCCCACACATTGACATTAGACCTAAATTTACTTATGCCTTCGTGCACATGGGTCCATGCTCAGAACTGCTTAATCTTTTCTTTTTTTTCTAGTGAACAATAAATTTACTGGCAAATAAAGCTTTAAAAGAAGAATACAAATATTTGGAAACTGAGACAAAATCAGTAGTTATAGCAAGCCAAGAATAAAATGAGAAATGAAGAAAGTCTTTTGAGACTGTCATAGTATTTTGTTTCACTGCTTAAAAATGAATGTTATTACTTTCAGCAGAACTAGCTAACTAACTTCATATTTTGGACTAGTATCTTAAACAAATAATCTACAATGAAATAAAAAAGATCAAGTAATAATATTAACTAAGCTTTGAAAGAAAATAGATAAATGCACTCATATGTGCTTGCATTGCTGAATCACTTGAATAGAGCAGAAATAATTGTTTATTTTTTTTTCCTTTCTGCCTAAACATTTGACTGCACCAAATTTCCTCACTTTTTTTGTCTACTTTGGCTATCAAACAGAAAAAACCTTAATTATTCACCCAGTTCTAGTGCCAGCAAGCATGTCAATTAGTGTTAAGTATTGTATTTTTTTTATTCAGCCATATGTCCACTTTGACTAGGACTGAGGCCAGCTGCTAATTTTATACAAGACATAAACAGTTGCTGGATAGCAAATCTTGCCATTTCCTTGCCTAAGATTAAAGTTACACATTAACAAGCAAAATTCTTTCTTTAGTGATTGCTGCAGGTCAATAATGTCTACTGCAGTGACCATTTCAGGTAAAAACACTTTTGTAGACCTGCTGTCATTGATTTTTTTATTTTCACTTCCTTCTGCAAAGGGAGCAAATATCCACAGGCACACACCTGGGAATTATTTTTTTTCTAAACCCCTTCACAAGCAATTCCTTGGATCCCTCAATTTCCAAATGGAATGTGGAGGTACTCGGATGTCTTGATATCATATCCTTTGATAATTTTCCATGAGAAAGACCTAGAAACAGAGGAGTTCTTATGTGCATACAGCACCCAGAAATATAAAGCGATTAGGTGGATCAGTTTTCTTCCAAGTCACCTGCTTGGTGATCTTGTATAAACATTACATCATGCATGCTATGGTACACATATATTTGCTGTTTAGAAAAACTGATAATAAAATTATTTTTGCTTGTTTATGTAGATTATTAAACTTTAAAAGTATACTTGCTTTTAGCACAGGACTATCCTGTATGTATTTCCCATTCTCTGTGTTCAAAAATATCCTGTGAAAAAGGTCCCATTTCTGTGGGAAGTTAATGTTCAAACTTACAGAAATAACTAGCTATATAATGTTGTTTGACTAGCATACCTCATAATTTAATTTTAAGTTATAAAAATATGAAAGAAAACCTTATATAGTCTTCTTTTTTCCTTTTTTTCTTTCTTATCTTTTTTTCTTCCTTTTTTTTACGTTCCTTTTTGATAAACAAGAGGTACCCTACTCCCGAGCTGTCACTTTTAGGACTACGCTGATGTACTAATTTCTTATAAATATAGATTTGGTGCTTATCTCTGTGAGGAATATATAGAACGATAACCTGGTTGTGCTTCACCATATGCTCAGCCTCATGCAAAAGTCAAATCAACTGCCTTTTTCTAAATTACTTCCTCTCTTGATATATGGACCTTATTTATAGAGTCCCTTTGTGCAACCATAACACCATCACGTAGGGCTTAGGTTCTGAAAACCGTAGCAATTGCCTGAAAATTGATTTGATGTCTTTTGCCCATCCCTCCCTCAGGTCCCTCAAGAGATTTTAATATGAGCCATGACATTATGATGGATGAAATCTAGCATTTTACTGTGGCAATGCTACTCCCATGTGGAAAATAACATCTTGTTCAAAGCCCATCTTCCAGCCAGATTTAGGATATACAGTAAGCCAAATCTTCAATCTCCCTCTTCTCTCTACTCTTTCACAGTATCCCTTTCAAACAGCTTCATTTCGTATATCAACCTGTCTCAATACGAGATTCTCGTTAATCCTTACACCTCTGTGAAGCCAGCTTGAAACATGCAAACTACAGTTACACTCTTGTGCTCCCAATACTCTCCTGGACAAACAACATATGGAACTAATTCGCTGGTAATTAAATAGGGAAGAAAAAAAAAGGAATCTAACTAATATGTGGAATTCACTGTAAATCATCTCTGACAATAGCAAGATCCAAGAGAACTGTAAGTGTAGTGATACATCGTGTTACATACAGGCACACTAGCACAAAACTATTCTGTTTTCCTAGGTGGATGATCCGAATTAGATAAATAGAAGCTGCCTGAAAATGAAGCAAATTATATTTAAAGGTTTTACTCCAGTCTTTGAGAAAAAGATATCCAACAGAGCAAGAAAAGCACCACATGTTGACTGATTATCAAATATCCTCCTGCATGGGTACCAGAAGCTCTTCAGCTCCCTGCAGCCACCTGGGATAAAAGAAAGATCACCCAAATGTAGCAAGGAGACACTTCTTGCAGGTGTTTGTGTGCTTAATTTACCCAGCTGAGATCTAGGCAAAGCAAAGATGATTTTGACATTTTGGGTTTCGAAGAAAACTGAATTAATTTTAGATATTTAGTACGCTTAGTTATCATAGAATGAATCGTAAAATGGTTTGAGTTGAAAAGGACATCAAAGATCATCCAGTTCCAACGCCCCTGCCATGGGCAGGGACACCTCCCACTAGATCAGGCTGACCAAGACCCCATTCAACCTCGCCTTGAACCCCTCCAGGGATGGGGCAGCCACAACTTCCCTGGGCAGCCTGTGCCAGTGCCTCACCACCCTCATGGTGAAGAATTTCCTCCTTTGATCTAGTCTAAATCTTCCCCTCTCCAATTTAAAGCCATCCCCCTCATCCTATCACTCCTTGCTTTTGTAAACAGTCCCTCCTCAGCGTTCTTTTAGGCCCCCTTCAGGTACTGGAAGGTCTCTATAAGATCTCCTCAGAGCCTTCTCTTTTCCAGGCCAAACAACCCCAAGTCTCTCAGCCTGTCCTCATATGGGAGCTGCTCCAGCCCTCCAATTTTCTTTGTAGCCCTCCCCTGGGAGGCGTTCCCAGGGTCAACTTTTCTACCCTTTTTAAGAAGGGGCACAACATTACCCTTCTTCCAGTCACCAGGGACTTCTCAAGATTGCCATGACTTTTCAAATATCATGGAGAGTGTTTTGGCAAACAAATCAGTCAATTCCCTCAAGACTCTGGGATACATTTCATCAGGTTCCATAGACTTATATGTGTTTGGGTTCCTCAGGTGGTCACAAACCTGATCCTCCCCTACAGTGGGAGGGTTTTTACCATCCTGATCCCCATCTTGTGGTCCATTGACCCAGGCGGGATAAGGAGAGCAACTGTCCCTTAAGACCGAGGCAAAAAGTTGTTCAGTACCATACCCTTCTCCTTGTCTGTAAGTATGAGGTCATCATTTTCATTCATCAGTTGGGCATGTTTTCTTTAACCTTCCTTTTCTGACTGACAGACCTGTAGAAGCTGTTCTTGTTAGTCTTCACTCCCCTTGCCAAGTTCAGCTCCATCTGTGTCTTGGCCTTCATGACTCCATCCTTACACAACTGGGCAACATCCTTACACTCTTACCAGATTCCCTTTCCCTTCTCGCACTGCAGTTCCTTTTGCACAGATATAAGATATCTAGAAAGATATAACTTGTTAAACCTCATATAATTTACCTCAGCCTAGCAATACATCCTGTCAAAGACCCTCTGCAGAGCCTTCCTTCCCACAAGGAAATTGATACTCCGGTCCAGTTTAGTATCACCTGCAAACTTACTCAGGAGGCACTCAATTCCCTCACCCAGATCACCAGCAAAGATATTAAACAGAACTGGACCCAATACCGAGTCCTGGGGAACGCCGCTTGTGACTGCCCACCAACTGAGTTTAGCCCCATTCACCACAACTTTCTGGGCTCAGGCAACCACACAGGTTTTTACCCAGCAAAGAGTACACCTGTCTAAGCCATGAGTTATATTACAGGAGAAGGTGAACCTTCAGATTTCTTCACTGGCAATGATAGGAATGCAGTGTGACTAATTGAGATGTGCACTTCCCTAATGAACACTAAATCGGGATAAGGAGCAATACCAACCAGAGGCGTCTTTCAATGTCATCTCAGGAATTGCCCTCAGCCTGAGGGCCTCAGTATAGCAGATGCTACAACAGAAGAACATCCTAGAAAGCTCTGTTTGTCCATTGTACTTCATACAGCTTCTGTTGACTTGAACTATTCACAGTTATTACCATTAGTGAGTGTTACGCTTCTCTTAAATAGGAGTTCACTGCAAAGCCACTAGCAATAAGTTTTAAACTGTCGATACGTAAAAGATGCAAGTAAATATCAATGAAGGTTTACAAAAATTGCTATGCAGATTTGGTGGTTAGTTGTCCATAGGACTTGGGCACCTAAAATGTTAGGACCCACCTTCTCTGAGTTGTCACACAGGGGGTCTTTAGAGAAAAAATGGGTTGCATCAGATCTCCAAGGGCTATAATAGTCATTACCAGCCTTATAGGGGTCTCTCCCCACCCCTGACTATGGCCCATGACTTGGGGCTATAAGTCCTGGCCCCAGCAATACCATTGGATGCCGTCTCCAGCTCTACCACAGCCTTGCCCTGCACACTGGTTTCCTAGTTTCATTTCACTACTGACAAAGATTCGTATCTCCTGCCCTGTGTGCACATCCAGAATCTCACGCTGGAGAAAATGAGGGAAAACAAGTGCAGTACACAGTATCTAAAGGTTCAGTGTCTCAGAAACCCTTTAATTGTGAGGAGGATCAAAATTGCCCCCACTTTTCCATTTGTGCTGCACATTGCACCCTGAGTCAGTTAGAGACTTCCCTAAACAGTTTCTCTGAACCGTAAGCACTTACAGGAAGATTTAAAGTACAAATGAATGTATATCTGAAGCAGAAATTTATGATTTTAGCACTGGAAAAGTAGATCTTTCTCGTCTGTTCTCTTCTGTAACATATAGACGCTACATAGCGTTGATTGTTCATCATCGTATGTTACCTTAGCAGACTATACAATAGTTTGTATACTATATAGTCTGTGTAGTTTATGGAACTTTATCAGAGTATTGTTGATGGCTGATTTTATAAAAAATGAGTGCCTGAAAGACTTTTGCCATTTATTTGAGTCCACTTTGTGTTTTTTTCCCTGCTGTCCTTCAACTTATATTTGAATTTGGCTTAGTTATTTCATCATGTTCTTTCTTTCTTTTTTTTTTTTTTTATAACTACCTTCTTCAAATTCCTTTGACAACCTGAGAAAGTCTTGCAGCTGAACACAGTATTAATTATATTTCAAAGCAAACCTTTTATTCATTTGGGGACAATCTGTGAAACAGAAATCTGTGACTGAAGCTGCTGCCAAGCCAATTACTGCAAAATAACTCAAATATGTCTCAACAGATTGCAATTTTTCCTATTGTTAGATTGTTTATTTTTTACATCAAAAGTTTATGTTCACTTAAATTAGATCTACATTTAAATATTCTATAACTTTTGCATATGATGTACCTGTAGGTATATATAGACAGTAAGTATACATTGAATGATATGAGGAAAACAAATTTCGTTCAGCTAGCAATGGATATTAATAAGCTATTTCCACTTATTTTTTATAAGTCATCTGCAAATACACTTTAGGTATAGATCCGTAAATTCTATAACCAGAAAGGAAAATTACATATTAATTTCTTTCATAAGCACAGGAAAACAAAAACTTCTTCTTGGTCAGTTATCTTTTAATTAATCAACTATTTTGAAATATATAAAATTTTGATTTAATATCTTTCAGTGCTGGAAAATCCATTGTGTTCCCAGTTAAGAATTTCTGGTAGTTTAGGAGCTATTATTGTCAAAAGGAAATTGCTACTCTATTTCTTATCTAATTGATTATTTATAAAAAAAATAAAGAAAAGAGGAAAAAAAGGAAAAAAAAGGAAGAAAATCCTTCCAGATAAGACTGTGCATCTTTACTCAAATGTGAGAATTTCTATGGATGCCAATGGAATTAATACTTCCTACAGTGCCTGGTGTAAGCAAAGTTGGTGCAACAAGCTTTATACATTTGTTCAGTTTCAAGTTATCTGGTGAATATTTTATACAAATACATGACAACTTTTGATTGCTCATGACATATTTGCTGCCACAGTTATTCTATTCATAAACATCCAATTGAGAAGCAAAGTAAGAGAATTAAGTCACACTGTTATTTTTGTTTCCAGAACAAAATATTCTTCCACATATACTTTTACAGTGGGAATAGACACACATGCATGTGCGCACACACACACACACACACACGTGTCTCTTTTGCTAGATATGAATTTGCAAAGGCTGTTTCTTTATACTAAAATTCATCCATAACAAAGACATTAGGCAGATTAACATTTGTGTAATTGCACAGTATTTTCTGAATTCTCCTAATTCTGATTCTTTCTACTCACAGCCTTGTATTTTTGGACTTGCTTATTGTTAAGATAATTCAATCCTTAACAAGATGAAGAATTTCTGGTCAGTAGAGCAGAAAACAAAGAGATTACTGCAATGACAGATTGTAATACCATTCCAAATAATCATACTAATTAAACTTTCAGATGTGCTTATTGATTATTGAACACCTACTTGTGCTAATTGCTTATAGACATTTCAAAAATACAGAACCTTCTGCAGCAGCCTGAAAATTTCCTGACAAGTATTAATGGAAGAATTTTGACATTGTTCTCTTTAGCCAGCCTACAAAGACCAAAGAATCTGGATTTGGTCTTGTTTTGTATTCTGGCAAAGAATTAAATTTTATTTCAGCTCCTGCATAAATTACTTCTGAGCTAAAGGCAAAAGCTTAGAAGTGGTGGACATCCCTGAATGCCTCTGACTTCCCTGGATCCAGAGCTGAAAATTGCATCTCATTGTTTCTGCAGAGTCCAAATGGAGTTGACAACTGTTCCTGCAAGTAATAGTAAGTAAACTCCTCTACTCTTCCTCAAAGAGATTCTTTCTTTTTTAAGATTTTTTCTACTGAATAATCTTTCATACATACTATTGTTAAAAAGAAGGAAAGAAGAATGAGTGGTAAAGAAGCTTCTGTATTTTCCCACTATGTATTTTCTCATTCTATTTTTTGCATGAGCTTGGGCAAAGCCGAACATCTAAAACAGATCTCATCTTGCAGGGCCTCAGCTTTTTCACCTGTTTTCTGAGGATTTTGCTTACCGCCCTCAGATGTTCTAGGGGCTGATGAATTTACATTTATTTTTCTTTGAAATGTTCTTTTTAAAAACTCATCTCACTGAAGCTGATATTAACATCATGCTGGCATATCCTTCATGGCAAAAGCCCTTTACTGTCAAGCCCACAACTTGAAGAATAACTTTCTCCAGGGATCCCCAGCTTATTTCTTGCAGGAATCACTATTTTTTTTTTCTTTTTCTTTTATTTCCCCTGTGCTCAGAAAAATGTCTGAGTGTACAGCAGTGTTCAAAAGGACATGGAGTAGTACCTAGGCTGTACTCATCTTGGAATTGCTGAGTTACAAGTCTTGTTCAAGGGAGCTCTTGTAAGGTATCATGGAGGAGATTATGACTATATTTATTTGCGTTTTGTGGGCTGTGATTACTGCTTTTGACTGGCGAAGTATTGACAGCATCACATCATTCTGTTACATCCACTTCCCACTTCAGCCACCTGGCATATTTTTCCTTTTACATTTTGGATTATTTGTAGCAGGGTGAAGAAATTGTAATATATGTCAATGACTGCACGGGGGCTCAGGTGGGTGGTCTTCAAGGCACTCAATCATTAAAAAAGTACAGAAAATAATTTGTCAACAGTTCATTTTGGGTAGATTGCTTGGAAAACAGGATCTTAAAGGTGAGAGAATCTAATTTTTTCCAGATAAAAATAAATCAAAAGAAACAGAAGGTCTTCAAAATGGAGATAGATCATCAACAGGTAAACTCTCGTCATATTTAAGGGTAATTTTGTAATTGCCACATGGTCGAAGAGACTCAGCTACTCAGACAAATTAGTAAAAAACTCTTGCAAACTCTTGAATGTTGTTACTCAGCATCTGTGTCCTAAACCTGCCAAGTATAACCTCTGAATGGTCACCAGGCTATTGGCTCCAACACTAAAACATATTGAGGAGGACTGGTAGAGGGGAAGGCAATCCAGAAATGGGAGAAACTAATGCCAAGAAAGTGTCACACAGACATATAAGAGCCAATTACCTTTGTAATTGCATTTTATCAATAAAAGCCAACATTTTATCCAGATTCCTGTAAACTCTGCTTCTTTCAGTGACAGTTTACAAGTGCAGTTAATGAGTTAATGTGAAGATACAAACTTTCTTTGAAAGCAAATGACTACATTACACAAAGAAGAAAAAATAAATCATGGATTTAAGATGAAGGCCTCAGAGTTTTGCCAGATATCAGAAAGTCCTATCAACCCCCTTTAAAAGAAATAGATGTGGAACATCTAACAGGAGAAGTCTTTTATTAACGTATATGTATAGAGCCAGCCCTAGGCAGAAATTATTCTCACGGCAGAAGGAGGTTTCCGTTATCATTTCCCTTAGAGTCCCTTTAGGGACTGGAGTATAGAAGTCTCAGCTATTTTCCTCAAGATTATGTAGCAGAAGAAAAAAATATGACATATGACACTAAACCTGCATTTGTTACCTTAACAGTGAACAGGGCACCTCCTCTTATTCTGAAGTGCCCTTGTGGTGTGACTTGAGACCATTCCAGAGTACAGCCCATCTTCCTTCTCCAAGCTCTTCCTTCCTCAGAGTTTCAAATGGACCGCCAGAAAAGGGAGTCACTAAAATCATAAGGCACTTCTGCAATAATGCAGTGCTGTTATTTACTCTAAGATATGCAAACTGATTGATTATTACAAGTGGAAGGCAGAAAAGATACTGGGAAAAAAATAGCCTTAAACACTAGGGAACTTGGGAATATGGGAATTTGGTCCACATTAAAAGCAATCATACAAAATATTTTCACTATGCATATGCTTTACTATGTGTAAATCTCCTTTAATTATTATACATGCTCAATCAGAGAAAAGAGACAACACTTTGAATACTACATCAAGTTAATATATTAAAATTATTTTCAGTGTATATCCGATAACCTTTCAGTCAAAAATCTTTTGAACTATAGTCCCAGAAACTTCACAAAACGAAGTCCAGGTTTTCGTGACATGCAGATCCATGATAGAAGAGCCTCATCGTGCATTGTAGAATCATAGAATTGTTAAGGTAGGAAAAGACCTCTGAAGTGATCAAGTCCAAGTCCTATTGTCAGCCCAAAGTGGAACAGATGCCTGCTTTAACTATTAAAACTTTCCAAATCAAAAAGCAATTCCTTCCTCCATTCTGCTAAAAACTCTAGAACCACTAACGGTGGAGACAGTTACAGTACTGGTAACTGTGTGTATGTTGAGGTAAATTTGCATACATAAGCTTATTGAAGCTTATTCATATATACGGAGAATAATTCTTTCCCACTGAATTGCAGGTGTTCTGTGAGACAGGATTTATTTAGTTTTCTGGATTGACTCTCAGACATTTAATTCCTTAAACATTAGTTTTAGTGTGTGCAATTACAAAACTGGGGGAGATACTGGTCAAGTCGCCCTAAAGCTTCTTCCTCTTTCTTCTATTATCCTATATAATGGTATTGCCTGAGAGGAATTCTAGTGCTTTGAGTTTAATGAAACCAAGTATGTGGGATCTAATACTCATGATGCTTATTTTCCACCACTCTCAATGGCTTAACATTATCCTGCATTTTATGTTCTATAATTTCATGCGTTTAGTGATTTCATAGAGTGTATGGCCAGAAGGTACCATTAGATTATCTACTCTGGCGGCTTGCATACCATATAGCCCATTATGTTTCTCATGCATGCACTACCTTAAGCCCAAAGACTTGACTAAATTGAAGCTTTTCAATTTTCAGAACACTAAATCATGTTCCACATGGAACAAGAGGGAAAAATAGGTAACAAGTACGTCCAGGTGGTTAAAAACACATGGAATGAATTATCTGATACTTGAGAAAAGAAGAAAAAGACTATGAGCTAATTGTGCACGAGGTATACCAAACTTTCTGAATCACAACTGACTAGCTGAAATCTTAAAGCATGAGGATTAATTTTAGCAGCTTGTAATCATTCTTTGACTTTAAATTGACAGTCTGTAAGCAAAACATGGTCAGCCTCATGACTGTGTTGTCCCCAGGCAGCTGTAGAAAGAAGACAAGTGCAACTATTCAAAAATACACCTCCCCTCAACTTGCCTAGCTGCAAAAATGGGTCTGAAGTAATAAATTTCCTATATAAAGGTCCTGGCTAAGTAAGAGCTAACGATTTTTAATATTGATATCGTCATTTAAAACTACGCAAAAGCTGTGACATCTCAGCTCTGAGCAGCTGAGGTTTTGTCCTTTGTAGTCAGCTTGAGAAAAGACTATTCAATGAACATTTTACCATCAAATTTGAAGTTTCAACATAAGCTCTAATTAAAAGACATAAAAATCCTCTCGTCTGTCTGAGGTTTCATTTTCATGGTTCCACAGGAGTGATTTAGAATAATTTTGCTTTATAGACGGCATAATAAATAAAGCCAATCTCAAAATCTCAGAACAAATCCGTGTGAGGTAAGTGGGTTATAAATCTGGAGAATCTAGTGTGCAAAAGCAATGGAATTTCATGGCTTTAATGTGTGGTTAAATTATTTTTAGCTGAAGGAAAAATAATCATACAAGACAAACATCCAGCTTGCATAAGTGATATACTAAGGAGTGCCCCATTCCAGCTGTAAGTCATAAAACACAGAAACTACAGCCACTGCTCTTACAGCTGATGGCATGAGCATGAGAGAGGGCTGTGAAAATTCATGGCATCCTTGGAAGTTTTAATCCCCCTCATCCTCCACTGATATGTTTAACGCTGTTCACAATGGAAATTATCACTGGAGAGGTGTTAAAACTGTAGTGCAAAGGATAATTTTGACTGTATAAACTTATTCCTAAATAAAATGGTGTCTTCCAAACTGGTTTTCATTTAGAGACTGAAGCTTTCCAGACCTTAATACAACAGTGATAAAAGATAATAATTTGAATCCATTTGAATTGAAAAGATAATATATTTAAATCCAGTCCATAAATCCAGTCCTTTAAATTCTGATATTCTCACCTGTTAGAAGTGGAAAATTCATCATTTTTCCTTACCCAATAAAAACAATAATTGTGGTGGGGTTTTTTTTTGGTGAACAAGTGTTTCATTTAAGATATTCTAAATGATATCTACACTACTTTTTTTCACTGCAAATATGATTTTGGTAATTATTTCTGCTCTCATGTGCTCACCTGCATATGAAGTAAAAAAGAAATGGAAATTTACAAAGAATAAAAATATTCAACCTTAAGTCAGATATCTCAGTTGGATGCAGCAACTGTACGTTGTGCAAGAGCTCTGATATCCAGCAAGATAAAGTTATCTTTTAACACAACAGGTAAGTGTTAATTGTGAAGAGGACAGTAGTTGTGACTGTGAGGGCACAGACCTGCCCTCCCTCCTGTGTGAATTATACGGATTATGAGCCAAAGAGAAACAGGCTAAGTGCAGGTGTTTGGGGAGCGAGGAGGCAGCAAGGTGGAATGGCTGAGTTTGCAAATACTACTAGTACAGCTTAGCAAAATATTTGCTAAAATATTATATTTGCTGAAAACTTTGCAAATGTGTGAATTTGCATCAAACTGAGTGGAGATTTTTGAAGGAGAGGAATTTCTTTTATAAATATTAATATGGTTCCTTCAGTGGCTTTGAAACTTATCAAAGCAGGAGGTGGCATCATCTATGTGAAGAAGGGCAGCACACGCATTTCAGGTAAGTGACTGAGATCTGTGTAGTAACTTGGAATGGGCACCACGTCAACAAAGGTTTCTCAGCATTAATTTTACAGGTATTCTCAGATTCTCTTTTCTTCATTGTTGTAGTGGAAATGTATCCACTTGAGAAAAAGGTTTAGCGGACATGGATCACAGACTGAAACCAACATTTGCTAAAAGCCTGCAGGTTGGTTATCTGTCTAGAAGGATTAAAGACTTACTGTTACTATAAAGTAACCCACAGTTTCCAGAAAGATTTTAGTATTAGCTATGCTGTTATTTGTCCCTAGAGGTACTCATCTTTTTCAGGTGAGTGACTCAATTTCATATTGTTTCTCTGAGTCAGACAAAAATGAGTAACAATTGAAGTTGTGAGTAACCCTTGTTGATAAATGAGTGATTAGACTTTGAAACAATGCACACATTTTTTTTAGAAGTATCTTTTAAGGTTTTAGCCTTGATTGGCACATTTGCTTTTTAAAAGTAGCTTAGAAAATAATACTTTTCCTATGATCCAAAATGAAGTATGGTGTTAAGGAAAATAACAAAACCAATAATCTATTTAAACTGAAAAATATTGCTCTGATTTAGCCAAAAAAGTGGAATCAAAACTATCTGTAATACTAAATACGAAGACCCAAAATTTTACAGGGGTAATACTTTGGCTGGTTACACACAGAACTGTCAGATCTCTTCTTAAAGTCAGAGTCTAGATCAATCTTTCCTTAGCTACTTGTTAATGGCATGTACACTGTGGGTAAATATCACTCACAGTTCAGAGACCTTTGATATTTAGTCTATGTGCCATATGTGGAAATCCTGGGAATGAAAACTTATGCAATCAGCTTCTGTTAGGAAATGTGGAGTTAGAAATTGAAAGCTTATCAACAAGTAGATACCTAATCTAAGCACTGCTGGGTTTTCCCATGGTATGTCTAGTTCACGTTCTATCCAGCTCCCTTTTGCCAATAGTGATGTACTGGCAGCTGGATTAATCCCAAATAAGAGTATCAAACATTTAAAAATGTTCAGGTTTTAAGGTGGAAATCACCTGGGTTGATATTGAAATGTCTGCACCTCAATGTGGTTAGCTAAAGAAGGTACTAGGAATCACGTTCTAAATTTCTTTCCACTTGCTTCTGAAGTGATGAAGATGATTGGATCAGATAGAGACATTTATCCTGTAGATGTCTGAAGTAATGTAAGATGTTCCCACCTTTAATTATGCAGCAGCCACTGACTTCTGAACATTGTTTGATAATTACTTCAAGCCATCTTGTGGTCCAAAGAGATCAAGAATCGTAGAACCATAGAACAGTTTGGGTGGGAAAAGACCTTAAAGATCACCCAGTTCCACCCCCCCTGCCATGGGCAGGGACACTTCCCACTGGATCAGGCTGCCCAAGGCCCCATCCAACCTGGCCTTGAACATTTTCAGGGATGGGGCATCCATAACTTCCCTGGGCAACCTGGGTCAGTGCCTCACCACTCTCATGGTGAAGAAATTCTTCCTTATGTCTAGTCTAAATCTGTCCCTCTCCAGTTTACAGCCATTGCCTCTCATCCTATCGCTACAAGCCTTTGTAAAAAGTCCCTCCCCAGCTTTCTTGTAGCCCCTTCCGGTACTGGAAGGTTGCTATAAGATCTCCTCAGAGCCTTCTCTTCTCTAGGCAGAACAAACCCCAACTCTCTCAGACTGTCCTAGTATGGGAGTTGCTCCAGGTGCAGTTTTCATATTTGTTTTAGAATATATATATTTTCCTTGGGCAAAAATGAATGAAAGAGATTTTGGTCTGTTTCCTCCTAAAATTATCTTCCCGTAAAAAAAACCCACAGAAAGATATGGACTTTCAGGTGAACCACAATATATATATCTCTCTAGGCAGACTGGACTTCAGAGTTTCAACGAGTGTCTTTATTAATTTTTCAATTAAATTATTTTACTGGAAAAAATATTCCTGCAGTAAAAGAACAAAATAATGATTCAGAAGAATTATTAAAATCCAAAAATTCAGTAGATAGCATGATCATAGAGGAGTCATAAGTAAAGAGAACTTTTATAAGACAAATTAGTGTAGACAAAAACAGTAAATGTTTTTCAATGCAAAAGTGAACCAGTGAGCTTCGAAGCTGAATTTAAACTGAAAACAAATTATCAGCTTAATTAGATAAGTATCTGGACATATCTCTAGAAAAGCTATCAAGGAATAGCAGGGAAGTTTGTAGAGGAACATACAGATATTGATGGCAAATGACAGGAATATTATAATATATCACAAAATCAAGACTCTGACTGACTCTGGGGTTTTGGTAATCAACCAAGTTGTGAATTTTAGTTTCCAGATTCAGCTTTAGAAGGCTTTGGTAACTCTCTTTTGATGAATCAGATTAAAATAGCAGTGAGTTACTATTTTGTAAGAGAGAAAATCTCCTTGATCGTGGGAGGTTTAGTCCATTATTTATTGCTTACATGGTTCATTCTTGTGCTTTCATTTCACAAGTAGGACATTGGGTGAACTTTAGGAAGTGTAATATGTGTTGCAAAAAGACAAGCTAAAGATCTAAGGGTTTATGAGTCCACTGTGGTAATATTTACTGTGGTTGCAGTGCAGATGTTGGGTAAGGTTTAAACTTCTTCTTCAGTTATGTTCTAAATCCCTTCCTCATGTTTTTTGCCTACAGGGAGTTTTGTCTGATGAGTTAGTGATTTGCAGACTGTGAATGGATAGAAGAGTTCTGAGCAGATATGATCTTCCCATATACGTGTAATGTATAATTAAACAAGACATTTAATCTTATTGTTCATTGATTTCCAGGCAGTTTCCAGGGCAGGATGGCCTATAATAGAGGGCACTTATGACATGTGGAAGTATTTCTTGTGATGTATTTGAATGTTTCTTTCAAAATAATCTATTCCCCTGGAAAAGTGTATCATTGGATAAAAATCTCTCTTTTAATTATTTGGGTATCATGAATGTTCTTCTCAAAGTAAATACATTGGTGTCCAAGATCACGACTGGATAATTTTTTTTTTTTCAATGTATGTTGGATGGTTACTGTGTTCATGGAAACAGATTTGTTGGTTTGCAGATTTTCTGTAGATTATAGTTGGCAGGTTTTTTATTTTATTTGTGTCTTTAGTGATTAAAAAAATGTAGATTATATTGGAGGATTCCAGACAAGGTATAATGAAATGGGTTTTGCTACTGAAATGGTGACAGAAATCAATAATAGTAGATGATAAAGTTATAATCTTTTTACCTGAGATACAATACAGTCTTCATCATAAAAGTGCTAAAAATATCTGTCTTCATTTACCTGCATATAAACAACTTCTTTCAGATTAGAAATATAAACCATGGTTAGAGACTGATATGACAATATCTATTTAAAATAAATGAAATAGAAAGGCATTAGCCCACCATCAGTTACAGAAGTTAAAGAAATATTCCTCAATTTCTCAGAACAGTATTTCTTAACACCTCTACTTCAGCATCTTTCTATGCAATATAGAGAAGTATATGTCTTTTCTCAGTCCGTAATGACAAAAGTGATGCTCTGGCCCAATTTTAAATGTTACCTCCTCGTGGAGTAGGTTCATTGCAAACAGTGGAAAGACAGCCCAAGCAGTACCTGGCAAATTGGGACAAAATATTTAACGTGATTACAAGTAAACTGCCCATAGTGAAGCACTACCCTCTTCTCAGGATGTGACTTTCCCTGGGATTATTTTTATGATTTTATGTGCATGTTAAATAGTGCGAGATCCCAATGGGCATGTTTAAACATCAGGCAGAGACATTAATCAGTCAGGGATATTAACAATGGGGACTTGATTATCAGAGCCTGAGTTCCTGAAGCAGACTGGCTACAGCCATTAATATTCTTACATGCTGTTTGAAGAATTTAACTTTAAATGAAGTTTGTCACCCACCCCCAGACATATGGATAAATCATGTACAGATTAGGAAAAAAAAAAAAAAAGAGTTCAATCACAGCAGGGGGAAAAATGCAGCAAATGAAAATCTGAATGTTGAAAGAGAAAAGTTATTTCCTTTCTCATCCTCTCTAGAAGAAAACCAGCCCTAGATAAGCAGTTTATGATAAATTCTACTTTTGATTTCTGCTTGTTTTTTTTTTATTTTTATTTTTTTTCAGCTACATTACCAAATTTGGATTGTTCATTCTTTTGGTGGAACAATGTGAGTCAGGGATATTGTGAATGCTCTGGATCACATACAACTAGATGAGATTAGCAGTCTCATGAAAGGTATAAACGGGTTCACACCTCCTTGGACACAGGAATGTCTTACAGCCAGGTTTAAATGTGCTAACTAACTACTAAGCTACTCAGTAAATGATGGGTGATGGTGTCCCCTTGGGATTTTTTGCCTTACAAATCCCTGTAACAGAACATTTCACTTTAGGTCAAAAGAAATGACATTTCTTATATCAACAATAAATCCTTCCTTTCCCCTTCCTCCTCCAAGTTTTACACCTAAATCAAATTTTTGTTGTTTTTTTTTTGTCATTCTCTTGGCAACCAACTCTGAAAAAACACTTTTTCAAACAATTTGACTCTAGAATACAAGTTGGTGCTGGACTTTAAGTAAACATGGGTCTCTCAGTATGTCAGCCTTGGTGTGTGCTTAAGAAGGACCTCTCTTCTATGACTTCAACAGCCCGTGCATCCTTTACTGTTAATGCAACAGGGGTGACAACGTGTATTAAGCCTGGTGGGAGCTGATTCCTGCGGCAGACACACAGTCAGCTATAGCCTGCTGTCAATTTTACCTGCCGGCAACTCCTCCCGGAGGCCTGAGTCTGCCAGAGTCCACAAAAATGAGGACAAACAGTGCTAGTTTCTTTTTCACAAGGCAATTCAGGTGCTCAGAAAACAGGTTGTTATGGGAGAGAGAGCAGATGACAAGTGATAAGGGGCCACGTGTAAAAGAGAATTTTTTTGTCTCACTATTCTGCATGTACAAGTGAAATTCACTGTTAAGTGGAATTGGACAAGAAGAAAAGAAATGCTTTCTTATTTATATGTTGTGTAAGATTATTTTGTGATCTCAGACTTAAACTGGGTTTGCAAGCTGTTTGGAAGACAATTTTCATGCTCATTCTCATTCCTGTAGGAATGGCACACTTGGTTATTAATAAAAGCAAAGATTTCTCTTTCCTTCTGCAACCCTCCATTGACAACTGCCAGAAGTCAAATGTTGGCTTTAATGAATCAGACAGTTACTTGAACCCAGCTAATTTTGAGCTCCTCTTGATGAAGAACAGGTAGTAGGACTGTGTACAAAACGGATTTGGTCATTATTAACTTTGTATGCCTTTGACTTTGCTGCATGTTGATGAGAAATTTGACACTATCTCTGGAGGAAAATTCTATAACTACAATCCCATTCCAAGAAACGGGGGGGAAAAAAAAAAAGGATGATATTCTGTACGAAATATGCCTTAGCACCTTAGGCATTGCAAGGATCACCAGCCAATGTGCTAAGGAATAGCATAGCAACCGTCACTAGGGAGAATGTCAAAACTCTAAAACATGCAAAAAAGAAAAAAAGCAAGCAACTAGGGGAAGTTCCATCTTCCCTTAGATCTCTGAGAAATTCTTTAATTCCCACCTCTGGCAGATAAAATACAGTTAAACTGCACAGAATCTAACATCATAATAAATGGGGGGAAAAAAGTCTCTTAAAAATATATAATTTACAGCATTTTGCAGAGGGGGCTGCAAACTTTGTAAAGAGAAAAAGTGAAATTTAATTTGGTAGTATAATGCAAAAAAATATGCTGTTTGTGTTCAATGATACATTTATTTTCTAAAACTTAGATTTTTTTTGCACCTCAGATTTCAAACAAAGACCAAGAAGCATCAGTTCCTTATAATTGACTACAAAGTTTAATGCATTTATTGTTTAAAACAGATATTGGCAAGTGATTTTGTCAAACAACTCACAGCATTTGGTGTTCTCCTTTCAGTCTTGGCTAAGGGATTAATATGAAAACATCTCTGCTTTTACTTTTAAAATTGTTTTGAAACAAGTACCAATTGTGAGCACTCACAGCATCCTAATAGAGAAAGGAGCCTATGTGCCTAACACAGATGGAAAAATATGAAGACGTAAATTAACTGCTTAACTATATAAACAACTTCCTTCTTGCTTTTTCTTTCCTTTGCCCATCTGTAGTGCATTTGACTGCATTGCAGTCTTTTTTTCAAGGAGTGTGACACCGTCATCTCAAATCCGACTTCTCACCTGTCCCTCTCTGATCAACCCATAATTCACCTCAGAGAGGTAGAAGGTAGGACTTCAAGTTGTATTAGATCCAAAGGAAACTCAATGATCTTAGCAATCTTTTCCAAACAAAATGATTCTGTGATTCCTTGATCCTTTGTCCTTAAAGCAATATTCTTACCCATAGTTGAAAAATATCTCTCCAAAACCATGACCGATTTTCAGTCGTGCCCTTTTGGGTGAGGGCATGCAACTTCGTTGTCAGTAGATCACAATGATCAGTATGAAGCTTTGATTTGTGTAATAAAGGATTTTGTCTTAATGGGCTAGAAAGCTCTCTGTTCCTTAAGTTTCTTCTTGGCAAACCCATTTTACTCAGAATGCAGGATTCTTGCATTACAGTTTTCTGAGCAATAATTAACTATATAACAAGTTGAGGCCAGGGGATTTTTCTTTAGGCATCAGGTAAAGTAGATATTTTAAACCTGCTCTGTCAATCCAGCACTAACAGATCTGAAAACTGGGAGCAATTCTCATTTCTCAACTCTAAGAACATTTTCCCCTAATCCTGCTGTTGAAAAATGTGCACATATTGAAACTGTGTTATGCGTTTTCCTCTTCATTCAATTCTTATCTTATAAGTACTTGCTTACGGCTTGAATCACTGTCTATGGAACTTTGACACTGTGTTATTTAGCTGTGTTAAAAATCCTGTGGCAAATAACTCAAGACAGAGAAGATCAGTAGGACTACTTGGAAAATTTTAACTCTTTCTTTAATTTTGTGTACAATGTTGATCTTCTGGAAACACAGTATCTGGAAAAAATAGTTATATCATTTAAAAAATCCAAAAACAATCAAACCCAAACCAAGTGAACACACACCCCCAGTACCAAACCAAAAAAAGCCAACCAACCAAACAAACAAAAACAAAAGCCGAAACAAAACAGAAAAGATGAAATACATTGCTGGAATAACCCGTATGAACAGGTACAAAAATATAAGGAAAACCTTGTTTTTAAAATTTGTAAATTTAGACTGTAATTAGCTAAATATAATTGGGAAAGAGTCAGTGTTAAAATGATGTTTCTTGAGAGAATATCTCCTAATACAGCAAATGGTAGAGTTAAAATAAAAGCTATTACATTCCTTCCTTAACATACCTTCCTTTCACTTCCCTAATAAAAACTACTGTTTCCAGGAACAAAGTTTTTTTTTTTCATCCTCTGCATCTTCCAGACTCACAGGAGGTACAGTATGAAATAGTTTGACAAAACTGATCTTCCGTATGTGTGTACATTCATTAATATTTTGTAAGTAAACTACATTTTCTCCAATTCGGGATAGAGAAAACCTGTAAAATACATCTAAAATCCCCAAACAAGCAAACAAAAAACCCCACCCCAAAATGAGGTAAAATGCAGTTCTCATCAATCTCTAGATGCGAGATGGTTTTTAAATAAACAAACAGATTGGAGTAGTGAGTAGATTAGTAAGCAAGCAATCTTGCCATGTTTTAGCTTTACAAAATCAGGTTGGAATAAATATTCTCTCTTCTTGTTACAGTTCTGATGTGTGGATTGTCCCGGAAAGTCAAACAAGAACAAGTATGGAACAGGCCATGCAGCATATGGTCAATTTGGGTAATTCACTGCAAGTGGAAATCATTGAGACAAATTCTGTGACTGCATCTAATAAGAAACTCAATAATTTTACGGCCATTAGCACCACAAACTAAGTCTGTAAGGATAGTAATCAAACATCACACTTCAGGGCATAAACTAATTGCCCAGCAGGTCAGGAAATTATGTGTTGCTTCTATGTTACAGAAATGGTTAGATGTTTTCTGAGTTTTCACCTCATTTCCCAGAACAAAGGAAACCCAAGAACCAACTGAACTTTCATTGTATGGAGAAATGAAGAAACCCAGCACTGTAATTGATGAGATAAATGTTGCATTAATATAAACCTCATTTTCCTGGGCAAGTCCACTATTTAATACATAATATCTCTCCACTATGTCACACTCATAAGTAGCTTAAATGAGAACTGCGCCTGAAAAAATTAAAACACATAGGAAGAGGGGAGGAATAATATTTCAGTGTTGTTGGCTGATGTAAATTTAACTATACAACTGGCTCTTTTTCAATTCATTACCTTTGGTGATTAAAATCAGAGATTGTGATCTGACCCCAGCTTTTCAGGATGAAGTTGTTTTGACAGTTAACTGGGAAAAGAGAAAGACATGTCAAGATAGATCCCCATCTCTACACAGAAACACATATTAGAGTCTATATCTTATTTTTTCCCTCTTAAAAGGCACGGAAAGAACAAAAGAGAGGAGAAAGCATCTTGCCTTAATGCTAGGATGCCTCTATTTTATTGTTTGCCTACAGGGTTGCCCTTAATCCTTGATCCCATTCCATCATAATACAAGCAGCAATCATTCTTTCTTCAAAGGATGAAGTTTGGCCGCTTATGGGAAAAAAAAAAAAAAAAGACCTCTCCTAGCTTGGAAGGTCTTTACCAAGAAAAAAACACCATTTGGAGGAGATTTGCAAGGACACATTTAAGTAGTGGTTATCAGGAGGTGGGAGGGTCTGTGAGAGAAAGGTCAAGTCTATACATATCCTAAGCATTTGCTACTTGCTGTTGCCAGGCAAAGGTTAGCAGGCTAAACGAAACTTATGTCTAACCCCATGTGGTATTTTTTGTGTTCTTATCTGAACTCCTGTCATGCTGAGCAGAGCAGCTCACACCTGACATTTTTCCCTTTACGCCCTTTTAAGCTACTAAGTCTGATTGGTATAGCATCCTTGGGAGTGGGAAGACGTGGGGCAGGGGAGAGAAGGGGGTAGGCATTTGTAAGTCAGGGAAAGGATATTTCTCCCATACAGGCTTTCAGTCTTCTGTATGGCTATTTCTCTCCATTCCTCCCCTCAGTGACTAAAATTCAAGGTAGCAATCTGATCCTCAGCCTTCAGGATCAGTGATTTCGGCGACTGCCCATGAAAAAAACCTCTTTCTCTGTTAATGAAACATCTAAATCTAAGGATTTAATCACACGTCAGGACACCCAAAGTTAAGGTTGCCACAGCAACTACAATAAAGCTTTTTGCGCAGAGCAGTTGGTGAAATGCACAGTTTAATTAAAAATGATCTCAATTATCTGACAGTTTTCATCCTCCCAAATTCTGTTCTCTCCTCCACCCTCTCCGAATTGTCGATCAAATGAGAAGGACAAGAGCTGTGGTGGCAAAGCCAGGCATTGTGCAGCTGCGTACAGGCTCTGATCTTGGGTCATGGTGACAGAGGCCAGTGCAACGCATACAGTTCGCTTTCTACCTAGACAGGTTTCTAAAATCATCGTGAGTTGGAAGGAAGAAAAGAATTGTTAGTCTGGCTGGAAAAAAGAAAACGAAATTCTCCCCTGCTTTCTGCCACTGTGAAGGATATTTCAGTTATCAGCTTCTTTAGCAACACAGAAGTAGGGATATTTTGATGACAGAAAGTGTGTAAAGATGCTGGGGTAGTTTGTGGAGAGAAATGAGGAACTGGGCAAGCAGCATAGTCCAGCAGTTAAAGATGTTAAATAATAAGTAAATTCACAGAAAACAGTGACATGACTAAACTGAGGTGTCTCAAAAGAAAAAAAAAAAATTAGGGCTAATACCGATACACAAACTACAGAATGATACTATGGTACTCAAGATTTATAGGTAAAGTGGTCTGTGATCCTCAATGAGAAATTGTTAAAGAAATGCCTCATTAGCATGACAAGGGGATTTTACCTTTTGCTTCCTGCAAGACAGGTGACACTTTGTGTCCTCCCTCTTCTCCACAGCATCTCCCTGTTTGGATGGTAGTTGCAATGCTTCCCTGTCCCTTGGTGAGTTGCTGGCGCCCCATGCCAGCAGCAGCAAGTTAACACCTGACTCAGTCCTGATGTCGTGAGAGCAGCAAGGCATCGAAAAGCGCTGGGCAATTCAACAGCCCTTCAGCATTCATCTTTCCCTTCCCCCTTTTCCAATCTGAGGTCAGAGCCTCCTGCTCCGTAGGCAGTAGCAACGATGGCAGAGAAGCCCTTTAAAAGACCGCAAGAGAAGCAGATTTGACATGGACTCATGGGGAGGGAGCCAACAGAAATGAGAAGAGGCAGCCAAAGGTCAGTCTGGCCTGCCAGCTGTAAAAACAATCTGAGTGACATGGCAATAAAATCCAGGCTTGGGAGCAACCTCCTCCAGCTCCTAATGGTGTACTCACTTACCCCTCCCTATTCCTGCCTGCTGCCTACATAATGCCAGCATGGAAGACGTAAGGCAGCCAGCAGGAGGTATAAGGCAGGGAGCAGGGGTTGCACAGAGGGAGAGGAAACTCTGTCTGGCAAAGGCCAACGATGACGGGGGGGTGGCCAGCGCAGGCCATTGAGATCGAGCTTTTTAAGTACATTTCAGCATGGCACTGTTGCTCCTAAGAAATCTAATATCCTTTGGGTCAGTGCAGGCCAACTGTTAGATATAAAGAATTCATAGCACTTGCAATCCCCAGATGAACCATTTTCAATTCTTCATGTTTCTAAAAAAACATTGTGTCGATCTATCAGTGGTGGCTGAGCTGCATAACGAGGGCTGTCTCCTGCCTTAATGCCAAACTGTAAATATTGCATTGCAGCAAGCAGCGGTAGATAATGCATAATAAAGAGCCAGGTTCGTTATGTGATGTGCTATCCAGAGCCCTTGAAAACAATGCATCGGTTTAAAAAAAAACAAAACAGAGAGATATACTTTCTTTATAAAAAGGAAATAACCTTTGTGCTGGATGTAGAAGAGAAATAATCACTTACAATTGTGAAAAATAGATGTCACAGTCAAAAATATGAAGACAAGGATAAAAGACCAATTCTGATCTGATGAACCGTTGGACTTGTCCATATAAATTTACTTAGGTACCAGCAGAGCTCTAAGCAGAGTTGAATTTTCATGCTGAAAAGATGGATGTTTTTATACAGTCTCCTCAGTTTTATTTAATAGGACAGGAATTCTAGTCTCAGCACATGACTAAACATGAAGAAAAGAAATATTGTTCAAGCCAATAGTAATCAAGTGCTGGTTTCATGATTTTCATAGTTAATTTTTACAGTTCTCATCAGTAATGCATTTTTCCTTTCTTGAAAGGCAAGGTATTGCACTTTAATGGCTGTCAGTCATCTTGCAGTGTAAGCTACATGCAGTTTAGGAATTACTGAACCAGTGCTTGGCAGAGGCTAACCAAATCACATCAATGCAGTGTGAAGAATCTGGTTCATGTACCTTCATCCAAGAATTTTAACACCGTGGGCCAAAATGAAGGGCAGGTTTCTCTCTTTCTGATGCGTATTATGTGAAAGTATTTGTGGCAGAAAACAAGCTAAATGCTAATGTTCAAGTTTCTCACTGCTGAACAGAAACGATGTTTGTAGGTACTTACTTGAACCCCACTTGGTTCCCCTATGCTTTCTTAGAAGTCCCCTTCCTGTACAGCGCTTAGCGACTCAGATGGGACTGAGAACTGACAAATTTTCACTGTTAAGCAGCAGGAACCAATAGAGCTCTGCATCTTTCAGGATTCAATTCTGAAAGTGCCGATAGCTTTATAACTCAGTCCACTAAGAAACAGGCTGAAAAAAACATTTAATACAGATGAACACACAGTCTAAGCAACAGTATCTCCTACTCATAGCAAAGCAAGGACCTAGATGCCAAAGGCTTTTAATATATATTTTTTCACAGGCCATCTTAGTACTATTTCCACATATTTATTCCCTTGTGAGGTATCCAGGAGAATAAGAATTTGGTAGGTAGGTCAGTCCTCCAAGATTTTTGTAATTAACTTTGCGCTGAAGAAAAAGGTCTGCACTAACCCAGTTTAATCCCAGGAAAACCAAAAAATCCAATAGTATCTGAATCTCTGAAACATTAGTACTCTGTATAGGATTTCTCTCATCTAAATTTAACCATCTATGATTTAAACACATAGCTTTTACCAGTTATCTAGGGTTCCTCAATAATGCATAGAGATACGTATACCAAAACCAAAGATCTATCTTTTTCTTTTGACTGTAGAGGGGGCCTGGAAACCTGTTTTAGGATGATAATAAATCACCTAATCACACTACAAAATTCTTCCCCATTTAACTTTAAAACTTTCAACATGGTTTGCAGGGTTTTTTTTCCCAGCACATGTTAAACAAGAACACAATGGAGTAAGGACACCTAGGGGTTTATTTAGCATTAGCAATGAACGTGAGCCCCAGGAGCAGATCACACTCCCAAGGAATTCAGTGAAAAAAAATAAGTATTTTTCAGAAAAATGTACACTTCTAGGCATGACTTCAGAAATGTAACAACAAATATGTAATATTTAATGCAAGATGCCTTAAATGGATAAAACAAGGGAACAAAGACATGATATATAATCAGGAAGCATGACAAAAGAATCCAGGCTCTTCCTGGATGCATGGATTTATCTTAATCCAGACAAAGCAGTAAAGACTAATGTAATTTATAAATTTTAATGTGGACACTAAATGCTACAACATGGCACAAGTCTGTCCATCCATTTCCATACTAAAGTGCTGTATTTTGTATATGGATTGGCAGCTAACTGCTATGACTCTTCTCCCTGTTGCTACTTCTTAGCATGAACTACTGCTAGAGACCTCTAATTAGACAACTAATTTTGAGTCCAATCAGGCGTTATGCTGTTAGAAAGTTTGACTTGGATGCTGGTATTTTTGAAAGCACTTACGCAACACGAGGAAGGACATATAAGCTGAAGTCAGTAAAATGGAAGGGGGAAATACAGGAGGTTGAAAACTTAAGTTAAAATACAGAGAAAAGAGTATGGAAGCTATGGAGCGATAGTTCTCCTACTATGAAGGATTGTCACGGTCAAATCTTGGACCTGGTTCCTGATGGCACTCAAGCCAATGAAACCATAGGAAAAATGCATGGAAGTGTGTGGTTCTCTAGAAAACAGAACCTCAAATTAGGAAATTTGAATGTGATTTTCAGAAACGTCTACTCCCACTTTTATTCTGTGAAAGGGAAAAGGGAAAAGAGAGTTTTCCATTTTAGAGGAATATAGAAAAGGGAAAAAAAGGACTAATTCTTTTTAATGTCTTCAGCCATGAGAGTGTATAATCATTTAAATACAGAATATCTCTTACCCAACAATGGCAAACGTAGTCCATCACCTCTCCTGTATGCCTTTCTAGTTTCTGTAATGTGAATCTTCATATAACAGCAAATGAACAGTACATAAAGGCTGCAGTCTTTCTAGCGCATGCCTTTGAACTAAAACTGAATAAAGTTTCCACTCCACCCTGCATCCTAATCTAGTGTTTAACCAGCTTGAGAACTTACTTACAGCATCAGAATTCAGCTACCATCTTTGTTCTGCTAAGGAAGGCATATTTTGGAATTACAACCATTTTTGATCCTGAACACTTTTGAAAGATCTTCCCTTGATTAAAAACACTGACAGCTTTTGGATACAATGTGAATATAGAAAAGTTCACCTCTACTAAGGGTAAGCAAACATTTTATTATCCGTTGATCTTTGCATATAGATTGTGTGAAGTACCAAATCATCTCCCTAGAGTCTGACTTAAGAGTGTTTCATTTAAAGAAAAAAGACTTCTTTCTTAATCATTGTGACTGAAATAAAAGGAGATATCTCATGTCACAGATACAGATATTTAAGTTATCCAAGAGTAGTCTTAAGTAGCTCAAAATTTCCATTTCTGTACCTCAATATAATTTTAGTGTTAATTTTAGTATAAAAAAAATTCTTACATTAAACAGCCTGTGATTTCCACTGGTCAAAATGTAAATATTAGTAAACTGGTAACATTTTCAACTTGTCTGAAAGCTTATCAGATATTTAGTTCTTCATTTAAAGTACTCTGGTTCTGTCCAGTGACCATTGCTCTGAGTGGAAGGCTTACATAAATTCATATATGTTTTTAAAGTTAAAATAGGCTTTAGAAATGTTAAACATCCATAGAAGTTAATGAGTTCTGTTTAAAGTAGTGCAAAAAATCATCTGTGAAACTATACATCATTTGGATGACTTAAGATCAGCTTCTATGTTAAAACAGAAGACAGCTCACTGCTGGATTCTAAGAAAGTACTGAAGTCTTGTGCTCAAAACACAGGTATAGAAGCCAAGAAATCTTCAGTTTTGTTATCAGTTCAGCTAATGACTCCCAGGGTGGTGACAGGAGTTTAATACGTTTCTCTCTGTCTTTGTTCGCATATCTGTTATCTATTGTAGTACATCACTAACAGGGGAAATAATAAAAATGCAGGACACATCTGCTTTCCCTTGTAAATTTCTCAGAAAAAAATAAATAAGTCTGTTTTGTCAAAGCCAGAATTGAAAACCAAATGAAAATAATGTTAAAATATTTTATGTAAGGAATATTTTAATTTAGGCACTGCACGTACCAGAGAAAACTACATTTCATTGGAAGAAAAAAAATGCACAGAATGAAACCTTTCTTGATAATATTTTTTAATGAAAACAAGAAATTTTCAGTTAATTGATACAAGTATTGGAATCCCAAAATAATTTCTAATGGGCATCTATTTATAAATTATATGATTTTTTTTTTTTACTGTAACATTGGTTTTACCTTTCAGTATCTCTCTGCCTGGGAGGAATGAAAGAAATATTACTATGCAAATAATCTATTAAATTTAGCTGGCCATGAACCATAGACTAAGCATTGGTTATTAGTTAAAAGTTTTGGGAGGGAATAATGGTTAATATTTAGCATCTACAGGCGTGAAAGTTATAGCTGACAGTATGACAGACAAAAAATTAAATGTGCTTATAAACAAGTGGAAAAACTATTGCCCTCAAAACACTTCCTGTCAGAAAATACCCAGGTGTATAACTGATATAGCCGGTAATACTGGGTTTCAATTTATATTTGTAGAAAAAACTGAGTACAATTCTGTATCAAACCACTTTTGTTGTCATTAGACCCTAGAAACATCATGTGTCTTCCACTCTTTCCAAATGGAAGGCTAATAGAGAAAGAAAAAGATGTTTCTTTGCTGTCAGAGTGCATCACACTTCTTTTCTATCCTGCAAAGTGGAACCTGTGGCTTGAGGAGCTCTGATTGTCGTATTGGGCAATTGGGCAATTGCTAGTGGTTTTCACAAGGCATTTATAATAATGTCTCCAATGAGCTGTGAGATAGAATGAGTTCATCTCTGAGCTGCCAGACCAATTCCAGGCAACATTCAAGGTTAGAGGCCTATAAAATATTTAGATTGCCTTTTTCATCTCTAGAATATGAAAGGAAGTAGCTGGCACTCTGGAGAATGAGTACTGCTTGGTATCTACTGTTACCATCTAATGAGTCTCTGCATCAGTAGATCTTTCACATTTAGGGAAATCATTGCTTACACAATGTGATTTCCTTTCCTATTCTCTAATTTAAAAGCATTTTATTAACAGTTTGACTCTTTGCCAGGATACCAAGATCTCAAACTTCAGATCCAGAATGCAATGTAGATCATGTTTTATGATACCATATCTTACATAAGAAAGGTTCCCAAGGTATATATTAAAATACACAATGATGCATGGGAAAAGTAAGGAAGGCTACATGTCAATGCGTGCTTCTTAGACATATCAATATTCAGAAAACCTGTCTCTGCCCTTGAATGAAACATGAAGAACTCATTTGAAAAGAAATACAAAATAATTTGGGGTCAGTGAGTGAACAGGTCTTTGAAAGACAGCGTTGGACTTTTTTGCTCATAAGTGTCCAGCCCAGCATTCGACATTCCTATTGATGTGTTCACAGCTTCTTCAGAGCAGTTAAGGATATCGAAGTGCTCTCAGGCTTAGTGGAGATGGCAACAGAGTACGTTATGTTGACACCAGACACAAATGATATTTTGAAAATTAGAGTGTTTTAGTGATGATGTAAGAACTTCAGTCAATAACAAACTCATTCTTGTTTTCAAGCTGTAGATTGGGTAGATTCTTAGATAAACGGTAGTTTTGACTTTATGAGTGAAATTCTTAGTAGAGTTGAGCTGATCTGGAAGCATTTTTCTAGGAGGCAACAGCTGATAGCTGGATCTTCTTGTGTTAGGTGAAGTATGGAAAGCTTTTCTAAACTGTCCATCATTAAACAGGGCCAGAGCAGAAGAAAACATGCATAGGTGGGCAACAGCAATACTATAATTAACCAGAGTGTCTGATAAAAATTGGAGACTAGCTGTAGGTTTCTTGCGTCCTCTTCTGAGTCCCTGATCACAAAATTCTAGTACTTCTCAAAAAATATATTTCATGGGTGGACCCAGAGAAAAGCAGACCGGTCAATACAAGAGAAGTAGCACTTAGCAATTTGAGCAAGCCCTGAGTATAATGTGGGGGAAGCAAGGATATTGCTCAATCATTTAGAATTAATGTATTATAATAGAACAACATGATCATTCAACAAGGCAAGGAAAAGTTGATTTTTATGGGCAAAACAAGACCCCACATAAAATTGTGACATATCCATTTAACATTGTTATTTGCTTCGGCTCTGGATTTTGGGACTGATGCTGTTTATGTATTTTCTAAAACATCTTGAATTAGTATTCAATGTTTACTAAGCCCGTTGGATTTCCTGATGTAATTTGCATTAGCTCATAGCAGCAGAGGCCTCGGGAGAGTCAGTACCAAAGAATTAAATAGTAAAACAAATGCTTTGATCTGCTAAAAAATAAAATTTCCTTCACCTTTACTATATGATCATCTGTGAAAAGAAGCAAAAACAAATAAGTCACTTCCATACTTTATTCCATTACTAAATAAAACAATGTAGCTGTTGTTAAGAGAATATTTTAATGACAGCATATCTGAATACCAGTGTTTACTGAGTATCTGACAATTTTCCATGATAAAATCTTCAACTTGTACTAAGGGCTTCTGAACCCTTTCAGCTAAGCCAAATATCCAGCAAAGGATGATGTGTTTGCATCATTAAAAGGTGCTTTGGGAGATCTGAGATTCAAGCCTATCTGAGAAAGAAACCTTTTTTGGTAGCCTTTTTTATAACCATGGAGAAGTTATTTGATCTGCTTGTGCCTGTTTTTTGTCTAGTAAATGTCTTGTTTGTTTACAGGCTAGATTGCTGCAGGAAAGATTGGGAGCTGTTATGTAAACGTATATCTGTACAGCAGATGTTAGGATGGGCCAATTCTGCCTATTAAGGTTGTTTTCTTTTGCAGATAGATTGTGAACCCTGACCTATCCATCATTAATCTAAAAATTCAACAGAAACAAAATTCATAAACATTTATATTTAATACTTCATATTGCCCTTGTGTCTGTTGCTTTCTTTCTGATAGTAGGATTGGCATTACGAACCTTACATGGTCAGAGAGAGGTTCCAGAAATCACCACACTAGAAAACTCTATGTTAAGGTTCCAAATCAAACGGATTTTCTATGGTGCTTCACTGTGAGGTTTCAAACATCGGTCCTGAGTATCTGAAGAGAAAAGAAGTCATACATCTTCAACTCACTTCATGTACTGAAGTTATTGAAAGCCATAACCTCATAAGTGTAACCTGACAGCTGCATTACTGATAAGGTCCCAGTTTGTATATCACCAGAAAGATGGAGGTGCCTCACATACCTACTTTTGAGTCTTTGATTTACATCCTGGACTAGGTCTTGCACCAAAGCCTTCACCAAGAAAACTATACAAAATGTCTATAACAGTTCATAATCCTTAATATAAAGCTTAGGCAAGCATTCCATATTCTCTGAACGCCTTTCCAAGTTAAATGAAACTTTGAGAACTTTTCATTGGACATGATGGTATTAGACAGCATTGCAATGTGACTTTTTATTTTCTTTAAAAAAAGTAAGTTCTTTTTAGGGGAAGCAGCTTTTACATTCATGAAATAATAGTTTAAGAGTGATGTGGAAGTTAGGTGAACAATGAAAGACATTGTATGTAAGAATATTGAGAAATTAATCAAATAAATTATTCAATCCATATTACAGTAGCTATCTGTGTAGGTATTTCTGCCACCAGAGGTATCTGACAGCCTCTGGGGTAATCATATTTTTTATTGTTATATTATCAATGATGCTTTCGTGCTGGTGGCCTTACAGAATACTACATAGCATCATTTATCTAAGAAACTCATCATGATTCACAAAGATTGAGCATCAAAACATCCCTATGAAGAAAGACAGCTGTACAGTATGGTTGTAATTTACTGAATTGGATACAACTGTAAATATAAACCCAGCACTCAAATGAGCTTAAAGTTTTACTCCTCATCCTTCAGTGGCTTACATCTCAGACTCTCAGTTCTTGTAATTTGTGGAGGAGTTTCTACCAAAGAAGAAAAAAAAAAAAGGATGAGAGAGAAATTAAGTCCCAAAATCACTGAGTCAATGATTTTCAGTTGATTGATTGTTTCACCACCATTCATCTTTTCTGCGGGACCACAAGATCTCTCTTTTTTCAGCACTGTACCAAGTTGGAAAATGGTTGAAGAAAGGCTTCTTCTGAGAAAGCTTTTTAAAAGGTATTTAAACATATGGAAAGTTCCTTTAATCTAAGTGTCTATATAGGTGGAAAACTGTGCTGTGTTTTGATACGTTTCAGTTTTCAATTAACTGGTCAGTGGCAGCAGAAACTTACAGTACTATTCATATGAGTTATGATTCTTCCTTCATCTCTATTAAACCCATCAGTTAACGTATACCAACATAGAACTGAAAACACAATTTTTAGTTTACACCAAAGAGTATGGGCTTCACATTGTTTAAGGAGGGATGAAACTGTTCATTTTCTGAAGTATTCAGTAAACTTATGGCAACTTCTGGGAACAGCTCATGTCACCTACATATAGCATCCCTCCTGACTTCAGGACTGATTGTAGTGAGACTCTCTAGCTTGAAAATAAACAGATGTCCATTTTACTAAAGGCTTAAACTGAGGCAGGGCTCTTGAATGACTAGTCTGAGATAATAGGAGTCTACAGCAGAAACATTCCCAATCGTATGTTTCAACTACCATGTTGGTTTTGCTGTTTTCCTTTCTCTTTCTCTTTGAGAAATAAAAATGAAAGTGCCACCAGCCTGTCAACACTGTCTGAGCAGACCTAGGGAAGCAGAACATCACTTTTATCTGCATATATTCCAGCCTCACTAGCATCTTGCCCTCAGCTTTTTCTCTTGTACGACAAGCATGATTATACAGAAACCAAGCAAAACAATACCCACAAAATCTTGCCACACAGCCTATGCAAAGAACTTGTCTGAGCACAACAGGACAGCGGTGCATGCAACATGCTGGTTTTGAACACAGAGGTTTCAATTCTGATCTAGGCAGTCAAGTTGGGGATTGTATTTGTGATAATGATGGCATCGGGCAGAAGGAAACTGTCTTTAAAAGAAGTGCTTGGAGGTCAAAGGGCAGCCCCCAAGGGGGAAAATAATCAGCTCTGCTGTCTTTACATTTAAGCCTACAGCACTGTCAAGGCCTGACAGTACAGGCCAGTATTCATTTAACATAAGCAAAGAGAAGTGAAAAACAAATACAGAAGGAAGATAAATAGGCATTGGATGGGCAAACATCCCTGATTCATAGACTCATAGAACGGTTTGGGTTGGAAGAGACCTTAAAAATCATCTATTTCCAACCTCCCTGCCATGGGCAGGGACACATCCCACTGGATCAGGCTGCCCAAGGCCCCATCCAACCCAGCCTTGAACACCTCCAGGGATGGGGCAGCCACAACTTCCCCGGGCAACCTCTGCCAGTGCCTCACCACCTTCATCATGAAAAATTTCTTCCTAATGTCTAATTTAAATCTTCCCCCTTACAAATTATAGCCATCCTTCTCATCCTGTCACTACATGCCCTTATTAAAAGTCCCTTCCCAGCTTTCTTGTAGGCCCCCTTCAGGTACTGGAAGATGACTATAAGGTCTCTTTGGAGCCTTCTGTTCTCCAGGCTGAACAATCCCAACTCTTTCAACCTGTACTCATAGCAGAGGTGCTCCTGCCCTCTGATCATCTTCTTAGCCCTCCTCTGGACCTATTCCAACAGTTCCATATCCTTCCTGTGTTGGAGATTCCAGAACTGGACACAGTACTTCTAGAGTTAACCTGTGCATGGTTGAACCAAAGCCCGACATAAAAGAGATGGATGCAAATCACCTTCCTTGCACACTCACAATATTAGAAAACATCAGTTCCAAAGAGAAATGTTTCCACAAAGATTTCAGTTTGAATGATGTCAAATATATGCAAGGAAAAATCTGCTACCTGATTTTCAGACTGGCAATACAGTCCCTCAAAATTTTTCTCTTGTTTTGTAAATTCCCAGAAGAAGTAAAAGGTAGAAAAAAAGTAGAACTCATCTCATACAGTTTTTAAGCGCTGTGTCTGAATTAGTCAATAAGACTATTATTGTAGTTGAAAAAGAGAAATTGGCAAATAGGTATTCATAAGGCTGAAGGATAATTTGTATTGAAAGGGACCTCAGAAGGTCCTCCTATCAAGCCTCCTGCTCAGAGCATTTCTAGGATACTTGTAGTCTTTCCCTAAAGAGATGTCTAAAAGGGTGAAGTACTTTGATTCATGTAGCTACTGATTCTCAGAGAGTCAGGGAAACTGGATCCAGAATAGATGCCTGCATCATGGACATATAAACAAGGCAAAATGAGTCTGACCTCCAGTGCCTAGTTATGTGGTGTTTCTCCAGAAACAGAGGTCAGAGCAAGAAGAAGCAGGAATTCTGCAGAATAACTCAGCTTCCCTAAAGGTGAAGGAACACAGAAGAGAGTTAGAGGACATTGTAGGCAGAGGAAGTTTCTTCACATGAAATTTTCTGCGATGACAATTTAGTAAGTGCAAATAGAGATAGGGAGTTCCCCTAATTTTCAAATGCAGCATCCTGGATTTTCTGTGCTAGCAAAGCAAGTCTAACAATTTATAATATGAGTTCAAGCAAATTCTTGCACTTTGGACACTTGTTCTCTAAAGTTCGATTTGAAACACTTACAAAGGTCAGTCTGACTAGATTAAGACTGTGATTTTTATGGGCTAGTTCGGAATCCCAAAACTAGTCCCAACGGAAATCTAATGTGACTATAAAGCAATTGCTATTTGTAAGTGGTCCATTAAGATGGCATGCTTAATATAAAATTCTAATCCTTGAACCACTAAGTTGCTTTATTGTGACAGCCTGGCATTTTGCAGTGGTTAACTGCTACAAAAAGAGAACAGTTTATTTTGAATAGAGCACCAGAGACACAAAGAACTAACCTATGTTTGCTTCTAAACTCCTCTACAACCACAAAATAATACGGAGTGTAGACCAATAATTACTTTCTTCTGAACTTATTAGTCCGACCATGTTGATTTAAGATACTGGTGACGTTTTACAGGAATTGGTCTTGAAACGGACATAGAGACAGAGTAGACTCTTGATGTTAAATTCAAAAACTTGTTTCTTCTATTGACTTTTAAATGGCTGCATGCATTGACACAGGTCACTGATGAATTTTTGTCATTTAAATAGTTAAAGGAAAATGAATAACACAGCCAGATAGCAAGCCAAAACAAATTCCCAAACACTAACCAAAATGAGAAGAAACAGTGGATCATTTCTTAGCCAATTAATATCTACTTAGAAGATTATGCCCTGGTGTGCACATGTAACTCCATTTAATGTTAATGAAACTATGTGCATGATACAGAGAAGGCTAGACTTCTTAAAATGGGTGGTTCAAATTGCTTCCTACAGATACAGGTCAAAGATTAATCATTCAATTTGGCTTTCTCTGCATTCCAAAAAAAAAAAAAAAAAAACCCAACAAAGTAGATAAGTACATATTAACAACAATATGTAGTACTTAACTGCAAAAGCTGGAACTGCAAGTATTACTCTTTCTACATTTTGTTAAGTTTTCAGGCCATCAATGCCCTTTGACTTCCCAAGTAGAAGAAAAAAGTATCAGATTACTGTGGTGAAATGTTGGGTTTGCTCACACAACTGTAAAGAGATCTCAGAATCTGGAGACTCTTTTGTCATTACATGTGATTTTGAGTCTTGCACTGATAAGTAAACAGAAAAAAAAATGAAAGTGGAAGAGAGGCTCTAAAGACTTCAGTGATGCATTAGCAATAAGAGATTAGTTCTGTTTTGCTGGATTTGAGTAGTTCTACAAGGCAGATGTAGAGTTAAATAAACTGATATAATTCTTTTAAATTGGTATTAATGGCCTATTCACCACTAGACACAAAATTAAACCCATCAAAGCATCCTTCGCTAGATTTTTTTTTTCATTGACATATGCAAATCTTATTTTCTATACTCAGACATAAAGAATTAACTATAACTGAGTGGCAGGAATAGAGGACTAAGTTTTCTGCAGGACTTTGTCTCATACGGTCATTTGCATTTACACCTGATGTTTGAAACACCACCCAATTAAAGAAGTAGTCAGTCAAGGAAGTAACCTTGTATTTCTACTTTCAGCAGGCATAAATGACCAATGCAAAATGCAAGGAAGAAAAAATAGGAGTCATCAATCTGATTCTAATGTAAACACCTTATTTTGATCAGATGAGTTGTACTTCGAAATTGTTATGTTGAGAACAAGAAAAGCCTAGACAAGTAAATAGGGACATATACAGCCTTCACTTAAGAATTGATTTAGTTGCCTAAACCCAGGCATTTAACGCCATTTGAAATGCTGTGGGGTTTCCAGAACATCTGTGCGGGCCTCAAAGGCATAATGCAAGACCCATGGGAGAACCATACTTTTGTGGGAGGGCAGATGGATGTTAGATCCTAGGAAATCTGAAATAGCATCACATATCTATGTTTCAGTAACTAAGTAAAACCCTCAGACATCCACATTTTGGAGGATACATTTTCTATACGTAGGCATCTGCCTGATAACTATAAGATTTTTTATAGTAATTAGAGGTCTATAACCTGACTTGTTTATTCACACATGGGCACAGAGAGATGTTTGATATGTCCTAGATTGTCCTGTTGTATCTCTCCAGCTGCTGCCCCAAGAGGACACAATTCTTCCATATGCTATATGGCAACAGCTGCCAACACCAGCTAATGTTTTAGACTCCTTAGTTCGTATCAAATATTAGGAGTCTGGGGTATCTCAGTGAGTGGAATCTCTAGTCAGTACACCTACCGATACCTTTGAAAACTAGTAATCTCAGTCAACCTATAATTGGCCATTTATGACAATACCACCACCACAGTAAAAAAAATCAAAACAAATTATTGCCCCAACCCCCAACTGTGTTGAGAATATTGATTTGAAGTGCATTGACTACAATACACTCAAATGTCCCATTTAACATGTAGAAACCTCAATGTACACAGCTACGTTTACGTGTCTTAGCTGTGCTCTTTATCCTCTCATTCAAAGTAAATTAAGTGAATCTAGAATGAATGCTGTTCGAGATGTCTTAGTTCTTTATAATGTGTTAGATTACCGCTCTCCTGGGTGCACATCTCATGTCCCTTTAAAAATAAGTAAGTTTCATTTATTACTTCTAGATTTTTGTGTTCTGCTTCTACCAGTTACTCACTGCTTGCAGAATTTTCATCAGAAACATGATTACATTGTCTGAGATGTAACTACCCTGAATAAAGAATAACATTGGCTTGGTAATATTAAGAATCATTCAGCACTGTTGAAATGACCCTTCCTTGCACATATATGGTCTATAGAATAACGATAGCTTAATAGGACAGGAAGAGGGGAAAAAAATACATTTTTAGGTGATGAGTTTGTTGGTTGGTTTGCCTTTTTTCCCTGGAAGGAGTAATGGTAATGTTAATAAATTAATGTTATATAGCTTTCATAAGGATTTGATGGTGGGGTTTAGGTCTTTAGCTTCAGAACAGGGATGTGGCTGTAGAAAACAGGTAAACAGGGCATAGCCATGGGCTTATACTAGTGATGTTGTAGATTTGTCCAGCGGGAGGGACAGGGGTTTGCATGACAGGATAAGGCAAGAAAAGATGAGGTATGTTCATAGTACCCATGGCATTCTCTCAATGTTTGTTCCTGTGTTTGCTGTCATCATATGTCACTTACACCTGCTGAACAGTAGAAATAGAAAGAAACCAGGCAGTTCCCTCCTCTGAGGACTTTCACTTTGTGGTCCAGTTTCTCTGGTTTCATTCTTCCAGTAATGACTTGTGAGATATAGTCCCCGCACTGTGCTTGGGTAGTGGTCTTCTACATGATCAGACTGGAGCTCTGTAAGCCAGAATGCTAAAATAGTCAAAGTTGTTCAAGTGAGCTCAGAGACAATAGATATATTTGACAATTTTACTTAAACAAAAATTTTTGCCAAGCATCAGGATGTGAGCTAATAAGTCTTCTGTTATTCACAAAAAGACACATATTTGTTGGCCAAACAAAGGACAGAATTCTACTGTATTTTACCTCCATGCAAACATGTTTTCAATTAGGAAAGAAAGGTTTGTTCTTCATGAAAGAAAAGAACATTGAAATAAATGAAAATTATAGGGTAGGAAAAGCAGTACTAAAACCTACCACCTATCAGAATGCTTAAAGTCATGTTATTTAGATGCAAAGTATTTTTATTCCCATGATCCCATAAAACCTGCCTCATATTTCTATGTCTTTATTTGCTCTTCATTCTTACTATAAAATTAACTCCAGCTAGACTACTGAGCTTCTGACTAATACTCTCAAATCAGCCCCAGTTTTGCATTTCAGAATCTCTATCAGCTCTGCAAAACATTGTCTCCTGAGAGACAGCAACAGTTGGCATTTTTAAAACCTAGAAACAAGTGTTTGAGTTTGATGAGGCAATAAATGCTCTGACTGATGTTCTGTGCTCAGCAGGAGAATGGATACAAGGAACAAAAGAATCTCCGAGGAAAGGGTCTGCTTGGTGTCCAGACCCAGTAAATCCTTTGCTGCTTCCTGAGGTTGCAAACAAGGCTGCTGATTACAGGCAGTTTTATCCCAGGGTCTTTATCACTCTTCCTGACACTCTGAGATTTATCAGCAAGATCTAATACCTTAAACATTTTTGGCAAGTCCTTTTCTTGAAAGCACCACTGCAAAGAAAGAGTTGAGGCAGACAGACAACACAGTATTCCACAAGGAGAATCAATCCTTCAATAAACCTGATATTTCTCTTTATAATATTCCATCAGTGATATTTCTGTAATGAAGCTTTATTTGACAGTTTCAAACTACTGCAGAATAACTTAGTTTGGCTGTGAAAGAAAGCTTTCAAGCCTCAGGAGGTCAAACTGACAACAACTTTTTAATGGGTAGTCATGGAGCAAGGCAATGACCTAAGAGCTCTGAGAAATAAGGAAACATTCTGTCATTGCTGCCTTTCTGATTAACTCCCTGGCTTTCTCCTGTGATTACTGGAGATTTTCCAGTCAAGGAACACCTTCTGCCTGACACTGATATATGCTGCTTTGGTGGCATGAGAAAATGTACGAAGCTGTCATCTGCTTTCTGAGTGGTAAAAGAATGGGGAATGCTTTTTCTTCAAATCCATAATGCAAGTGTTGCTAAAATGAATTAGGTTTATGCTTTTAGGCAAGCAAGAGAGGGAAAAAAGGGAAAAATAAATTTTTCTATTGATTGTAGTGGTTTAAGAATTTCTTTGGAAGAGTAGTTTAATATAAGAACCTGTACATTCTTACAATTCTAAAGTTCTTTGTCAGTACTCTGGGAAAATGAACTCTTTCTGGGAGACTTTTGGGATTGCACAACACTGCAAATGCTGGAAATGTATCCATGGGTGCTCATCCCCAAGGACTTCAGCTCTCCTCACCAAAACCACCTGATGGTTTCCAAAGAAAGGAGTGCACAAGTATTATTCAGCCTATTAAAATTAGTGGGCTATTTCACCTGTGCTGTGTCACAATACTTTCTTTAAATAAGCCAAGATTTATTGAGACTGTGCAAGAAATAACTTGGGTTGCACTCACACCAACTGGAGACGGAGTTTGAGAAAGGAGGTTTTAATATTCTCTTTCTTTTGAAATGTAGCTTTGCATCTTTTTAACAGAGGTGTCAGACAGGTGATGTCTTCTTATAACCTCACTGGGGACCAAATGCTTGAGGTTTCCTCTGAGCTTGTCTGTACTGAATGTGGTTTGTTAGTATTAGACCAGGTTACTCAGACTTGTAGCTCAGGAGGTCTCGAGTCAAACATTGGTCTGTCAGAATTCAGAACTGCCGAGCTCACTTATGGCTCTTGTGCTCTAAACAGTGAAGATGACAATCAGCAAAACTGGCAAAAATACAGCGGGTGTCATTAGGACAGTCACAGTTTACAGTCCTGGATATTTCCTATATTTGGTCATACAGACAGTCCTTAAGCTTTCTTGCTTAACATAACTTGGAAATGGATTAGAGAAGTCCTCTACAAATCTGTTCCAGGAAGGCCAGCATCAGGGGTACAAACATTCCCAGGAAAAAAAAAAAAACCAAAACAGGATGAATAAGTGTTTATTGTCTTGGTGCACTGAAACAAAGGGCATAGCTATTTCTGTCTAATGGTCAGGAGGGAGAAGATGGCTGGCACTAGAATCATCCAATTTAACACAAAATAAAGCACAAATAATCATCTATCTCCTGAAAGATATGAGCCCTGTGACAGAGGTGATATAAAACATGGAAGGAGATGGACAGATAGATGAAACATTAGTTTCTTTCTTTTTTTTATTTTTTTTTTTTTTTTTTTATTTCTCACAGGAGCAGCACTTTCAAATTCTGTCTGCGCTGGTGGAATAATTATTTTAGCCAGGACTAAAGCACAAGGGTGAGAACGTTAGAACAGTCACACAGAGTGGCAGAAGGACCACAAGACCCTGTGAATCCCTTCTCTGACAACATCCCACAGCAAATACTTAAGGAAGAATATAAGTGCAAGCCAAGATCTGGTGAAAGTGCAGTTCAGGGACTTTGGAGTAAAGAGGGTGTTTTTGCAGACTTCACTGTATTCTCCTTCTATGGATTTGTGAGGTTAGTTTTTGAACCTGAATACTCTTTCAATGACTGCAGCATCCAGAAGCATGGAGTTCCCAGATGTTCTCAAAAACTTTACACACTGTTTAAAGAAGGCTCTCTTTCGTATCACTATTTCATAGTGTCACTGAGTGTCTTCTAGGAAGGGACAGCTAACAGTCAATCCCTGTCTACCGTTAACAGTCAATCCATAACACTCAAGGTTGGGTAGATTTCTGTCATACTACACTATGTGATGTTTTTTCCAAACTAAAGAATCCTGATGTTTTTTTCCAAACTAAAGAATCCTAGTCCATTTAGCTGTTCCTTGCATAGAAACCACACTTCATTTTCATCCCATTATCAGTTTTCTCGGGGCCTATTTTACTTGTAGGACCACAATTATACTATTGAATGTATAGACATGGGACAGCTTATCAAAGAAAAATGAAATTTTCTTCATTGTTTTTTATGTTTTTATGCTTTTTCTAATAATTGCCAAAATTCACTTTGTTTTTTAACCACTCCTAAACACTGATATTTTCAGCTAATGATTGATTAATTGATTGATCTAATTGCTGACAGCACAAGTCAGTTGATCATTGCCTATGTAAAGTTGGTTGTGTCCTTTCAAATGAATTTCTTTGCATTTATCAACACTGAATTTAATTTTCATTAATTATTTATCTCAAGTAATTCTGAAGTTTCTTGTTATCTTGAAGAACCTGATTGCTCTGAGTATCATGTGACCAAACACCTCCATTACCATTTACGATTTTATCCAGAACGCATGTGTTAAATAGAAATGTCTCATCCAGGCTACATCAGAACCAATTATGACTGCTTTCTTATCCATTGTCAAAGAACAAAACATGAGAAACATTCTCTGTAAAGAAGCTCTTCATGTTTCTTACAACTGAAATGAGGTAGATTTGTTTTGTAGACTCTATGACATACTTTGAAAACTCTACTGACATTTAAAGATTCAATCAATTCCTTTTATTATTAAATGTGTTTGTGTTTCTTTTAAGGCACCCAAACCGTGCTGACAAACTGCTCTTTCAGAACTACTACCAAAAATACTTGTAAAGGAATTGTCCTAGCAAAGAAGTGACGGCAGTTTGGGAACAAGATTTCTTACCTCGCTCATGTCCATATAAGGACACTTTATGGCAAAAATTGAGCCTGTTAAGATAACAGGAACAGGACAATTAGAGGTAATTAGCCCAGCAGGAGAGTCATTGCTGCAAAGGTGCCTGGGAAGTTGGCAGTCTGAGAAAGGTCAATATAGTCACCTGAAATGGATGTATAATTTGCCTATTTAGATCGCAAGCTCTTCTGAGCTCACAGAAAGTCAAGTACAATGACCTCTTTTGGGGTCTTAGTGTGCTAGAGTGAAAAAATGCAAACATATTTAATGATAAATATAACGATAAAGGTGACCCCAGGGGGGAACCTGAGCTAGGTGGGGAGGATATTTTCTTTCAGGGTTCATGAACTTAGTGTAGACATAATAGCCTAAGTTTCAGGAGCTCATAATCACTTTAAAGGAGTACTTTATTATGGATTATGAGGCTTGGCCTTGTTTAAAAACAGCAGTCACAATCCTGATCGCTTGAGAAAAATGTGGTAAGTATATACTTGCATTTACTCCTAAACTGTTAATTTATTAGGTTAATTGGACAGCAAAAGACATTCCTTCCCTTATGTAATATCTGCTGGTTTATATTTCAAGTTGGGCATATCGACCTTGGGTATTGAACTTTACTTCTTTCTTGTCCCGTGGCAGTGTGTAGTAACAGGATGAGCAAGTACAGTCTAACCTACTTGAAATAATAATCTTTAAGTCGTGGTGAGTGAGGCAGTTATTCAAAGACAGAAAGTCCACATTAAAATGTACATTTTATGCTAACAAGAATTGCAGACAGATCTATCACCAGTCGAGAGTTCACTTGACACTCCTCAAACTGGGCATCTTTCTGTTTGGTAGTCAATGTGATTACTCGTGTTAGAATGACTCGTTTGGAAGCAGTAACCCGTCCCAAGTCCTCTGGCACCCCTTAATTCTCATGTAAGTCCTTCTATTCAATGGATTCAGCATGACTAATGGTTGCTGAAAACTGCCATCTCCTTCAAAACTCTACACATGAAATGAGACGAGCAGTTCTGTACTCAGCTAATAGAGTTAACCTCAAGGAGTAGCAATGCACTCATTCCAAACACTTGAATGAGGAACAAAAAACTATGAAGTTGCTATTGAAGTATAATTAAGAGGGCGTCTTCAAGTACGGTGTAACCTTAAGCTGGAGGAGAGAGAGAGTTAAAATGGAACCACTTACAAAGCAGTAGAAGTTCCACTGCATGAGGCACTCTGCATGCACAAAATTATAGGATTAGAAGCCATTCAGCCAGTCAGTGCCTGTGCAGACAGAGGTCTGTGAAGGACTTTTTAAATGCTTTTACATTGAAAGAGGAGAGAAATGAGAAAAGGAAGGCTCAGAAAGGAAAATGTGTGTCAGAGGGGTCATTTTCCTGAAGTAAACAGAAGACGAGACCACTTCCTTCTAAGCCTTTCTTCAACTTGTCCAAACTTGGGTAAAAGGATTGAAGCTTCTTCTCTGGCTCTAGCATACACTGTTTTTTATTCTTGGACCAGAGAGCTCCTGGGAAATGTTTACAACTGATTCACATTTCAATTCTTCTGTTGACATCAGAAAAGCTGAGAAAAAAAAATCTTTCTTGGTGAAATCTTGAGGACCAAAGCAGTGCCCTATCTGCAGAAGTCTCATGTATTCCCACTTTCATACCCTGCTCTCCACTGAGGAAAGCCAGTCCTCAGTGAGGTTTTCCAGAATCATGTTTTAAATGCCTGTAAAGTGCTGGTGGAGGAATACATTTATATGCACTTATAAATCACAATAGAGCTTGACTTTAGTAGATTTAGCACAGCAATTGTAGTATATTTTGGGGGTATGTTTTAGTACATTTTTTGAGTCCAAACCTGACAATCCCTGATTATCTTTCATGAATGATTGCTTAAGAAACATAAAGCTTTTCCCATAGCTCTAATTCTTTCTGTTCAACGGAATTGAATGATACTCTTCATTAACTAACAAGGAAGCCTTGTATTACTATATAGGATTCTAACATTTCAATTTTGGACAAATGTGACTAGGTCAGATTAATCCTCCTGGAAATAGCACGTGGCATGTTATGAGTGTATAGAATATTTAAATTTTTAAAAAAGATCTTATTTAATCATTTTAAGATATTGAGCATGGAAAATACTAAAAAAAATTTGGTTATTTTTCTGCAGCAAGTAACAAACAGATGTGCCATAAAAGAGACTTTTGGTTTTTTTAATATATGAGTAACAGATGTAAAAGCCAACTGATTTTGGCCAATTACTAGATGGAAGTAGAAAATTTGCTAATAACACTGTAGTAATCAACAGTATGTCTTATATATTTTTTCCTTTCTGAGTGCTTCTTAGACCATTTATGACCAAGGAAGACATTAAAAAAATCCACTATGGGTTAAATATTTTAAAATGTACAGACTCATATCCAAGTTTTGTCTGATGCGATCTCTGACCCAGTGGCTAAAGTTTGAAATAATTATTAGAATGCTGTACAAACTCCAGATGGTTTGAAAAATGCTAATTGCTTAAGTAACCGATCTGCCAATCCTGAACAAAATAACAGAAAATATAACAATGTCTAGGACTGATAATTCCAGTCAAGATGGACCTGTGAAGAAATCTTTTCCGAAATGGTGTGAATTCATGCCTTGGTGATAATACATATGAATTTATAAATAACATACATAAGAACAGATAAAGTGTGGGAACCTAATAGATCTTATAAAGCATTTTCAAAGAGAAATCATCATCCCATGTGAGAATACTGTGCTGTGTTCTCCATGCTGCCATTGAAAAATTAAGCAACTAAACCCACTTCAGAGTTCTAAAGGATGCTTTGGAAAAGGATACTTTGTTTTGCTCTCAAGAGTACAGGTATGGTAAGTGACTTGATGACAGCGTATTTCTATATGATCGAGGAAGAAAATTCTGGGTAGCATTGGCATAGGAAACCCAGAACTGAGTGCCAACAATGAATCAGTTGAATATATTGCTACATCTTAATATCTCTGCATTCTTATATTCCAAACACCTTTTCAGAGAATACAATTTAAAACAAATTTAACTTACTAGGCTCAGTGTGGAACTAAAGTGCTGAAATTTAATGACATACAGTATGAAGATGTCAGACCAAATGATCCCGTAGTCCCTGCTCACTTCAGACACAATGAATCTGTGAATGAATTGTTTAATGACTGATTAAAGCCATTTTCAACAGGGAATCCAGACTTGAACAGGAGAGGAAACCCTGCAGGGATTCTCAGTGTGATACATACACTTCTCTGAGACTTGAAGAGTCAAACATTTCCACCCAGGCTACTCCTTTTCTTGTTTGTGAAAGGGTTCAGGCGGATGGATGTGGAAAAAGAAGTGTAAATTAAACTCATCAGTGATGTTGGATCTTGAGAGCTCAGAGATTCCCAAAGAGTTTCCCAAAGAGTTTCATAGATCACCACTCATTTATTTCGCTCTTCTCAAAGTCCTCTGCATAGCTTGAGTTCTGGAAGTGCTGAGATCTTTGAAGTTAGCCTCAAAAGTGAGACTTTGGTGTTAGGGCCTAAGAAAATCCACAAAAATCTGTCAGGCCAGAAAGCATGGAGGTTAGATAGGTTGACATGTTATTTGCACAGAAAACAGCTTGCTGTAGGGAGCTCCTGGTTGCTTTATATTTTTGGAGTTGTCATCAGAATAAAAACAGCTTGAAGCTGCACTTATGACTCATTTCAGTGTGGAACAAAGCCATAAGTTAAGCACCACATGCTACGAGTGTAACACATAACATGCCCCTTAGCTACACAAAAAAAGTTTTACCCAGTTTTCAAGTGTCTGTCTAGTTTTCCCTATGCCTAAGGCTCTGTGACATCGAGACATTCGTAATCAGGTTCATTTCTATCCTCACTGCCCATTATAACCTGTCACTCTTCAGCTGCTTCACTTACTATTCAACTACTATGGATTTAATCTGCAGTTTTCTATGCACTAAATTTAAGGCCTAGCGGTTTTCATGTATTATTCACTTCCATTTGCTATACTTGTTAAACAGTATATGTTCATTGGAGTTAATAAATCACCATTCACTTTCCTTCTTGTATTTTGCAGAACAGAGTTATTACTCAATCTATCTCTACCGACAGCAGCTCCATAGCTTCCACAGATTCCACTGTGTTTATGAAGCTATTTATCACTGTACCTGTCTTAAATATTAGCAAAGTAAGCTTGCTCAAAAGGCTTAAGCTATAATCTGTTGGAGGTGTATGTGGAGGCATACATATGCGTGACTCGAAATCTTGTCGTGTGACATCCACCTCAGTTCGGATAATCTGAGGTTATTATTATGCTTATTAAAGAACAGTAGTAAGAAAGTTATCTTCCTTATGTGTCTCTTACAGGTAAAGAAGGGACCAAAGTCTGAAGACCTTATTAATTTTGCATATCTGCTTTTGTTCTCATCCCCTCAGGAGCTGGAGGGGCGTCTGGAGTTGACGTCTGGGGTGTTTGCCCTTTTTGTGCCTCTGAAAAGAGATGCTCGACACCTTCTCTTCTGCTCCTATAGCATGACATGAGGCTGCAGGTAGGTGATAGGAGGTCAGGGCTGCCTACATAGGCAGGTGCAGGCAGGCAGTGAAAAGTTACTGCTTCTGTCATCAAAACTGAGCTACCTGTACCAAAGGGAACAAATCCATTCTGCCAGTTTTTCCCTGTGTGATTTGCAGATCCATTGCTTTAGGTCTGAGCTTCATTCTCATTTCCCATGTCAATAGTTTTTCTTTTGACTTTATTTAAACCTGTTCTGTCCTGTTGTAACCATTTAACTTCGTCACACAGACATTTTTTCAGGCATAGTGTAACTTTTCTTAATTTACTGATTCAGTCACGTTCCTGGCAACAAAAAAAATATATCAGACTTTTATGAATTGTTGCACGATGACATTGGACATTACCTCACTTTCGTCATTATAGTAACCAAATCTACTCTTTAAAAAAAGCAAACAAAGAACTAATCAGAAAGTTTGAAGAGCCTCTTCAGAACATTTTTTTTTTCAAAGATTATTACCTTGGACATTTATAATTAGACATAATATTTCTTCAAAGCTGAACAATGATTTTGACAGATTTAAAGAATGACAAATTCAGTTGAGTGACAATTCAAAAAAATTGACCTTTACTTCCTAAAAATCTGTCCCATTAATATGACAAAAACCCCTGAGTAGAACCCTTTTAACCAACAGGAAAAAATGATATCTCTAATCCTCAGCTTGGAAAGAAATCTAGCCAATAATATGGACAGCGACTCTAATATGAAAACATGTTTTCAAGCAGAGGTTGTTGGAACAACCATAAACAAATTGTTTAGGTCTAGCTCATCAAAGGGCTTCAGGGGCACCCTAGATTAGTGACATTCAGATAACTAATTTTTTATTATAAACAGGACACCATTCTTTTAGGCAGGATATTTGTAATAGTTCCTTTTACCTAAGGAAGGAAAGCTACGGTGTCATCATGTAGAGGATCTTTTCTCTCTTCAGGAACTATGAAGTCAGGTAGTTCGGGGCTAAGGCAGTTTCTTTGAATAAACCCTCAGAACTCCACTTTTGTGTCTGTGAAGTGGGGATAATGCAAGACTGCTTTCCTTCAAAATGGCATCGTGATAAACGTACCCAGGCTGTGGGATCTGTGCAGCTGTCTGAGGTATTTTGGACCTAAGCCAGATACGCAGCTTTGTTGGCTTCCAACATAATAATAATAATAAAAGCAGAAGCACGTTTTGAATTAATCTGATGCATAGCATTCAAGGAATGCTATTCTGTCATGACATTGCACTGTCAGAGCTTAGAGCATTTGAATGCGTGCAGTCCGTCAGTCACAGGAGAGATGTGGGAGGTATTAACATTAGTCGGTGATAAGAAAACACAATATTTTTCTTCTATTATAAAATTCAACAAATTTTCAGGATTTCAGAAATTGAATTTTCCCACTATTAAGAATCAGTGTAAGGATTTTGCTTTTAAAAATGGAGCTTGTAGAAAATCCTACACTAATGTGCCAGTGTTTTGTGAAGGAATGCACAAGAAAATTGCATTTTTTCCATTTTTTTATTTCCTTTTCTCCTTCCAAAACATGGAAAGAGGTAAAACTATGCAAAGGAAATATTCATATTCACATGTGCTAATGCATACGTAGGTAACTACAGAGAAAACAGGACTCATTAACTAATTTTATATATCTAAACTGAGGACACAAATTTTGTCTCATGTAGCTAGTGGGCAGGGTAGGAACTTTCACAGAATGGTCCATAAAACTTAAAGTAGATGTTCAAAGCAGTTGGGATGATCATGTCATCCTTGCATGGCTAAAATAGGGCAGAGGAGTCCTGTCTGAATAGGTGACACAGAAATAATGTGTGTTCATAGATATGAACCCAAATATAAAGAACTGTATTAAGTGTTCCGTTCTAAAGGTGCCATCAAACAGAAACCGCTGCTATTCAAAGACAGTTTCCTCTGCTTTTCTAAGGACTGATAAAAATTACTGACCAATGACAGCAGCAAATTATTTTTTCTTTTAATATTAGCTCAAGAGTAGTAAGATCAAGACCTCACAAACAAAATGCTGAAACCCTGAATTCAATTGCATTGAATACAATGCAAATCCTGTGTATTGACACTCAAGGCCGAAGAAACTCACATTCAGCAAATTGTTGTATCTCAGTTCTGGTATGCAACAGAGAACAAGTAGGTGTTAATTTGCAATGGATTGACAAAGCTGTGAGAAAATGTGCATTTTTGCATTATTACTAAGAAATTCACTTAGACGTATGTATACATATTCTGTCCATTATGAATGGGCTGAAGCTGCTCTTCGACCAGAGTGGGTTACATTCAACTTGTAATTGCAATCTTGCAAGTAAAAACTTAAGCACCATCCAAATGAATTCTCTAAGGGATGATGAATCTGCTGTGACCAAGCATACTTGGGTTCCCAATTGTCTAAGCCAGACATGTTGACAGAAAGCAATCAGAAAGCAGAACAAAATGGAACATGCCATATCTATAGACACTTCAGAACCACTCTTTCAAGGCCTGGCAGCACTGTTACCATTTGCAAAGAAGATTCCTGCTATGTTCTCATGGATTTGTAACCGAAAGGCGATAGAATTTGACACCTGTGTCTATTTATTATTTTTAGCTCCTTTGTTTTCAACTTCAGCCCTCGCAGCAAGGTAACATTTTGGAACCAGTGTTTCCATTAACTCAAATCAAGTAGTGCCTTATTTCTGAACCATCCATATCTGTTTTAATGGAGGTAGTTAATGGCATAGCACCCTCCTCAGTAAAAACAACAATGACAGAATAAGACCCTCATCCTGCACTATATCACTTAGAAACAGAAGACAAGAATAGGCTATAAAAGGAGGATTCGTGTGAAGCTTTATCTAGTTTATCACCAGGGACGGTGGCAGGAGTGAGCCATTGTACATTTCTAAAGCATACATTAGACCAGAAATAAAATAATGGTTATTAGTAAAAACAGGTAAGTCTTTCAACCTTGCTAAATATTAAACCATAAATATTAATTCTTAATGAAATATTATCTAGGCAGACAATGAAGCATTGCTTTCAAAGGAAGAACAAAAGGAGAACTAGTTGTTCTTTTTACCAATCTTTATTTTGGTAATGCAAGCAAAATATAAAGCATTCAGTCAAATCTTAACAGGCTGACTTGTAATTTTTCAATTTTTGGGAAAAAAATCATGCTTCAATATTAGGAAAAAAACCTGCAAACCGAAAGAATACACAAAGTTTGTGGCTACATTTTTGAAACTTACATTACCAATACAGCTCATGGATGGATATTCTAGTATCTCATAAACTTTACTTAAAGACAGTCTGTGGCTGAGGCTTTCTTAATCACTTCTTCACTTTCCTATGCGGATTCTTTAGTGTCTAATGAGAACTCATATTGCTGTCTTCCTTTCATTAATAGGTACTTTTTTCTCAGTCTCTGTTTTTCATATAATATATCAGACTTTCATAACCTTGAGACCACTATCTCATCTGTAAAATTTGGCTGAAATGGGTCAGACAGCTAAAAAGCAATGAGAGTGGAATGAAGGAAAGGAAGACAAATAGAAAAATATAGAAATTCACACACATACTGAATATGTTTCTTCTTTCCTTAAAAGTCTAAGTGAATTATGTGCTTGAGAGAATATTTTAGAGCACTCATGTTGAACAGCAATTAGCTCCCTAATTTAACTGGCAAACCTAGAAGCCTGAATTTCCAATACAGAAACCAGACAGAAGTAGGATGCTACCAAATGGACATTTGGGGTATTTACATCAGTTATTCAGAATAAGCTGTGAAAATACTATCACTTTCATACTCATTCTTCTTCATATGTGACTTTCACTGTCATAAAAGCCTTCAGACCTCATTCTCTGTATATCTTGCAACTTCTTCATAAAATAAAGCATGGATCTTAAACTGCTGTTCACTGCGCAACCATAATTAATTTCTTGATTAACATCCATCATTTAAAGTGTTTCAAAGAGAGGCACTTTCAAAAAACAGTATCTGATGAAGTATCTATGATACTTCATAGGTATCGTAGATGCTATGATATCATATTATCATATCATACTGATGAACAGTATTGATGAAAGAGATCCATCTTGAATCATTCCAGAGATGAAGTGGTCATTTATTCACAGGTTAATTTAGAAACACTAAAGCTAGTATTTCCTCATTTTCCACTGTATTTTTTACTATAAGCAAAAATAAATATCATACCTAAGATCTCTATTGCAACATGAACTTTAAGGTTTTCTTCTAAGTTACCTTTAAAGATGAAACAGATAGGCAAAAATCATCAGGTAGACGCGGGACTATTTGGCTAGTGCAGAGCAGCCCAATTTCATTTTGCACATTGAATTAATATAAGATTATATCAACAGATTTGTAATTTAAATTTTTGTTTTTCTTGATTTATTATGATTTTAATCTTCTGTTAGTCCAAATTTTATTAGATTAAACAAGAGAAGTAGTAGCTCTTTCAAGAGATCAAAAAGCAATTATTCAAAATACCCAGTGAAAACTAATAGTTAAAATCAAGTACTGACTACCCAAAGAAAAAATTCAATGTAGGGTAGCGGGACGCTGCATACAAATAGTGCATTCACCCTTAGAGTTGTGAAAAAATCTTGACAGACAATTGCTCATTAAAATCTGATAATTGTAATCAGAGTTCTTTGACTCCCTCTAATTGGTAACAACAGAACTAAAGTAATCTGTGCTTTTGGCGTTCTGTCTGTCTAATGCGTCTCATAAGAATTAGAGAGCAATATAGAAAAAATGCTTTATTAGTTATAGAATTTAAAAGACATCAATTAACTTCTTTAAACCCTCCTTTTTTTTCCTTTTAAAAGACAAAGCAATTTGTTTCCTTAATGTGTGAGCCATCATCAAATCTAAATTCACAGCAAGAACACTTCTGAGATAGCCCAAACTTATCATGAGGTTAATGAACCATTGCTCTAGTCCGATCAAACCCATTTGTCAATGAATAAAATTGCTCATCTGCTATCTTGCAACATAATTTGGAATAAAACTGCCAAAATAAGAACTTATTTATGTTTCTCCTGGCAAAGACTGTTCCTTCAGATTGTAAAATGTGTGTGTAATAGGCCAGTAATTTAAAGAGAGTTTATTATTTTGCAGCAAATGTCATATATTCAGTCTGAACCAATTTCTGATTTTCGGGACACGGATGTTATGTGACAGCAGAGTGAAACCTACAATATTCCAAGTAATTTCTTTCGTGAGGCCTACCAAGACAATTTAATACAGGATTGTGTATGGGTTATGCTACCCAGAATCTTTCAGTGTAAATCACAGCTGAAAATTTAAGGATAGCAGGTCACTCTTACCATGCTATCATGCTACTCTTTTATTGTTGCATTTATTTATTTAATTAGTTATTATACGTGATAACCACAAATTAAGGTGGGTGAGGTGTATCAAACCCTGAAGGTTCCAAGTCTGGAACAGTCAATGAGAGAAAGTTGCTGATAAATAATTATTGCACCAGTTACAAGGTCTTTTCTGCTGTTAACCAGAAGAAAAGGAGCAATGAAAGTGAATTGAGTGACATTTTCTGTTATGCAGAAAGAAGAGATGCAGCAGTCTACCCATTGACACTATGCATACAGATGTGAGCAAACAGGCAGGGAACCAATCAAATGGAATGACCATTTCATCCACAGGAATTATTGCACACAATTGAGAGACAAATGCAACTCTTTGTGAAAGACCCATGTTCCATTTTTAAGTTTGTATTTATTGTTTCAGATAACAAAACAAGGTTTCCCATAATAAAAAGTTCAAATCTGGGGGACGGTATTTTGTTGTATTTGTGTTCTCTGAGCTCAAAATCAGAATCAGTTATAAAACCAAAATATATGATCTAAATAGAATATATGATCTAAAACATCCTCAAACATGTTGTTGACGGATATTTGCTAGAAGAGGAAAAAAAAAAAAGACCAAATTAAAAATACAAAGACAGTAAAGACGTAAAGAACTGAAGACCGTCATAGGCAAAGAAATTCAGAAGTCATAAAGTTAAAAAGGGCTGATGAGATCAGTAACTGCTGATAGCACAGAAGCATGCAGTTTTAGGAATCTTTTCTTGACAGAAATGTAGTATAACTTGTAGATAAATATATCTGTATTAGTGATCATGGAGAAATTCTAGCTATTCACATTAATTTATTGTAAGTGTTAATCATCTTTACTATTAGAAACATTTCTCACTTTCATCTTGACACTTCAGCCTTTACCAGTGGACCCTGTAGTATCTGAAGTCATGAAGAGGCTCTTAACAAAGCACTGCTTGTGCTTACTTGTCTTAATGGATTTGAATCAAATCGTCCTTTGAAAATCTTATTTATAACATAAAGACGATGATCAGCTGCAATCTTTCATACTAAGGCTTGCAGAGAAAATTGGTTAGGGCAAGTAAGGAAAGATTTTCTACTCTTGGGAACAGAGTCGTGCTTCAAAAAGTTAAGGATGAGAATTCGCAAAGCGGCCTTCAGCAGATACCTACTAATTCAGCTGTAGAAGGGTGGCTTACTTTTGGACCTCTTTGGAAGTCTCAGAGTTAATTATCAGTGTTTGTACAACTCTTTGAACCTTCAAGATGTTCTAAACAAGGTAAGTGTGATGATAATTTGTACTAAGCACAGCTTGTAAATTATATAAATCACACTGTAAATCCCTGAATAGATTTGTCGTGTTCTGGGAGTTTTCCCTCTAGGACATATATAATCAAATTCAGCTACAACTCTATACTGCATAACATAAGCTTATTAAGCAGATCATTGAAAACTACAAAGAAAGAGACTCTAAAACTGACCCTGAAGTAAACATCTAAGAGTTTCACCTTACTTATAGCATCTTGTTTAAAACATACACCACATCTGATGTCTTTAAGTGCTTCTGGTAAAATTGAATTATTGTACTTAGAGGTAATTTAGGCACTAATAATTCATGATCTACCTAATAAAAGATTGAGGGTTAAAGGACTGTACCACATTATTCCTGTCCCTGACGTTGAAAATACAATAGGTATTTTCCAGTGACTAGCAGATCTTTCAAGGTCTACAAGTTTTCAAATCACCAAAAGAGTTTAGAAAGTAATGCATAGAACTAAAACTCACATGGTTGGGAAAAAAAGGAGAAGATCATTTGCATAGATAGATTGTTTCAAGTTATTGTTATCCTATTCATCATTTTTAAAAAATGTTTTAGTTGCTCTATAATGCCACAGGAGTAGTTTTCCAATCCTTCTCTGTCATCCTGGTTGCTGGAAGGGGCATTCATTTAGTACTGTTTTGAAGGTATTCTGGGTCCCAGGGATGCATAAACAGCATTAGATTTTCACCATTATCAGTGCTGCAACAGATGTGCCGAAGTCCTGAAAGGAAGTTAGGATAGTCATTTGTGTGGAGTGCCATAAAAAAATGATTACAGATGAACCAGAGTACAGTTACATGAATATATTTCATAATCAGTGCTACAGAAACACTAAAAGGCTTTTGAGGTTCCCATTATGCTAGATAAATACTAGCTATGGTAGGAAAACCATCATATCCCCAAGGCTTAGGATTCAAGCAGATCATGTAGTGAAGTGTGAAGAATAGTGGCATAGAAAGACCTTTTCAAAGAAATTAATAAACAGAAGCAATTCCACCTCGTACACCATCCTAGGCCTCAGTCACTATTATTCCTTTGGCATTATCTTTACTTTGAAGAAAAATATTTAACAAAATTCACAGTGAAAAAGAAAATAGTGAGAAGGAGCAAAGGGTATTTCTCTTCAGAGGTGATTTTTTTGATAAAAAACCTTATTCAATTTAAATGAGTAAGTTTTCTCCTTAAGTCAGACCAAGCCAGTTGAGAAAACAAGCCTATTTGGGACATAGAGTAATAACAGACCTTTGATTATCATTTAATTAAAAAAATTCTTAATCTCATGTTTAATAAATAATGTCTGTTTTCTATGCAGAAACATTTAGTTCATATCTTTTAGCACCATTTAAGGTATTTTATTTCTGAAATCTATAAAGCTCTTGTGCTGATTTCCAACCCGAAGGCTTTCTAGCACAACATTCTTTATTTTGCCTATGCTTCCCTAGATATTCTCATGATACCATTTCCATACTGCCTGTATTTACGTTCTAGAAACTACACTGCAGGTTTATATATCTAGGAGCTGCAAGACCTACGGAGAGAGGCTTATTCTTACTTATGTATGTGGACTGCAAATAGTGAAAGAACCATTTGGGCTTCTATGACTTGTCATTTATAGCAGTATTGGCTTCCAGGTATAAAAGATCCAGTACTATAAAGGTTTTGCACTACGTTTCTACTTAGTGTAAGTACCTGCACTTTAGTATGTAGTTCTACATACAGGGAAGACTAGTGGTTGAGTCAGGCCTTTCTCCACAGAGAGATTACTGCTAAAAATATTCTAAGACGTCATGGTAAAGTATTTCCTAGAAAGACATTATTTTTGTTGACTGGATAATAGTAGTTCCTTGTGGCTGAGTTGTTCACATTCAAATTTTCCATGCATTACATGTATGTAGTGTAAAATAGTCCCCCTGCCTTTCCTGAAGAAATTTCAATCTATAGTCAGGACACTGAATCCTCCAAACCGTCTGGCACAAATGTACTACCCGCAATATTTTTTTTCTTTTTGTCTTAAATTACTGAAATGATGATGATTATGAAAATGATGATGATGAGCGAAAGGACGATACTCATCGTGTCATGTTTTGATCCTAAAATTGGGTGATACTGTAGTGCTAGATAGAGTTTGTCCTTCATGTTACTGAAATTTGGAAAAAAGCTGGACTTGCTACCTTGAGGCAAAATTACCATGTCCTGGTTATTAGTGGACTAAAGTCACTCTCACAGGATCTGTGCCCAAATCACCAATTCATATCCTTGTCTTTCTCAGTTAGGCTTGTTAGTCCAGCTTTGACTGGACATCGATCTAACCTGTACACATTGTGTTCCTTCAGATCTTTATATCACTACAAGGACACACCTAGTTAAGTGTAAATGGAATAGTTCCAGGATAATTAGATAAATACCAGCTGAAGTTAAACAAGACCACAAAAAAACCTGCTCTTACATTAAAGTAATTCTGACTTGTTCGTATTTATATATAAGCTACAATTCCTTTCTTAACCCCTAGTTACTTTCACCTTTAAGAATAAATTGATAGAATTTTTTAACAGAAACAAAGCAGCAAATCAATTATAGGTTCTAACTCCATTCCTCTCAGCAATAAACACAATGGGGAAAATCTTGGCTCTGTAAAAGTCAAGGAAGAGGATGTGGGTATTTCATCACCCTGCAATTCAGTAACTTTGCTGACTTCATTGTAGCAATATTTCACACAGTAATATTTGCAAATATAGGTAATTTATTTGAGTGATGCTGGTAAATGAGGCAACTAAAAGGTTTTAAATCACTCTGCTAAAATTTCTTGGTACTGAAAAGAAGTGTTTGCTTTAGAAAGATGTTATATGTGCCTAGTTAGCAAGGGAGGTAGGGATAAAGTGCAAATTTTACAGAGATAGAAGAAAATATCCACAGTGTTGATGGGAAATGATAATATGTTTCTAAATACAGGTACCTTTGACTAGACTGGTGATTTCATGGTGTACAACACAGTGGTGTTATTTTATTATTTTTTTTTCACCAAATGACATTTACAATCCATATATAGAAACAAGAAGTACTCAATTGCCAACTGAGGAACTTTGTTGTGCACTCTGGGGCAGCTTGGTCACTATCTGTGTTTAGCTAAGCTGCTTTCTATGGCTTGCTTGCCTTGGTCAAGCGATGCTTTTGAAAGAAATGGAACAGAAATGTCCATAACAAGCAAATGTCTGTGTTATCTCCTTATTTTCACTCTGTATATGTTTCATAATCAGATTTTTCTGTTTTCAAAATCTTAGATATTGTCAATATCTTAAACATTTCTTGATAACAGAATTCTGCATATAAAGAGCCTTCTCTTTTTCCAATAGAAGAAGATATGAGTTTTAATTTCCTGTGTCATCTTTGGAAGGTATTTTTCAAAGAGACTGAGTTCTCGTGTAGTTCTACAGGGCCAAATTGCACTTCATTCTGTGATACTGGCACTGGCCAGGAGTTCTCTGCTTGCTTTATTGATCTTTTCTTTGTAACTATTAGCACCAAGTGGCTTTTATATGTATGACTGCATGCAACAACTCTGAGCAAGTATTTTTTCAATTGGAAGAGAATATCAATCTAACCAGATTATTAATCTCAACTATAGTGCTGTGCTGTTGTAATACTGTAATAGATGTTCAGTTTGGCAATTTATACAGTGTTGAAAAATGTCGAAGCAGTATATGGAGTTTCTTGGGGGTAAAAAAGATGGGTTTTTTTCCTCAAACATTAGAAAATAAAGTAATATCCTTGGCATAGGTGCAGGATGGTGTATGGCACTGTTGGATCAAAACAATGTTGTTAGTGAACAAGTATTTGTAAATAGGAAAAGAATCTATGGAAGTCATAAATTGAGATTTCTTTTCTTGTTTTTCTCACCTTGGTTCCTGTTGTGTTGGAGTAGCAACAATCTGCCTGAGTAGGGCCTGTTTGGTTTTCTTATCCAGTCACAGGACTAGAAATGCTAATTTATTACCTTGGAAGGCAGTTCTCAATCATTTCCAGATTTCTCCTGGAGGAACTGGCAGACAGTATTCGAGCAATACAGTGGTGGTGAGAGCAAAGAAATAATGTCATTTGCGATCTGTCTTATGAAATTAATAGATAGAAAAGGCTTAGGCAATCAGGCATCTTCCTGCCACATCATACATTTTCTTTATGCTTAAGAGTAATTGCTGTTAGTTAGGTAGCTACCAAAAAATCGAGTCAGCAGATAGTAATGATTATTGTCCATTGATTGTGAATTTGACCATTTAAGAACAGTTATGGAAGCTATGATACAATCCACCCCTGGAGTCATCTAGTCCCTCTTATAATACTGATGCTCTCTGAAAAAGAATACATAATATGAAATAAAGGAGCAAATTGTGAAACTTAGGATGGACAGCATGCTAAGGGAATAAATTTCTTTTACAATTACATAACAAGTGCAACATGGTACAATAACGACGCGAGTACTGTGTAACAACACAGGTGCAAGCAGCATCATTTTGAGTTATGACTGTACTTTACTTTGAAATGAGGCTAACCCTGTCCAGTCATTGCTAATCTTGATTCAAACCAGCCATCCGCAGAATACAGCTTTTTCCATAGGCAATTATTAATTCCCTTAGCCAGTAGCTACTCTAAAAGATTTATCTAAAAAGAAAACAGCCTCGCTTAAGGCAACTTTGTGTGTTTTAAGTAAAATGGAAGTATTACTAAACCATGTTCTTTTTCAATAATACAAAGTGTTTTCAAGCCAAGGTTTTGACAGAAAGACAAATTATTTTGAAATGAGAGTGGTTCATTTGTGAACTTCTAGTGGATATTTGGTATAGATAGAATCTAATTTGTAGTGGCCTTTAGGTTTTATAAAGTTTCTCTGATTATTTCTTATGAAACTAACTTCACTGATATGGAGATTTCACACTGAGATGTAAAAAGAAGAGCCACTGATTAAGGGTACACTGCAAACAATACTTTTCCCTTATAGCTATTTTATTGCTCACCTGTGGTTAAGGAGATTTTTCTGCTTTTCTTCTCAAGTATTTTGCAAAAGGCTGCACTATATTGCTCGTTGAGTTAATGGGCTTGCTTACTCATCATGGTTTGGAGAACAACAAAGAAAACTGCGTGTGTCCCAATTTATACTGCAAATGGAACAAATATCTTCTGCAAGTCTAAAAGGATGATTTCTTTTAAAGAATAAAGCCCTTTGAAACCAATTAATAGTTGACCTACATAGTAATGCATATATATCCATGTTTCCTTCCTTTTTTCATGGAAATGATTTTTCAGTAGCAGAAAAAAAGTAAATAAGTATGTGTGATCATCCACTTCTATAACAAAGAGTTTAAGGTTAAGTATACCATCATTTTTCCCCACCATTTCCATAAAATTAAAGCCACTTTCTCCTTATAACCTGCTATAGTAGCAGCTGAAGAAAACAGAGCACAACAAGTTCCTTGGTATCTTTGTGCAGTGTACAATGGCCAGTAAGAACTTGAAAACACAAACAAAACCTTTCATTCTGAAGATCCAAATCCCCAAAACATTTGTGTAGCTGGAAGCGTTTTCAGTCTCAGATTCTTCAACACACAGCCAGGGGAGTTAAATGGAGGCTCATGGGGAGCAGCTCTGCACTTGCACAACATTTCATTTGTTGCAACATCCTTAAATCATCACTATCCTTGCTTATAACTCTTGATGTGCATCATTACTATTCTTGCTTACAACTCCTGATGAGAGAAAAGAAACCAAGAAATATGAATTATGGATTTAATAAAACATAGTATACATACTGGGACAGAAGCAGTGTGTTAAAGGGATAGAAGCTGTGCTAGCTGGTTTAATGGCTGAATAATCAAGGAAACTGAAGCAAAAGAGACCTTACACTGTATTGTCCATGCACTATGGAAGAACAGTAAACAGTATGATTTTGGCAAAGAGGTGTGCTCTGTATGGCCACTGAGAATGAGTTTACTCAAAAGATGTGTAGATGTGGCACTTGGGGACATGGTTTAGTGGTGGACTTGGCAGCATAAGGCTTATGGATGGACTCGGTGATCTTAAAGTTCTTTTCCAACCTAAATGATTCTGGGATTTTGTCTACTCCAAAAAGTGAGGTTTCGGGTTGATCTCACCTAGTAATTGACTGAAACTCTGAACTGATCTCTCGCTAGCGTGATGCACTCACACTCTATGAAATCTAACATTAATCTCTTCCTGAAGTTTATTTTTATTAGAATTATAGATGTTTGTAAAAATTTTGAGGTCATGCTCAAACATTTACAAGAGAACTTAAGTAGGTTAATCAAGAAAAATTCTCATTCTGTAGAACTAAGACTAGAATTTCCCAAAAACAAAAGTCACAAAAAGTAAAGAGAAATAACTAAAGAGAAGAGCCATGGGGAAAAAAAAAATAAAATAATAAAGAGTCAATGTCACTCCTCGCATACTACAGAGAAGGAGAAAGGCCATGGAATAATACTGGCATAAGAATAAAGGTTTCTGTGTTGGTCAGTGATATCTTTAGGCTGGAACCTGAAAAGAAATTGCTAATCATCAGAATAATGGATATTTACCCAATATGAAAAGATGAGGACAAAATTCTACTTAATTTCAAAATTAAGATTATTGTATTTAGGGGTGAGGTTATGCAATATACTTGGCAGAACTGGTAGACGATTGGGCTCAGTCATCCAATCCAATGTTTGAATGAAAAAAGTGCTTCTGTTTTCCAGCAACAGTCCTTCGATTCAAAATTTATATCCCACTGCCTGTTACAATCTGATTGGGTCTGGTTGAATGCTTTTGGTACTAAATCTCATCAAGAGCTTCACAGTATGCTTGTGTTGCTTTCAAGCACCTGTTAAATGAGTAACTCAAAAATAAAACTGTTACACAGTCCGGAGATGATATACAGATGAACGTAATTAAGAAGACACCTCCATTCATAAGCAAAAAGATATTAATGTGTTGGCACTGTAGGCAGAACAACTGCAACATTATTTCCAACCTTATATGTAATGACGTTAAAACCGATCGGGCTCTTGTACAAAATAATCCCCAAGAATCTAAATGGGACTGTACAAATCCATACTCTTTGTTCTGTCCATTTGTGGAGAGGTGACTACCTACAGTAAAAACTAGTGCTTTCTTCTTAGCTTTCTTCTTGCCTTGCTGATAACATTCTTTTTCCAGTAAATGGAGCCATATTTAACAATTATACTCCTCACTTCCCTCTATTGCAGAGAGATGCAGCCCCGCTAACTTTGTATTTGCATTATATAGCCTTCAAATACAATTTTTGGATCACTGCACCCTGAGCTTATTTTCACTTTAAACCATTGTCTCCTCATTTACCCTTCCTAATATTATCTGTAAATTATTCTTTTGACATTTCGTGTTATATGAAACCATTACTCACTGTCAATGATCTCTACCTTACTAAAATGTGTTCTTAGACATTTGCTGCTCTGTATCTATATAACTCTTTTCTACAGTGGAATATTATTAAAATTAAATATTAGTATTTTTCATTTATATACAAACTTATGCAATGCCTATATATGGCTACATCTGTATTAGCTGCAGAGGTAAAATACAATAGTTATTATACAGACTGTGTGTCATAATTTAGCCCCTACCCGGTCAATTTTGGCAGCTAAAACTGAGCAATTGAGCTCCCAATTCTCTTCCTTCTCACCCCCAGAGAAAAGGGGAATGAGAGGAAAAGACTTGTGGGTTGGAAACAAAACCAAAACCAAAACCAAAACCAAAACCAACTAATAACAATAACAACAACAATAGTAATAAGTAATAAGTAATAACTAATAACTAATAACTAATAGCAATAATAAATAGCAATAATAATAATAATAATAATAATAATAATAATAATAATTACGAATACATGAAATTGCATCCCCACCCCTTGATGACTATACATCATCACAGATGCTGCAGGGCAGGGAAGGTTAGTGGCAGGAGGGAGAGTGGACCCAGGAACTGGAGTCAGGAATCTACTGATCCTGGATCAGGTGCTAAGAGATACATGAGATCCTCACTGGCCATTGGCCATTGAAGAAGACAGTGAGATCCTCGTGATCTTTCAGTTTTACACTTAGTGATGTATATGGGATGGAATACTCTGTTGGTCAGTTTGGGGTCATCTGTCCTGTCTGTTTCTCCTCACAGGTGCAACCCTTTCTTCCCTCTTTGACTTAAAGCAATGGCAGCGTCATCACTTCTAGAGAGAAACACTGTCTGAAAAACATGCAGCTAACTTTCAGAAAATGAAGTTAGACAAGACTTACCCGAAGTTAGAAAACTGATTCTACTTTAGTTCAATTCAGAACACTGTGGCAATGCTCAATAGTTCAGGGCAGCTGTTTTCAACCTAAATTGAAAGTGAGTTGCTTCTGAGACACACATAAAACTTAAGTAAGAAAAACTAGTGCATTTTCTAAGCTAATACTCCCTATATAGAAGTACATCACCACTGATATTTTCTCAGAAATCTATAAAACAAAAATCAGCACCACGGACTTAACATTAAATGTAAAAAGAAAAAAACTCAAGTAGTAAGTGAATGAAGATGCTTGTGTAGGCCAATGGAAGTTGAATGAAAATCGAGTGGATATTAAACCTGCTCTGTAAGCAAGCAGTAAGGGATCTCTGAAGTCTTAAATGTTCTAAAAATTGCATTTACATTTCTTCCAGGAGGTTGTGATACCAATAGAGCTGTGCTTCTTAATACACTTCTTTGCCGGCTGTAATTCCTGTATACCAAGACAAAGTCATTTTGGGTTATGTCCCTAGAATTTCTTCCAGAAGAAGATTTTTTTAAAAGATAACAGACAGAAGCTTTATGTTTTAGTCCTCTGCAATAGCTGGGTTATAAATATAGCTTATTCCATAGAAACCATTGAAACATAGATGTAAACCATTGAGTGCTATATGGTTAATATTCCAAGCTCCTACCTCTGACAGTTTTAAACTTATATGGTAAGCCATATTAAATACTCTTTCCCCACTCATTCCAGGATAGTTATTGGGAAAGTAGGAAAGTGATAGGATAAAAATGGAACCTATTAATCTAGGGTAGTCTAGGACTTTACCCTTTAGCTGGTGTAATATGTGTTAGACTTGCCAACCCAGAGGGAAATAGGAAGAGATGATGTTTACTTGGTTTGGGAAATGTGACGTACTTTACACAGTTTCTCATTTTCCTTTCTGTTTACAAACATGGAAAGACATGAAAACATGTATTTCCAGCAACAACTGACAATGAAAATGTATAGTAACTATGTACAAACTAATAGTACACTTGCAATTGCTTTCTTGACAATCTTTAAAATCACTCAACAGAAATAGCTACTGATGAATACACAAAATCTAGTACATTTTAATAAAACCACAAAGTCCTGCAAATGCAGCTGAGATATTTCAAGACATGATTGCTTAAAAATATGTGGGCCTTGAAAATCTCAGAAGGAACTATCAGCATCATGTGTTATGGCTGTTGCCATGGCAACTATACTTTTTTGCTTTTGTTCAATAACAGTGTGAACTGGCTCTTGAGCCTGTGCCGCAACATGACCTGCTAAAGGCTAAATTACTAGAGTTCTACATACTTACACACACTTTCTTTTTTGTTGCATTTTGTCCCTAAAGAATAAACAGATTTTAACATAAAAGCAAAGCTTTTGACCAGCTGAGTTCTTTCTTCTACTTACCGTGTCTCTCACTATATAGTTCTTAAAAATACAAGGTAGGCAGTCATGCAACTGTAAAACGGTCTTCATCAATTCAAAATTTGCATCATTTTTTTGAAACAACTGTATGGAAACCTTGATTTTCCAGCAAAGGAAAATCCACTTGCATTCAATTGTATTTTCCTCAAAGATTAAAATAAAATAGGGTGAAGAAACTCAAGATGCATGAAAACATTTTTTTAAAATGTTGGCTAGCAACTCAGGTATTCTTATCAACATATTCTTTGTCTCGCAAAAGCACGTGTAATCTCATTTTCAGACTGGCTCCATTGAACGCTGCATACTGAAGAACTGGGGTTTATGGGGAAAAACCTGGATTGCATAACTTCAAAACTTATTTTTCATTTGCTTATCTTTCAGAAGCTAGAGAGAGGGAGGAAAATGGCAGTTGCAGCAGCTGAGATACAGATATTTACATCTACTGGATGGAATGAACAGATCAAGTGAAAGACTGCAGCGCTGCACAAGATGCCTGGATGCTTTTCTTTGAGTCCTTTCTCCATAAATCTTTATCACTTCATAAAGCCATTTGTTTGTGGGATATGTGAGATATGGTAAAGCAAAGAGGCCTAGTATTACAACTCATATTAAAGAGGAAATGGGAGGAAAAGAGTTTGGGAATACTACAAGAATACAACTGCATTGCAATGAATGGACGCACTCCAGTATTCTCCACCCTCTGGTAATGCAGAGTCCCATTATAAGTGCTCATAACAGGAATTTTCATATTTGTAAAGTCTTGAGGATGAGTATTGTGTGCAAACAACAAGTAGAAATGTAACGGCAAGAATCAGACAGCTTATTTCTCTGTTATTTGGAATGCAAAAGAAACCTTGCACTAGAGTAACAAGAACTTTGGACATGTGTGTGTGTTCAGATGTGCAAATATTTTTCCTTTAGAGAGCTTTAGTGTTTGGTTTCTTTCTTTCACCCCTGTAGAAACCATTGTTATCTTTCCAGGACAGAATTTTGTTGTTTATTTGACTGCCTTTTACAAAATATTGGAATTATAGAAACCCCTGTAGGTGCTCTGTCCCACCAGCACAGACAATTTTTTAGGGCAACTTGTTCTTCCTTGCTTACAATTCTCACTTTCTGAGAAATTAAAAACTGCCTCCAAAATCTTTATATGCTCTAAGCACCAAAAGTGAGAATCACAGGATGTAACTTTATCTGGTTACAATATAGCCTTCTCTGTATAAACTACCACTTCTATAATATTCAATAGGAAGGAAACAAGCACTTTCAAGACACAAATCACCTAAGTTATTTCAGGCACTGATTTCAAGATTATGTAATTTGCACATTAGAGCATTTCCATTACACTCTCCATAAGGAGAGGATGACTGGATGTTTACATTATGCAGCACTGCAGTAATTTAGATAAATGCCACCCATGTGTAGCAGAATTCTGAAAAAGGGATGAGTTCCAGAGAAATATATCTTCAGTTGAGAGCTCAATGAAGTGTCTGAGTGGGGCCCAGGAACATGAAAATACAGCCAATACAGGCAATGCAGCCTTACAAAACAAGGACAGTTCAACTCTGAGCCTTTACCACTTACTGAATTCACAGTACTTATCTAAATTTTTCTTAGCTTTCCACACTGAGTCATCAATTAATGATAATATTCACCAAAAGCAAGTTGACATTTTATAACTGCACAGCCTCTTGAGAGTATTCTTTGGAATTCAAACTGCAAGAATAACACTATAATACAACACAACAACTTTTAGCCCTTTTTCTTTTTTTTTTTTTTGGTTTTTGGTTGTTTCGGTTTTAGTTTCTGAAGTAAAATTTATTTTGAAGAAACTCTTCCACTGAGTGGTAGAAAATGTAGTCCTCAGTCATGAATTCTCAGGACTAATTTAAGGAAACTCATTATAAATATTAAAAACCTAATAATCTCTCATACTCTATGTAGAAGGATATGTAATTTCAGTTTTATCTGTGAGGACTATCCAGGACTTCCAAGAGCTTTGTTTCCATTTCTCTAGAATTTTTTTTCCTGAGGAAAAATAAGCTTACATGGGTAATCAAATCTCTGTCCGTGGGAGGAACTGAGCAAGCAGCAGCTTCTAATGCTGACATGGTTAGTGAATACTTTTGAGTCCCAAATGCCTGTAATACACAGTTTCATCTCAGAGCTGATAAAAAAACCCAAACAAACAACTCTCAGATGCCATTTTCACTTCCTGCCTGCATTCCTTCCTGCTGGCCACACCATTACTGATACAAACCAGGATGCTATTTGCCTTCTTGGCCACCTGGGCACTCTTTTGGCCCACGTTCAGCTGGCTGTTGATCAACACCCTCAGGTCCTTTCCTGCCAAGCAGCTTTCCAGTAACTCATTTCCAAGCCTGTAGAGTTGCATGGGGTTGTTGTGGTTCAAGTATTTCAACAACCAAATCTCCAGTGTTTTTTGAGCATGACTCCCACAGACATCAGTGCTATAGGTGTCTAAATATTTCTGAGGATCTTGCTCCAATCAGCTTCAATTGACTTTGGATACAATCCCATATTTTAGGATAAAATTATTAAAATTTGAGACTCTCTTACTATGAAATGCATTATCAAAGTATCATAGATGATGCTTAACATAAAACTTAATCCTGTGCATTTTCTCATAGCTATACTGACCTTGAAAATCTAACAAGGATATAGTTGCCCTTTGCTCAGTGAAACAAACTCGTTTTAGGCAGACAAAGAGTGTGTAAAATAAAACTGTCGCTATACGTTCACTATATAATTCATATAAGTCAGTATACCATGAATATTTTGTGCAAGATGTGACAAAAAGTTGACACACTCATGTACAATCACTACTTTCAATGTTGAGTAACCAGCATGCAAAAAAGCCCTTAGATGGGGTCCCATTTGGATGCCATTGAAAAAACCTAAGTTTGCAAAATAAGCCAAAGTGCTTTTCTTGCAAAGCCTAAACTTCTAAAATCATGGCAGTAAAGGGAAGATTTTTGGGGCTTCACCATTCTTGTACCTAAACCTGTTTTATATCTGACTATGCAGTTAGGCCCTAAGCCAGCAAAGCGTCAATGAAGCTCGTTTGAGGTTCGAAGACACGTATATGCCTGAATGCTTTTGTGGAGTAGTGACATAACACCTTAACAGAGCACTAAGATGATGATGATGCTTCTTGACATCTGCTGAACTTGAACCCACTGGTAGTCTGTGCATACTAAGCCTAAAACGCTTCAGTAAGCTGACAAGAGAACAGCATCAATGGTATTTTCCAAGTCGAATCACAGGAAAGAAAAGAGGAAGTCAAGAGGAGTGTGCTTTAAAAACTTTCTTAACCCTTTGTGATTTATATTTTGTGTATAACATTCTGGATTAATATACATTGAGTTGATTTTTTTTCTGTGAATAATTAGCTCTTCTCTTTCCTGTTACAGAAGGGGATTATACTTCACAGCAAAGTTGCAGATGTATCAGGCTCTATGGAAGAAATGTTATTTCTATTTTCATTCACTATTTTTACAGGACAGTAGTGGAATAGTGAACTTTGAAGAACATTTAGATGTTAGCATGTTGGCTCAATAAGACTGAGATCTGCATGCCAAGAAATTTCTTTTAATTGGACAGATATCTTATAGAATGACCAAATGTATTTTGATTGTATATGACAAGAACATTGGCAGTTATTAAAAAATAAAAGACAATACTTAATCTTAGGAAAGTAACAGCATAATGGATTTAATAATACATTATAATTTTGTTGTATTTCCTTGCCAGTAGATGAATGACAAGACACTGAGAATCGAATAATCAGAACTTCTGAGGAGTGGGCAAGTTTTTCCCGTGCATTCAGTCTGAATTTGGCCATCATCTTCAAAAGAAAATGCAGATTTTTGTAAATACTACTCCTGGTGTGACTTCATCAGTATTATCTCTGCTTTCATTGCCCTAAATCAAGGAGAAGCTTTGTACCTATACTCAGCAATTTATTATGGGTATCATATTCTGTAATTTAAGTGAGTACTAAATTGTGGTTTAGATTTCAAGGAATAGACTACGCAGAATGGCCCACAGGCTTCGTAATTACCCTGTTGATGGTATCACCTAGGAAATTCTTCTCAGAGTGAGAAATGTGTTATTTATAACAAGATTTTGCAATAATTACAGAAATTGAACCAGTTTCCATCAGCAATCATGATTTTGAAGAAACCAGGTATTTTTGACTCAGAATCATCCCTTTCCATAATGCTACATCTACATTTGTAGATGTGTTTGCACATGTAAATGTGACTTTCCCTGCTGCTAGTTCAGTTTCCCCTACTTTTTCCCATCAAGTAATTCAATTGAGTTTATTTCAAGTAACTTCTTAGTGCTTAATATTAGGTATTTGTCTGTCCTTCTCCAAAAACTTTTAGAAACACCTTTATTCACAGTAGACCTTGACTTTGAAATGACAATATATCAATTTGTATGAACATTTTTAAGATTTGAAGGAATTTTCCTGTCCCAAGTTGGGCTAAATTGTGATGATGATGATGAAGAGGATGATCATGATGATCATGATGGTGGTGGTGTGATCTGAAATTAGTTTCCAGAAAATTCATGGTGAATCAGCTGAGTTGTTTCTTTTTAATAGTTTCTGTGAACTCAACATTTGCTATTATTTCATTCCTATTTTATTTAATTGCAAGTTAGTACGCCATCGGGCGTCATGATTTCAACTTTCTTTTCTTGAAACACCCTGATAGTATATTTAGCGATGACAAATATTGTCAAACATATTTCATTAAAAGAACTAATGAAATATGAACCTTTCCTGTAGACAGTTTTTGTTCTGACTAACTGGGGTTTTCTAATGACGACAGCTGAAAAACTTCCTACCTGATAGTAAAAGAAAACATACTGAAAATGTGTACTGAAGGGAGAAGTGACTTTCAATTTAGAAAAGAGCAGAGAATCATGTTGTTACATGTACAGTTCCCAATTAACAAATCACAGTTATTCAAAGACTATTTGAACACAGATATATGTACAAGGTATTATTACTGTCTTACTCACATTGACATTACATCGTTTCCTACATTTAATCAATTGCATTATGTTCTTTGATAGGGAAAATACATTTTTCCTTGCTCCTTCTCCTTCTGAGAATTCCTTAATCTAAGGCTCCCAATTGCTTCTGCTCCCTGTGATTTGAATTCAGATATGGTGTCAGATGCAGTAGAGTTCCGTAGTTAGTTTGGGCGGCATATATTTAGGAACCTGCAAAGCAAATAGTGTTCAGGTGTAAGATAGGGAGGAGGCACAATCAAGAATCAAAGTGTAACATGTATATTTGTGTCCCAGTGGTTTCCCTACCTTGATGCAACTCTTTGTAGGATAATTTGTTAGAGACAGAATGTTTCACATAAACTATTTCCCCTCATCAGAACACCAATATAGCTTCCACTCCATGTATTTCCACATGCCACTTTCACCATGGCAGAATCTGAACACCTTCCCATAGTGTATAAAAGAAAATGAGCAACATCTGTCAGAGGTGGTTTGTTCTTTGTCTCAGCTTCTCCCAGGAGAGAGAGCTGTGTGTGTAGTAGATAGAGATATAAATAATATATTATTCTTCTTCACAGTCAAACTAGGAAAAAAATAAATAAATGTTTTGCTCCAGACTGGAATTTGTCTTGCTGTTTTTCCTAAGCAAAAAGTTAAAATAAAAGTAAGTGGCATATGAAATTTTCTATTCGGCTTCAGAGGAAATATTTTGATTTTGTGGAACAGACAAGAGAAATGGGAAATGAATGATTAGATTCATAAAACCTGGCTGGAGAAGAAGCTGGCAAACAGAAGATATCTTCATGCCTAGCAAGTCAATTATTATAATACTCAATCCAGAACACAAAATAACATGGATAAGCTCCCTGCTATCTCTTTTCTCCCAGCTCAAGGGGTCCATTCTCACTCCTGACCCAAAAGCTTTCAGGGAAACATCACTCTGTTTATATTATACTATACAAATAAATATTTAAATGAGCATTCAAGAGTTTTATAATCATGAGCAAGACTTCTAGAATCTGATGGTTTGGGTTTTCATTCAAGTCTTTGCAGATCTGTTTTCCAAATGATGCTTATGCACTAATTCACCGTTTGGGGCAAAATGAAGCAGTCCTAGTGGGAGGAAATGAAAAGTTCCAAGATATCCCCTTTTCTTGTGGTTGTACAAGAAACAACTCTTTTGCTTTCCATATAAAATAAATGGCATCTTTGAGTAATGAATTAATAATTTCAAGATGACTACAATCACAGTTATTCCAGCCAATATTTTATACAGTTCCAGAAGAAAGTTGTATTTAGAGGGCATAATTATGTGTTAGGTAAATCTCATTCTTTTTGGCTTAATCTTCTGGAGTTCATTCACAATTGTTATCTTTTATAAGAAGTTGTTTACTTGTAAATAGTAACACTATTTTCCAAGCTGTATTATTATATATGGTTATTGTAATTCCTCTGGCTCTAAATCAAAGAATCTATTCATAGGGTGAATTCTTCCTGGGGTGGATTTTAATGCCTGAGTGGATCAGCCACAATATAATTAGCTCACCTTTTTATTCCCATAAGCTCTACTGTTCTTTACCTCCAGCCAAGTGACACTCTGGAGTGTAGGAAACTGCTTCATAATATTAAAAACAAGTAGTTCTGTGAACAGTGGAGGTAATGAAAATTTTTTCTAACTGCCCACATTGTACACTTTCTTTATTCCTTCCTTGCCTACAACAACAACAACAACAATATCAGCTCTGCCCTGTATCCCTTGGACAGCCCCGCCACACTAGAGGCAGACCACAATGAAATGATAGTAAGATTAGTTGGGAGCTCTTCATATGGTCTTTGCCCACAGCTGCTAGCAAAGAGAATATTTACCAGCTGTGATCTGTCTCCTTTTTTCTTACTAATTTGAACTTATACCTTCTATCCCGTAGCTGAGATTCACAAAATCCACAAGAATTAAATTCTCTCTTTTAAACGACAGTTTCTGCCAAATTTTGTTGAAAGTGACCAGTGTACTCAAGGCTTATTGGAATGAGGGGCACTAACAGACAGGTAAGTTCAATTGGATTCCTTTTATTTGCATAGAAAAATAGTCTATAAAGATAAATAAATTAAACTAAACCACTTCCAATCTTATCTACATCTAAAAAATAAATAAGTTATTAGATATCAGGATGCCAGGCATATATTCGTAACACTGGAGACTAGTTTTTAAGGTTCTGTTTTTGACCTATTAATGTTATTTGAGCCCTCAAAACATTCTTTATTAAGCTCAGCTTTCACTTGAGCTAGTTTTAAATGACAAGTATAAAAGGCCACTGTCTTGGTACAGCGAAAACCACCTCCACTGCTACTTGGTTCACGATATTGATCTTGGATTTTCAGGTTGTCCGGTCACTTCCTCTCTGACCCTGAGCAAGTTGCTAGAAGATCTGAAGTAGGTTGATATTCTGTTAATTCTTTATATATATATATATGTAATGAAAAAGAGATAAAAAAGAAGCAGCTGTATGAGTAGATCTATCCACAACAACCTTCCAAAGTCTACACAGTTCAGACCTGACAAACCAACTCTGACAGATGTTGCTCATAGTCTTTTATACACTATGGGAAGGTGTTCAGATTCTGCCATGGTGAAAGTGCCATGTGGAAATATATGGAGTAGAAGCTATATTGGTGTTCTGATGAGGGGAAATAGTTTATGTGAAACATTCTGCCTCTAACAAATCATCCTACAAGCTGACAATGTGTGCTCGTAGCCCAGAAGGCCAACTGTATCCTGGTCTGCATTAGAAGAAGCGTGACCAGCAGGGCGAGGGATGTGATTCTGCCCCTTTATTTCTCTCTTGTGAGACCTCATCTGGAATACTGTATCCAGTTCTGAAATCCTCAACATAAGAAGGATATGGAACTGTTGGAATAGGTCCAGAGGAGGGCTACAAAGATGGTCAGAGGGCTGGAGCACCTCCTATATTAGGACAGGCTGAGAAAGTTGAGGTTGTTCAGCGTGGAGAAGAGAAGGTCCCAAGAAGACCCTGTAGTGACCTTCCAGTACCTGAAGGAGGCTGAGAAGAAAGCTGGGGAGGGACTGTTTACAAAAGCTTGTGGTGATAGGTCTAGGGGCAGTGGCTATAAACTGGAGAGGGCAGATTTAGACTAGACGTCAGGAGGAAATTCTTCACCATGAGAGTGGTGAGCCACTGGCACAGGTTGCCCAGGGAAGTTGTGGCTGCCCCATCCCTGGAGGTGTTCAAGGCCAGGTTGGATGGGGCTTTGAGCAACCTGATCTAGTGGGAGGTGTCCCTGCCCATGCCAGGGGGTTTGGAACTGGATGATCTTCAAGGTCCCTTCCAACCCAAACCTTTCTATGAGTCTATGACCCTGGCAACAAGGTAGGAACAGAATTTCTCATGAATTGGGAAGCAAGGTTACATTATTGCAGATATACTTCCCTTCTGAAAGAACTCCATTCTTCCCTTTCCAGTGTGAATTTAGTGGCATTATATTGCTCCGGGCTGATGTCTCAGTCATACGTGTCTCAGATCACAACCAACTTCTGTTCTGCAGTTTTTATTTTTATACTTTTCTACAATGTAGTTGTCAAAGACTTTCTTTGTTAAGACCAAGAAAAAAGCCTCACAGAATTAAGTCTCATTGCGGTGTTGCAAATACACATAGACTTGCTCTGCTAACTAGGTTGTCTGGAAAGAGAAAAGACAAATGCGAAATGTATCCTGTCAATCAAAATCATTTTTGCTCTCCTTTTTCTGTGTCCGTCTTTCCCCAAGGCTCACAATTGCATTACCTCAAAAAATGGGGAGCTGATTTGATTGTTATTTTTCTAATTTTTTTCTGTTTATTGCATATTTTTCAGGGTAGAGAGACTGTTATCCCAAAACTATAATGTTATGGAAAAAAATTGGACAAAGCAGAAGTTTCCTTAAAGATTATTCATGTTTTAGTAGTCTGTGGATTCCCCCAGTAGAGATATTTTTATTGCACTCTAAGTGCTATGATATAGAAACAATGATTACATTCACTCTGGAGAGCAGAGACATTTCTGCTGCTACTAAATCTTATTTAAAATTACAAAATTCCCTATATATTTGTTGGTCCAGTATTTGTGAATCCCAGTTTGGATATGTCCTTGACTGCTCTCTGATCAACACCTTTGAACCGCAGTGCCAAACTAAATACAAATGACAGTACCATATTCACAAATACAAAGAGTCTCAAGCGTACTTTTTTTTTTTCCCCATGTACATTTAGGTTACAGAAAAGCATAATTTCCAGCTTTAACATCAACATAAATCTTAATTACTGTATGCTGGAAGTAGTTCTAACAAATGCATGAGGTACTTTACAAGGAAGTAAGTGTGTCCCTATGTACATGTAAAGAATTTCAGCAATTTCTTTCCTGCAGTTAACAAGACCTAAATCTGTTTAATGGTGAGTAATCTCTTAGAAGCAATATAACGTGGGTAATTATTCAGAACTTCAAATTCTCTTCCTACTTTTCTTTTAACAGTGTTTTTCTGGAAAACATTCAGACTGGATCTGACATCTAGTGAACTAATGATCCATGAGTGACTTTCATCTTTTAAAATTATTCATGCAATAATTATATTGAAGGTGTGAGTCTGGATGATCCCATATGCTGGGAAGTCAGGTGCAGAGATGCTTCAAAACTGTTCCACAGAAATCCGTCACCAGCTCATTTATGCAGGAGAAAGGTTTAAGGGAAGGAACTCTTGAAATGTGTTAATCAAAATTTGTGTTTCTACAGGCAGAGAAAATGGCACTGGAATTGAGAGAATTGCACCTCCTTGTGTTAGCAGTGAAACCGGCTGAAATATCTTGTATTCAGACTTACTTGAGCCTACTAGAAATAATGAATTGCAAGTTCTCTTTTAATTGTTTTGCATTTCTTGTGATTGGGAGGATGATAGTTGTTCACTCCAGGATATGCAGGCAGTGTGAAAAGAAAACTCTTCTTCATTTATTTTAGGGATCTAGAAATCCAGGAGCAGTTTGCCTTCACGAAGAACTTGCTGCTCAAGCACCCTGGACTCAACTGGTACAACTGCTGTTGGATCACTACTCTTTGAACGACACCTGTCTGCAGGAAAAGTGATAACAGGGACTGAATATTGTTCTCCTGCAGATAGCTCAAAGATGTGTATAGCCAGAATGCAGAGACAATTTCTCCAGTGGAGGAATATTTGAAATATTTTTCAAGCAAATATAGCCTTAAGTCAGTCTTTTTTACTGCTTTATTGTTACTACTGCATGTACCTGACATTGGTGCTGCTCATGACCAGATTTTCTGTGAGGTGAGTAGTGATGATGGTCATTGTCCTGGGTAAGTACCAGGAAACAGAATTAATAACAGATTGTCAAACATGTCAAACAGTACAGAATATTTTAAAAAATTCTAGTTTTTATTTCATTATTTTTATTTTACATTGAGGTACAGAAGCAGAAGCAGTAATATTTCCCAGTTAACCCACTTAACTTCTTTTGGCCATTAGTAGTTGCGAGGAATGGCAAACCCTGTTTTACCTTGAGTAATTTCTGTACAGTCCAATGGGTGTTGACTAAATCCCATAAAATTTTATTTCTGATCAGTTTTCAATACTTTGAAGAGAAAAAAAGTTCATCTACAGCAGATATTTATAGTAATTTTAAACAATTTTAACCTTTTTTTGGCAGCAGACAGAACATGCTTCTCTGCTTTACAGCTTTTCTTCACCTCACTTAAAATGACAAATTGGCTCCTTCTGCTCTGGGATCGCCTAGCAGATATAGGGATAAATAGCTCCCTAAAACCTCGGGACATTTCTCTTGTCTCTTTGACCCAATCTGCTGTGAATCCTGTCATTATTATTCACTAAAGAGAATGCCACTGCTAATGCACTGTTAGACTACGTTATAAATTCAAAATCATTATATGGACTCTTCTTTCTCACCGCAGGCTGTATAACTATACATATTAAGTCTTACCCACAGATATAAAATATATGTTTATTTGAGCTACTTGAATGCTTACAGGTGAATGTGTTTGGAGGAGGAAGTACCCAGCAATGTGTACTTTGCAGTGCAAATGTATCCTCGCCACATGGACAACCATGGTGGGCCTCCAAGAAGAACAAAGGCAAGCAATTTAACAGAGACAAAGACTTCTAGCCTGTGCTCATCTAATGCAAACTAGATTTTATAGTTCTGTGTGTAAGTAAATATTGTCTGATTGTTTTAGTGAATCAGCATCACTACACAATTACCAACAGGCAGTCAAAATGGAGTTGGAACTAGATTGGGGGGGTGGAACTAGATTGGGGGGTTGTAACTAAATGGTCTTTAAGCTCCCTTCCAATCCTAACTCTTTTATGAAAATTAAAGGGCAGGCTGATATTTCAGGAAATATTTAACATTTTGGGAAAAAAAAATGAAAAAAATGTTTCTAAAATGTTTTCTTTAAGTTTAGAGCGTCTCTATTTAAAATCTGTAATTTCAGAAGCTAAATTTATATTTATATATTCATAATCTCAAGTAAACAGACATTTAAGGAAGTTTTTTTCTTTTTTTCCTTTTCTCGGCTCCCACAGGTCTGAGGGGGAGTAGCCTGCTTAGCATTTCTCAGGGTCAAGTGCTAAGACAAGAAGGTTTCCATTTTGTCAGCAAGTGTAATATGCTGGTAATCGTGTATTTGGAGTCCACCTATCTTACTCACAAGAAACAGGAGTCTGGGGAAATCTTTCTCTTTAGCATTTCCTGCAGTAGCTCATAGTTTAATCCTTAATGGCTTGTAATATAATACCTTCTCTATTGGGGGATTTGATGGCCCTTACAACAGCTATTTCAATTGGTTGCATTGTAGCTCAGGCTGAGCTTTGCAAAGCTTGACAGCTCCAGCCCTGCCTGAGTATGAACCTCTGCTTTGCCATTGTCAGGCCTGAGGTAACTCAATAACAAAGCGAAACAGTCCGGTGCACCAGGCTGGATAACTGTTTGGCTGGGTTTGTATCTAAGCTGGTGAAATCACAGTTTCCTCTGTGTCATTTTCACCTGAAGATATAATAAATTGGCTTAGGATCGCTCACCTTGAGAAACCAGCCCAAGCTCTCGCTTTGTGAAGAAGCACAAAACTAAGCAAAACTGCAGCTTAGTCTCATTACCAACAGTTTGCTCAGCTCTAATATTAAAACATTTTCCTTCTACTTTTATCTTTCAGTTGTCACTTTCCCTAGCAAGGCATCATTTTCTTTCATCAGAGCTTTAGAAATCGCACCAATTTGTTTCCACCTCCTCTCTGTACAGTTGTGATCTTTAATCCCTGGTATCAATCTCTTTTTCTGTGGTTACTGCCTCACTCTGTAACCCCTGCAACCTTGGAGCAAATGAGTCTATTTTTGTCTCTGGAGATTTGATAGCAGATAACACAGTTATTAGGGACATCTTTTACTTGCTCTAATGATGATGATCTGCCTTTAGTAATTTTTCCATGCCTAAATTGCCAGCATAGCTAGAGGGGTACTCTAACATATTTTCTTCTAGGTGTGCAAGTTGCTATTTCCTCCCTTCCCTCCTTTTATTTTTTTTAAATTCTTTCTGATATATTTATTTATTTCAAATTTTGCTCCATCCAGTCCCCCAGTATGGCTTATCCATTCGTGCTCAACTTATAGCTGTCAACATTTACACCGGGCTGCTCAAATTTATTCCTGACCACTTATACAGTAATAATTTTATTTTTGCCAAATACCTTAACCTCTCTCGTATTCTCACAGTGCAGTTTCTTGTGCCAGCGCCCCAGGAAAGAAATCCCCACTGCAACATTTCTGCAGCTTTCCTGAATGGTGGCACAGGGTTTTAGAGTGAGGTTGGATACACTGTGAAAGACCTATTATCTTTTTTCTCTGATGTACCAGGACTATGCAGGATCACAGCTGAGTATAGGCTGAGGAAAGAGAAAATATCTCAGGTGAACACAACCCCCAAAATTTATAATGCTAGAAGGCAAAAGCCACATATGCAAAATCCCACAATAACTTGTGCAGTTTGAAGAAGATGAGTTATGTGGTATACACGATGCATGTCATCCATGTGATCTAACTGGACAGTTTAATTTAATATTTAGAGTGCAACACCACAGATTTTCTTCAGTTTCTGAGGGACACCAGTTATAGCTTTGGTTTGCACTCTTGCCCATCCTTGACAGTTTGTTTCTTAGGGAAAGATAAAGTTAAAAAATACAAAGAATAAGAACTCCTGTGTGTTGTTATCACTAGTACCAAAATACAAAGAACGTGCTATGTTTGTAATTCTGTGAGAGAATTTCTCAAAAGTATCCATTGGTTTTGATTGCTTTTTTACAATTGCATAATTTTGTTATTTTTTAATTATTTTCTTCTATATTTTCTACAGTCTTTCTTAAATGTAAATCTTGACTGAAAAGAAAGAAAAAATATATACTTGAAGAATATTTTTGGAAAATGCATCCTCAGCTTTCCACCAAAGCATGGTTAATTACCAGTTTGTTTTGTACTTTGAATAAGTAATTTTGTTTAGGAGCATATCCTTTAATAACTTTTATTACTAAGCCTGACAATTTAACACTCACTGGGACGAGAACCTATCGAAGATTTAAGCTTAGCCACTTCACTCTCAGATTCTTGTCTAACACAGGAAGGTTTCCCAAACATTTTGGTCTCAGAGAACACTAGGAATTGTCAAGCTTTCCCTCAGAACCACCACCAAAGCCACACAGAAGTAGGGGAATAAATTGTTTGATACAGTTCTGTGGGCTCTTGTAGGGAAGACACGGCAAGAACCATCTCATGGTGCTTTCAGAAGAGGTTAATTAGCTGGACTGTTTGGGGAAATAATAACGTGAGTAAATGCATTTTACCTTGCTTAAATATCTGAAAAGTAGAAATATCAAAGGATACATAGGAATCACTTATTTTCTTTCTGCTAATACATCCTTGTCCATGTATGTCCCTCGTTATTTCTTGCAGTGTGTGGTTCACTCTTCTTAAAGCTGAATAAAAAGAGAGGGCTTTGAAATGCTGGAACACTATTCCTCAAACTCATTTCTGAATGTTACGTAAGGATCCTGACTGTTAACATAAGTTCCACTATTATTGTGATAGAAATTAAGCTTTCATCTTATGCTGCAAATACACAAGATATACCAAAGTCAGACTTCCTTCTGGAGGAAAATTTCAGGAAGCCGTGAGCAACTCTGATTGCTTTCCATATTCCAGTAGGATTCATCTTATAGAGAAGAAAGCTTAAACAAGTCAGTGCAGTACTTGACAAAGGGTATTTAGAAACGAAGTGCAGTAAATATTTACTCACAGGTTACTCAGTTTATTTTTTTCTTGCTTGGTCAGTTTTATGACTGTTGCTTTGCAAATTGTTGTCACTGTCATTGTTGTCATCGTTGTCATCATCATCGTCCTCTTCCCCCTCTGTCTCTTTGCCTTTTTCATATGTGTATGGGTAAAGGTTACTGATGGAATCAAGTTTGGTAGGAAAAGCAGACTTGAATCAGTCAAAAATTATTTGTAAGAATAAATAAGACAGTAGAAGTGCAAAGCGAAGGAAATTTCTAGAAAACAGGCTCCATCAAGGCACCAAGACTAACATCTGAGAACTTCTGCATAAGGCAGTACTTCATCTCCAGAAAGGGTTGTCTCACAGATTTTGCTGTCTATTCCTAGGGAGTTCAAGAACACATTGCCTCTTAATATTTTCTTAGTGAGGTCACTAAAAGAAAATTTAGTCTCTGATGATATAATTTTTGATAGTGAATAGTTTTTGTCAGAAGACAAACTTTGTATCTTTTTTTTTTTTTAATTCCCTAGCTCAGAGAAAATGGAATTGATTTTTTTTCTCTTTTACGTAGGTTCAATAACTCTGTCAACAGTGATTCTTCATTTTTGGCTAGGAGTGGAATTTTAATTTCTTAATCAGCTGATGTGATCCGTGCTGCTCCAACTTCATTTTAGACATCTTGGGTATTTAGCAGGTTAAGACCACTTCTGTCTCAGCAGGATGCATGGCGTTCGTGTTTGCAGCCTTCCTTGACCGTTCATTGGATAAGTCCCTGGCTCACACAGAACTCAGCATCTAGAATCACACATCAGCTTATCACACTGCAACTGGGGATGCTACACAGCCTTCCTGTCAAATGCATAATTGCTTTTACTGTACTTGTATTCACATCTTGTTTTCACCTCTACTCACCTCCCTGAACAGCTGATCAGCCACTGTCCTTGCATCTGAGATTTGTAGTTGCCCTTTGATGAAGACTTGTGGGTTTTTTAATATTTTTTTTCAGACCAGAGCTATAAGAAATTTAATTCTTTTTTATTTTGGATGTTTTTTTTGGATGCCTCATCTTGATTTCTCTAGCAGAAGTTGTGTTTAGTTGTAATGTAGTTTAAGTGTATAATGCCATGTGCTGCTTCCGCATGAAGTGTGCTATATAAATGCAAATCAGCTAATTAATTCATAACAACAAGTATTATAGCAACACATTGACTGTCATGCTCTGCAGTTTCCATTTGACTCTGGGTATATGTTTTGTTGGTAGAGGAATTACAGCAAGATGGTTAATAATTTCAAATATAAGTAGCATTGGCTGTTTAGAAAGACCTGTGATTGTCTATCTGAAGATTAAGGGATCAGAATGTCTATTCTCAGCCCTAGATGATGACTTTCTGTGTGAATGTGGGAGAAATCACTTCTTTGGTTTCTTTCAGACATCACCTATTTATGAAATGGGGATAACGATTCCTTTTCCTCTTTGAAAGGTACACAGAGCACTATGGATAAATAGAGTTATGTAAGTGGAAACTATTGAACATGATATACATTCTTAAAAATTCATGCTCAGTTTAGCTTTAGCATTCTTTGCACCAGAATTTTACAGCAGCTGGTAGAATTACACTAAAATTACTCCTCTATTTCTCAGCTCTTTCTAAATCCAGTCTGCCTACAGGATCTAAAATTCTCTGCAGTTTCAGCAACCTATGCATAAGCCAGTATCTGACAGATACAAAACACTCTCCCTTCAGACGCAAGATTCGTGTTAGTATTTAACAGCATGGAATAATGATTTTTGTCTTTGTTCAGAAATGCAAAATTTTTATTGAAAAATATTTAATTTAAGCTTGTCACTTTAATGGCAAAAAAGCTCAGAGGAATCTGAGTGCTTGAAATTCCTTTTACATGCTTCCAGTGAACAATGAAATCTATGGGAACACTGCTGTGTGTGCATTAAGAGTAAAAGTCTGACTGCTCAGAGAAGGACTTCACAGCAAGTTTTTGCCACTGTTGGAACAGTTCTCTAAACAGGATTTCACAAATAAAATATAATTTCAGTTCAACTTTTCAGTGAAGAGTGTTGGCTATCTGTTGAAAAAGAAGTAGAGAGCAACAGAAGATGTCAAAACCTTGAAGGTATTCAGATTATAGAAAGTTTGAAAGGAAACTGCAGACACATTTCCACAAAGTATGAAAAAACACCACAAATATTCTTCTTCTTCTAGAAAGTGTAGTTGAAAATATCATGGATTTTCATACTCTACATCACGTTCTCTGGTACAATATCAGAACGGTTGGTATTCAAGCGTTTTCCCAAATGTAGGGACAATGGCAGCTTTGTGTAAAGCATACAGAGGCTAAGACCCCAAACTTCCTTTGCAGAAGCATCCCTTTCTGCAGCTGAATACTTACAACTGAGTGGTGCACGTTAGCCCTTGAACAGCTGCCAAGATAGATTTGCCCTGTATTACCTTCTCACAAACAGCAGTCATCAGCCGCAGTGCACTGAGGTACACAAGGTGCACCTGGATCCAGAGCAAAATGCTTGAGAGGTAAAAGCAGTACTTTCAATTGCACTTGTTGCTGTCATTTTTCCTCTCATTCACTAGCATAATACATTTTAAACTCAACATTGTTCCCTGCAATTCTTGCTAAATAAAACCAGAAGAGTCACACAGACCCCCCCAAAGTGGTTTGTTCAGCAGCAGCTTTCGGAATCTCATCACAACAAATCTCTCCCTTATCATCACATCAGTAAATCTTTCCTCAATTTGTCAAAGAGTCACTAATAACCACTCTCCGATGTAACTTCAAAATAAGTAGATGCTTTACATGAGTGTGTCTCCAACGTCGAGCAGCTGATTAAATACTTCTTTATTAACACATATCCCTTCTAACTTTTATGTGCAAATGCGCTTGCGCATGTACACATATAAATGCATATGCATGTGTATTAAAAAGAGAACATATACAGCTATGCATATTTTTCTGTGCTTCACTGTTTTCATACAAACTGAAAGCAAATACCTCATGCTTAGGTGCAGACATCTGAAAAAGCAAGGAGGAAGAAAAAAGAAAAAGAAGAAAAAAGAAAAAAAAAGAAAAAAGAATCTTAAATTGCCCAGTAATGGAGAAAATCACCAAGGGAAAGATTGAACAGGAGTTAAAAATAAAATGTTGAAAATGGCTGTGTAACTATGCAAACCATAATATTTCTTTCTACTGTTTTTTTTTTTTTTTTTTGTGTAGTTAAATTAAATATAGGAAGAGTGCAAAAAGAAAAAGATTTATTTGTAGGAAGGCAGTTAAACATTTCAGATTGCTAAAAACATTATCTTAATTATCCACATATTATGCTTAGAAGGAAATTGTTCCCTTTGTCTTTATGAGAACAGTCAATGCCAAAAATACATGATTCCAGAAAAATGGATTTAAGAAAAAATGTTCAAGTAACTCATACAAGTAATGAATAGTTTTCTTCAGACTTTTTGTTCTTAAGCACCTCAAAATTTACTTAGCTGAACATAGGAGATTCTTCTTCACAACATCTGTGAGCCTCTGGAAAAGGATTTACTCCTTTTTTTTCTAGTAATGAGATCTAGAGTATGGGAAAGGCAAAGATATCTCATATGACGAAAATGCACGATCCACAGTATAACAGAACTGTGATGAGAACTGAAATGTCAGTGCATTATTGTAGCAAAGTAATTACACAAACAAAGATAGAAATGCGGGACTTTGAATTACAACATTCTAAAACTGAAGTCTATTGTAAGTTCATCAACAAAATTCCCTGCACAGTTTAACAGAGCAAAGCAGAGAAATGGATACTTCCAGTTCATGATTCATGGACTGCCCCTTGTATTGGACAGGAAAAAAAAAAACATGTAATGACCTAATGCTTCTAACAAGACATCAATGCTTAATTTGAAGCAAGAGAAAAGTGGTCTGTATCCTTGAATCAGAGGAGACATCCATTCACAAAAGTTACAGGGAAATGAGAAAAAAAGTAGCTGCACGTAATTGCTGAACTTAAATATCTAAATCAACAGTAAAGGAACAACCTTTTTAATCAATATACAAAATTAATAATGGATCTCTAATACATGTCTTGAGGAACTGCAAATAGTGCAAAAATTAAGAAATCACGATCTGTTGGTAGACATAGGAATTCAAATGAACCAAACAATTTTTCTCATAATCTTTAAAACAAAATTATTTTGGTTAAGGTGAGGCTTGACTATAGGCAGGACATGGGCATTATTTTTTGCTCTGTCACTGGTTTTTGATATTACTGAAAGCGTATTATTTAATATCACCTTTCCTCATGTGCAAAAGATGTGGAAAGCACTCCTTTCCACTTTTCATCTCAATCTCATCCACAGGAAATCTTTCTTAACTTTTTTCTTACCTAAGGCAGACAAGAAAATCTCGTCCTGTATGTTTGCACAGCTTCTGACACACTTTAACCTCAAGTTACAGATGTTGCTTCTAAGTATTTCTACATAAACATGACTGCAATAATATAGTTGGTCTTAACGCGTTCTGAGATTAATAAACAACAACAACAGGAAAATAAGCCTGAGGCTACACAGACTTTCTTCTCCTTATACTAAGAGAGATTAAACTTGCAGATCACCTATCATTTGTATTAATGACCGTGTTAGTTCTTAAAAACAAATAGTGAAGAGTTCAAGCATGAAATTCAAGCCACTTATTTTTCAAGTTGCTGTAATGGAACCGAACCTTTTGCAAGGTCAGATGAAGCAGGAGGGATGTGGAAATATGACAGGGGAGTGGTGGTGGTCCAAAAGTATATTGAACTGCTGAATTACACCCTCATAGCAGGGGAAGAGCTCAGAATTCAGTTTAACAGATGTGGTGGTATTGAAAGTGGAGCTGGTGTCTAGCTGGTGACTGAAAATATAAACTGAATCTAAAAGGTCTGTGAGCCACCTCTTGAGAAAACAAATGGCTAATAAATTCATAGACTCAGGCCTATCATATTCAGTGGAGGTTTGGGAGAATGGATGTCTGCATCATCAGTACAGGATGGGCTACTGCATGATTGAGACCAGCCCTGTGGAGAAGGACTTGGGAATGTTTATTGACGAGAAGATTGATATGAGATGGCAATGTACTCTTGCAGCCCAGAAGGTCAACAGGATCTTGGGCTGCTTCAAAAGAAGCGTGCCTAGCAGGTCAAGGTAGGTGATTCTCCCCCTTTATCCTGCTCTCATGAGATGCCACATGGATCTCATGATCCCACAGCACTGACATTACTGTGTCCAGCTCTGGAATCCTCAACATAAGAAGAATCTGGAACTGTTGGAACAGCTCCAGAGGAGGGCTACAAAGATGATCAGTGGAATGGAACATCTCTGCTATGAGGACAGGCTGAGAGAGTTGGAGCTGTTCAGCCTGGAGAAGAGAAGGCTCCAGGGAGACTTTAGACCAGCCTTCCAGTACCTGAAGGGGGCTGACAAGAAAGCTGGAGAGGGACTATTTAGAAGTGCATGTGGTGACAGGACGAGGAGGAATGGCTTTAAATCAGAGGGGGGAAAGATTTAGACTAAGTGTAAGGAAGAAACTCTTCACAATGAGGGTGGTGAGGGACTGACACAGTTTGCCCTGGGAAGTTGTGGATGCTCCATGTCTGGAAGTGTTCAAGGCCAGGCTGGATGAGGCCTTGGGCAGCCTGATCTAGTGGGACATGCCCCTGCCCATGGCAGGGGATTTGGAACTGGATGATTTCTGAGGTCCCTTCCAATTCAAACCATTCTATGAGTCTATGAGTTCTGATTCTTTTCTTGCACTGCTCCTTCTGCAGCCATTGTCAGGTCACCTAAGGCAGGAGTCACAGAAGCTGCCTATAAGTTGGAGTATTTCCATGATGCAACACAGTCTGAGGCATTTGCCACCCTTCTTCAGCAGTGCTGAGAAATAAAAGCCATAAATTTTCTCCAAAATTTTGCTTTTAACCTGTCTTTAAGGACCCTATCAAATCTCCATTTCCACATCAGTTATAAGGGTTAACTGGAGTTTCAAACATGATGATAATTATAAATGTGCATACTAGTAATGAGAAATATGTTTTCTCCAGATTACTATTTTAAAAGCTGTAAGTAAAGAATAATGCTAATATAGTTTTTGATCAGTGACAAGTGGTACCTGATTTATTCATTCATGATGAAAAATTGCAACATATATACTGCCTGGAATTAAGAATGGATGCTAAACCATCTAATCCTCTAATATTTCTAGCTTTCCTGTGTGTGTGTGTCGTAGTAAAACATGTGTTATTTACCCAATGGACCAGAGCATTTTCTCTGCAAAAGATGAGCTTGTAATAGAAACGCTGACACAACCTCAACCATAACAGCATGAACGAAGACACTTTAATAACAATTTTATTGCTGCAACATCTTTTAAAAATGAAACACCTGGGACTTGTACTTAAAAAAAAATCAAGAGCAGATTTGTAAGTTCTGCTCTTTTCATATGATGGGAAATTAGTCCAACAAGCAAAAGACTGCAAAGTTAACTTTCTCTAACAACATTTAAACTCATTCAAGAGAAAGATAATTAATAGGTACATTAATATATTTCCCTGGAAATAGGTTGTTGAGCTAACATTTAGAACTTATTACCTTTTAAAGTGATGGTGAATTCCAGCTACAACTTCACTGATACAGAATAAATTGTACAAACAGAAAAGCTTTTTCCACTAGAGTGCAATTATCCTATGAAATTATAAAATAAGAATGATGAAGATTTTGTAAACACTAATCTTCTGGGACATATCGGTAAATGAGATGTATTTTGAGAATGATGTGCTATTAGCAAAACTATGGAAGATAAATAACATCTTTATAATGACTGTGTTTAATTGTATGTGAAGAAGAGTTTCTAGGAATCGGTCCAAGTGGTACTTGAATATTCTTCCACGAAATTCTAAACTTTGGGGTTATAGAGGGCTAAAATGGGGAAAACAGAGCTCAGATGTCAGAAGGTCAGAAAGAGGGGACTGTGGGACTATTTCTTGTAGACCTCCTCTACCTCAGGACTTGCATTTCTGTACAAATTGCCAAGACACCAGTGGGAGGGACAAAGCTGAAGGGCAAGTCACATGAAGTAAACTTAGAAGTTTAACAAGCATCCGAATTCAAGTGTCCAAGTTCCAGCATAAATATTGTCAGGGCTTAGCTTAGAGGTTCACTGAATCTTAGGGCTCTACTGTTGTTAAAGTGCATGGTAAAATCTGTCTGTTGCTGAAACAGTCTAAAAGAAGAGGGATAGTAGGGAAAGGGGTAATCAAGTTGTTGATTTCCCTCTCTGAGGGTGCTAGGACAATAAGTTGTCTAAAATTATCAAATAGTAACAAAATAAATGACTGGAAATTATTTGAATTGTTAAGATGTTAGTGTAGAACAGGGATAGAGCGAAAAAAAAGGAATGATAGGTGTGTTATTATGTCTACTTACTATTATGTCTACTAACAACATTCATTGTGAGATCATAAGTATTGGATTCAAGAACTCCAGACCACTTTTCAGTATCCATCTGAAAATCATACAGACTGAAATCATACGGTGTCCCATTGATTTAAATTGATTCAGGATCCAAATATTTTTGAAAATCAAGAATGGTTGGACGTCTATCCCAAATGACTAGTTTGTTTTAATGTCATTCATTTGCCCTGGTTTGGGACAGTATCAAATTGTTGCTAGTATTCATTAAATTCTATCTAAGCAATTGAGTTCTCTTACACTATGGGTGTAGCAGAGAAGTAACCTTTATTAAACCATCTGTGCACTCTCTGAAGTGTATGCCTCAAAAGATAATCCAAAAGTGAGTTCTTTTCTCATAAAGTCATACCTCATTAAAGAAATGAGACTCCACTAATGTGTCGAAACCAATTTAAAAAATGGCATATTAATCTAAATAATTGAAACCAGGCACTTAGTTGGGAACCACAACCTTAACGATTTACATTGCTTGAAGAGCTGGTTTTGTTGACTGTGCAGAATTGGACTTACGTTCCTAGACTCCATACTAAAATATCCAGGTGGATAAATTATAGGAACCTCCAGTGTGCCTTTAGAAAGTCTTTTTTTCCTTTAGAAAGTCTTTTTTTCCTTTTGCTTTCCCCTCTGCATAGCCACATCTTGTGTCTCTCTGAACTTCCTCTTCTAAACAGCATGTCAAAGAACTAATTGAACATCATAGCAATCTGCATTTCTGCTCTTATTTACTACCAATTGTGCATCTTGGAGAGAGATTTTATTAAAAACTTTCTTATTGCACCTGAACTATCAATTTTAAGGCCTTTTATATATTTGGTCTGATTTAACTAATTACAGAAAGGCAATTGTAGTATTCATTTGAAGTGAAAGTTCAAACAGAAGAAAATGATTAAGACTTAACTAAATCTTCGCAATATTCTGATGATTTCATAGGGGGTGGAGGAGTTTTAAGTTCAAGTCCCTTGTCTACATCAAGTGGAGTTAATTTGGGAACATAGGTTGCTTAAGAGCCATGAGGTGATATTTCATTGTTTTTCCTTTTTGTTTTCACTTAAAAAAAAATCCCCAAACAGTCCAAGAAAAGCCACAGATTTCATTTAAGAATATATAAATGAGAAGGCCTTTGAAAAAGTAGAGTTTCATCTTGATACAGAATGCAAAACTTAGAATTCTTCCAATCTTGTTAATGAGGAGCACTTTTAAGCTATTTATACTAACAGCTTTTACCTGTCACATAAGTGTTGTGGATGACAATGGTGTAAATTCTGCTTTGAGTCACTTTTATATGATCTAATTATCTTGGTTTGCAAATTATATATCCTTTTTGGTTTCAACCATTTATTGGAAGCATGACTGCATATTTCAAGGTAAAGATTCTGCATGTTATATTGGTATAGATTTCTCCACATACTGCCAGACTTGGATACAATGAATTTTATACATACCCATGTTTCTGTAAAAAAAAACCCTCCAGGAATAGTAAAATGATTTCCTGTTAACATTTCTGGTCAGCAAATTTATCTACAATCTGGGTTAATTTAAAAGCCATCTAAAATTTCACAATTCATTGAGGATTTTTTTATTCTTTTTGCTGAAAAACACTTTCAATAGTAGTTTCCTGTTCACTAAGAAGAAGCCGGGAGCAATACTCAGAATCTGAGATCTCCCATCACAAAAACCTCTTTCCCAATAGAAGTAGTGAAGGAAATAAAGGTCAGAACTTGCAGCCAGGACCCAGAATTCCAGAGTACAGAGAAAATCTGTATAGTTCTATAAAATTTACAGTCTATATTTATGATGAAATAAAACAGTAGGGTTCTGGGAAAACAGGAGGAAATTAAGTACTTAGATTAAATTGCAGAGAAAATGGTCAGGATGAGTGGGAGCCTTAACTCATAATTTTTCTACTTGTGTCCAAAGATTTTGTAAAGCATCATCAGCATCTTATTTCCCTCTATTTAACAAAGATTATAGAAAAGTTAGCAAGAAAGCAGTCTCCAGTGCCATCTATTATCTACCAGTGTCCTGAAACCCTATCAGATGGATTTCCAATTAATGTGAGATATCTCCCATTCACAGATATGACAAGTCCATCCAGTCTCATTCTCCTAGATAATTCTGGGATGTCTGTCATTAGTCATCACCTGTTTCTGTCCTGGCCCAGGAGGGAGCAGGTGGATCATAAATATTTTGAATCACTTCAGGTATTCTGTCTCAGATTTATCTCATGACCTCTTTATGGACAAATAAGGATTCCTGGGGGCTGTTTAGGAATCTTGACTTTCCCTGTACTAAGCACTTGCTCATTTTCGTGATTTGTTGCTATGCAGAAGACTGTTCAATGGTAAATAAATGCACTGTGACTATACAAGTTTTGTGGCAAAAGGTAAAGAAACCCAAGAGAAAGATCTTCTGAGATATTTAGGAACAATTTAGTATATGTTTTTCACAGCGCAGAACTTCTTTGCCTCAACACTTCAATTACAGCAGCTGTTAGTGTCATGAACTGAAACGAAAACACTTTAGTTAAGATTAGTGTTTAGTTTTCTTCCAAACATTAAATTGCTAAATTACAAAAATTTCCATTTTTTATTTCTCAGTGCATCTATCCTAAACTAAATATCCCCTTCTTCTCCTTTATAAACTGCTCTAGAGGAACCATAGTTTCAAATATTGTATTAGGAATGCAAAAAAATCTCCCAATTTGGATGGGTTTAGAGCACTTAATTTAAAAGACAAATTACTGAATAAATAAATGAGTTCTTCAGACATTGTACACTTGTTAAAGGAGAAATCTGCTTAGATTGCTATTCAAAAAGTGTGAAGCTATCTTTAAACATACAGAGTTTTTTTTTAAATCACTTGGAATGTGCATGCACTGAAGTTAACTTCTGCTTGAGTATCACACTGAACTGAGGCCTCAAATAGGAAATACAATCTTTAATTTATTTTAAGTACCAGATAGCTATAAAATTTGTAATGGAAACAAATTATTCAGTAGTCTCTGTTATTCCAACCATCAAGGTAGATGTCTACTGCACCTGCTTCGCATATCACTGAGAAGGAAATAAAATCTTATTTACATGTGAGCTGAAACGAAGGTCTCCTTACTTATGCTGAAAGCAGTCAGATCTCTCAGTGAAATTAAGAGAAGGTCAGTGGCAGACTAAGCATAGTAAATAACTTTATATTTGTTCAGTCCCAAGTGGAACCCATCTATAAGTCAGATCAAAAATAGATATGTGACCATGTACGTACAACTTAACATCTGTGCACTTGCTGTAAAATTAAGTAACCCCATTGTTATTATGCAGCAATTTTAATGTATAAAATGTGGAAAACATATTCAGTGCTTAAGACACTCCTGAAATCTAAGACTATCTCACAAAATGTACAAATGTTATTTCTTTGTGATGTCCAGCTCTGATATAAGCCTTAAGAATCTCAGTGTTGATCTGGCTAAAAATGCCAGGGTTCATTTGTATTTTGAATCTGCAATCCTGAACAGTTTTTCCAGACATCTCTTGGGAACTAATACCTCTTTTATCATTTCCAGAACTTCCTGTTTGGGGGTTTCTGAACTAGGACCGCAAAGGGAGTAGTCATGACTTAAAGATTTCAGCACTGTAAATGACATATGGAATTTGGAAACCTGGAGAATTTCAACAATGAAATGTGATGGGCGTAAAACTTAACAAAACATTCCGTGGATTTAAATAAAAGAGTAAAATAATTATTTGTTTTTAACTCTTAAAAAATAGTCTTGCTTACCCAACTCTTCCTTAACTAGTTTTAAAGACAGCTTCTATGACTGACACATTTATATAATGTATATTTGTTCACATTTTTCTCTGAATGTTTATAGGAATCTTAAGGGCAAACTAGTGAAAATTGTAGGTGTCTATGTCAGGAGAAAGAGATCTGTCGAATGTATAAGTCCTACTGCCTTTACATTTGTAATTAGCAGCATCTAAATCTTTTCCTACAGGTAAAAACCTCCCTTTAAAATACATGTCTGCCCCTTGTGTTGGCAGCAGCCTGAAAAAATATCCTGGAAGGTAAGTAGAGTGAGAGGCTGGAATAGCGTTCTCACTGTACCCTGCTGTGGACACAAATCCCAGAACCCAGCCTTCAGACTGCCCTGCCGTATTAACAATAGTGGAAGAGAGTCTCATATACATAAGCACCAGAATATCTACCGTTGTCTCATGTATCTGTTACATTTCTATATACTTCAAAAATCGTGAAGCTAATATTCCCTAATTTTATATTATTGAACAGCAAAAAACTTCTGCATATTGGAGTTCATATACCAGTAAATGCAACGTCCAGCAAAAGAAAGAATACTGTATTACAATTCATATCTTCTTTATGTGCACAAAACTCATGAGATTCTTTTTATTCATGTATTGATGAGGGTATGATTTTTGCAGTTAAAGTAATAATGAAATCTTATAAAGAGTTTGGTAACAATGGAAAATTTTCACTGTGATTGGTCTAATAAACCTATGCCAACAGCTCCCTCTATGTACCATAAAAAGCATGCTAGCAGATGCATTGCCTGGAATACGTATTTCTCTTCCCGAGAAAGATACTATTAAGCAAAAAGAATCATTTTGGTGTCACTTAATCTGTCTGTATTGAGGATTAAGAAGGTTTCAATAAAAAGCATCAATCGGTGTTACCTACATAATTATAGTGATGCATTTTCCTGTTAAAATTTCCTTCATTATTTACTGTATCACTCTGGCTGATTCATTCAATTCCCTTCTTAATCCCATTTTACATACATAGATTACTGTAATGCAGATAGTTCTTTGAGTACACAAAATGGAACAATGCAATAAAAGGACATTAACTAATGTTCTCTATGTAAAGCTGGGAAATGGAAGATGAGGGACTATGGAGGATTACCTCTAATGAGAGCTGTACATCTGCTTGAAAAAGAGTGATGCGCTACTAGTAGAAGACTAGCACTCTAATGGGGAGGGCACTAGTGAAGAAATTAAGAGGTTTTGTTCCTCCTTCTAACTTGTTGCTTATCTTCTGTGTGACAGCAGATGGGTGCCCTCACCTCCCTGTCTTGCCTCCCCTCCTCCCATCTCTGTTCAACTTTTGAAAAGTCAGGATGAGTTCAATTTGTCACAGAATCACAGAATCACAGAATCACAAGGTTGGAAAGGACCCATTGGATCATCGAGTCCAACCGTTCCTAACACTCCCTAAACCATGTCCCTAAGTACTTCATCCACCCGTTCCTTAAACACCTCCAGGGAAGGCGACTCGACCACCTCCCTGGGCAGCCTGTTCCAGTACCCAATGACTCTTACTGTGAAGAATTTTTTTCTGATATCCAACCTGAACCTCCCCTGACGGAGCTTCAGGCCATTCCCCCTTGTCCTGTCCCCTGTCACTTGGGAGAAGAGGCCAGCTCCCTCCTCTCCACAACCTCCTTTCAGGTAGTTGTAGAGAGTAATAAGGTCTCCCCTCAGCCTCCTCTTCTCAAGGCTAAACAACCCCAGCTCTCTCAGCCGCTCCTCATAAGACTTGTTCTCCAGCCCCCTCACCAGCTTTGTTGCTCTTCTCTGGACACGCTCCAGAGCCTCAACATCCTTCTTGTGTTGAGGGGCCCAGAACTGAACACAGTATTCGAGGTGCGGTCTCACCAGTGCCGAGTACAGAGGGAGAATAACCTCCCTGGACCTGCTGGTGACCCCATTTCTGATACAAGCCAAGATGCCATTGGCCTTCTTGGCCACCTGGGCACACTGCTGGCTCATGTTCAGTCGGCTGTCAACCAGCACCCCCAGGTCCTTCTCTTCTGTGCAGCTCTCCAGCCATTCTTCCCCCAGTCTGTAGCGCTGCATAGGGTTGTTGTGCCCCAAGTGCAGGACCCGGCATTTGGTCTTGTTAAACCTCATCCCATTGGTCTCGGCCCAGCAGTCCAGCCTGTTCAGATCCCTTTGCAGAGCCTCCCTACCCTCCAGCAGGTCGACACTTCCTCCCAGCTTAGTGTCATCTGCAAACTTGCTGAGGGTGCACTCAATGCCTTCATCCAGGTCATTGATAAAGACATTGAACAGAGCTGGACCCAGCACTGAGCCCTGAGGAACTCCACTTGTGACTGGCCTCCAGCTGGAGTTAACTCCATTGACCACCACTCTCTGGGCCCGGCCATCCAACCAGTTTTCAACCCAGGAGAGTGTGCGCCTGTCCAGGCCAGAGGCTGACAGTTTCTGAAGCAGAATGCTGTGAGAAACTGTGTCAAAGGCTTTACTGAAGTCCAAGAAGACTACATCCACAGCCATTCCCCCATCCAGCCCAGTTGTCATCATGGGCTGAAACACATCCATCACCATGGACTGCATCTGTTAAATATAATTTAACTGGTTATTTGTGTTGGATGAACTGAGATAATCTCTGTGCAAACCTACAAAAAATAATGAAAAAAATGCAATTATTTTGACCTCTTTCATAGCGGTTGTACAGGGTTATATTAACTTGCATTTCCCACAGTCTGAAGTATGCTTACAGTCTGCGGTATTCAGTTGACACAGAGATGAGCTGTTATACTGCAAGCATTTGGCTGTGACTCTAACCATGGGTAGTGCATGCAGCATCTACCAAGAATTTGTCTTGATAGATGTTTTTTGCCACCAGCTTCCTAAAACTAACAGCAGAATTAGTGAGTGCTTTTAGACCTGAATTCAGATCAGTTCCACTAAGTACTTTTTACTTAATCAACAGAAAGTGATCTGCTTGTAAACCGGGGAGAAAATAAAGGAAACTGCACACACAGAAAACATTTTTTTTTTTATTTTTTGTCATCTGTAGATTCACAGTTAGTTATTGGGCATTGGACATGTCTGCTTGCCAAGGAATTTTTCAAATACATTAAGGAACCAGAACATGACATAATCACCATGTGGGAGTTTATTCAGCAGAGTGAATCAGAAGTACACACCATTATTATGCTTTTAACTTCTCTAAAGTTCAGAATTACACCTCATTTTATAGGGAGGAAAAGGAAAGGAAAGGAAGGCAAGGCTAGGCAAGGGAAAATTGGTTTCATTCTGGATGTTCTGTAGTTCCGAAATCATGCTTTAGAAATCCCACATGGATTTAGCCAGGAAAAATGTGACTGAGTTTGCATACAAGCAGAGAAATCTTTTCGATATGAATGTACTTGGATGGGTGGAAATGGAAATGAGCCAAAGCTCACAGAACCCTTCAGAACTGCCGTTTCCACCTTTGCTGTTTCCTTCTTAGTATGTGTGCTCTTCCTATGTGGTCTTACTGTTCTCTAACTCATAAACAAAGCAGCATCAGAGATGTACCTTTTAGTCAACTCCCTCCTCCTTCTCAAAAGTGCAGAATACAAAGATGTCACTCTCTTTAATAATCGTATCATTTAATTTACTGGCACCTAGGCACTGCAGTGCAAAACATCTCTTTTTTTGCCCTCTTAGTACTGTATTAGTTTATCCATTTGCCTCAGAAATCTTTCTGTTGAATTGGCAGTCAAAGATAAAACAGAGCATTCAAGTCCCAGTAACTGGGGCACTTGGGATCCAGACCATCACAGCACCATACTGTCATCTGCCCCTTCAGTGAGAGATGGGACTATCGCAGTTTTCACCGCAGCCAAACTTCTTTCATCCAAAGCCTTCCATCCAACCAATACCACCCACACCTCTTTTCTAACCTCTTGCTGGCTCCTATTCTTTTAAAACCAGTGTCCCCTATGTCACACACTCCCCCAAAATGACATCTGTGTGGTTTCTTTCAGACCACTAATGCAAAGCTTTTGGATAGCCCCCTATTTACTTGCTTCAGAGCGGCACTTTCAGGTCCCACTGCCTGAAACACTGCAATCAAGCTGACAACACAACCAATCAAGGTCTGACCTGCAGCCGTTTCCTAGGAAACTCAAGCCACTGCCACAGAAACAGATTGTACACAGTGGAAGGAAACATATATTTTGGGTGAAGGGGGAAAAAAAAGAGGCATTTAAGACTTTTTTTCCCAGTACTTCTGAGTTATTACAAAGCACTTCTAAAATAATAGTAATGAAAAATACTCTTGTTAAAGAAAGATTGAGTGATGATGGTCATGTAAGTACTTAAAGCCAGGCAGAGAGCCTTCAAGAAAGACCATGAGCCAGAGCTGTTTGAGTGTTAGTTCCTGCTTAGCTACTGAGTCACTTCATAACCCTTGCTGAGTCAATGCAAAAAGATTTCCAGGTTGTTAAGTCCATAGTTCAGATGAATTATAAGTTCGGATCAAAACAGACTGAGTACCTGAAGAAGTAAACTTTGGAAAAAGCAATGAGATTAACATGAACATACGGAAAACCTGAGAAAATCACCACCTGCCAAGGCCACCTCTCCTACCTGAGGAAGGACCACCACCACATTTTATGCCAATGAGTCTGCTTAGTAGAGTGTATTTATCATTTTGAAAAGCTTTAAGTATTATTTCTCCTTGGTGGAACACTTTATTCTATGCTGCAATTTGCAATTTAGTTGTAAATGGAATAAATCCACATTTACTTGTGAATCAGTGTCCATATGCTTGAACAAACAGTGCATAAAAGCATAATGATATCTTTTGTAAAATGGCTGATGAGTGTAACTAAAGTAGTGTGCTGCAAACAGGGATCTCTTGGTTCTAATAAGATTATCAGAATGAAATAAGGAAAAGGTCTCAGGATGTTTTTCACCAAGGTCTAGACAACAAACATGATGAGAGGCTCTTCTAAACTATCTCTTCTGTGCTGGGTAGAGACCCTTACTCCCAGGATGTGACTAATTCCATCTTAAAGTACACGCCAAATAGATTGTGCTCTAAGATCACATGTCCTTTTAGGCCACCTGGGCACACTGCTGGCTTGTGTTCAGCTGGCTGTCAAGCAACACCCCCAGGCCCATCTCTGCCAGGTGGCTTTCCAATCACTCTTCCCCAAGCCTGTAGCGCTGCACAGGGTTGTTGTGTCCCAAGTGCAGGACTCAGCACTTGGCCTTGTTGAATCTCATCCCATCAGCCTCAGCCCATCAATCCACCCTGTTCAGATCCCTCTGTAGAGCCTCCCTACCCTCAACTAGATCAACACTTTCTCCCAGCTTAGTGTCATCCACAAACATATTCAATCCCCTCACCAGATCATTGATAAAGTTATTGAACAGAACTGGACCCAGCACTGAACCCTAGGGATCACCACTTGTGACCAGCCTCAAACCGGATTTAACTCCATTTACCATGACTCTTTGGGCCTGGCCACCCAGCCAGTTTTTTACCCAGCAGAGGGTGCACCTGTCCAGGCCAGTGGTAGCCATTTCTCAAGCAGAATACTGTGAGAAACGGTGTCAAAGGCTTTATTAAAGCCCAGGTTCACTACATTCACAGCTTTTCCACCTTTCCATGGTCTTTAGGTGGCTTGCTTCATCATAGAAGGAGATCAGGTTAATGTGACAGGACTTGCTTTTCAAAAACCTGTGTTGACTGGGCCTGATCTTGTGTGTGCTGTGTGATAGCACTCAAGATGACCTGCTCCATGATCTTCCCTGGCACCAGGGATGCCTGAGATACTTGCCCATTCTTCCAAAGCTCATACACTTTCTTTGTTCATCCAAGATCCACCTAGAGCTCTCTGCTCAACCAAGATGGCTTTGTTCCACACCGATACATTTTTTGGCACACGAGGATGGCCTTCTCTTGTACTGCCAGGACTTCCTTCTTAAAGAGTGTCCAACTGTCTTCGGCTCCTTTGCCCTTTAAGACTGCCTCCCAAGGAACTTTATCAACCAGCCTTCTGAACAGTCCAAAGTCTATGCTCTGGAAGCCCAAGGTGGCAGTTCTGCTGACACCCTGTGAAGAGACAGAGTTGGGCATTGGAGACAAAGCTGACTATAACAAGTAGTATTCGGACCTGTCAGTGTTCGAACAAAGTCACGGTTCTGAAAGTGGATGGAAATCTATCTTTCCTGAGAGAGCTATACTTTTCTTCTTACCATGAGTGTCGATTGCTTATTGTTCAGTTCAGTTTTCTGCCAACCACTTTCTGCTCAATATCTTCCCCTACTTTCTGGTGTTGGTTCTCTCCACAATCCTCTTCTGTCTTGTATTGTGGCTGTAGTGCGTTATGTGACAACTAATAAGAACAGTGAACCAAGTTTCCAGCTATGATGAGACAGCAGATAGATTAATTAACAGGAAAAGAGATTTTGGGGTAGAAAAGTGAAAGGAATCTCAGTGAGGCTGCTCACCATCAAATGCTAATAAGCTAGTTTTAACAAGAATAATCCTGAGTTTCTCATAGGGTTCTTCCAAAGCCTGTGAAGGTGCCAATTACCTTTTACAGCAGCAATGAGAAACATTAAATGGATCTAAGGAAATAAGATCAGTCTTGAGCTTTTAGCCATCCACTCACACGTATGTTGTGTGTCTTAATCCAAAACATTCAAGGCTCCTGATGCCCTTTGTTTAGCCATAAATCATCCTCAGTCTCCCTGCTTTCTTCCCTCATCTCTTTTTGTTTGTTTTCTCAATTACCTTTACTCTTTCTGACTTTCTTTTACATAATGCTATGCCTTTATTTTTATTCCTGGTGTCAGCTGTGCGGCTTATGCAGTGCAAACTCATTATTCTCCTTAAGCTGAGTATGGTATGACTTAGAATATAATCTCATTATGCCCATAATTTGAAGTCAAGCACATTGTTCAGGCAGAACTGAAGACAACACGTTTGTGGTCCCTAGTAGTTGAGGAATAAGGAGGAATTCAAGTGCATCATAATTAGTGTAATAAACCTACTATGGCTTCTCTTTTAAAATAAGAGAAGGTATGGCTAACCAGACTAGAAACGCTTAGTTCAAATCCCTGTTGTTTCAGATTTTGTAGTAGTCATTTAAGTACGTCTTTTTATGTCTTGCTCAGTAGTGTTTTCTCATTTTGCGTGCATCACTTTTAGTGAATGATTTATAATGCCCATTGCCTTTTCCTCATCTAGACAACTATAGTAATGTCTCTCTGGCTATCATTGAACAGTTGATAATCAAAAGTGAGGTATTAGATTCTTAATGTCAGTTAAACCGCACTACCAATACGCCTTGTAGAACCTAGGACTGATAATACAGCTTCCAATTGGACTGACAGGAACGAGCAATTATAAAACTGCAGCACAGCAGTAACAGACTTGTATTTTGCTAGGAAATCCCAAAAGACTTCGTTGATGGTACTGTCTTGGTTGTCATCCTCCTGGCACATGAGAAACATATAAACAAAAGTTGTCTGAACTTCCAGTGGCTCCTGACTCTTTCAGCACCCTGTAAGACCTCTAATAAGAGGTTTCTTTAAGCAAGTAGTATTATTAGTTTGTATCCGAAAGGGAAGGGAGATGTAGAGTTCATTTTAGTGGCTGGGAAGTGGAAAGCAGAGATTCGATTTCCTCTTTCTCCCAAGATTTCTCCCATTAATACTTGTAAGACGTCTTGAAAGAAATGATGTTGCCAAGTACGCAATTATTTAGGTGGATGCTTTTATCATCCAGACTCTGTAGAGTTCAACACCAACCAGATACTTTAGACCTGATTATTTTCAAGGTCTCTGGGTTACAGACCTCTTGTCACTGTACCTGAATGACATTTGGAACCAAAGCCATGCTATTTATCAGCTTCTCAATAGTATTACAACTAACAGGACAATAGTGAATCTAGGCTGATAGGGCTGGGGAGCTCACACAAACAGCAGTGACTGCAGCTGTTTCCTTTCTAAAAGCAAACAGAAAAAATGGAAAGATTGGTCTTCCACCCTGTTTTGTATTTTTTTATATTGTATCCTGAGCATGAAAGCACTCTCTGCCTCTTCTTAGACAGGAATAGAAAAAATGATGGACTAAAGAAGGGACAAAAAAGAGCAGGTTTCTGGATACTGATGAAGATATTTACCATGGAGGAAAAGTCCAAAATTTTTTGTCATTTCTTTTGGTAATCAATCTGTAGAGCCACTGGCTGAAAATGGAAACAGCATGGGAGCAGGCAGGACTCCCCATTTTTTGTGCCTAAGCCACAAAGTCATCCCATTCCTCCCGTCCCCCACACTTCCCATGATGTCTTGATTTCCTGTCCTTTATAAAGTTGAAAACTTAAGAAGAGGAATAAGGAGTGATCTAAGCTAGCTCATTCTCATGGTACTCTATCAAATGGAGGTGTAGTTGTTGAATATGAGTTCCTGCCCCTTCTCGGGACAGTATTTTAAAGACGAGACATTAATATATGAAAGATTGGCATGACTGAGCCTTTCTTCTCCAGCTGCATTGTAAGAAGCATCTATTCCAGATTAAATCCCATGTATGTGAAGAGTGTTCTCTGGTTGACATGACTGAGATTCTTTTTCTGCATAAAGAGATGAAGTTTGGATGCAACCTACACATATTCTCTTTATGTTAACCACCTTTGCACAGCTCCATATTTGATATCTCTGTCTGAGATATGTGATTCAAAGCACTCAGGTGTGTAATTTTGATCTTGGATCCTATTTTTGACCCTTTAATATTAATCAGTATAGATTGCATACTTTGTGGGATCTACCCCATCATTTGTCAGGTGTTGTTAACGGTAAAGCAAGGATAATTAGCATTTCCCAAACACGGAGAAAATTATGAAGATAGCTAAATTAAGGAGAGAACTTCTCAGTGTCTGAGGTGACAAATAAAACTGTATGAAACTTAATCCTTTTCTGTACTATTAAAATTCTGGAAAATTCAGAAGTATGTTTTATCTGTACTGAAACAAAACCAAGAGAGAGATCTGTCCACATGAGTCAGGTCAGGACACTTACCAGGCTTGATCTCGACCTTTATGCCCACATTTTGAGCCAGTCAGAGACAGAAATTGTGTTTTATTCACCCATATGAATGGGTCATGTATATTATCTAGTCCAGGACAAGACTTTTTCTAATCTACCGTAGGCCTTTAATATATTTCCCATCAAGATTGCTTTGACTGCTTCTAAAAGAAGGTTTTGCACAGTGGAATTTTAAAGAACAGTGACTTCGCTGACAACTTATCACTGAACTCTAGGAATGGCAGTCTGTCTGTCTGAAGATTTTGCGTTCATAAAGGTATTTCCACTTTGAGAAATGTTTCTTTTTCACATGTAGGGTGTTTTTTCTGTAATTCCTATTTGTACCGAAAACTGGAACAAACTTTCTTAAGAGTTTCCACCATATCTAGCAAGATAAACACTTACCAGAAGAGAAGACAAAGTCTGTCTTTAATTTCAGCTTTCTCATTAGCTCTATCATTCTTGGAGAGATACCTTAACTGGCTGTATAAGACATGGTTAAGAACTATTGATCTTTGCTGAAATTCAGCCTCCGAGTGTGTTTAGAAAGATAAACAGGAACAGATTGGGTCAAATTCTCAGAAAAGATAAGTAACAAGACTCATTATGCCACCAACTCCTTTCACTCCGACACCAGTTCTCTACCCGCTGGACACACTATCTGTTCTTTAAAAACATTGATTGAATACAGTGTGGGGTTTTGTTTGCTGGAACGCATTGCTTAGAATTGTTCCCAGGATATTTACTATTATTATGTCCTTAGCAATTCTTTGGCTGTTTTGCTGTTTTTCCAGTTGATAATCTTGTTATTCCCCAATAGTTTAATCCTCCCTTGGACTCTGCTGCTTGTTTGTATGGAGGCGTTATCACCATTGATTGACTGGCCACATCTTTTATTTCTTTTCTGTTTGTGTGGGTAGGGGGTTAAATCACTGAAAAGAAGGATTAGATGCAGGTTTAAAGCCAATAACTCAGCACTTAGATGGCTGACGTCACGGTAATTAGATGTTGGCAAGTTCCAAGTAATGCCATCACATGGTTATCATAACAATTTTAAATCCAAATGGCTTCTCTGCGTCCTGTAGTTGTTTCTAATATTATTACATTTTTTTCTCTCCTCTCTCAGTTCACTGAGTTCAAAATCTCTTTTCCTTCTTAAAGATAATTTGTGCTGATCTTTGTCTACAATTGATTGTGCCCTGGTTGCTAAAAAAATTCCTCGTGTGGTTTGTTTAATTATAAGGGGTTTTTTTTATTATTTTTCTTCTTTTCATTAGAAATTCTTATGGATGGTGTCTGACCTGCTTGAAAGAAAACCTCCACACTATCTGCAAACTAGCTTGACTACCTTTGACACTAGACAATGGTTACATTGATTTTCAGGAATGGTTATTCACACACAAACCTTAACAGCCTGGCACCTGTGTATCTATTGAACACTTTTGGTTGCCTCTGTTTCCGTACATACCCTTGGGTCAACGAATAAACTACTGCTGTCAGTTCTATCAATTTGGCCAACATCTCTAGGGAATAAAGAGGAATCATAGCTACAGAATCAAAGGTTAGGAAAATTCATTAAAAAAAACTAATGAATCCCTCAGTTCCCAAGCACCAGTGTGGCAAAGATATTTAATTACTTGCTGGTCTTTACTCATATCCTCTTAGTGAGGTATGTGATTATGAACTTCTAGCAGTTTGGAATCTACAAAATACAGTTTCAACACAGAGTTAAACCAATTCTAAATAATGCTATCTAATAATTTTTATTTTCTTTTATAAAGGGGCTGTTCCAATTTGTATCTAGTAGTGAGTTAGTTATAAATGCTTCTTTATCACTTGGAATAGGATATGTGTGCACGTATATCTGCCCAAGTGCACAGCTACTGGGTACATCTTTCTGGATACCTCTAAGCATTTTAAAGACAATTGTATTTTTATTGTGAGATTGCCTAGGAAGTACTGTCAGGGTCTATAGCACCATTTATTTGTTTATCTTTGCTAAATAAAGAAGTTCTGAAAAGGTAAGAACAGCAAAATTCTGCAACCCTTTAAAAAAATCTCTCCAAAAGATCTCTTCCACCTTGTTATCTTCTTCTTCTTCCAGGAGTCTGGGTCTTTCCAAAATGTTAATCAGTGTCTTGTCAAGCCATAGTTACTTTCAGTCTTTACCCCTATTATATGCCATTTAGAGGAAGTAAGAACAAACAGAAAGAAAACAGAAACAACTGAAAACTCTTTAAGCTAATACTGTCATTTAGTCAAATTTATCTTACCAATAAGTGTGGTGTGCAGCTATTTCATGAAAGCTATCAGCATTTTCACCGAGGATAGAAACATCTAATTTTTTTCTGCTGATGTTTCTCAACTTAATGCATTACACACTGTTAGTTGACTGTCTCAGGAAAGTGCAGGTGCAGATATCCGGGTAGAGTTGGCAAACATAGAAGTGAATGTCATAATGCACAATTTAAATGTATTAACATTTATTTAAAGGTATAAAGATCTGAGAGATATTTGTGATTACCTAGACAGGGATTAAGTTTTCAATTTTGTTTTTTTTCATCCTAGAATTAAATTTTCCTTATTTGCTTTCTCATAGGCAGTGAGTGAGTTATGAAACAGTTTACCTTCCAATATCTTTTCAATAGCTCTTTGGTGGGTACAGTTATTTATTGTTCTGTAGAACTCTTGGGATCCATGAAACTGAGGATTTATGTCTGCTGTTCATCTAATAATAAATTATCCCTGGTTTTGCTTCTCAGTTTCTTTTCATCTCTATAATGGAAAGAGGGATGCTGCTTCCTTTGCAAGAATTCTTGAAGATTCCTGATGGACTGCTATTGGTGAGCTTCGTCACATTTGTAAAGGGCCTAGTCCCTTTGTTGAAATGAACCCTTTTGAAATAAATCTTCTTTAAAAAAATCTAAGTTCATTATCTGCTTGATTAATTATATCTGTATTTTGGACAGGCCTCAACACAAGAACACTCCCATGAAAGAAATTTGTTAATACATCTCAGAAATAAAGTACTGCTGTTCTCACATTTGACAGCATAAGTCTCTTGAACTTCTCCAAAAGCATCTGAGTCTACTTCAGCAAACGACCCTTACACTGTTGTATGTTCTGTGCTTGTTATTACAGCACGTTTCCAGCTGATGCCTGTCTAGAATAAATATGAATGCAGACAGGAGAGTTAGCGCACTTACCTTAGCATCATTCTTTTTAGCTTCCTTGAAGGTAGATCTTTCATAACTTGGTTTTGACCCAAGGATTTTGTTTGATATTAAAATAAAATGCTTCATCCTTCTGCAAATAGCATGCATGCCCTAAAATAATGCTTAAACTACTTTCTATTCTTTTTCTTCTTCTATTTATGTCTGGAAAGAAGTTGTCTGACATCCATTACCTGACAGAAGATAGGTTGATAGGATGTTAATATCCTTTATATTACTTTTCAGCTTGCCAGAGCTTAAATTCTGAGCAAAGCTCTATTAAAAGGAGAGAAAAAAAACCACAAAAGTAGTGATGAAAATAAATATTCTGTAAAATCTTTCTGGATAATCTGTTCTCTCCAGGACAAAAAAAAATGGAAGTTTTCTATTTCAGATTTTCACCAATAAAACATAAAGGATAAGAAATAGATATTTGAAACTCATGGACCTTATAATGTTCAGTAAGTAATACCTGCATAATGAAGGCATTTCAGAGGTGTATCTTTTCAACAAAGCAAGGGTAACCTCTGTATATCTCAGTGCCTACTATTACCATTGTTGCTGGTTGGAATCATCCCTTGAAGGCTGCTTTGTGAAGCAGCATCCACCAACAATTTCCACACGGTTCTCTTCATTGTATAAAGCCATTTTGTTACTATTTTGGATCACCTTTGGCACGTCAGAGGCAATATGTGAGTGATGAGCTCCTTTATGATTTCTCTACAAACTCCTTTCCTGATGTATTAATGCACAGTGATGAGCAACCAGAAATAAAATTACACTGTTCTTCCTTATTCCCTATCTGTTCTTGGGATGACAAAGCACTGGATATGTAAAGGTTTTATCTATCTACTAAAATTTTCTATCTGTCTACTGAATTTTACCATTGTCTGGCACTGAGACCACCCTTTGTGCAATGACTCACATTTACACTGTTAAACCATTTTTCCTCAGACAACACAGCTCCTTTCCAGTTATCTATTGGAAATAATCCCTTGTCCGTGCTAGATCTTAGACTGTGCTAGGGAAATGCTTGAAGGACATTTGTTTTCTTTCAAGAAAACATTGCCAGGGATTGCTCTAACAGTCTTGTTGCTTGAGGATTTTTTTCTGGTATAATCTAATTTACTAGTGTTGAGGGAGCTTTGTTGTCTCTGAATTACTGCTAAATAACACTGAAATCTCTTTCTGAGCACATCCTGGACAGTAATGCACATAGATAGTCCAAGTTTATCCATAAAATGATTATACTTGCACAATTCTTTTTGTGTAACAAATGAAAATTGGGGCCCTCTTTGATAAAAAAGGCTGACCTTGCATTTGGACTAAAGCCTAAAGGAGGACCAGGTAAGAAAATGATTGTTCTGGTTTTGGCTGGGGTAGAATTAGTTTTCTTCATGGAAGTTTGTATGGTGCTATGTTTTGGACTTGCAATGAAAACAATATTGATAACACACCAGTGTTTTGGTTATTGATGAGTAGTGCTTACACAGACTCAAAGGCTCATCTGCTACTCACCCCACCCAAGAATGAACTGCAAGTACACAAGAAGATGCGAGGGGACGTATCTGGCACAGCTGATCCCAAATGACCAACGGGATATTTGATAACATATGCTCTCATGCTCAGCAATAAAAGCCAGAGGAAGAAGAAGGTAAAGGGTGTCATTCAGAGTTATGGTGTTTGTTTTCCCAAGTCATTGCTACAAGTGACAAAGCCCTGCTTTCCCGGAGTCAGCCTGCCTGCCAATGGGAAGTAGTGAATGAACTCCTTATTTTGCTTTCCCTGTGTGTGTAGCGTTTGCTCCACTTATTAAACTGGTTTTATTTCAACTCACAAGTTTTGTCACTGTTACCCTCTGAGTGACTCCAGCAGGATGGGGGACATAAGTGAGTGGCTGTGTGGTGTTGTGCTGTTGGCTGTAGCTAAATCACGACAATGATTGACTGATCTCAAAGTCTGGGATTTATGAGATGCCCTTCTCAGACTTCTGGTCCAAGTCATGATGTGTGTCTCAAGCAGGCAGGATTACGATGGAAAGTCTATTGTGAAAGAGCAAGAAACATCCTGACAGGGATTAGAAAAACTTTATCCTGTAAGACGTTAGCCAATTTTACTGAGTGGTGGTAGATAAGAATCTTCCTCAATGGGGAGGTTATGTTACAAACACACCTGTTAGAATAAAATTTTTTTATACTTGCATTTGGCTATGTCACACATATTGTCGTCAGTGGAAATAGATAGAATATTGTTCTCTCTTTTCATTACAGGATAGATGACATGCTGGTGTGGTATGCCTAGAATGCACATCTGAGGAGTGTCAGAAACCTGCTTCAGGTATGAACTGGGGACATTTTGATATTTGATTCTATTTGCCTGTATCTCCCAGTTTTAATGTGAGAAAAACATGTCCAGAATGAATGCCCTTACTAGCAGCAAATCCTTCTCAGACTGGCAGCAAAAATCCACATAATCAGATAAAAATTCCAGATCAAACTAATAAAGAAAAGAAAGTGAGCCATTTTACTAGCTTAGAGATCCAAATTACCTAGTGTGATGGTTATGATCAGTAGTTAAAAGCGAAACAAACCAAGAAATGTCCAAATTAAATGGCAAAAAAAAAAAAAAAGGTTTAAAAAATCATTTATGAAGCAGACAGATAATTTCAAAAAGCTTTCATACCAGGAATAGGGCACCATTACAATGAGAAAACCTTTAATTATGTTGTAAAGGTCTGATATTCCACTGAAATGTCACTTCAAAATAAACTTCTAACAGTTAATTATCAGTGATATTTAACTTGTGGGAAAATTAAATATCACCACATACTCCTGTGATCATTTTATTGCTTTTGTAGACATTTTAATATTTTAATGGTTTCCAAGTAACAATGAAAAAGGCATGCCACCAAGTATTTTTTCTTGGCTTTCTGTGGATAACCATATAACCTTTTCTTTGTCTTCTTCATACAAAACAGACCTCTGAGCCAGTGAGGGATGGGATTGAGGGGGAATCTTCTGGGAATAAATATGGGAATAAACTTTGCTATGATTCCCTTAGCCAGCATGATTCCTGGGAAAGAATTTTTATTAACTATTGTGACTAGAAGTACAGTGCTGAATGAACAAATATCGAAGCCTTATTAGCATTCAGCTAGCAAATTAGTTGAATATGCCATGTTACAGTTAGTGACCTATATATTATCCAAAGCTTATAAAATGCACAGTGTGATTGGACTTAAGGATGTATGCAGTGACCCCTGTCATGCGCAGGCTGCAAGACTGGAAGAGGAGACCCGTGCTCTTGTTGTATAAATCAATACTATATCAGCTAAAGAACTGAGGTTGCCAAGAAAATATATGAATTTCAACGCCAGAAGGGACTAAAATGTGAAGGACTATTCAAACAGTTTTTCCAATTGAACTGGCTCTAGAAACAGAGAAGTGCAACTAGCTGCAACTGGCTGGGTGTTACACGTCCTTCTCTAGGGTGAGCCAGTGACAACATGAATCATTAAAAGGATTTGGCTTAAGAATCCTGATTTGTCCCTCATTGTCACGTTTACTTGGTTGCTTCTAGCCATTGCTTTCTGTTCCTGACATCATGCCATCAAATGTTCCAAAATATATAATACTCTTATCTTAAAATATTCAAATCATTCTGATATAAGCATTATAAAAAAGGATAGGAAAAGGATAGAAGAGTAATTGTAAGATCCACATAGGTCTAACTCTTGTGTTTTGCATTAGCTGAAATGCTCATCCAAACGCTGATCTCCAGGGACTTTACTTAAAGATAAAATAATTGGTGAATTATTATAAAAATCCTGGAAATTGAAGATATTGGAATTTTTGGCAAATTCAACAATTTCTTGCATGAAATCATGAAAATGATGGGTTTACTTGCTTTTGTAAATTCACCTACACTATAGCTGATCTTCAGAGAGACTGTGAGACTAAGTCTTTTCATGGTAGCAAAAAATCCATTCAATATTTCTTTAGCATTTGAAGAAAGCAAAAAAAGCGTCTAAGCAAGAACCTACAGTCCTGTGATTTACTCTTTTAATGTGCAACAGCCTTCTGCATCATTCATCAAGTTGCGTAGACTTCTAAGGCCACACTGTTTAGTTGCTTAAATGTCCTCCAAATTCTGTGCCTTAGTTCCTGTTGTTTAAACTGACAAATGCCCTACAGGAACACAGTTTCAATGAAGACAATAAAAAAATACCATGTTGTTATTAGATGCAAGGTGCGTGGGGCTGACTACTAGGCTGATAGAGTAGCCAGTTCATTGGAAATAGAGCCACTGACAGGATTTGTGCATCTGCACCCATAGAATAGAGGTCTACAGAATATGAGAGAGATTGCTTTAGTAAGTGTTATATTTTCCTTGGCGCTTCCTGGTAGTAAACCTTCTTGTTCACATGTTCATGGGTCTATGTAAAATCTGCTCCCATCTAAGCAGTTGGAGGCATGTCAGGTAATTTCACTTGCAAACAGGTGGCATCACAGGTAGTGTTACTGGCATTTTAAAGGACTAGTTGAGAAGTTAGCTATTAAAATGAAGAGCTAACTCTCAAGTGCCACGCAAAAAACATTGCTAGAACACTTTTTCTTTCTCTGGTAAAGAGCTTATAGCAGTGTCCGGAGGTCTGTTAAGACAGTCACAGCATTTTCTCTCTCTCTTGCTTAGATACAGTTCAGCTTCCAGTGAGGAATTATGGATCTGGCTGCCTTAGGAGTTCGCTGGTTTGGAAAATTCCCAGCCTCCATGCTTTCTCCCTTCCCTCCTCAGATGTAGCCAATAATATGTCTTTTCCTTAAAAAATCCTTTTTGTCCTTAATTCTAAATGCCAGGTCTTAGCAGTAAGCCAGATATTGAGAGGGTGCAAACAGGAGTCAATTGATCTGTGTGATTTTATCTCAGCTAAAGATGACTTTTACCGTTATTTATGACTCTCCTGCTTTGGGGAGGGAGGCACAGTCTACAGTGGAGGTGACGATACTATGACTTCATAAACTGTCTCATCTTTGACACTGCACTGCATTGTTACTCCAGCAGAAAATTGTATTTTGCAGCCAGTTTTGCAAAGATAACATTATAGAATCATGGAATGGTTTGGGTTGGAAACTTTAAAGATCATTCAGTTCCAACCCCTCTGGCATGGGCAGGGACACCTACAACAAACCTGGCTTTGAAGGCAGGGATGGGGCATCCACAACTTTTCTGGTTCCAGTGAAAAAATTCTTCCTTATATCTAGTCTAAATCCACTCTCTTTTAGTTTAAGACCATTAACCCTTGTCATATTGCAACAGACAAAAAGTCTGTCCCTCTCTTTCTTATAAGTCGCTTTTAAATAGTGTGAGACTGCAATAAGGTCTCTCCAGAGCCTTCTTTTCTTCAGGTTGAACAACACCAACTCTTAGCCTGTCCTCATATGGGAGGTGCTCAGGCTCTTTGATCATGTTTATGGCCCACCTCTAGACCCATTTCAACAGATTCATGTCCTTGGGAGCCCCATATATATCACTACACAAACTCTGGTTACAGAGCATTATACATTTATTTGTGCAACCCTTGTTTTCACCTCTTTCACCTCTGCAAAAGGTTGTAATCTGTTATCACTCCAAATTATTAGATTCACATCTCATTTTTTTATTTCTTCAGGTCCCCAGATAAAATTCTGTTGCAGATATAATGAGCAGCACAATTAGATATGAAAGACAAGAGAGAACCAGGCACTTGCTATTACATGGAGATGTTTCTGAGTGTTTTGAACTAACTTGTTCCATCAAGGTCAACCAGCTTAAATTTCCAGAGAATGTGGATTTCCAAAGAAAATCAACAATTGCTTTCAATCTATTTCTAAATACTTTATTCCTGTGTCTTAAAACCCACAAAGAAATGTCTGTTATTTTTTTTACTGAAGATTTAAACAAAGCTTGAACTAAAATAAATGATTGTCTGTTTTATAGAGTAAACAATAAATTGTTGCATGGAGAACATTTTTTTCTGGCATTCGTAGAGTCCAATTATTATTTCTTTCTTAAAGTGAAAATAATATTACTTGTGAGCTGTTAAACATATAACAAATGGTCACAAAACCACTAAGAATATTTGAGAATATTAGATATTACATGTTGGCTAAAACTCTGAATCTGGAGGTAGTAAAAAAAGTGAAGGAAAAAACCCCAGTTTATATTAAAATTCTCTTCCTTGATATTCTTGGATTTTGAGTGGTAGTGAATGAGTCAAAACATGATATCTAGTAATAGATTAGCAATTATGCTGGGAGTGATTCTTAGTTGGCTGAAGTCTTTGAAAGTCCCACTGTCTCACTGACAAAACTTTAATTCAAAGCAACAAGAAGCTTTATGTACACAGTTACCAGCACTTCCATAATTGTTGCATCTCTAGAGTGAAGTTTACAGGAAATAATGGAAAGAAAACACACACGGTGGCTCAGAACAGAGACTATTAACTGAAGATTTTTGGCAAGGCTTGAGCGGAACAGACAACATGATCAAAATGGTCCATTCTATATTTAAAAACATGGTCCTAAATCAAAATTTTATTATAGTGTTTATGTTCACCGTGTGAACATTGGTCTTCAAGCTTATACTTACCTTTTTTTAATTTTCTGATATGATACCAAAGAACATAATGGAAGTCATTCAGAGTTTGATTGTGGTTAGATGATTTGTTCCACATTAGTAGAAGGAAGAATATTCAGATATTTGGTACAACAAACTCAGTCCCCCTTTTCCCCAGTGTCTCCTATTGTGCCTTAGCTTACTCAGTTATATGGGAAAAATAAAATAACAAGTACAGTCAGAACTGCTGTGATTAGAGAGCAATGATTTAGAATCTGGACACTAAGAAGGAGAGAAAAGGCTGTTACCACTGAAAATCCTATGAGTCACCCTTTTCTTACTAAAATTTACATGATGTGTCACTAGAGACAATGAAGCCAGATACACATATGCATGCATGCCTGTGCATTCACACACACACACAAACAGAACTGAGGTCAGTGGACCTTCATTCATTTATATGGTTTGTGGGTCTCATTGTGATATCAGGATGGGATAATGTTGCCTTACAGCATCCTCATTAATTCTGTCAGTAGCATAGAGCGTGATCTTACCTTAAGAAGAACTCCCATTGATACTGAAAAAAACTGAAGAGAAAAAGTGGATTGATTGGATGTACACTTTTTTCAAAGCATGTCAAAATGAAAGGCTGAAGTAAAAGAAGCAGCTGGTTTCTCAAGAAATTTGGGCAGCGCTTTGGCCAGGCATGAATTATCCTGAAAAAAAACTCTAGTAAACAGCAGAAAAGAGCTAATGCAAACAATATTGGAAAAGAGCTAGCAAGTGTTCAAAAGTAGAAAACATTGTGAGGCATAACTGCAAGACTCAAAGGACATGAAAGAAGTGATTTGACTTTCTGTCCTCCATCTGCTGGTATGAACTCATACGTACAATATAGGTTGCCATTTCCAGCACAGGTTTTGTAGTTCTAACCTTCTGGCAAACATATAAAAATCCATTAAAGTGAGAGCCAAACTCCTGTCAACAGCCCAAGGAGAAGGATATAGCTCTGGCTTCTATAATTTTGCATACAACCCAGATGGAAGTACAAGCACTTCTATGTTGAAGTGCCAAATAACTCCCAAGGCTTATATTATCTTTTCTTCGTCTTGCCTCAGAACAACTTCCATGCTTCTGGGGACTCCGCAGCTGTGTGCACTCTAGCGAAAGACTATGCGTGGCAAGCCAAGTCTTGTGTATTTGCTTTCCAGCTTCTGTAACGAGGCTTCCCCTCCCTTGCAGTCCCATCAGGAACTGTTCAACCAGGAAATGCAGCTGCAGAATCTTCACAGTTTCTTTAAAATTATTTTTAAAGGAAAAGTGTCCCATTTTCTTGAAGCAAGCCGCATTGCAAACAAAAATACACCAAAGCAGTGATGCAATATCTACCCAGGAGAGCAGTGAGGAAGATAATGTGGGGAGGTTGTAAGAGGGAAGCTGGAACTTAGCAGAATTGACAGTTTTTAAACATAAAACTGTTCTTTAATTATGTTGTTTTAACCTTAGCATCGGCACCTTTTGTTCTGAAGAACATACAGTTTGAGTTTCAAGTTCCTGTAAATCAGAGGACTAAGGCATAAAAGTGGAATATAGCATGATTACTAGACCAAAATCATTAACATCAAATACAGACATGCCTAGAAATACTGTTTCATTAAATATACTTTAAACAATATTGGTATTATCTTTACTCCTTCATAAAGCAAAATGCTGATTGAAGAAAAGAAGTTACCTCCACATAAGGTCTATATCAACTTAATCCACCTTATTTTTGTGTTAAGATATGCTTTTTGACCCTTCTGAATAAGAATAAGTATATTCTTCCCAATCTGAGAGTTCAATGACTACAGTAGTATTCTTAAAGGAATAGAGAAAACCAAGAAGGCAATAGAGAGGCATGGTTTGACCAGGTAGCTCTAAGAAGAAGAGTTTTGCTTGCAATTGAATCAAGGTTAGGAAGAAATTTCTACCATATCAATTAATTTTATATGTTTGGCTCTAAGGGCTTTTCCTACATTCAAAATCAAATTCTGGAAATTCTTGTCTCCTTCAAATGGGTGACTTCTGGGTAAAGATTCCTTTTGCCTTCAAATATCACATAACTGAACTTGGGGGAGAAAATAGTAATAAGCTTTGTGAACTCTGTGATATTGTATAAAATACCCTTTTTGCCTCCTAGTGGCTTCATGATTAAGATAACCACTTTTCAGTGCTGCCTCTCTTTGGTTCCTCTGGGGCAAATCTATAGCTGTTCCTATGAAGAGAAGACTTAACTGTATGGAACTCTTCACATGTCAGTGTAAATGGGTCTGGGATCTTCAGACATCTCTTCTTGTTTCTATGTCAGAGAGAGAAGATAACTTAGGTTCTTCCTTGCAGAGAGAATTGTAGTTCTTCCTAAAAGGACTCTGACATCCCTTGTTGCATTGGGATTTACAGCCAGCCCTGAGCTCAATCAGCACTTAGGCTTTTGAAAAAAAAATATACTCTGGATTAGAGATCACGAGACTGAATTCAGACAATAGCTAAGATCTTTTTCCAGTATTACACTATAGTTGTAACAGTAATGACCCAGAATATAAAATCAATATCCTATCCTACCATAAATCTCATCCATTCCCCTACATCAGCTGCAGAGTGTGTATGTAACTGGTGGTAGATCGTGAGCTAGGAATAAAAGAAAACATCCATTTTTTCTCAGAATTTTAGTAAGAATAAACATTCTATAAAGCTCTCATGTAATGATCTAGGACATTATCAAAGCTGGCAATTATACAGAAGATATCTGTGCTTGTCTAGGGGAAAGGGCAGTCTGTTTTAATAACTGTTGATTGCACTGAATTGCATTGATGCACTCTTAGGCATATGAGGGATCTGATTTCATATCATTCAAGTTAGGCTGAGCTACTCTAAAGAGTAGCTAATTTGAAATGTGTTACAAATGTAAACAATGCTTCCTTAATCACTGAATCATAGATTCATATAATAGTTTGTGTTGGAAGGAACCTTAAAGATCATCGGTTTCCAACCCCCCTGCCACAGACAGGGACACCTATCACTAGATCAAGTTTCTCAAAGTCTCATCCAACCTGGCCTTGAACACCTCCAAAGACGGGGCACACACAACTTCTCTGGGCAACCTGTTCCAGTGCAACACTGCCCTCAGAGTAAAAAATTTCTTCCTTATATCTATTCTAAATCTACCCTCTTTCATCTTGAAACCACTACCCCTTATCCTGTCCCTGCGCTCCCTGATAAAGAGACCCTTCTCATCTTTTCTGTAGTCCTCTTCAGGTACTGGAACATCACTATAAGGTCTCCTCCGAGCCTTTTCTTCTCCAGACTGAACAAGCCCAACTCTCTCAATCTGTCCTCATAGCAGAGGTGATCCAGCCCTCTGATCATCTTTGTAGCCCTCCTCTGGACCTGTTCCAACAGCTCCATATCCTTCTTATGTTGAGGATTCCAGAACTGGACACAGTATTCCAGATGAGGTCTCACAAGAGAGGGATAGACGGACCGAATCACCTCCCTCCACCTGCTGGCCACGCTTATTTTGATGCAGTCCAGGATATGGTTGGCCTTCTGGCCTGCGAGCGCACATGGAAAGACTTACTAAGCTGAGACTAAAAGAAGAGTGTAAGGAGATGGATACCAAATAATAGTAAAAAGATAGATGGACAGGTGCTACAAATTTAAAACAAAAAACTTGTTCTTCTTGGCCACAGCAAACAGGACAAATCCTAAGGGACATTTAGTTGCAACAACAAAGATTAAAATTTAATGTTTAGAAAAGCTTCAGGAAGCTTTAGGAAAGCTTTCTAACACTAGGGTTAGTGAAGCACAGAAGATATTTTTTTCCATTGCTTACAATCTTCATGCATGTCTGTAAAAGGTTTCGAAAAAAACAAGCTATAAAGTAGCTATCTGACATGATATAATTATAGTTCGCTTTACTCAGGAAAATTTTCTAGAAAAGCCTCTTGAGATCTTTACCAGACTGAAGAATCCATGGTTGCATAGGGAACGGAACCAGAACTCACACCACACTACATAAGGAACACTAATTGCTGCAACAACCATGAATCCTCTGACAGCTCATCAGCTGAGCTTCACTAACCAACATATGTATTGCTCATATTGTTGGACCTTCTCCAACTCCTTCCAGCAAACGAGTTGCAAAGCAAAAATAGGCACCTAAGGGAGACTAAGAAAAAAATAATTAAATAATCTTCTTCCTTGTTATAGTGGTATGGCCACAGCCATATCAAATTATGTTAGAAAAATTATGAAAAGAAATGGCTCTTTTTTGTTACAGTAAAAGCTAAATCTGTGAAAAGGAGACAAGGATGTGGTCATGCAAGGACAGGAAGTAGTACAGGTAAAAGACACGTTTTTTTCCAGTAAAACATTTGATTTGGATAAAAATATTGTCTTATCTTATAAACCTTGTTCTCTTTGTTTACAAATCTTTAAATCACATAGGCATTTGTAGTAAAAAAAGCATGCATTAATAGTTTTTAGAAAGTCACTCATTCAGAGAAGTTAAGTCTGTCTTAGTTGTGACATTTAACTACAGCACTAATTTGTAAGCTTAATCAACCTACGTTTCTGTACAATATTAATGACACCCACTGAATAGCAATGAATGAGGGTGGTAAAGCACTGGAGCAGGTTGCCCAGGAAAACTGTGGGATCTCTGTCCTTGGAGATGTTCAAAACTCAGCTGGACACAAACATGAGCAACCTGCTGTAAGTTAACCCATTTTCAGCAGAACGTTGGAGGAGATAGTCTCCGAGGGTTCCTGCTCCAGAGGTGCCTGCTAACCTCAGTAATGCTCTGATTCTGTGTTTAATGCAATAGTACAGGCAACTTAAGAGGACACCCGAGTTCTGTGATGATTTTTCTCCATTACCTATCAAGGAAACTAAAGTAGGTAGATTCCTAGTGTTGCTAGGAATTTCAGTGAAGTATTCAAATGTAGTGTAATTCACTCAAAGTTAAAAGAAGGACTTTAATATCTGAGCTAATGGTTTCCGTTATAGCTTCTGTTAATAGCAACTTCCCATGTCTTCCATGCAGAACTCTATCAAATAAATTAAACAGGATTCCTTTCGGTATTCAGGTAGTTGAGTGTTCGGCCATTTCTAGTAGTTGATATCTGCTACCCTTCACAACCAGGTAAAAGCCCATCAAAAGCCAAACAAAAAACCAACTGGCATGTTCAGTCTTTCACCTACCGTGATTCGTCTCAGCTAGCACCAAAATACTGTAGCAGCCAAGAAAAGATTATGTATTTGAGGGAAAGCAGCTAGTAATATGAACAAGAAGGAGATGGGATTCATGGAGACTACAGTTTGCAGAGCTGTTAGATGTATTATCTGTATTATCTGTGACTGAAGGTTCGCAGAGCACATAATCAGTCAACACATACTATAATCTGGAACAATCCCTTTGTTTCACATTAGCTCAAATACAAGCTCGTATTAAAGACAAAGGTTGCTTTCCCAAAGACCATACATAATCACAATTTTCCCAATCTCTATCACAGCTTGTTTTGTGAATCAAAGCCACCATTGTTATATTTTCTTTTTACCAAGGCTGGATACAAGAAGTGTCGCAGGCACTCTTGTAGCATGCAAATCAGAAACCAAGACTTATCCCAAACACCTGCTTGTGTTTCCCAGGCTCTATGTTTTTCTCCTCCAGGTCTAAGTAGCAAGTACACTGGAGCCTGACTTTATGGGACATAATAATTCAGTGTTCCTAACTATGATGAATATTTCCTGGTTCTCTCTCCCATGTGTGTCACAAACTGCCAGTGGCTTTTTACACTTCTTTTCTCTTAAGTTCCTTCATATCTGTCATGAACTCTGTTGGAAGCTTTGAATCACTCCCAGCTGCTGCTCAGTATTTGAAAGAGTAGACGAATGCTTTTTGTAAAGCACTGCAAGAGACTTGTGGATAGCTTCTGGCAATATACTGTGCTCTCAGAGGTGATAAGTTCTTAAAGGAAAATATATAGCTGAATTTTCAGCATTGGTATAGGTAGCCAACATAACCTTTCTTTTTGCTTTTTTGTTTTTCAAATGACTTTAAAATTCTTATTATTTCCAAAATCAAGTAAAATTTATAATTTAGGGAGTTTAAGAGCTATTGGAAATGCCCAGAAGTCTTGTTAATCTTATACATGAGGACACGAGAGAAACATGAGCAAAGAGACTAGCTATCATCGCAATGGAATATGTTATATTTTATCTACACCAACAGCATGGACAAGCAACAGGAGGAGCTCAAAGCCATTGTGTAGCCAGATAGCTATGACTTAGTTGCTATCACAGAGACCTGGTGGAATGACTCTCATGACTAGAGTGCTGCAATGGATGGCTACAAGCTCCTCAGAAGGGATAGGCAAGGAAGGAGAGGTGGTGGGGTGGCTTTGTACATTAGGGAGGGGTTTGATTGTACAGAGATCAACAATTGTGATAATAAAATCAAGTGGTTATGGGTAAGGATGAGGGGGGAGGCCAGCAAAGCAGATATCCTGTTGGGAGTCTTTTACAGGCCACCCAATGAGGATGAAGAAGTAGATGAAGCGTTATAGAAGCAGCTGGCATTCTCATAGGGGATTTCAACTTACTGGACATCTGCTGGAAATACAACACAGGAAGGAGGAAACAGTCTAAGAGCTTTCTGAAGTGCATGGAAGATAATTTCCTGATGCAGCTCATGAGGAAGTCCTAGATGACTGAAGACTTGCCAAGATGATGTCCATCTACAACAAGGGCTGGAAAGAGGATCTGAGGAACTACAGGCCTGTTAGCCTTACCTCAGTACTGGGGAAGATTATGAAGCAGTTCATTTTGAATGTGCTCACCAGGCATGCGTAGGACAACCAGGAAATCAGCCCCAGTCAACACGGGTTCATGAAAGACAGGTTCTGCTTGACCAAATTGATCTCCTACTGTGACCACATGACCCACCTAGTGGACGAGGGAAAGTCTGTGGGTGTTATTTACCTGGACTTCGGTAAAGCCTTTGACACCATTTTCCATAACATTCTCCTAGAGAAGCTGGAGGCTCATGGCTTAGCCAGGAATACTCTTTGCTGTGTAAAAAAACCTGGCTAGATGGTCAAGCGCATAGAGTTGTGATGAATAAAGTTAAATCCACCTGGTGGCAGGTCACAACTGGTATTCTCAGGGCTTACTGTTGAGACCAGTGTTATTAAATGTCTTTATCGAAGATCTGGATGAGGGAACTGAGAGCTCAGTAAGTTTACAGATGAAGCCAAATTGGGGGGGGAGTGTCAATCTGCTCCAGGGAAGGAAGGCACTACAGAGGGATCTGGACCTGTTGGATTGATAGGCCAAGATCAGTTGTATGGGGTTCAACAAGGCCAAGTTTTGAGTCCTGCATAGTGATCCCAACAACCCCATGAAATGCTACAGGCTTGGAGAAGAGTGGCTGGAAAGCTGCCCAGTAGAAAAGGACCTCTGAGTTCCGGTCAACGACTTTCTGAACATGACTAGCAATGTGCCCATGTGGCCAAGAAGGCCAATGGCATCCTGGCTTGTACCAGAAATGGTGCAGTCAGAGGGACCAGGGAAGTGATTGTCCCCCTGTACTTGGCAGTGGTGAGGCCGCAACTCGAATCCTGTGTTCGGTTTTGGGCCCCTCACTACAAGAAGAACATTGAGGTGTGAGAAGGGCAGTGAAACTGGAGAAGAGTGTGGAGAGCAAGTCTTATGAGGAGTAGATGAGGGAACTAGGGTTGGTTAGTCTGTAGTAGAGAAGGCTGAGGGGAGACTTTATTTCTCTCTAAAACCATCTGAAAGGAAGTTAAAGCGAGGTGTGTGTTGGTCTCTTCTCCAATGTAACCAGTGATGGGATGAGAGGCAACAGCCTCAAATTGTGCCAGGGGAGGTTTAGATTAGGTATTAGGAAAAATTTCTTTACTGAAAGAGTAGTGAAACATAGGAACAGCCTACCCAGGGAAGTGGTGGAGTGACCATCCCTGTAGGTGTTAAAAAAACCCTGTAGTTTGTTGGCATGGTGATGTTGCTCTGATGGTTGGACTTGATGCTCTTAGAGATCTTTTCCAACTTTAATGATTCTATGATCTACTTAATCTGTTTTAGACAAACCAGGCTTGGGGATGAATCTCATGTTGGCCACATCTGCATGGGACCCATCAATTTTCATGAAGCAATTCTTGATTTAGAAGTGCAGTCAGCAGGCTGCCATTGACCTTTGTAATAAAGCTTTAATTTTGTCTGCAAAAGCATTCTGCAAAAAATAGTCAGCATCATGTCCCATAGGATAACGGGAGATCAATTCTCAAATCAAGATGGTGCTTGTTTTATGTTCTAAAGCAAGAAAACTGGCAGCATTGTAATCTCTGCCTAACCAAGATAATACAATTATATAACTGCTATTCTTCCTCATACTTTCAAACTCTTTTTTTATATCTTACTAAACGAGCCTTCAATTAATTCCTGCAGCAGTAAGCTCCTTCCTGGACAGTTAATCATGCACAATATAAATACACATATCCACTTAACGTTCATGCCTTTTAATTTTATCTGTAGTGGAGGTGGAGGGAGTTGAGTCTCCTGAGACAGTTCATCAGTTAAAAAAGTTTGCAGTTTTTAAATCAATTGAAGCTTTGTTTTCTGAAACCTTTTTCACTGTCATAACTACAATGAGAACTTGCAAGTGAAGCCTGTTGAGATATTGCCTTGCGAAGGCGGACAGACTCCATCTACAGCAATGGAAATATTGCATTTGACATTTTCTCTTCTGAAGGTGGCCCTGTACCAACACTGATACAATTGTTTGAGTTTAAAACCAATGGCATCAAAAACTGACATACACTACATTCATCTTTGGAGGTGGGAGTATGACTGACAGGAAAATAGCTGATATTGTTGACCTCTAGGTATTCATCATTAGCCTTTAAGAACTTATGAGCTATTAAAAATAGAATAAAGGAGTGTTGTCAATGTTCAACAGTTTGCATGTCTGCTTACTCTAAAAAAGTCCTGCGCTTGACACTAAAATCCACTGCCTCATCCTACACTCACACCAAATCTTCTTATTGAGAGATGCAGTACCAGTCCTCCACCCACTGGCCACACTGACTTCTCACTTTTTTAACTTTGCAGAGGCCAAGCTAATTTAGCTGATGGAGTTTTTCCATGTGGGGGCCTCAATCCAGATTTTATGAAGTTAGTGAGGGTCTACTTAATTTCACTGGCATCAGAAGAAATGCTCCTACTTTAAGTTCAATTTACTCCTCATTAAAAGGAAAAGAATCCAGTCAAACAAACTGACAGTCTCTCAAAACAGGGCAATTGCAAGAGTGCTCACTTGACGGGATTGCATCAACTTTGTCCTCACAAAATTACATCCGTGTTTTGCAAATATCAATCTCTGACTCATGTGAAAGCTACATCTTGGGGGCCTGACTCAACACTTCTTAGTGGGGTAGGAAATATTGAATTTGGTCATCTCAAGGCTCAGAACAGAGCTTAACCACAAGAAGTGGAGAAGCGGAAGGAAGAGGTACAGCAGGCATCTAGTAAAAACCAACTGGTTATACATCTTTCTGTTCCTCCTGCCGCTTAAGCATGACAAGGGTGGAAACAGCAACATTTCCAGGTGCAGGTTAAACCCATTGGCTTCAAAAGCAATTATCATCCTATGTTTGCTCAATCTCCTCCTCCAGTACCATTGGTAGCAGCATCTAACGTGATGTTCCTGCGCTGTGCAAAGAAAAGGAAGGAGAAGAGTTAAGGAAGATTTTCTGCTTTCTCATCAAGTCTGGTGCTCTAGACAAATTCTTTTTTTGCTTATCAGTAGAGCTGCCCCTAGTACCTGTTGTATAAAATTACAGCAATTTCAGGCCTATATTACAGAATCTGGTTTTGAGTTCTGCAAAGAAACTCAGTCTTGTCTAATATACAGGGGTCACACAAATGTTTCTAAAAATGCACGTAAGCTCTAAGGAATGCCATCCAGGAAGAGAGGATTTTGAGTTAACCCATGGAGAGAATAAACCTGGGATGAGAAAAAACAGAATTTTCTAAAAAAAAATTGTTCAGCTTTTCCTCTCAAGACCATGGCTTAGTTTTTAAAGTGGAATAAGAGTACATTTATTCATTTCTTCAAAAGAAAGTTATCAGGGAAAGATGTGGCTTGTCTGTCGTGTGTCAAAATGAATGACTTTTACAGATCATCATAATTTTTCCTTTAACATTCAAATGTGTAAATTTAAAAAATATCCTGGTACAAATTTGTATGCCAAAATACAACCCTCATCTCTCTGCCTACACCTCCTGCCATCTCAAATTTCTGAAATGGAATAAGAAAAAAAGGAGTTAGAGAAGCTCTACTATTGTCTCCACTACTTTATTTTTCATATTGCTAACATCTTTCCTGTTACCCTTCCATACAAACTTAATCAACTCTGTTTTGTTGATTCTCTTTCACATCTCCACCCCCATGCCTCTTATCTTTTTTGTTGCCCTCCTCAGGACCTTTTTATTTCTTTCACTTACTTTTTAGGACAAAGTGACCAAATCTGAATGCAATATACATGATGAGTGAACACAAGTGATTCCTACAGTTAGCTTAATATTTGTAAAGTATTCTTAATTTTATCTTTTAATTTAGCTTTCGGTCTTTCTTCCTTTTTATTTAAAATCACTGCTGAACATCGAGACTGTCTTTCACCAAGTGTCCTTGCAGTCTTCTTTTCTCTAAGAAACTAATATTCAGGATTTGTCATGTTTCAGGCAAACATGTTTTTGTAAGAACACCTTGATTTATAAAAAATAAAAATATTTAGAGAATATATGTCAGTTCTGACAAGAGGTAAATCGAAAAGCAACAGAGATTGCCTTCCTTTCCACCTCTAGAATGACCAAAAGTTTTATTAAGAAGCCTAATTAGGCAATGGTAAATTGAGGTAAAGTCCTGACTATGCCTAAAATGGTCAGTGACTTGCACCACTGATGTCAAGCTACTATCAACTCCTCAGTCATGAAACTGTGTGGCTGCTTGTCTATATGTTCTGAATAAAGAAAGCTTTCTAAGTTGTTAATTAAGTCCAAAGTGAGCTCTAAAAGTGGTAGTCTAAGAGTTTCATGGACAAAGAAATCTACTTGTGTCATAATTAGCTTTGATGAAACTTTGCCATAGTTTCTGTGGAATTGTATCTCCATTAAATTCTTCTGAATAAATGGAAGGGTAAATTATAACAAAGTTATATTATAATTTCTTTTTAGTATACTGTGTATACAGGTTGAACAGATGCCACCCATCTTATCTGGTTTCGTGTTAATCTTGTCTCCAGTGAATTTTATTTACATACACAGTTATTTTCTTTCAGTGTTGCTGAAAATCTCCAGAATATTTCTTCTTCTGAAATTCACAGATATCTTCCCATCTTCTAAAAGCACTGTACTTGGCTAACAGAGCTACTTGGTGAAGGAAAACATAAAATATTTTTTAATTTTCTGGAGCTTATTAAGCCCACCTGAGAAGATTGTACACTGCACGTGAAGCAGATGATTTAGTAGACAGCTTCTTCACTTGACGGAAAAAGTGACTCTGCTGACTACACAAAAATATTTAGTAGCAACTTTGAATTTTCTTTTATTTCAGTCATGAGAAATATGTTTATATGATAAATTTTATTTCAACAGAGTAGATGATGCTTTTCAGTTGGCTTTTTGAGGGGGAGGAAATTATAGTAAACAAAGACTTAGATTCTATAGCCTTCTATTAGAGGTGTCCTGAATTTACGTCTTTGGACAACATAATGTCTCATTTCCACCTACTTTACAGAGTTCCTATTGGAGCGGTTACGTCTCCTTTATGGTTTACATGTGTGTTCAACTTTGCCCTTGGCAGACATGAGATGGAAGGATGAAATTAAAGATGATCCCCCATTTTCTAGCATTCCATAAATTTTGTTCTGCACCACATCAAATATTAAGTGTTGTGCTGCAGCACTTGCAGTTCTTTGTTGGCCATTCCAAACGGCCAACTCTTTGAAGACACTGATTGGCTCTTTTTCATCCAATTATCCAATTGCTTTCTTTTATGCCTACATCATTTCATCAAACATAGCTGAAACTAACAAGTGAACCCACAAAAAATAAACAGATGTGCAATCAACTAGATTCCTGTGTTGTTTTATCAAATTATTCTCTTTATCTACTGGAAGCAAAAATGAAAACTTGTGACAGATTGCTTTAAGTGTATTGTTAATTAGAGTAGCTTCATTGACTTGCATGTGTTGAGGAGACCTGAGTACACAAACTCCTAAAATAAAAGTCCATGCATCACTTGTAGATTCAGATAGTAATCTTTGCCCTTATTGAAAGGAATATTGGGATGTGAAGCATGACATATCAGCAAACAATAATGAATTGTAATATTGTCATTCACCTAGTTAAGCATAGGACAGAACAAAGCTTTATGAAATCTTTGGGGTTCAAATGCTCAGCTGGAATAAATCAATACTTCTTTAATTAGCTATGTTCAAGTTCACAATATGTAAATCAGGTCCACTGTTTTTCCCTTGCCCACCCACCACCATAACAAGTTGTTCTTTACTCTGATCTAATCCTGGTGGTTTTATAGAAGGCAGAGAATAATCCTTAAATTTTGAAACTTGATAAGAAAATAAATTTAAAGATTGCACCTAGATCCTTCATGATTTGGTGAACTGAAGAGTTGTGCTTGTACAGCTCCTGATTTTATCTCCATTTCATCCTGGTTCCCCTTAGAGGGATAACTTATTCTGCTTTATGTATACATAAACGTCCTTTAGGGCTCTGTTTATTTCTTTCTCTAGCCATATAGAAAATAATGAGGTCCCCACAGAGAGCCTTAAGGGTCTCTTAAATAAGCAAGGAAGAACAACTGGCTGTCTTATGAGCCCTTGTGAAAATAGCAATTTGTTCATTAATCATGAAAGTAAAGCCTCATCACTGGAGAATTAAACTAGCCTTACTACATTGATAACAACAAAGACCTGCAACATGAGCGAAACATTCATCATGCCAGGCCTGTAAATTCTATATAATGGCACAAAATTAACACTTTCCCCTTTTGTTTTATGAAGATCGTCCTTGATGCAGTAATTACAACTGATAAAGAGCTTCCTTCCACACCCCCAAAAGAGGTAAAATGACACTAAATGAGTTTAATGACCATGGACAGAGTGTCTGATATATTCATACTAATTCGTACAGTGTGTAGCTTTTTTGAGCATTAAAGTTTCCTCTTATTGCTCACAACAACTGAAATTACTTTACAGCACTGACAGTTGTGTAAAATAAAATGATTTGTGAGATTGAGCCAAACACTGTTACTTATTGAGGAATGCATATGTTGTTGGAACAGTCCACAGACAGGGAAAAAGTCATTAATGGCCTCAGCTATCAGTTTCATATCACCAGTCCCCAGCTAAACACCTTTCTTTTGCAAGAGTCAGTTACCGTTAGGTTAGTTTCTTTAACAAGCTCATCAGCTGGTTACACAGGCTCATATAGGAAGGAAGGTGGGTACCTGATATTCAATTTACTAGCATTTAGGCTGCTGTAGTGTCAAACCCTCAACATAAATCATACAAGTTTTTGTAATATGTAACGCATTCTTATATCGCTGAGCTGAAAATTACCACTTAGAGTTTATGCTCCAGCATTTAAATACAACCCTCAGCCTGTGATAACTGTGTTGAATCTCATTATGATGGATTTATCTTTAGCTGAATCATGGGGCTAGACCTTGGGATTTGCTTTGAAACTGCTGTGATAGCCTTTTTAAAATAGGAAAAAATACAGACATTCACAGTAATATAGACTCTTTTTCTCTCCACGTTCATAACTTATCTATAGTTTGAAAAGAAAAAGTGAAACGCATGAAGAACAATATTTTTCAAATACCAGTATATGTTGGGTCTCTCTTATCTCGAAGTGACATAAATGGAGAATATGGAGAAGATGAAACCACACCCTTCACAAATTCGCACAACAAATAATCCAAAAAGAATTAGTCATAAGCTGTGTAAATGTAAATTCTTATTGGATAAAGCTAAATGATTTTGCAAGGAGGACAAGCTGGAACATGGCCCCTGAGAGGCTGTGAGGTCTGTCTTCGAACAGTTTAAAAACCGCATCACAGAATCACAGAATTGTTTAGATTGGAAAAGGCCTTTAGGATCGAGTCCAATCATAAACTCAGTATTGCCAAGTCCAGCAATAAACAATGTCTTTAAGTGCCACATCTACACATCTTCTAAATACCGCCACGGTTGGTGACTCAACTACCTGCCTTTGTAGCCTATTCCACTGCTTGACAACCCTTCCAGTGAAGAATTTTTTTCCTAATATCCAATCTAATCCTTCCCCGATGAAACTTGAGGCCATTTCCTCTTGTCCTGTTAGCTATTACCTGGGAGAAGAGATGAACCCCTGGCTCACTACAGCCTCCTTTCAAGTAGTTGTAAAGAGCGATAAAGTTTCCCCTCAGCCTCCTCTTCTCCAGACTAAACAAGCCCAGTTACTTCAGCTGCTCCTCATAAGACTTGTGCACCAGATCCTTCACCAGCTTTGCTGCCCTTCTCTGGCCACACTCACTAGTGAGAGTAGCATTTACGATGATATTAAGAAAAGCAGTATTTAGGAAATGGTAGAAAGTGGAAATAATAATAAACAAGTAGGTACTTCTCTATAAATATTTGTATCAACTACAGACGTGAAAAAAAAAACCAAGTTTCTGTTGGGATGGAGTTCACACAATGAGAAGTCATATTAGGAATAAACAAACAAAACCAACCTCATAATACTATCGCTAGATGAGATGGTAAAGCAGATGATGTTTCAGAAAAAGGCAGAAATTTTCATTAGAAACTTTTATTCTGTATTTTTTCAATGATGACTTCATATCAATCATGAAAAAGTAAATCCTAGTCCAGCAGAAACTGAAAAATTAAAATCAGCAGATGAGGATGATTTATATCCCTGAGTTCTTTGCGATTTTCAGTCCCAAATGGAGGTTGTTTAATGAATTTACAAGATACCCAGGGAAGTTTAGAAGACTTCAGAAATACTTATGTTACACAAATACGTCAAAAGATATTGAGGAAAATTATAAGTATGCTACCATGACTTCAATATTCTAAAAATGTACTAGTTAAAAAGAGTGCATCCAAATAAGAAACAACAGAAGGTGTCAGTAGAAGAAATTCCAGTCCACAGAAAATTGGTCAGCAATAACTTTTATCTTGTGTAAAGGAGACTCAGAGTACATCTGCCAAACAAACTCAAATACTCCTATATTATATGCTACTAGTACCAATTTTTCCATTTCTTCCCTTCACTCCCACTTCCAGATACTTTGAACGTCATAAATAAGTATGACTTGTGTTTTTCTTGCTATGAATACAGAATTCTGACAGAAATGGATTTTTAAACAGCTAAATAGCAGCTTGCTGGTCGCAACAAGAAACTTAGGCTTCTCCAATTGATTGAGGCACTTTGTCCTGGAAAGCAATAACTACCAAAGGTCCAGGGTCCTAGTAATTTGCCCTGAACTCCCATCGTGATACTTTGGTAAAAGGACTAATGCAATGAGTACAAATCGAGACCCGTAAAGAAGCAACAGGGAGATGAGTTTACCTCAACTTAAAATATAGGAGGTTGATTCTTGAGTGTTGTTCTCATTTTAACGTTCACAGCTCAAAAAAGTATGTTGAAAGACTGGTTTAGATGCAGAAAAAAAGGTACAGAAATTATTTGAGTGTTAGGGAAAATGTACTACAGCTAGAGATTTAAGCAGCTCAAGAGTGTGTTGAGCTGATTTTGACGGTAAATATGTCCTCAAAGAGAAAATACTGGATATATAAATCCCCTGCGTGTGGTCGCTGGGACTGAATCACTGGCAGGAGACAGAGAAGTCCAAGCTGGATACTGTATTTATTTATTTGTTGATAGTGACCAATTAATCTTTGGACTATACTGTAAAGATAAATAAGGGAATCGTGGTCTTTGAAAGAGATGAAATAAAGATTGGATAACTTTTAAGGTTCTGCCAGATGGCTTCCATCAACCATAGGTTACTGGCCTTATTGTTGATTGAATGGAATTTAACTGTCTGAGATAGTAAGAAAATTAGTAAAGGTGGTCTCCTGATATTTTATATTTGGTCTTTTTCTTAAGTTTTTCTTAAGATTTGAAAATTCATTTCACTAGACCTCAGCATTAAATTGTTATTGTCATTTCAGAATGTCTTACATCCATGAGGGGTCACTCAGAGCAGAGCTGAATGTAACACTTGTGCATAGGAGGAAGAAGTCATACTCTTGGTGTATACGTACAGCATATGCATAGTAAATTGGTAAGCCTACCGGTTGATGGTGACCGTGACTTTTCTGGGTCATTAGTACAGCCACTGTGTGTAGGCTGAACCATACTAATGTGCATTACCCAAGCTAGGAAGAAAAAGGACTCTGAAGTATATGTTGCTTGTAATGAACATCCACATGACAAAGTATCTGTAAAGTTACATGTCCCTGTGTGATGTTAACACCCTCCTGAGGTGGCCAATGCATGAGGAGATGAAGTTGCATGTGCCCTGGACCACAGCCTCTCAGTTTCTGTCCTGGTTTATGCATCAAAAGACCCATCAGTCAGGAGAAAAAGGGTATAGGGAACCAGTTTAATGTTTCCTAAAAACCCATTTCAGTTTTTATTCGGTATAAGTTTGGAATTAAAATAGCACATTGCTGAAGGAGGGTTTGCCCTATCTGGTGGCACATTCTTTACTATGTCAGCTCTAAAGATCTTATAGCTCTTGCTTTTCTCCATCCTGCTGCTGACTTGCATCGCATTTCAGTCAATCACCAGTAGTATCATTAAGTATGAAGCTATAAGGATTTTGTTATAGATAGCCTGCACCACTTAAAAATGCAGTCAAGGGAAAACTAGTCTAAACTTTTCCTACCACAAGAAGAATGGCACCAAAACACTGATTTTCACCAAAACTTAGTCCTATTTTGTTACTGTGTTCAGTCCACAAAAAAAGTACAGAACAAAACAGGTGGAAATCAGAGGCAAAGGTACAGAGATCCCTGTGGAAACCAAAACTGAATTGCCACAAGTCATCTTCCATCTGCAACGCTACTAATGGTTCTGAAGGAACAAGCTGCTCATAGAGGGGCTAAAAATATTGCCTTCTTACCCTGGTATTAGTTATATCAGCATACTGATAGTTTGCAGGAAAAGGAGAATCAGAGAATCATAGAATAGTTTGGGTTGGATGGGACATTAAAGATCATCTAGTTCCACCCCACCTGCCATGGGCAGGGACACCTCCCCTAGATCAGACTGTCCAAGGCAAAAGGAGGTGTTAGTATGCTACATAGGCTCTGCCTTCTTTTCTATGCTCCACCTTCATGTCTTTTTGTTTTCTTGCTTCCCTTCCTGTTCTTGATGAGAAAACAATAAGGCTTTGAGTTAAGAAGTCGACACATATACCCCTGAAACTTTCATTTTTACTTATCTATTTTCAGGGAACATAAAAATGCACCTCAGAAAAGCTGGTTTTAATTTGTAATCATAACTGCAATGGAAAATTTTAGGGATATTGATGAGTCCACCTATGAATTATGAAGACTCATGGTCAAATACTCCCTTTCTTATATACTAGGGAAAAAAGACATATATACAGATTTTTGGTTTTATATATGGCAATTTTCTGTCACTGCAAGTTCTACACATTCTTCTAAACAAGAACAGAGCCATTTCAATGACAGCACTTATCAATAAATATTAAAAAAACTTGTTTTGTTAGTTTTATGGATATATTTTCCTCTATGAGTTCAAATAAAGATGGCATTTATTTTTTAAAATAATATTACTGAATTCTTAGAAGAACCAAGTCAAAACATTTCTCCACTGATTAGCTAGCATACACAGACACAATCTGAACCTAGAAGAGGTTATTTTCTCCACAGATAACACACAGAATGGGATACACTCAAGAAAAAATGGACATAGTTAGTCAAAGTAGAGATATTTTAGAAAAGTCTCTCAGAGAAAAAAATTAAGTCAGGTTTTGCAATGTAACATCACTTACGTACACTGTTGCTTCTTCCAGAAAGAGTGAAACTTTTCTAACTCCTGGCTGATATAGTACAATACTTCCATAAAGTTCAGCAGATCTTTGCATAGATTGTACCTTGATAATATTCCCCAAATACTACAAAATTTGCAGTCCGTGAAACTCTAAATGAGCAAATATATTCCTCTGACAAAGTAAAGTACTGAAAACATGTAAGTTTTTGGTACAGTAATAGATTTAAGAACAAAATCCTGCAGAAAATTTGATTAATTTCCAAAACTGAATTAATCATTGCATCTAAATGATAACTATGTAGATTTATTTAAAAAAACCCCAAACACTCAAACAAGAAAAAATCCAACCCCACCCCAAAAAAAAAACCCCGAGGAATCATTAAAAGCCCTTTCCTTTTCTTCTGGATTTTATTTTGCACGTTGAAATTAGCATTTCAGAATAATAACTGAAAAAGTCAGTTCAAAATCACATAAACAAAAATCCCAACAGATCTCCACCCCGAGTACATTCCTGCAAAGCATTTTACTTTCAACAAAGGCGGTATCTGTAAATGTTAGTTACAAAAGGAAAACATTTTCTTATCAGAGGAAAACAGGCTATGAGAGGCCAGAAAACACTGAGTTCATCCAGCTATCTGCCCCTTAATAGGATCAGCTATACCATGTCACTTTAACTCCTATTTTTCCTCTTAGAGGTCTTTTGGAACAGGTTAAATAACTTACTCTGGTACTTTATCACCCCAATGTGAAATTTTTCCTGTTGCCTTAACTAGATTCTTTTTTTTCCTGATGAAGTTTAATATTTTATGTGCTTGGCATCTATCATGAACATGTATGTCTAGTTTCTCCACATCCTTTTTGCAGAATTACTCTCCTTATAGTTGAAATCAAACATCTCTATCTCATCTTAGTTTCTTCAGCTTAAATATCTGCAGTTTCTTTCTCTCCTTCTACAGAAGTCATATTATCCAGAGAACATAATGATTATTATTCGAATTATTTACACCATTTCTATCTCTATAAAATATAGATAGATCAGAGTCACCATCACTTTATTTACAGGGATTTATTGTTGTCCTGATTTTAGCTCAAGCACAAAGTTTTTTTGTAGCAAAACCCTAGAATTTTTGCCACCTGGGACATAATTTCTTGAGTGCAATGTCCTCCAATATGAGAATATTTATTACCATCAAACAGCTTTTTTTACAAAATATGCATTTGAAGAATATGAATTTAAACCTAGAGCCTACTCACAGCTAATTTGGTGCTAAAAACTCCATGAAAATTCAGTAGAAGGGGAAACGAAGCCTGACAGTGCAGCAGAACAACAATTTCTCTTGACTGTAATAGACTCTAGGTAAAGTCTACAGGCAAAGGGTTAAAAAAGAGTTTAGAATATGTTAGGATACTAGTAATGGCATAAAATATTTCATTTCAATAACTGGAATGGCTAAAAAAAAGGAAAATAAAAATTGCTGTAGCACATTAGAGTGGGAAGTTTATTTCTTTGCTAAGAGTATATGTAAGGTACAAGGTATATATGCTTTATAGACATTCTTTGCCTGCAGGTCATTCCAATCTTTTTTGGTTACAATTCATATTATGTCCTCTTCCTGACTCCAGTCATTAGCGGGAGCGTGCCCTTTCTCTCACGAGCTACAGTGGATCTTGATATGCCTGCTGTTCTACTCACAGCCTTGACTGCTAAAGAAAAGTAATCTCAGATTCCATGTTCAGATGTATAATACAGGAAAATGACTTGAAATACTGTCTTAGATGATTCTTAAAGTCTTCAAAGGAAAGTAAAATGAATGGCATAGGTCATAGTTATAAAGCAATGATGTATGATATTGCAGCTTCTGGAGGAGAGTATGTGTGTGGATTTGGGGTTTGTTTGGGTATTTTATTGAACATTTTGAATTTGGAGTAATTAATGATGTATAATTTGAGAAAAAAAAAGAATGCTTATTCTCATAGTTCCTATAAAGATCCAAATGAAGTTCTGGTCTACTGAAGGAAATGACAACCTTGTCAATGATTTATTCATGTGCTGCTTTTCACTCTGCTATGTTTTATGGTGTGCTGCTAGTTTGAAGCATTATTAAACTGGTAACCTCAATTTTTACATTTTCTGGGGTTTGGTGGATTTATGGCAGGATACTGTACAATAGCAAAATGAAATATTCGGCAAGATGCATAGGATGAGATGATAAAGGAAAAATAGACTTTTGTTCCTCTGTAAAGAGAACTTGTTTATTACTTAGTAGTACATTTCTCCTAAGTGACAAGCAGGAAAAACGGACAGATTCAAATGAGAGGTTAAGCAAAGGGTAGCTAAGAAAAAGAAGAACCAACTACCTTTGTTTAAAAGTAGAATTAGAATGAAGCTAGCAACCTGAGAGAACTGACATGAAGCAGATTATAAGGAAATGGGGAAGGTTCTTTTATTACAGTTAAAACACAGAAGAAATGAAAAAAAGTGCCTGCTTTACAAGGTTTCTGTTCTGCCATCAGCCAAGCAGAAAAGCTGGTGCTATCAAACCAATTAAGATTAAAATTGAACTTGAAGGTACACAGAGATCGTCCATTCCATGATATCCTTTTTCTGTGTGCATCTTGTAATGACGTAAATGCACATGGCTTTATGGAATTCATTCTTTCCCTGCAAGGTGTTCAGTTAAATTTAATGTTTACTAGGTTTTTAGAATTAGAACAGCCTTTTCATGACAATTAACTTTTTCAAATAGGACTCTCTGGTTCGACTTCTGTTTTTTATTTACAAACCACTTTTGATTGAATACTGACATCAGAAGAACAGAATATATTTCAAGCATCAGTGAGGAGAAAAAATAAGTGAATATTGCAATAGGAGAAATGGGGACTTTAAGCAGCACCACATGCAGCTACAAGATGCTAAGGTGTGTTGGAATTATTTGGGATTTTACGTGTACTTATCTGTTCTGTTTTTAGTAAACAGCACTCAGATTCTGCACTGAGGACTAGAGTTGATTGTAAATGATCATATTCATTGTGACTCATCTTAGTAAATTATCTTTTGAAATTGATAATTTCTAGTTACAGTCAAACAGGAGTTCTCTCCTGTGGAAAATTACTTTTTGATAAAAATCCTGAAGCTTTCAGTATCTGACAAAAAATTGAAAGTTTGAAGAGAGCAGACAATGTAGGCATGGGTTTAATGAAAACACAATTTTCTGTCCAAAAAAAGTTCACAGAAAGTATTTGGCAGACCCTGATAATTTCTTTCTCGCCTTATAGCTAGCTTTTCCTTCCTACTGAGACACACTACTGAGGAAGCTGTAAAAAGATAGAATCAGGAGTATTCAGGTTCCCTTAATCCATCTTCCTCTAGTTCAAGACAAGACACAGTACATGACTTCCAGTAGTTCACAGCTTCTGAAAAATATAACAGACGGCCAAAACTGATTTGTTTTCTCTTAAAGAAGCATGGGGCCTCCTTTAACACTGATGATACCTGGGGACATAGGAGACATAATAGCTCTGAAATGTTTTTCTTTGCTCTGAAATGTTAAATGACGACATATGGTTCCTCATTTGGTAAATCTGGGTTTGGTAAAGGTGTCCTGAAACATTCTGCAAAATTACTTTCTATGGATGGGCAGGTCAGCAGGTAAAGAGATTTGAGCTGGAAGCCATCAGTGCACTAATGACAAAAAACTCATTTTCCTTGTGCATGCCTGCAACCGGTATGTAGATAAAAATCATAGGGTTAAAAAATTCATGAGAAAAAGCAGTCTGACCTGTGTGCTTGATTCTTGCTATTAAAAGCTTTCTTACTCATCAGTTTGCAGGTATTTGTCCTTGGTCTGTCCCAATTCCAGGAATTAATGTTTCTCATTTGTACTTACCTATAAGCATTTGTTCTTGATCTGGACCTTGTAAATTTATTTATTCTGACCTTTGGCATAAAGAAACTTAATGCATTTGGTCTGGGGCGGTCCTTGAATATCACTCAAAAATTGCAGAGCTCAGGGTATTGACTGTTAAATAATGATTTGTTTCTTTGCTGACTTTTGGACTTTTTTCTGTTTTCTTTTATATTCATTATTATTGACCAATAGAAAAGGAAAAAAAAAAGAAATAAGCACATTAATTTTGATGGTCTTGCCATTTTTCATATAAATTCCAGATTACTTGAGCAGATAGAAAGTATGATCTCAAAGTCAACCACACCAACAACCAGTAAGATGATCTGTTGACAGCATACCACAGTGACACAGTAGCAACCGTTAGAAACAAACTGGAAGCTTGGTCAATTGCTTCATACCTTATTTATTCCAATAGTGATTAATCTAATATTGAAAGAATCCAGAATATGTTGTTTTAACTGCCTTCTACAGCAGTAGATCTCACAGATTTCCTGGTGACTCTAGGAAAAACAACTCCTTCTACAGTAAATTTAGTCTAAATGCAGAGGTAACACAGTTATTACAGAGATGTCAGGAAGACCTTGACTGGAAGGGCTCAAGATGTGGTTATATGCTTTATCTCTTTTTCCTAAAGGAAAAAATAGTCAAAGAAGTTATACATCAGGTGAACCAAATTCTACTCTTTCATGCTAGGACTCTACTCGCAGTCATATTTACTTGCATAAGAACTACTTCATATTGAAGTGAAGTATATGATCATATCTAACAAGAAGATAAGAAATGGTGTATCCTTGTGCACAATGGACCTGTTGTGCCAGAGGAATGAGATAAAAGCTGAAGGCAAAGAGAAGAACATTGAAATACATAAAAACCCTTCATATCCATCTTCACTAGTATAACAGTCTATCCAACTGATTAAGACTAGTTTCTAACAAGGGGTGCTGCATCAACATCTGGTTTCCTTTTAAGAATGGCTCGTTTTTACTCCATAATGATATTAATTGAAGGAAGATTATCCAAACTTCCCCTGTAGTTCTTCCTTTATATACCATTAGTCAATGTAATTAAGCACATGGCACTCTAAAGGTCATTAATGCCTCCTGTATAATAGACTCTAACTAGCAATAACTCTGTATATAATATAAAGTATAAATGCAATGATGTATTGAGCCTATAATGTTCAGTGTTAGTCCCCCAGCAGTCACTTTTTCCTTCCACAGTGGAATCCTAACACTCAATCAATCCCTAACGTATGAAATGTACAATCAGTTTAATTTCCCTTGGTGCTGGTTTAATTGCTGCCATTCTTGGAAAAAAAACAAAAACAAAAACAAAAACCACAAAAAACCAAAAAGTGAACTACAAGCAGCCAACAAAAATCAATACTAAAGAAAGCGCAGAGTCAGAAATCATATCTGAAATATAGATGTCATTTAAACCCAAAACCTGACTTGAACTGTGTACCTAAAATCAAGGGCTAACACTTTTCTACACTTCTGCTTCATGTATAGAGAATAATGAATATACACCGATATAAATTGCAATTTCGTAGGTTTTTTATGCTACATAAATAAGCCATAGCACCTATTTGAAAGGCAATTCAAACTAAAAGGTCTCTATATTGAATCCTAAAGTATTTATATTTAGTTTTTTACATTGTGTTCTGTTTTCAGAATCATTGGTGAATTTGTTAGATCACTGATGTACTTGTTAAAGTTTAAAGAAAATGTAACATTGCATGTGCACTGGCTACCATTAGGCTCTTTCCTTGAGTGTAAATGCTTGTAGCTAAACACAAAACCTTTGACATTGCTACCTTTGCTGAATCAAAATAAACTGTAGTGAATTCTTGTTTAAACTCCATCAGCCATGATGATTATACTATATTTGTAATGAAGTAAGGCCACTTAATAACACTACAAGGACACATTTCATAGTGTGTAATAGCTCTTAGTCTATATATAATTTCACAAGTCATTAGCTGGACTTTTCAAAGGTGTGCCAAGTAGCTGATAAAAACCCACTAACATGCTGAAACAAGATTATTAGTGAAATCACTATCACTGAATGGGTATTTTTTTTTTTCCTACTCACTATTGGTAACTAGCAAGACCAAAACAATGTAATCTTAGTATACTTTTCTGACTGTCCGTAGTGCTAAACCAAAGATGCCAGTGTTTATTGGAGGTATTGGCTACATTATGTTCCGGTTTAATTTAAGTTTCATTCAAATTTTTTCTCTTTTAGGTAAGAACTTTCACATGAAAAAGTTCTTATTCTTATTAGCAAGACCTTGAGCCTCATGACCATCTCCTTAAAGCAAGGAACCTAATTTAATAAGCTTGTGCCATGTTTCTCTTATCCTGCCTTCTTTCCACTCCATGACATCATTGGCTCCACAACGAATTCAAAGAGACCAGACTTGTGGGTATATTGTCCACAGTTTATTTTTTTGAACTGTCTCTTTCCCAAACCATTAAGTTGTGTACTCAGCCTCATGAGCCAGAAGACAGGGAGGAAGACCGGAATAAAGCTCCCATGATCCATGAGGAAACGGTTAGAGACTTGCTTGGCTATTTAAACACTCACAAGTCTATGGGGCCATATGGATCCACCTGAGGGTGTTAAGGGAGCTGGCAGAGGTGCTTCCCAAACCCATTTCCATCATCTTCCAGCAGTCCTGGCTGACTGGGGTAGTAACACTTGACTGGAGGCTGACAAATATTACTCTCATTTACGAGAAGGGCTGGAGGGAGACTCCAGGGAATTCCAGGTCTGTCAGTCTGACCCCAGTGCTGGGGAAGGTCATAGAACAGGTCATCTTGAGTGCTATCACACAGCACACACAAGACAACTGAGTGATCAGGCCCAGTCAGCATGAGTTTATGAGATGCAGGTCCTGCCAAACTAAGCTGATCTCCTTCTATTGCAGGGTGACCCGCTTAATGGATGAGGGAGACGCTGTGGATATAATGTGCTTGGACTTCAGAAAAGCATTTAACACCATTTCTCACATTATTCTACTCGAGAATCTGGCTACCGCTGGCCTGGACAGGCATACCCTCTGCTAGAATGAAAACTGGCTGAGTGGCCTTCCCGAAAGAGTCATGGTAAGTGTAGATAAATCCACTCTGAGGCCGGTCACAAGCGGTGTTCTCTGGGGCTCAGTGCTGGGTCCAGTTCAGTTCAATATCTGTATTAATGACCTGGATAAAGAGATTCAATATACCCTTAGTACCTAAGCTGGGATGAAATGTCAGTCTGCTTGAGGGCAGAAAGGCTCTGGAAAGTGATCTGAACAGGCTGGATCAATGGGCTGAGGCCAACACTATGAGGTTTAACAAGGCTGAGTCCTGCACTGGGTCCTGCACACCCCACACAGTGCTACAGGCTTGGGGATGAGTAGCTAGAAAGCTGCCTGGAGGAGAAGGACCTGGGGGTGTTGGTTGACAGCTGACTGAACATGAGCCAACAGTGTGACCAGGTGGCCAAGAGGGCCAATAGCATCTTGGCTTGTATCAGAAACGGCTTGCCCTTCACAACCAGAGAAGTGATTGTGTCCCTGTACTCAACACTGGTGAGTCCGCATCTCAAATACTGTATTTGGTTTTAGGTCCCTCACTACCAGAAAGACATTGAGGTCCTGTAGCATGTCTAGAGCAGAGCAATAAAGCTGGTGAAGGGGCTGGAGAACAAGTCTTATCGAAGAAGCTGAGGGAAATTATGTTGCTTACCCTGGAGAAGAGGAGGCTGAGGGGACACCTTATTACTGTCTACAACTGTCCGAAAGGAGGTTGTGGCGAGGTGGGTGTTGGTCTCTTCACTCAAGTGATTAGCGATAGGACTAAAGGGAATGTCCTCAAGCTGCACCAGCAGAGGTTCAGACTGGACATTAAGAAAAAATTTCTTCACTGAAAGGTTGATGAAGCACAGGAATGGGCTGCCCAGGGAGGTGGTTGAGTCATCATCCCTGGTGGTATTTAAAATTTGGGTAGGTGAAGTGCTTAGGGATATGATTTAGTAGATAGGTACAGTTGTGCTTGTTGATCTCAAAGGTTTTTTCCAACTAGTGATCCTGTGATTCTGTGATTCTAAGTTTACATCTCTAATTGTTTAACACCATTACTTCAACAACTTAAAGACAGTGTTAAATTCTTCTTCTGCCTTTCCTTCTCCAGCTTTCCAGGAAAGACTCTTGACTGGGAATAGTCTGAATATCCAAAGCATGAGGGTGACTTAACACTGCTCACACCTTTTAAGGGTCCATCAGAGTGTGAGCTATAAACCAGGATTGGAGTCCCTTGGAAAAAGGAGAGTGAGCATGTTCTGGAATATGAATGTATAGCTGTCTGCAGGTGGACTTGCAACTTCTGATTCTCATGACAGAAAATATGGGAAGGAAATAAACCCAGCTGGACTTTTGGACAGAATTGCCTGCTCTGAGGAGACACTTCTAGTTAGTATTTTCATCAGTCTTTCTCTGAGGAATACAGGACTGAGAGGTGGGAATTGGTAGGGAAAAAGGCAGGTATGTAAGTAACTGTTTTGATGACTAGCAATCGGGTTAAGATGATAGAGAGGCATAAAAGTTGCTAATGTATGATTCAATCTATTCTCAAAAACCTAGACTAGTTGTGGTGAATATCTTCCCTAGCTTTGCTATTCGTTTCTAATAACTATAGAGAAAGTTCAGAAATGAACCGTGAATGGCTATGTGCTGATCTACTCTTTTGATCTTGAATGGTCAGACAACAATCAAAATTCACATTTCTGTTACTGGAAGAACATAGATCTTTTACTGAGCCTGTCTCTGAGCTCAGGACTTGTAATGCCAGAGTGTTAGACTTAACACTCCTGAAATGTTTGATTTCTCTCACCAGTACTAGGAATATGATGAGCTGTGCAATACTGTAAGCATTTCATGGTGCTTTTTTAACTCTAGTATTAATAGCAAGAATTTTTCACAAGCTCTATCCTTTTGCATGCTATTTGCATTCCTCTGTCATGATTAAGACAATGAGTAAAATCTCTTTAGATTGCAGCTACCCACAAAAGTATCAACTGTTTGAATCAGTTCCCAAATTGTTTATGGCATTTGAAATGTCCTAGGATATTCTGTTTTTCCTCCAGCTGCTACCTGAGAAGACCACAAGCTCTTGAGTATCCTATTTTCTTTGTCACCTCTGTGTCAATATATCAGGTGTTCTAAGATGCCTCAAATAGTTTAAGAGTTAGTTTTCAGTTTTATACATCGATTCAAGACAGATTTAGAGTCATATACTCATATATAGATATCTAGATGCCTATAGATGTCCTGACTGTTTTGATTAGATCTTCATTACACAGTGCAGATGTATAATCTTCATTATACACAGGAAAAAACGGCAACTGGCAACTGATTTATCCTTGCAGAACTGCACGTTACTTTGCACTATCAGAGACATCTTCATGGGATGAGCAAATATAACACAGGACTTAGAGGAAAACTGCATCACTCCAGCTTGGAAAATAATGACTTCTTAAACTGCATATGAAGGTTCTGTACATTTAAACCTTTATCTGAGAGGCCACTCCCTAAATTCCACTCAAAATTTTTTGATATACAAAATTTCAAGAAGACTCCAAGGGAATAAACTTTTGGAATGAAAGGCAATCTGTTGGGTTTTATGGGACCTGGTATAGTCCTGTCCGATATATGTATTCCACAAGGATGTATCTTACCATTAACTGAATATTTAACATCAAGGAAATAATCAGTCATTTTGTTGGTAAGAATTACAGATCTTTTGAAAATCATATGGTAAATACTCGGTGCAGTTCAGTCACCTAGACATAGGTGTCTAGTTCCATCTAAGGGATCTGAAATCTTTCAAACATCTACCCTTCTACTGTGGCAGCTGGATACCAGATGGGAGCCTCTAGGGCATCTCAAATGGTCCTATGTGCCTACACTTGGGAAAATGTATCACCTCCTCTAAGTCTTCAGGTAAATAAAATTGACATTAAGAGCACTTAGAGGCATAAGTATTTTTAATTCATTCCAGTTATCACTTGTTATTTAAATATAGCTTAACAAGGCAAACAAAGCAGAGTGCTTGTATCCCATTATCATTTTATATTCTGGAAAAAAATAGACAATGCACAAAAAGCATCTAAAATTGAGCAGCTTGTGGTTATGTTGCTATAGTTACAAGATGATCAGAGGCTTTGCTAAGCCAGAAAAAGAAATGAGCATTTTCAAATAGTTTTGCACCTAGTCACTGCAGATACTGCTGTATTTCCAAGTACGCAGTTTTAGTCTGCTTTGTATTGGTGAAATGCAAAGAAGCCATTTGTCTCCTGAAATTTCTTAGGAAAAAAAACCCAGCATTTGCACTTTACATCTGACAATTTCTACGGAAATTTCAAATAAGAAAAAACAGCTGCTATTAATAGAAGTGGTCAGAGAAATGGTCTTATTTGGTTTTCCTTAGAATAACTCCCTTTTCATTACAAAATGAAGCACTTAATATTTTTGTGGCTGAAGATCAAAAGCTTCTGCTTTCCAGCTATAACCCAGTATCTATAAATATGCAGATATATAAATCTACTATATCTCCCAATTAAATACTTACGTTTCACAAGAATAAATAAATAAATGTGACATGTACAGTTTGAAAAGACCTAACACATTTATGGCTAGAATAAATTCTCATTAAAAATACTAATAAACATCTTACATTTTCAGAAATAATTTCAGTACAGATTATGGGTAAAATCTCTCACTCGGAGATGTCAGTGTTGGATACTAGAAAAGAACTTAGAAAGTCCTGTTGGGAATTGGTAAAGAGAAACAGAGACAAGGATTTGCATTTACATCATTTTACACTCTGTGCCTAAACTTTTATCCCTTTGTTTATAAAAATTCTTAAGCTTGCTTTCATTTTATGTTTCTTTGAAAGAATGAAAAGGTTTTGTACCTAAACATGAAGACTACAGAAGACTAAACATTAACAAATTATATTCCTAATTCTCCCAGCTCCTCTTCAGTGAATTCTTATGCAGACAATGAAGCACCTGCTGCTTCTAAACATGTCCATCTTTCTTTGAGTATTGAAGTGTGTGGTGCAAATCTTTTTCTATTTCACTTTAGTTTATTCTGCTGTAAGCATGTATTATTACCATCTAAAAAGCCTCCACTGACAATTAAATTATGTGCTCTTTTATATAAATATTATTATAAGGAACGGCTACATCTTATTGAAAGCAGTAAGATGGCAAAGGAAGTTCATTCTGACTTGGAAAAGCTTTGTTTTAAAGTGAAGAGCGAGCTGAAATAAGATGAGGAGATGAGCTACGGCTTGTCTATCCATATCTGTCCATTTAAAGCACCGCAAAAGGGGTGTGAAAGATGATTTTACTGCAGTTTACTAACCTTTTCCAGATGGCTTTTGTGCATGAGGCTTATAGGCTTCTACAGGCTAATGGGTCTGCTTTGAGGAAGGAGTTGGAGTTGATGGCCTTCAGAGATCCTTCCATCTAAATTATTCTGTGATGTACACTGCCTTTCAGATATCCTGACTCTGAAAACCTCTTTTCTATCTCCTTTGAACTGTGATACTTAAGGTTTTGCTGACCTTTGCTATGGAAAAAGAAGAGCAATTGAAATCCCCAGATGCTAAACTAGATATGGCTTCCAAATAAAGGTTAATGTCTGAGACAAGTCCAAACTTGCCTTCTAATCAGACCTAGGCTTGTGATGACCTTTGTGGGAAAAAAATAGGTTTCTGCTGACTCTTAAAGCAAATACAATTTTTCATCTGCTTTTCTATCGGTTCTGTTATTATAACAACATGAGAGACCAACAGAACCCCATCACCTATAGCAAAGGAAATTGGCCACTGGCTTCAAGCTGCTAACAGTTACAATAAGAATGATTCTTGGGTTTTGTTCAATAGCGTATACTTAAATATCTAATTCTGTGGATGATGCAAAAGGATTTTTAAGACATACACACAATGTAGCAGATATAACAGAAAGAATAGTAGCCTTGTACCTTTCTGCAGAATTATATGAAGGCTAAACAAGTAATTTAAAGTAGACTTTTGATTCTGTACTTAAGTGGTTGAATTGAGCCAATAATTAATGTAGATGGAGAGGACAGTATTCAGCTGTATGTATCTAGGAGTCTAATGTCATACTAGGCAATTTGTAATCTACTACTTGGCCTCCATCTGCTGGCCAACCGTGTGTGGACTTTATCATCTGAAACATGATCCTCTTGATCATCTGAAACAGAACTAGGTACTTTAGAAGGAACTGGATCTGGCCTCAGATTTTCATGGACTAAAGAGATTCAGACTCTCATAAAGAGAGTTTAGATACATTAATCACTTGTGAAAACCTAATGTATACACCTACGTGTAGATATCTCATCCATAGACTGCAATCCACAGTTGTAGTTTCAGTGTCAATCAGAAGCCAATATTTCTTTAAAAACTGGTTAAGAACTGAGATGAGATTCATTTCACCTCAGTGTAGACATCTAAAGGAGATCAGAAGAATCAATCTCCAGAATTGATTCAGTTACTCTCATGAGAGCCTCTGGTCCCATTTGAGATGACAAGGGGTGAAATATTTAATCTGAAAGAGAGTAGATTCAGATTAGATATAAGGACAAAATTATTCACTATGATGATGGTGAGGCACTGAAACAGATTGCCCTGAGAAGTCATGGGTGCCCCATCTCTGGAGGTGTTCAAGACCATGTTGGATGAGGTTTTGAGCAACCTGATTTAATGCTAAGAGTCCTTGCCCATGGCAGAGGGGTTGGATGAACTTTAGGGTCTATTCGAACTCATGGCTGCTTCAGGCCTTTGGTCCCCTATCTGTCCGATGTCATATTTAGCAGTCATGAATGAATATTTTAGATGCTCTAGGGTGTCATCATGGCACTTGGTATAATTTTTTGCATAAATATAGGCCACTTTCTTTCTCAAATTCCGGGTCCTGCAGGAGACTATAGATGTGCAAAAATAGGGCAAGACATGTTCACTTTTAGCCTATGCATTCCAAACTGCTAAAGACAGTTATAGACAGAGACCAAAATGAGAAGACAAGCTGTTGAGTTTTCAGAGAAAATGCACAATGGTTTGCAGGTGAGAAAATCACTTATTCCATAGTGTTCTTAGAGTTTCTAAAGACCTTTGAATGGAAAACTGATGCTATTCATTGTGCATGCATTACAGATTTACAATTAGGCTAGTAATTTTTCTAGCACAGAAAAATATCACCAAGGTAATTCATGTTTCAAAGGAGGCACAAGAAACACTGCAAGAGTCATCAGTGAGATAATGTGTCTTTAGGATGAGGGGAGAGAAATATCTGTCATCCTATGGGTGGAGATTGTTTGTTCTATATAACTTAGATATTCCAAGATATTTGTATTGAGCTCTTAAAACAGAGTTAACAGTGATATTTGCAAAAATGTGATTTTGTCGTAGTTGCAGGATTTTTTCTGCTTGAAAACTAGTTTAATACTTTTTGTGCATGTTTGCTTTTTCATCAGCCTGAGGAAAAAAAAAAATAAAGAAGCTGAGACAGAACTATATAGGGTCACACAGTACCAATACTAAATCTGTTTGTACAGATCTGGGTTATAGTTACTGTAGTTCTTCTGAAGCTAACTTCTCAGTTTAATCAAAGATTATATGAAAACACCAGGATAATAATTTTGAAGTAAGAGATGTGCATGTGTCATCCAAAGTAATGCCTAAATTGTTCTGTTGGGCTATAATTTCTTAGCAGCAGTTCTCCCATTCTGCAAACCTCTTATTTATAAGGGAATTAAACAGCATCATCAGATGACTTAACTGACTGAAATTGTAGTATGAGGAAAAAGTGGGAGTGAAGTGCCAGACTATCAATTGAAACATTACTCTAACAATGTCCAAGATAATCAGAGAACAAAAAAAGTACATACTCCCAATTCAATTAGGAAAAAAACCCTCGTCCATTATCATGGGTAAATTAGGCTAGAAATCTCCACTGGAGATTATTTGAAATTGGAAATTTTTATTTGTTTGGTTTGGGTGGTGTTCATTATTAGACTGACAGAGAGATATTTCTTCTTAATTTATTTCTCTTTTCACTTGCCTTTCATAATATTGGAGCATTAAGGGACAGAATTACAAAGGTATTTAGTCTCCTCACTTTAGTTAGATTACTAGATACCAGAGACATCTAACATCTTCTATGTTCCATCCCTAAAAGCTCAATGTTTTGATAGTTCTATATAATGTTAATTATTGTGCAGAAGAACAGCCCATGGCCAAAAATGAGACTCATAAAAAAATGAGAAACCAACACCATAACTCATGCTCTGAGCAACACTATACTCCACAGTTAAGAGCAGACAGCAACAGTAGAAAAATACAATATTTGCTTTATGGGCGTATTTTGAGTTTATTTCACATAACTTTAGAAACAAGGCTCTGATTCAATAATCTAACTACAGGTAACTTCAGGGCTCTTCATGACACTTTTGAGGTAACCGACCTTCAACTGTTTCTCCAAAAAGGGATGGATCTCTTACAGACAGGTCCAGTGTCATATATGCCAGTTTTGGGGTATATGGCTCTGGTAACCTAGGGGTATCTTTCCTGAGGAAATTAAGTTTAACTTCAAGTGCCTGAGTGTAATATTTTCTTTATTATAGATCTGGCCTTAGGAATATCAAAATACTTGTGTTGGGCAACTAAGATTTGGGTTAGCAAAACAGCCATGGTGCAAGTAAAGGAGGAATCAGGGCTTTTAAGGGGGTGTCTACCAGAAACTGAAGTCATTGCCCTTATTGCTTCCAACACCTTGGTAGAAGCAGGCAGCAAACACCGATATCCCGCCTCACCTCCCACCTAGGCTCTTGTCCTCATCCCCTCTTAATTTTGCCTGAAGTTATTCAGCCCTGCCCCCCACCACAATCCCTGTTATAAAACAAACAGAAAATAAAACAAAACTTCACAAACCCCAAATCTATATTTCTGCAAAATTGTGAGCTGACTCTGCTCTGTTATGCAGTATAATGACAAAATAACTTGGATTCTCTAACAAAATGTACCCTTACTGGTGTAAAATTGACAGCCTAAGATACATCTATGGCAACTAATACTATAAAATCTGGACACTTCACATAGTTTATGATATCCCACAGAGGTAAAGAAGGAAGAATTATTTGACAATTGGGAGTAAGAAGCACAGAAAGGCAAAATGAGTTATCTAGGATAATAGAAAACACCTGTGACAGAGAAGGAAGCTAAACCTGGGTCCCATAATTTCCAGGCTTATGTTTTAGCCACTAGATAATCCTTCCTGCTCATTGAAATCTTGGTGTTCTTATTGATTCTGCATGTTTTTAATGTGAGATTTTCAGAAATAGACAATTAAGATGGTAGCTGAAGTGTTTCTCCATTGAACTGAGAAAAAAAAAAAAGTTTTGGCAAAGAAGCCACTACTACAGGAATGAGAACAAGATGTTCTTCACAGATTAATCCTGATCTAAGTAAAAGCCCAAACTCACTTTTTTTTTTTTGCGCTCTGCACACACTCACTACACAAGAAACATGGGACTCTAGTAAAAACTGGAATATTTATGTTATTCAGTACATTTTACAAGTCATCAATATTTTCAAGCAGTACTGCTGTGGGTATCAATTAGCAGCAGTCTAGCTTTTATATTAGTTCCTTCTCAAAAGAGAGTAGCAGGAGACTGATTTGCCTTAGCAGAAGCATATAATATCTTCTAACCTTTATCCGCTAAGATAGCAGTGCAAGAATCTCCATCTCTCAGCCCTGTATGGCTGTCTAGGGGGCACAGGGTCATTCTAAATAGATACCTTGGCTGGGCTGCTGAATGAAGCCCTAGGTCCCTTCTCAGGGTCTATTGACCAGTAAGATCAAAGTTTCTTTAACAAGTAAAGCAAACACCTCCAAGTAGTATCTTCAAGTGAGAACCCAAGACTGGGCCTCTGGAGATACAGAATCCAACCTTCCCTGCTTGAGCATTGAATCAGGTACAGCTCAGGGTTATGTTCAGTTGTATTTGGACTGAAACTCCACAATCTCTCTGGTGAACCTGTTCCGGTGCTTGAAAAAAGAAAAAAAAGTCTTGTATTTAAATGGAGTTTCTTGTATTCCAGTTTGTATCTATTTCCTCATGGCCTGCCTCTGGGCACTGCTGAGAAAAGTCTCGCTCCACCTTCTTTACTCCTTCCTCCGCTGCCAACCCCCATTAAGCAATTCCACACAACCATAAGATCCCCCAGTATGCACTGATGCATGGGATTGTTCCTTCTCATGTGCTGGACTTTGCATTTCTCTTTGCTGAACTCTCTGAATTTTCTGTTCTCCCATTTTTACAGTGTGTTGAGGGGCTTTTAAGCAGTAATATAATTGTATGGTCCATCAAGGACTCCTCCCAGTTTTGTCCGATCTGCAAGTTGGTTGTGGATGCACTTTTCCCCGTCATCCAGGTCACAAATGAAGATGTTAAACAGTACTGGCCTAAACAGCACACCGCCAGGGACTGGTGCCCACTTAATTTCATTTTTATATTCTTTTTTTAAGTCTAGCTATTTGAAATTTAGATGTTTCATCAAGGAATCTGTCCAAGTTTGCCATAAAGCAATAGGACAGGCAGTGTCAGAGAAAGATTTGTGTCATCCCAAAAGAGAGTTACCTTCCCCTTACAGTTATTTCTTTATATTGACTGCAGCTGAAGCCTTGATTACTATGGTTAGACAGCTGGTTTTTAGAAGCTGTAGGTAGGTTAGGTGAATGTCACAATTCCTTAAAAAATTAAACTGAGCTATCACTTGAAGAAGAGATTGCAAGAGTGTCCACATCAAAGTGTCTGAGGGACATAAACACTCATCAGCGTTTTCCTCTGATTTGGAGTCCAGTAATCAGAGTCCACTTTGACTGGATTTCCACATAGAGCTTGAAAAGACTTCCTAAGAAGACTTCTTTCAAATGAACATATTTCTCTGACAATTTGCTAAAAAAAACCACAACCCTGTCGTCAAAGTCACCATCTCCTAGGAAAATGCATCTCAATGTATTCTGCTAGTCAAGGCAGAAAATATATAACGACTGCTCTGGGTAACTTGTTCCTTGGTTGTGCACCGACCATATCTTAAGTCAAGAATAAGCATTTGAAGTGCAACTTAATCCCTATGAGTTATCATTTGATGTGTGCTAATAAGGATTATGGCCAGCAACTCAAAGAACTGGGTTTTTTTTTTGTTCTAAAACACACTGCTTGACAGATTACGACAGGAAGGAAAATATAGCAAAACTCATTTGTGCCTTGCACTATGCGCAGTTTCATCACTAAATAAATAAGCCAAAAATAAAACAAAATGAAAAACAAAGTCCAACCAAAATGGAATTTGAGAACATCCCAGAGAAACACACTATGGAAAGTTGGATATATTTGAGATAAACAGCAGATGGCATTCTCAGGTGGTGGGAAAGATAAAAATGTGAATTTTAAAAATGTTAGGAGTTTTGTAACTACAGAAAAATATAACTGTTGGAATTCAGCAACAGATAGCTAAAAAGCTTGTTTGCAATTTTGGGAAGCACAGCCGCTTTACTGTCTTGATGTAAATCTGAAAGCGTCTCTGTGTCTTTAGACTAAATGCAATCCTCTGTCAGATAGCATAGCCACAAATATCCCCAGCCATGCACAGCTAAAGCAGTAGTAAAGGCTGTATTATTTCTGTGCAAAAAGTAAAATTGCATTGGGTTACTTTCACTTGGAATTATCTTAGTATAAAACAACAGAAGAGCAAAGTTAAGGTGTCCTTTCAAAGACCTATATTGAGACTGTCTCTGCAAGTACTTATTTTTCTTGACAAGAAGGTCATGGAGGTTTTGAGGTGCAGTATAAAGAAAACAAAGCTGTATAAGTTCCACAGATGGAACTCATTTTTTTTTTCTAGCTTTACCTCTCTTGTGCTACCAAACTGCATTCAGTGAGTCTATGATAACCTTATACAGGATTTAGGAATTTCAGTTTCATTTTTGGAGCAGTATGTACCCTGATGCCTTCTGGCTATCTTCTGCTATGTATTACCTCAACATGGTTAGACAGAGGAGAAAAAGATTGAATCGCAGAGAGTTATCTATGAGCAGTATTACATTGAGGTAAAAAATCTCCTGAATGTCTCTCTCTTGGGAAGAATGAAAATCTGAAAATATATCCAATATTTAATACATAAAGAGATCTGTTTTCTACTATCCCTTTGCTTTGAAAAATGCCATAACAAAAGAAAAAGGTAATCAGTGCCTGTGATTTGTCAAGATGAGCAGAGACAGAGAAAGCTGAAAAGAACAGAATGATAAAGGAATCTTTTTAATTAATATTTCTTGACCAGCTCAGGAAGAATGAAATGTCTAAGGAGGGGAGAATATGACTTCAGCTCATAGTCATAATTAAATCTAATTAATAAAGAAAAAACCCATGCAGAGGAACAATAAGATTCTTCATGAAAGTCCAAGGAATGATCAAAAAGAAAATGAGCCTGGAATAAAAGTTTTAAGTGTTTTCAGTTGTGTTTTGTCTCATCCATTTTTCTATAGGTCTATAGCTAAATAAAGTAGCCAGCAGGTTTTTGGAGCCCTTTGTGAAGTCCAAGAGGTGTAGTTGACGTTCTCCCCTCAGCCGGCAAGCCAGAATTACTATGGAATCAAAGGGAAGAAATGGGCATTCTAGTGCCAAATTTGCCTGTTCACACTGAAAGTATTTTTTATCATGAAGCAAATAATGCTCTAGAAATATTTTTTCTCCCATTGACTGTAAAAGAAATCCAGATATTTAACTGAGGTAAGGTAGCGGGCGTCCACATTTAAGCAGAAGAACCTCAAAGAAGTTTATATGGTTGGGATGCTTAGGCAGTGGTGGCCTAAGCAAGTTCTGTGAGGTCTGTCCCTATGAAAGATGAAAATCAGAAGGGCTGTGCCTGTGGAATAAAAGAGTTAGTAATAAAAAAATCAAAGCCTGAAGCTTCCTTTATGCAAGAAAACAGAAGATAAGCTAGATGTATTGAGGAGTGAGTTCAGAAAAGGGCAAGAGGGGATGCTGACAGAATGTAGAGAGATTCACATTGAGAAATATGCTTTTTCATTACTTTTATTATCATAGATGTCCATATTTCAGAGAACAAAAAAAAAAAATCCTTTCTCAGAGGGTCAGCAGTGAATACAGCAAAAATTTGGTCAGGACTTTTATTGCCCAATTATTAAAGAAGCTTGATAACTCTCAAGTGTCTTTGAGGAAAAATAAATAGGCAAAAGAAAGTCACAAAGGATTCATCTGTCTATGTGTTCTAATGTTTAACAGATGCTAATACTTACAGGAGTGTTATGAGAATTAATTAATGAGTGCTGGTGCAAGTAACCCAAAGAAGCTTTTTCCCATGCAATCAGCGTAGTAGGAAAGCCTCACTTCTGCCTTTGTTAGTTTTGTAGTAGATAAGTGAAATACTTTCTTGGGCATGAAGACAAGGAAAGGTCTTTTAAATACACTTACAATAAAGTCTGAATATAATTTAGTCATAACTGTGAATTGCAGGACATACATGATACATAAAAGATAAAACAGCTTCCAGTTTTTACTTTTCCTGATTTCCAGAGGACAAAATCAAGAGATTATCTGCCACTTACTACAAAGAGCAAAATAAAATAATGTGCCTTTTGATATCAATATTGTTTCATGTTTGATACCAGTGAGACTCTTCTGTTCTGTTCCTGGAAACAATGTGTCTTATTGGAGTCTCCTACTTGATGGGAGCCACTTTCCTATACCACAATACGAGGAGTAATTGGCAATGAACCTAATTTCACAGCTTTGATTCTACTTTGCGAATTTTGACAGATGAGACTCCCCTGTACATAGAAAAATAAACTGTGGGTATACAGAGGTAGCTGTGTATGTACGCATGACTCTCCTTATCACTTTCTGTCAACTCTAAAGACAGTCTGACACAGTATTAAGAGGTATCAACAACATTCATTCTATGTTTTGTTCAGTGCATAATACCTGTTTCCTACTCTTCTACTGAATTATCAGGCCCCGGTAGAAACTGAATGATCAAGAGGGCGATGAAGCATCAGCATCAATATGAGGCATTTTAGCCAAGCAGATGGCTGGACCAGTTTGCAGTAGAGTAAGCTAAGGCAGGCACCCATGCTTTGGATACAATCCAAATTTGGAATGTCTGTTTTGTGAAGCAATTAGGAGTAACTTTATTTGTTACATAAATTAATATTTAGGCTCCAGGGAACAATTGATATAATTGTTTCTGAACATTCTCCACTACCCTTTTTTATTCCCTTGATAAACGTTCATGAAGTCTCAGGGATGTTTTATACTGATCTAAGGAACTAATAAATTTTAAAGCTCGGTCAAACGATTCGCTAATTGTTACAATTGCAGAGAGATTTCTTTTGAGATGGAATATGTTATATATTTATAAATACATAAAATTATTTTTTTCCCAGTAGTGTTATTGTGTGACCTTTTAACTTTTTATTCACAGGATAAATATTCTCTTTATTATTAATAAATAACAAGAGTTGCTAAAGTCTTCTATGCAGTGACTTTTAATTCTCCTGTTGGCAAGAAGATCTCCTTGGAAACCCTTATTTATTTAGCTGCATGTAACCCTTTGGCCCTTCCTTCTATCTTTAGATCCCTAACAGTACCATTAGAAGCGGTTCAAAATTAAGCCTTCTGTAACAGAGCAAATTCTGATATTTTAAATGGAATCAAAATAACTGCAAAGGCTTATGATAAATTGTCACAGTCATACATGCATTGTGACAAGAAACTACTAATAAAAAAAATCATAGAAAATTAACCAAAAAAGAAAAGGTCTATCATAGAATGGTGTGAATTGGAAGTAACCTTAAAAATCATCCAGTTCCAACCCCCCTGCCATGGGCAGAGACACGTCCCACTGGATCAGATTGCTCAAGGCCCCATCCAAGCTGGCCTTGAACACCTCCAGGGATGCAGCATCCATGACTTCTCTGGGCAACCCATGCCAGTGCCTCACCACCCTCATTGTGAAGAATTTTCTCCTTATGCCTAGTCTAAATCTTCCCTCCTCCAATTTATAACCATTACCCCTCATCCTATCACAAGAAGCCTTTGTCAACAGTCCCTCTCCAGCTTTCTTGTAGCCCCTTCAGGTACTGGAAGGTCGCTATAAGGTCTTCTCTGAGCCTTTTCTTCTTCAGGCTGAACAACCCCAACTCTCTCAGCCTGTCCTCATAGGAAAGGTGTTCCAGCCCTCTGATCATCCTTGTAGCCTCCTCTGGACCTGTTCCAACAGGTCCTTCCTACGTTGATTCCAGAACTGGACACAATACTCCAGATGAGATCTCAAAATACGGGAATAGAGGAACAGAATCCCCTCCCTCGCCCTGCTGGCCACGCTTCTTTTGATGCAGCCCAGGATACGGTTGGTCTTCTGGGCTGTGAGTGTGCACTGCCTGCTTATGTCAAGCTTCTTGTCAGTCAGCACTCCCAAGCGATTTTATGATTCTATGATTTTGACAACTCAGCATTTCTCTGGAAGAAAAAAATTAAGTCATAAAAATCAGGCTGGGGTTGAGTAATTTTAGGAACTCAAGGAATAAATTGATTAAATATAAAAAAAATTATTTCAGTATGCATTTTGCATTTACAAGAGTAGATTTCGGAAGATGAGTTGCTGGGCAGCACTACAAAACACTGAGAGAAAATATTCTCATTGCAGTTCTTGCATACCTCCGCTGAGCATATTCTCATTTTGCATCCCTGCTTTCATATGAAAACATTACAAGTTACAGTGATTTACCATTATTTCCTGCCATACTCACAACTTATTTTTGAAATTCCCTATCATCTTACAATGGTGCATTTTTATTTATCTAAAAGCACTATCCAGGGGCCTTAATAACAATTAAGTTGCTTGAACATAAAGAAAAATGCAGTACTAGCCAAGAAGTTTTTATAATATGCTAGTCAATACAATTTTCAGTTGAGCTGAGGTACTTTAATAGCAATGTTACATCAGATAAAACATCCTCAAGGACAAAATAAAAAAAACCCCAAACATAAAGGGCTTTGGATTTTGAAAAGATGTCCATATAATTGATTTTTCCTTCCATTAGTCAGTCAGCTGAATATTTCCTTTAACCTCTGCTAATGTTGTGTCTTGTGTTGTTTGCTCTTTAAGGACAATATTTCTGCAAAGGGTTTGTAGGCAGTAAATGAGGAAAGTTAAAGGATATTTGTAAGCTTGCAGACCCCAATAAAATGCTGACAATAAAGAACAGTGTTAACAGCAGTGACAATGTTGAGTTCCTGCTCCAGTAAAAGGACTATTTCTGAATCTGCAGTTGTCAATGAAGCAATTAGTAATATGAGCTCTTCTGGTAAAGTATTTCTATAGATTGAAATCCCGTGGCCTGCGTAAAAATAAAGAGTCAGGAAGTCAGGGATCTAAAGAAAGTACAAGGATGCAGAAACTTCCGTATAGGATGCTGCTTGTTTATTATATAATTTCTCCCTATATTATTCAGACTAAGATCTTTGGTGGATGTATACTGTGTTTAAGCAACACCTACAGAGATTTTATCTTTTAGTTAATAGCTGTTATTATAATGAGAAGTTTGAAAATAGAATAGGTGGGCACATTAGTAGTTGGATAAAGAGATCATGAAAGTAAAAAGAAGAGAAAAAAAATAGAGTTTTTTCCAGAATAAAGAAAAATGCATTTTGCATTTGGATCAATGCACAGCACTGTAATTGATACAAAATAACTTATGTAGGTGTATTCTAGTAATTAGTCCCCTTTCTGCCTAACTTTTATTTGATAAAAATGTACTTTTATCACATAGCTTTGTCCAGCTGCAAGAATATTCTGATACTAACTGCACAGGCAGATGTTTTCAGTCTTCATAAATCTTGTTTTCCACTGGAATTCCTGCCAATTTAAAAATATTGTATAATTTAATGACTGATAATAATAATCTGTAACTGACATTCACATGGTCTCATAGTCTTATTTCAGGTTCAGGAGGCCCATAGTCCTGATGGGCATGAAAAGTAATGCAGAAGAAAGTGGTTGATGGGAATGCCCTGACACCTTTTGTGTATAGAAATATATGAAGTGCTTTTCTGTTTCCTGCTTTGTGCCAGCGAATGTCTCTTGCCTAATGACTTCTTCAATGTATGAAATGATGCAAAATCTGAGCTTTCACTTAATTCTCTTTTAACACCCCTAATTTCCAAGGATGACTACTCTGAATAACCACATCCAAAGCTTTCATCAAACCCTTGAATGAGACTGTAGTCAGTTCCTGCCTACAGTGACACAAGAAAATAATTCCAATTCAGTAAAATTCATGCAGCTTACCCTCCCTATTGATCTTTTTGATTCTTTTTCCTTTTAACTGAAAGAAAATGGCATGCCAAACTGACAGCAAATGTTTTGTTTCTGGGGTGCAGACAAGCTCCCTAGAATATAGAGCAGACTGACAGTTATCATTTCCTTTCCCTGCAGACCGAATAGATAATATTTCTCAGCATTTCTTGATGCTGCAATGATAAGCGAAAAACCACAGTAGACTGTTGATAGTGACAAAAAAAATCATAAGATTTAAGTAAGCCCCTATGAGTTATTATAATTTAAGTGGACAACACAGCAAACTGATAGGTTATCTTCAGAAAGCTGGTATTGTGTGCAGATGTGTTGAAGGAATCCAACTCACTTTAAAGTATGAATGTGGGCTGATCAGCAAAGAAGGCAATGATAGAATTTATTGTAAGCTGCCTTATCCAGATACCACAGTGGAAAATAATAATATTTTTGTTGCTTTGTACTGACTGATCACTAACAACAGTTAAACACCACTACTAGACTGATTTCTGGCCTTATCCTCTTCTCACAGATCAAATGAGATCTTTCCAGCACGTCACCTATAATCTCAGTTCAGTTCTGAAGCATACTGTATAGCTTACCTTTGGAGATTAGTTCTACTAAAAGGGAATATATTTGTCCATTAAGCCTATGAACAGTAGCTTTTGGCACCAGATTCTAGTATGGGACACATGAAACTATATTTTTTTTCTGATTTTGTATATATATTCATAGTTAATACAACTTTCACCAACCAACTTCTGGCATTTGGGCAGAATAGAGAAATCTGGAAGTGACTGCAGTTTTTATCTTTCTCTGTGATACTCTTCAAATTAACTTCAGAGCCTGTTCTGAATTATCTCATGTTTATTGCAGTGAATGAGGAGTATTGCAGAAAAGCCACATTCACTCCCCATCTGGTAACTAATATATATCCGCATTTTAACAACTGAGTCCCTGAGGGCCATTTAACAGCAGAAGTGAATATAACTTGTTCATGGCTCAGGATTTATACAGAAGTCACTGGATTGTATAATACTTTCTCTCTGTTGTTCCTCCTAATTTCACCCAGATGTGAGACCCCAAGGTTTAACCTACAAGGCTGAGACTTTTAAACTTACACATCCTGTTTTCCAGGGAGTTTCCTAACCCAAAGGCCGTAAGTGGGCTGTCTGACTTCTGCTGGCTTGCAGGTGCAATCACTGCAGTTCCCATATTAGGTTTTATTTCCAGACTGGCAGAGGTTTGTGCTGAAGGGTTGTCTGAACCTGTGAAAGGAACCATCTCAGCCTGTAATGCCCAAAATAATGAGTTTCCTGCAACTCTACTGCAAAACTGGAAGCTGCACTGATACATTCCCAATGCTTCAGACTAGCTCTGTAATTGCTAGAAATTCATTCTGGCGGGAATATTAATTCAGGGAAAAGTCAGTTTGTATATGCATGGTATATCTGGCCATGCTGAGGATTGCTAGGCATGCAGAATGTTTGCTGCAGGACTTTACCCTGCATGCCCAATACCAACACATTTGACACATATAGTAAGAGACAAGCAGAAATCTAATGCAATACACCCTCCAAAAAATTCAACATCTATAGGCAGGCTGCTTTTGCAGCCCGTTCATTATTTACCCCAGGAAAGGGTGGTAGGAGGAGATGGCTGTGATCTGAGTTAATTTTCCTGCTGGGCTGCCTGAAGTCTGTATAACAGAGGTTAAACACTCATAGACCAAGAAGAAACCTTTTCAGGAGACAATACATGGGGACTCTGATGGGGTAAAGCAAGCTGTAATACATGACACAGGTAGAGGTCAGCAAGGGGCAGTGGTTGTTGTGATCAATAGGTAGTCTTATTTCAATATAACATACATGCCTCTTGGGACACTACATGTTTTCCAAGGAAGGAAAATGGACTTGGGCATCTAATAGTTCTTCTGAATTTCAAAATATCAGAATTCTGTAATAACACTGGTTGCACTTACTGTCAACGATAATGCATCCTCAGAGCAGCATTTATGGTTCAGCAGGGAGCAGAAGGGAGGAAAAGTACACTGGAAAAGGAGCATCACACTGTATTTGAGTTGTGTCTGTTAAGCTTTGAGATCATAAACCTTGATGGATACAAATTCGTTATCTTTGCTTAATATTTATTATAATTTTGCCTGCCTGTGTTTGGAAGAAGTGAGTGGTTGAAAAGATTTTTCTTGAAAATATGCCCAGTTGTTCCGGAGCTTCTTTTAAATGTCACTTTATTCTTTGCAAAATCCCGTTTTGGGTAATTTTCTCTCAGCAACAGCATGGTAGTGAGTCATAGAAGAATGAAGCGGTGACATCTGATGCACTGTTAAGCCTGAACCTTGATTTTGAACTTAAGCTTTATTTTATATTTTTTTTCCTCCAACATCAGGCTCTGTTTTTTACTTTTAGGCGATTTTTTTCATATCTCTCTGCTCCTTTTCCTCTACATTGCCAGGCTTGAATTTTCAGCAATTGATCAACATGTGTCAATGGACTAGAGTGAGAGATTCTCTGCCACACTGGGAGGACACTATCAAATGAGTTTGTGCTAAGCCTGAGCCTACTATAAACTTTCCAGTGTTGATCTGAATGATGGAATTGTAAATGCCTGTTTAACTGGAAAATGCAGAGGTTATGAGCCCCGAGAAAATCAGAGTTGAAAGCTACACACAAAAAAAATTGCAGAAATGGTTTGAATCCCAATTCATGGGGAGTTTCAATAGTACTAAAACCAGATACAAGTTACTACACCCTTGAGAAGGAAATCAAATTGGTGTAACAGAGAAATAACTTGCTAGATAGTAGCATAAGAAGAAAAACTTTGAAGTTGAAACTTTACTAGGATAAGGGTAAACGGTGTAATCCTGCAAGAAAAAAGGACACATTCCCTTCTGGGCTGTAGTGATGGGATTGCTGCATGAAAGCCTAAGGTGACAACTATGCTCCAATACTCAGCTGCAGCCTTGTTTACAGAGCATTGCATATAAAAGGAGATGAAAGATCTAGAAAACAACACTATTAAGGAGGAAATAGATTTGCTTTATGAGAAAATGGAATCTTAATTCAGTTGCCAAAGCATGGCTCTTTAGGGAAACTGGGGATGCCTTGCATTATTATTAGCATTTGCAAAGGGCAGGCTCATATGAGGGAGGTGGGCGTAGAGAAGTCAGTTCTATCAGAGATCAAGACACAATGAAGGGTCTTCTAGAGAATAAGATGCACATGGTACATCACACCTACATTGCAGTGTGATTGAAAGGGCCTGGGAGCACATCTACTGCTGCTGTGACAGAGCATTTGTGCGTAAAATGCGCTGTTCTGCTTCTCAGAAATGATCTCAAGTCACTGAATAATAGATGCTTTCAAGAGGAGTTATCACATTCTGGTGGATCTGGGGCAACATGAAAGTGTTGTTTCTAGGAGCAAGGAGAGATCTTAACATTACACTGCTTTTCAGAAACATTATTGGAAATGCTGTGCTCGAGCTCTTGGTAAACTTCATCAGTAACCTAGAATGGTGGCTCTAAATTTCATCATAATATGGTCACTGATCTGTGCTTCTTTTACAGAGACACAATGCCCAGAATTAAATTGGTGTGTTGTGTAGCCACCATTTCTTGAAAGAACTAATTTTCAGGAGGTTTCCCTGAGGTTTTTCTCTTTCCTCACATGCATTTTAAATTATGAATAGAGTCAAATATATTTAGCTAAAACTATCTGGATTTGGAAACTAATGTAAGCTTACACATCTGTAGCTTTAAAAACCTACACCAGTAGCAAGTAAAGAGGTGCCTGAATAGGGCAGTGTTAACAACACTGTCAGTTTAAGGTGAAAAAGGAGATATGATGTCTGTCTGTAAAAATGAAAAACAGCTTATGAAACGGGGACATGTCCTACAAGTGCTTTCTGTAGCCATCATTTTCACACTTATATGCTTTAATACATTCCTATAAACCTCTAATAAACAAAGATAAATAACAAAAGAATAAAAATTGCAAAACAAAAGAGAGGACATAAACCCCAAAAAATCACAACAACAATAGAAATCACTCCAGAGAGATGTTCCTGTTATGACTCAGTTGGCAGGGCTGGGAGCTGTTTAGGCAAGATGCTTCTGGAACATCTTCTTCTTTTCTTTACTTTTTCCATGCGACTTCCAGCAATGTTGTTACTTGATAGCTGAGTAAAAGGTGACCATATCAGCATTAACCAGAGTACTTCTTTCATTGGTACTGCTGCTTCTCTGTTTTTATTTTTGTTTAAGAGAGTGTTAGATGATTACAAGCTGGAAAAAATAGTTGTAAATTATTTACCTTCCTATAAACTGTTAAAAGGGCAAATCTAATACTACACAAAGCAAAGAAAGTATGCAAGAGAAGAGAAGCTTCTGAAGTGTTGCTTTTTGTGTCTGGAGGTACACAGGGGAATCAACGTGGCTGATTCTTCCTCTTGGGCTCAAAACTAAAGTTATCACTCTAAAACTCCAGTGACTGTAAAGGGCAAGAGGGATGTAAGGACACAGTATGTGTGGGTGAGCTTCCTGTGACTACAGAAAACAGATATTTGTGAATCTCATTCTTCTTCTGTTTTTCAATCAGAGAACTTGAGAAAATGTGCTTTTCTCCATTTCAGGAGGAGTTCAAAAAGGGGGCAAAAGAAAAGTTTCTTCAAATTCCTCATATATCATCTAAAATCAATCTTCCTTAGAGTTGGAACTCAGCCATGGCTTGTTTCCAGGGTGTATACTCAAAAAAAGAAAGAAAAAAACATGACATTAGAGATGCATGGGACCTAGATATATCTGATGGACAGATCACACAAAAAGGGGTCTGGAGTTATTTTGATATTGAAGTTGGATTTGTCTTATGACTTTCAGGTGTTGCTGCCATCGAGGTCATGAAGTAAGAATAGCGTGATCGGTGTAGATTAGGTTGTCTATAGGATATTGTAGGTAAGCAAGGTGTTATGACAAGTTTGGAAATATGAGAGAGAGGTCTGGGAAGATTGTGATGTCAGAATGTTGAGCGTGGGGTTGAGACAGTGGACTCAGGAAACAAAGTGACAAAGGCACTTAGTTCTTGTTTGAGAAGGTGGAAAGGTGCCATGAGAAATCAGGAGAGGTTCTGAAAGATTTTTTTTTGTCATTTGTTTCAAAAAGACAAAAAACTGTGAGGGGATAGAAGCAAAAATGAATGAATTGACACTGCTGCTTCTCCCAACATGTTTGCAGTGAATGACAGGGAGCACATACCTATAAACAAACTATTGACTACTCACATGTTTTTCATGACTGACTGAAGCTCACTTTCCTTTTCCAATATTTATGACTTTGTAAGGCAACTGACCTGTATCTTCAGCTCAGAATGCAAACTGTGTTCATTGTGACCCAACACAGATGGGATTTTGCTTCAGGCACTCATATTTAATTACTGTCTCTCCATTCCCCTTCCTCTCAATTTCTAGCTGCTGCTCCAGAAGGAATTGGTGTATGGTGGGTCCTGTGCCACAGCATTAATTCTGTGTTTTCTTAGACACTGTAAAGTGTCTCAAATTGCACTACAAGTCAACTGAATGCAGGCCTAGACACCCATCTTAGAGTGAGATGAGTTGTTCACTAGGATTTGTTCATTAATGTGTCTAGATCTCTTCTGACTAAAAGCAGAGTCATAGAATTATAGCATCATAGAATGGTTTGAGTTGGAAGAAATCTTAAAAATCATCTAATTTCAATACCCGTGCCATGGGCAGGGACATCCAACATGGCCTTGAGCACTTCCAGGGGTGGGGCAGCCACAACTTCCCTGGACAACCTGTGCCAGAGTTTCACCACCCTCATTGTGAAGAAGTTCCTCCTCATGTCTAGTCTAAATCTTCCCTCCTCCAATTTATAGCCATTCCCTCTCATCCTATCACTACATGTTGTTGTAAAAAGTCCCTCCCTAGGTTTCTTGTAGCCCACTTCAGGTACTGGAAAGTCACTATCAGGTCTCCACAGGGTCTTCCCTTCTCCAGGCTGAACAACCCCAACTGTCTCAGCCTGTCCTCATATGGGAGGTGCTCCTGCCCTCTGATTATCTTTGTAGCCCTCCTCTGGGTCCATTCCAACAGCTCCATATCCTTCTTATGTTGAGGATTCCAGAACTGGACACAATACTCCAGGTGGGGTCTCACAAGAGGGGAAGAGAGGGGCAGATAGATCACATCCATTGGCTTTCCTGTGTCCACTGCTGTGGTTATCCCATCATAGAAAGCCGCTAGGATGGTCATACAGGACTTGTATGACCGGTGAAGCCATGCTGGCTGCCACTAATCACCTCCTCATCCTCCATGTGCTTTAGCATAACTTCTAGGAGGATCTGTTCCATGATCTTTCCAGGCACAGAGGTGAGGCAGACAGGTCGGTAGTTCCCAGGGCCATCTTTTTTACCCTTTTTAAAAATGGGCATAGCATTACCCTTCTTCCAGTCACCAGGGACTTCTCTTGATTGCCATGACTTTTCAAAGAGCATGCAGAGTGGTTTGGCAATCACATCTGCCAATTCCCTCAGGACTCTGGGATGCATCTCATCAGGTCTCATAGACTTATATATGTTTTGGTTCTTCAGGTGATCAAGAACCTAATCCTCCCCTATGGTGGGAGGGGCTTTACTCCCCTGCTCCCCATCTTCTTGTCCATTGACCCAAGAGGTGTGAGGTGAAGACTAAGGCAAAAAATTTGTTGAGTACCTCAGCCTTCTCTTTATCTGTTGATATGAGGTCACCATTTCCATCCATCTGTGGGGGTATGCTTTTTTTTAACCTCTATTTTCTGATTGACATACCTGTGAAGCCCTTCTTGTTAGTCTTCACTTCCCTTGCCAAGTCCAGCTCCAGTGCCTTGGCTTTCCTGACCCCATCGCTACACTACTGGGCAGCGTCCCCATAGTCTTCCCAGGTTCCCAGACCCTGCTGGTACTGCCTATGCAGTTCCCTCTTGCTCTCCATTTTGACCAGCAGATCTTGGATCAACCACTCTGGTCTCTTCCATTCTCTGTCTGATTTCTTCTATGTATATACACACAGATACTAAAATTTGCGTATCTCGATCTCAAGTTAGTCTCCACACCAAAGTCTCAGTTAAGTTGTCTGAAAATTAGATACTTGGCAATCACTCACTTTTCTGATGAGGCAGGGGTCTCCTAGAGGTCCTGTGATATTTCTGCCAGCCTTATGAAGTGGTTTTGGCTACCTCAAAGTGATTCAAATGATAATGAATGCATATATATGACATTTACATAAAGAAACTAATGGCTGTAGACCAGCTTGCATGCTTCTGTAAGAGTGCAAATGCTGAAGGTTTTGTACTTCAATGGGAGTATGACACTTCTGAAAACACAGAGCCCCTAACAGCTTTCAGAAATATCTTTTCAGGAAAACAGATCTCCAGCAGATATGTAAAAGTGTCATTGAATGCGTCCATTTATTGTTTTAGGGTCAAACAATATTCCTTAGGAGGGTATATGAAGATGGATAGGTGGCTATTGGCTGTTGTGGATATTTTTGTAAAGGGAAGGAACAATCCTTTTAAGGACACTTTTCCCAGGAAGAGTGTTTCTGTCAAAATCATGATGAAAGCTGAGAATGATTTCTCTGCCCAAAGTGAAAAAGACATCCAATCTGTCACATTAGACATTCACCTGTCTTCATAGTATGGGCATTTTGAATGAGTAGTAATGAATCAAATCCACTTGATAATGAACAACTCATTTACACTTCATCAAGCCTGTTTCTCCACCCTACTACAAATGAATAGGTTTTCACAGTAACAACTCACACAGAGAATGTGTTTCAATCACAACTGGAGACTAGCACAGCTTTTTATTGATCCAGGAGTTGCATGTGAGACTATATGTCATGTAAGAGTTTTAATGAAAATATCAGAACTGCTGTCACTCTGAATAGCACCAAAGGTCGGTTTGCTGATCTCTAATCAAAGTTTTTGGGTATGTTTCAATGACAAGGCCAGTAATTCAGAGTGAAAGTTCTCCACAGGGGCCAATGTCATATCAATCTTATTTAACATCTACTTAAATGTTATTCCCACTATCTGTAATCAGTACACAAGTTCAGCTATGCAGACAGACTACATCTCGGGCCTCTTTACTCCTTGATCATGTCTGTGAATTATTACTGTCATTTTCATCCAACTTTTTTCTTTGCCCTTACTCTTGTCTGTCTTGAGACATTTACTGTGTCATATTGAATTTAGTTTTAATCCTAGCTAAAGAAAAAAAATGCAAGTTTTATTTGTGAAATGCCTCACACAATTTCAGGACACCAAAAGAGAAGATCAGCATTTGCTTTCTGGGAATGATACGTTTGTATGAAAACAACTCATCACTTTCACGTTTGCTTCGCATCCTTCCCCCTATGATTATCAAGAAAAGTGAGATTTCATCATAAATTTGTTCACTAGGGAGTTGACTTGATAAATTCATTTTAGGAGGATGTTTTTCCAAGTATAAATATTAATATGGAAAGAAGCATGAAGTTATTTGCTGGAGGAGATCTATTTGTTGGCACTGCAAAGTGGAAGGAAAAAAGTATGGGAATTGTGGTTTTCTTGCACAAGTAAAGGCAAGAAATTTGTTAGGTGTGTGGTACAAAAGAAACTTTGAAGTGTCTAAGATGGAGTGATTTAAAAACTACTTGTTTATCTGCACCTGTGGCTTTTACTCAGGAGCATACTTTATGAAATTTACTTTAAAATTTGAGTTATTGCCTAGATTGATATAGTTAACAAGAACCCTTTCATTACATTAAACATTCTGATAAATGTCACTGCTACACTGGTGTCTTATTCAATGTGTATCAGACTAATATAACAAAAGAATTTCAAGTAAATATTGAAAGCTAAATCTTGACCCTAGAGCTAACATGGCCTAATCCACAACTTCAGGGCAAATATAACTCTTCCCTCTTTTTTTTTTCAAGGAAGACTATTATTCTTAAAGAAGTATATTTAATGGGTTTTTTTTTTTAACTTCCATGCTTTCAGTGCTTGGAAGGCAAATGTATAGTCTGCCAAAAAAAATGAACCAAACAGGATAAAAAATCATTTACCAATGACCGTTTATGTGTAATAACTATTCCGCACTATAAATTGTCTCAACTCTACTATTCTAGCCAAACTTTGCATAGGATGTACTCTAATCCTTAACAAGAGTGCGAATCCAAGTGAATAACTTTATTATTATAAGAAGTGTTGATTTTATTCAAACTTTGCTATAACAAGTTCACAGGAAATCTGTTAAAGCTGCATTTATATTCAAAACACTTATTTTTAGAGTTCTGTCAGTCTAAAAAATTGTCGTTCCGCAGTAGTCATGCAATGTTCAGTTCACCTTACCTAATTTTGGAAAACCATAATTCAAACAACAACATCTGAGCAGGTCACTGAGCCCTCTTCATAGGCAGTAGTGAAAACCAGGCATTTTCAGAGTGTGATTCACAAAATGAGTCTCATCATGAGTTTTAACACACAAGAATACCTTTTATTGTTCCCTTCTTCCCTCTATTAAGTCCTTTCATTTTAGAGACAAACTCAGGTAGAGAACATATTAAGATGTCTCAGTTGTGGCAAATGGATCCTAATTCTCAATGATTTATGAAAGTTATTGGGAAGTGTTACATTTATAGGAACTAAACTTTCCTCAACAAGAGCTCCTGTATTTAGACAGCCAAGCAAAGTAATCACATGCAAGAAATAATGCTACTTCCTTCAGACATAGACTTATGACTATAATAAAGCCTAGTGGAAGAATTTTTATTTTCTTGGCTGTAGAAGCACATTTGTATAGAAAACAAGGATCAGTCTGCAGACTGAATCTGTGGGTTCTGCAGCATGTCCATTTTTGAATTGTGATATAGTTTGCACAGTGAGGCTATTAACCAGACTAAGAATGTAATTTATAGCATTCAAGTTATATATTTCAAAAGTCGACATTCTATAGCAAATTTTACAACAGGAAAATAAAACGAAAAGGAAAAAGGGGAAAAGAAAAATGAAAAAAAAGTAAAAAAGAAGAATATCCTCTCTGTATTATATGAAATGCCAAGAAAATTAGGAAAATAGGTTAAGAACCAAACCATAATCATCTACTTCAGCAGTTAAGAATGATATGGAAATAAAAATTTAGCTAATGGCTTATTTAAATTAGGTAAGTCAAAACTAAAGGTATGGTTTATTTTTAAATGCTGGTGTTTTAAAAGCAGCTGAATTTCAAATGCCCAAATAATTTCAAACATTCACAAATATGAAGCTTCAGACTAAGTCTTAAAAATGTAGTGGTATTCATTTAAAATTCTTCCAGGAGTCTTATCAACCAAAAACAGAGGTGAATTCAATTTGGCTGTGAAAACCAAAAAAGGAAAAAAAGAAGCAGTGTAATTTGGGAATTTTTCTTAGGACTTATGAGAAGTCAGATAAAATAATAATGTTGAAGGGCTCAAATAAAGACATATCTAAAAATCAGTTTGTTATTGACAGCCAAGGACAAGCCAAGAGACAAGATGGGGACCTGGTAGAAAGTGTCACACAAGTGACCATGGTCAGATCCATCTGGATCCACATGCCTTGGCCCTTGTGAGTAAATGGTTCTGAGGGAATGAGTGGATGAATGAGTGTATTTACCCCAGTCAAGATAGGTAAATATATGAATATAGTCGAAGAATTAATTCTGTTAAGATAAAGAAAATAAATGTTATGCAAACTGTGAGCATTGGAGATACAGCTTGTCTCTGTGGCAGTCATATAAGTTTCTAACTGAGTCTTTTTGTCATATACATTAGCCTTCTGTACCCACTTTTTTATCCAAATTCACAAAATTGTGAGTTTGCCAGAATGAAGGTTTGAAAAATATTACCGGAATATTCCTACAAAAGCACTCCCTTGTGCCAGAATAACAGTGCTGCGTTTATAATTTGGTTTTAGTATCAAACAAGCACACACTTCTCAAGTGTCACCATTTCCAGAAGCTGTGGTTAACCAGGAGCAGCTCTGACTTGCCTTCAGATTGGGGATTCTTGGTTTTGAATATCAGAGATGACATTCACACTTTGTATCTCTGGGAATTTTACTATGGAGTAGCTCCATCCTGGTCCAATGGACTGAATGTGTTTTAGCAGCTAGAGGAGATCTTTTGGCTTAATTTCATCAAAGAAATGAAGAAATTTGTTTTGTATGCTTTGAGACCAGCCTATGTTGCAAAACAAAGCGTGGTAAGGTCTTTATTTGTGAATAAAGATCCACTCTGAAACAATGCTCATCACCCTAAATGCAATGCTATCGTAGATGCACCTGGGATGATCTTATACTATCCTAAAGGTCTTGATCTTTTGTTTAGCTTTTACACTTGTTCATTTTAACAGCGATCTAACAGACTATACAGCATAAATAGTACAGAACATTGACAGCCTTCTTTACTCTATTTCATTGCATCTTTTTCATATAAACTCCAATTTAACAGGACTTTGTGACCTCTTGGGCTGAGAATTTGGAAGGACACCTAACAAGAATCCTGGTGGCAGTGACTCCACCCTATATGAAGAAATGAAAACAAAGTAACAAAGCTATTTCCAAAAGCTATCTTGCAATTATTATGCCTTGGGTTTGCCCTTGTAACCTAACTAGAGAAATGTATTCACATATTTTTTCTGAATTAGTCTAATCACATTTAAGTTTTTCAGGTAGTCTCTCATAATAGCTTTCAGTGATCTACAGCTGCAATTCCAAACAATTTATCAATTAGTACTTCAATTATATTGAGAATTTAACCTAGGTTATTCCAGCATTTTTAATTATAATATAAAATCTTTTGACTCTCTGCAGTAATATTAGCAGAACATTAATGTGGAGTAATATATTTTCAAGAAATTTTTAAAGAAATAATAAAAAATGTGTATGTATATGTATATGTATATGTATATATTTTTATTATTTTTTCCAAATTTCTAATGATTCGTGGTTAACTTAATAGTGACAACTCTTGTTTTTGTCTCTCAGGGAGATGCCAGAACATGTCTATATAATTTAACTCTATCCTGGCCTAGAAAATTCTAGTTTTATATGATCAGTATGGAATTTTATATGATCAGTCAGAAATGATTAGGAGATCTTGATTAAGTTTATATGCCAATAATTTATTTCTGTATTTACTGTTCTCTCAATTTACCTGCAGATTATGTTTTCTGATGTTTTAAAATTGCATAAAGAGTTAAAAATGTATTTTTTAAAAAAATTGTTGAGCCTCATATTTGCAATTAAAATTTCAGCCAAATATACCCTTCAATTAGGTGGGTTCTACTGATAAGTCATGTGAGTATCAGTATCTGCCTGAATATACTACCCTATGCAGTATATTCAAGGTCTAATTAAAGACAAAGAGACCTCAGCCAATGATTGCTGAAATTAATGGAAAGACAGGCTAAAAGAGGAGCCAAAATAGTACTTCAAAATATGAAGTAAAAGCTGGACGGCATTCAGATACTGAAGTTTAAAGAGAGAAAAAAAAATCACCTTTAGAAACTCTATTTAACTTGCAGAGAAACAGACAGACATCTAAAACACTGTGAGTTCCTGCCCTCACGGGAACTGGGCTCACATATTTATGGATGTATTTGCCTCTTAAAATTATGTGGGATTCCTTGAGTGGGATTCAGCTGCCTAAACTTAAAGTCAGCTGAGTTGCCATTAAATCCAGCTTGTAGCATTAGTTGAGGGGATACTACAACCCACTTCTTGGGCAATAGGAGTGTTAGGAAATCATTCACCGAGGAAAAGGGAGACCATTAAATCCCAGAACATTCTGAAGGTCCCTCAACTTGAGAGAGAGCAGGAAAACTGCTCACTTTTCCTTCTGAGGATGTGAATACATTAATGTTGGGAGGAGGAAAATTGCTGCCCAAGGAAAGTTTGCCTATGTGGAAGAAAGAGAGGAAGGAAATATGAGAGGATGGAGAGAAGGGAGGAAAGAAAAGGCAGGGAGGGAAGACATCGGCTCTGCCTAGACACTACATTTGTAAAGCACCAACTGTTTAAGACTCAGACATTTTGACAGCATTTCTGTCTCAGCTAAGCAAAATATACCTCTTCTCATTTTTTATTTCTAATATTATTATTGATATTTTTCTCACATGTAATATCATATCCTACTTTAAATCTGTTTCTGTACTGCAGCCAGTTTTGGATTATTTCTTCTCTTCCTTTCTCCAGTGTTTATTTGTATCTGTCAGGTCAAAAATCATATCTTTTCTTATAATATATTCATGTCCTCTTGGTTTCTTTGCACTGTGCCACTATTCTCACTGGAGCTGACAGTATTTCCTAGTTTCACATAGGCAGTGATTATCCTTAACATATTGCTACTCTCTTCTCCAGATCATTAATGAAGAACTTCAGTAAAGACTAATCTTGTACACATCTCAGCTAAAATTATTCCTAAAGTTAAAATGCTGGGGTTTATCATCACTAATTCTGTAACCTCAGTTCTGAAAATAATAAATTATGTACTAAAATAATATAAACCCCCTCTCTGTCCATAATATCTATGACTGGTGAGTCATTCAACGTATTCATATAATGTGGCTGTATAGATGTTGTTGCAAACAGCAAGGTAGCTTCCACTGAGACCTCCTAAGAGCTACCAAAAGAAATTTTGATGATGAAGACACATGTAGGTCTTTCCTATCATCATTTCCTATAAAAGAATAAGAATTTTCAGATGCATTTCTCACTTATTTAGGAAAGTTGGAGTTTCAGACAAGGATTTGTGGATGTTGTTTAGACATGTGGGTTTTTTTAACTTGGTCCCAGAAATATTGTATGAGGGCCTTACCCTACATCACTGAACTCAATGGGAGTTGTAGTCTCTATTTAAAGAGTGTGTGCACAACTGCAAGCCTGTCTCAGTAAAAAAGAGCCTGAACTGCTTGCTAATTCCCATCTGGAATCTAAGTCAAAGACTATTGAATTCATGATTTTCCGGCTTTCGTCCTCATCATTACAAAGTTAGGTATCATTAAATGCATTTAATCACATTCATGTTGAAATCACTGATAGAGTTTTCCTTGAGGACAATTAACAGGAAATGTGAAGCATTTAAAAAAAAAAACTAGATAATGCTTCTTAACTTGGGTCATGATGCCTAGATAGATTTTTTTTCCCAATACTTTGAATGGTAAGTCCTCATCTTCTACAATATTTTCAATAACTTTCTGTATCACTTTTTTACTCTGATTCTCTCATGTCATGAAAAAAAGCTAGAATGATTTGCTGGCTTATTATGTTAAACTCTTCACAAATGTAGGTTACTTCGACGTAAGAGAACCCACCCAACACAGAGGAATTCTGCAAAAAAGCAACATATAAAAAGAAACTGCAGAAAAATGAAAATTACAATAATTAAATATATTGTATGCATATGTGTATATTTATGACATAATGAATACAACAAGAAAACGTGAGAACAGAAGTGAAATTTGATTTCTATTTAATATCGAAAGTCTACCCTTATTCCCTTGATTATACAGCATTTCGGCGCTGGGAAAAACATCCTCAAAGAGGATTATGATGCCCCAAAGCTAACCCTGTTTGCATTACTGCATGTCACTTAGGGAGCTTTGTTTCCAAGTTTTGACCTTAAAAGAGGCTTTTGCCTGGATGGCCTGACCTTTTTGTTATTGGTACAATAAGGATGTGCTACTAGTTTGACTTGTAAAAATAAACTCAACTCAATGATACCTTTTGGCACTTAAAACATTGTTGAGGCTGGAAGAGATAGATCCAGCAGCTGGGAGGTGAAAAGGACATGGGAGAGTTAGTCCTCTTGCAGCTTATGCAGAGGGGAGGTTGGACATATTATAGGGGTAGATAGTGAAATGTATTTTTTGTGAACTTCAACTCTGTTGAGCTCATCATTCTGCCACTGAAAGTTCGTTTGATTACGAAGGGATGCAGGCCAACCAAATGAGGGAAATAAAATTTTTAAAACCCCACATTTGTTCTGATGGAAGCTACTTTGCTCTGCCTGGGAAATATGTTTGTGTATTTTCTTACTATTTACATCTAATGCTGCTAAGTAAAGGTCAGTCTTTCACGTAAAAGGGAAAGTTTTATTTAAGATTAAGAATATGTAACACTGCAGTGTTGTGAGGATAGAAGAAGGATGTTGTTTTCCAGATATTACTACTACCGTTCACCATTTCTGTATACTGAAAGACAAATCAAATTAAGAGGACAAAAAACTAGAGCAGCTTAGATCTTCATAGAGTGAGGACATAAGGGACCCAACATGATTGCTCTGCTCATTGCTGCTAATTCTTAAATGATATCATATGCTCCAAAACCTCACAGAAATTACATTTCTGTACCTTCTGCGTGCATCTACAGACCAAGGGCCTCACAAAAACTCTTATGGTCTGATATAGTAGTCTATACACTCAAGGCAGATATAGGATGGAAAAGGGGAAAGCGAAAGGTCTGCTTAACATCACAGGGAAGGGTCAATAGGAAAGCTGAAGCAGAAAGCTGGAGCTGGTGAATATCCAGCCTTGTGCTCTGCACTTTGCAGCCTCTCCTCAACCAAGCAGGTCCATCCTCCCTCCTCTGCATCCTTCCCCAGGGCTCTGGAGGTGAATGGTATGACTCAGCTTAATGACTGACCCTGTTTCTCCCTTAAGCACTAACCCTCCCTGGTGCTGATACTCCTACGCTTTATTTTCCTACACAGCAGTACCAGCTTAGCATTTAATTTATTTCATTAGAAGAAAATTATTTTTTAATTATATTTCATTATTTCTCTTAATATTTTCAAGAGTGGTGCTGGCAGAGGCTCAGCGGAATCCAATCCCTTTTTCATTAGAGGATATCTCTTTGCATTCACCTCACACCTCCATTATGGGCTGTCACATGCTTCATGCGCATCGGTAATGTCCTGGGTAGGCACTCATAATATCTTGCTCATCTCCGCAGCAGAGGTGTAATTGAGGGTAAACACAAATCAGTGGTGTTTGCCCACTTGTAATGTGGGTATCGCAGGTCTCTCCCACCTTCTCCCTATGAAGCTGCGTGGCTTTTCCTAATTTAACAACAAACTGCTGCACCAAGGGGCAGAAGAGACTTACAGAATTCATGGCAGTTCCCTGGCACTTCTGCTGTCCTCTACCCATATCCAAGAGCCTTAGCAAGGGCTGAGTGTTTGTTTGCTCTTAATTAAGGCTTTCTAAAGGCATGGAATCCACACAGGCTTTAGCATTCAGAAACTTTTCAGGCTTTTATTTGAGTATAACGATGCATTTCTCTGTGATATTGTGTTTTCTAAGGTTTCGGAAGTCATAGAGAAAGAGCACATCTTTAGTATTTTTTTAACTTCTCTTTAGTCAGGCGTGATGTGTGACATTGCTGCTGAGATGGATATATTGTGTGTGCAACTCAAACTTTTGCTCCCTTAGGCAATCCTCTACTCTTTTTGAGTATAATTTTGAGTTATGAACTCCAGCTCCATGGCAGAATCTAGATCATCGCTCTTCTTTCAGGATAGCACAAAGTGGTACAGTTCTCATTTTGCACTTAAGGATTCAAACAGAGATTTCTTTACCAAATGAAATAAGTCCATTAGCTGTAAAAAAGCCCAAATAGTCAACTCACAGTTTACTACATGAATGTGGTTACTAGGGCTGCTACATAGCAGCCCTACCCAAAGAACAGTTTGCATATGATAAACAGAATGATTTAGACATCTGAATAAAGCACACAGGATAAAAGAATTGGGGACTATTTTAGTTCAATATGCTACAAATATTAGACTCAATTCTAGAAAAAATATTGTTTAGTACAGAATATACAGGAAAAAATATAAAAATAACATATTTAACTTTTTAAAAATCTCATTTATCCATGATTTCTCTCATTTTAGGATTTATGTGCATTTTAACTTAGGGCACAATCATACTAACAAATTCAACTTTTTCAGTATTTCCTGATAAAACCTAATAGATTTTTTAAACTCTGGAAAAAAGGACAATGATCTTGACTACAGGGGATATTAAAGCATCATGGATAGTTAGGTAAGAACATCATAAAAGAACTTTTTTCCATCACAGTTTCTGTCCTAGTTTTGCGAGGCACCTCTCTACTGAAAGGGGAGGTATAGGAAGGAGTGGTTTAGTAGGAACCGCATCTTGATTTAGAGGATGTTAATTCCTAAACTGAGAACATTGGATTGGGAAGTCACCTATGTATATTAACACAGGGAATGTCAGAGCATCTTTGAACAAGTAATTCTTTGAACAATTGAAAATAAAGAATAGAATTACACCTCCTGCCTATTTCCCACTTTCTCCTTCCCTTCTCTCCACTGAAAGATAAGACTGAGTACTGAGTACCCAAAATTCTACAAAGGTCTCTGTAAACAGATGCAGCAGGATTTTTTTTTTTTTTTTTTTGACTGCTTGCTCCTTCACAACATTTCCTTATTATCTGTGAGGCCAGGAGAAAACCAATATAAATCTGAATGATATTAAATTCACAGTGTGACATTTCTTCCCCTGGATTTCTAGGTAGCTTTGACTAGCTTGACAATGGTTAAACAATAAGTACTGTCAAATTTATTTTAAATAATTATACACCAGAAAAGTTACATTGGGAAGGGAATGCCTATAATTTGTGCTGTGCCAGTAACTTTCAATTAAATCTCAATTTGATCTCTTGGAGCATCCTGGCCCAAATATGCATCTAGTTCTACCCTGAGCTACAGAATTTAATCAAGCATTTAGGAGTGAAGAAAATGCTGTAATGACTTTGTAATCCTACACAACACAGATATTTTAATGACAAACATGAACAAACTCTATTTTTGAGATGGGGTATGTGAAGATGAATCCTATGTCATGCACATATACATTCCATACATTCGTAACATAGGAGGGGAGCAATATCTGTGTATGTCTTTTTGTGTGTACACTTGTAAATACCCAAACAGGATTTGTAATGCTGTTGAATCCCCAGATCTGGCTGGGTTAGGAGGCATGGTAATTTCCAATCCTCATCTGTCTCATTTAAATATATGATTTGTGTGTCTGAATGTCGAAAGCAAAATCAGTATGGAAGATGCCAAGCCAGAAGGAAATTGCAAATCGTGTTTCAAAGTGTAAAGCACATTTCTTCCTTGAGGAGCCCATGAGCTTGCATATAATACCTTCCATACCTTAGTTTTTGGAGGCTCTGCTGGGATCAGGCCGGGTGATCCCATGCATAAAGCATGGGGATAGCTCTTTTGTGATATTTTAAACATCTCTCCATGTTGTCTAACAATACATCTCGAGTGGTTTCACAATATTTCACCAAATTTCCTTTTAAGACAAAGAAGAAATTTCTCCCACAATAAAGGTCATTTAGGAAATACGCTGCTGTTAATTGAAAACATTTAGAATAACAGAATCATAGAATAGTTAGGGTTGGAAGGGACCTTAAAGATCATCTATTTCCAACAGCCCTGCCATGGGCAGGGACATCCCACTGGATCAGGCTGCCCAAGGGCCCATCCAGCCTGGCCTTGAACACCTCCAGGGATGGGGCAGCCACAGCTTCCCTTGGCAACCTGTGCCAGTGCCTCACCACTCTCATGGTGAAGAAATTCTTCCTAATGTCCAGTCTAAATCTGCCCCTCTCCAGTTTGTACCCATTCCCCTTCGTCCTATCCTCACAAGCCTTTACGAAAAGCCCCTCTCCAGCTTTCCTGTAGTCCCTTCAGGTACTGGAAGGTCGCTATAAGGTCTCCTCGGAGCCTGTTCTTCTCCAGGCTGAACAAGCCCAACTCTCTCAGCCTGTCCTCATAGTGAAGGTGCTCTAGTCCTCTGATCATCTCTGTGGCCCTCCTCTGGACCTGTTCCGACAGTGAAGATCAATTAAGGCACAAAAATAAACTTCTACAAGACATAAAAACGTTTTTATTAAAAATATAAAAGGAAATGGTAGAAAAGGATCCCAAGCTTAAAGTAGATAATTCAGAACTTTTAGTGCTTCACAGGGTTGAAATAGATATATTTCTTTTTAACCGAGGGTAAATAGAAGTCTGAGGCACTCAGGCTTGTAGAAATAATTAGTTAAAAGTTATGAAACAATGATATGCTGTCCTGCATGGTCTTTACTTTCCCCATGCCAAATAAGATAACATTGTGTAATACCTTATTTTTCCTTGATCCTGACTGACAAGATGCGGTAAGATGATCTGAGATGACAATATGAATGATAGCATTTGTACTGCTTACTCACTGACACGTGCTTCACATCAACACAGAGCACCACACAACTTTTTGTATTGCTGACAATCTGAGTGTGTAATGAATGCATGACTACTTATGTGATTGTCTCTCTGTGAAACGCATTGAAATATCAGAATGAAATGAAGGCCATTTTCTTAATTAAGTCACTGACAGCTTGAAGCTTGGTGTTAACAAGGTTTTTGTGACTTGAATGAGGTGGGACGTGTCCCTGTCCATGGCAGGGGGCTGGAACCAGATGATCTTTACAGTCCCTTCCAACCCAAACTATTCTATGATTCTATGATTCTATGATTCTATGATTAATGAATAGTTTCTCTATGTGTACAGTCAGAATCACTTTGATTCCAGTGATTCAGGGCCATACTGTAAATGCACTGTATTATTTCTGAAATACAGAGTACTAAATAGGAAGATCTTCTAGGTTGTATAGCAGATTCAAGTTTACCATCCACTTACACACCATTTTAAATCCATTCCTTCTCAGAATCACATGTATGCACATAATTTTAAGCCTACAATCTTTTCCAACTGAAGTGATACTTCTCATGAGGATTATAGCAGTGGTCAAGCTTTAAATTACATGAAAAGCTGAACACACTTACCTTTTTGCTCTTGGGTACCATTAAGACAAAGCTGGGAAGGATATTTTCCCCTTTGGCAGCATGTTTATTCCCTTACTCAATTCTTAAGGCAGCAAGGTTGTTTGTTCAGCAATTGCAACTCTCTTTTTTTAAGCTTACTTTTGGCTACCCTGTCCACCTTGCATAATCTCCTCCTTGCACACCACTCAATGCAAGAAACAACATGTCTTCATCTGTTTCAGTTTAAGTTTTTATTCTGTGCCATCTCTTGCTACACTAGGATTCAGATATATGGGGTTATTAAATAGATATTAGGCATAACGATCTTTGGTTAGCGACAGGAAACTGTTCATAGTAGCAAAAATCCATAGGGACTGAACAAATCTGCAAAACATGTTCAGGAGAAATGTTTTTCTAGACAGCTTTGAACAGGCTCTCCTGGAAGGAAAGAGGAATAGGAAGTTTGGATGAAACTCTGTGGGCGAGTTAGTGGGTATGGGATAAAGAAGTGTATATTTCCTACATGGATTCATCTTCCTCAATCTCTTGTCAAACAGTCTTAACTCTGAGTAATCAAGAGAGACAGGCAATGAAAGGCCTCAGTTCACATCATTGTGATTTGGAGATCTAAGAGAGGTCAGCTAAGATAAACTATAAAAGTGCCTGTATTTCTAGAGTTAGATTGAAATTTTCCTAAAAGAAAGACAGTCTTGAACATACTGAAGCTTTTTTCAAATTCAGTTGTGATAAGGTATCAGAGTATCATCATATAGTTTGGGTTGGAAGGGACCTTAAAGATCATCTAGTTCCAAACCCCTGCCGTGGGCAGGGACATCCCACTAAATTAGGCTGCCCAAGGCCCCATACAACCTGGCCTTGAACACCTCCAGGGATGGAACATCCACAACTTCCCTTGGCAACTTGTTCCTGTGTCTCACCACTCTAATAGTGAAGAAATTCTTCCTAATGTCCAGTCTAAATCTGCCCCTTTCCAGTTTAGAACCATTTTCCCTGGTCCTACCCCACAAGCCTTTATGAATAGCCCCTCTCCAGCTTTCCTGTAGCCCCTTCAGGTACTGGAAGGTCGCTATAAGATCTCCTCGGAGCTTTCTCTTCTCCAGGTTGAACAATTCCAACTCTCTCAGCCTGTCCTCATAGGGAAGGTGCTCCAGCACACCAATCATCTTTGTGGCTCTCCTCTGGACCCGCTCCAACAGCTCCATCTCCTTCTTACGTTGAGGATTCCAGAACTGGACACAGTATTCCAGATGAGGTCTCACAAGAGAGGAATAGAGGTGCAGAATCACTTCCCTTGACCTGATGGCCACGCTTCTTTTGATGCAGCCCAGGATATGGTTGGCCTTCTGGGCTGTGAGCACACATTGCCAGCTCATGTCAAGATTCTCATTGACCAGCACTCCCAGGTCCTTTTCTGCAGGGCTGCTCTCAAGCACATCATCCACCATCGCGCACTGAAAATGGGGATTGCCCCAACCCAGATGCAGGACCTTATACTTGGTCTTGTTGAACCTCATGAGGTTCTCACAGCCCCACTTCTCCAGTCTGTCCAGGTCCCTCTGGATGCCATCACATCCAGGTAGTTCCGATGTGGCAACTAGACCACTCAGCTTGGTATCATCTGCAAACTTGCTGAGGGTGCACTCAATCTCACTGTCAATATAATTGATAAAGCTCTTAAACAGCACCAATCCCAGTAAGGACCCCTGAGGGACACCGCTTGTCTTGGATCTCCATCTGGACTTTGAGTCATTGATCACTACTCTCTGAAAACGACCATCCAACCAGTTTCTTAGCCACCTTACCGCCCACCCATCAAATCCATATCTCTCCAATTTAGAGAGAAGGATGTTGTGTGGGACTGTGTCAAAGGCTTTAACGAATTCTGGATAGATCACATTCGTCAGTTTACCCGTGTCCACTGCTGCAGTCACCCCATCACAGAAAGCCACTAAGTTGGTCATAGACGATTTTCCCTTGGTGAAGCCATACTGGCTGCCATTAACCACCTCCCTGTCCTCCAGGTGCTTTATCATAGCTTCTAGGAGCATCTGTTCTATGATCTTCCCAGGCACAGAGGTGAGGCTGACAGGTCGGTAGTTCTCAGGATCATCTTTTCTACCCTTTTTAAAAATGGGCACAATGTTACCCTTCTTCCAGTCACCAGGGACTTCTCCTGACTGCCATGACTTTTCAAATATCATGGAGAGTGTCTTGGCAACCACATCGGCCAATTCCCTCAGGACTCTGGGATGCATCTCATCAGGTCTCATGGACTTACATGTGTCCAGGTTCCTCAGGTGTCAGAGAACGTGATCTTCCTCTACTGTAGGAGGAGGTCTACCCCCTGGTCACCATCTCTCTGTCCCATGACCCAGAGGGGGGTGAGAAGAGCAGTTATCGGTGAAGACTGAGGAAAAAATGTTTTTGAATATCTCAGCCTTTTCCTTATCTGTTGATACGTGACCCCCATTTCCAGTCATCAGTAAGTGTGTGTTCTCTTTGATCTTCCTCTTTTGACTGATGTACCTGTAAAAATTTTAGGTATTATTTAGGTATATAGATATTTAAAATACTATTTAAAATTTTATTTAAAATAGAATTAATTGCTCCAATGATGTCTGCACAGTTCAGACATCCCTCCATCTGAAGACAATTCAGTGAGCTTTTCCTATAGATATGATGTAAAAAGCTGTTCTTAAGAGGAATATGTTCAGGGTCTGCTGATGACATTGCTCCATTTTATTAAAATCCTCATATTCCTCTGGAAAATATGCTAAAATGCAGGTATCTGACTTCTCAGGAGAATAAACCTTCCTTAGTTCTTCCCTCTAGTGCTGTTCTACTTTGCAATAAATGCTTAAAATCTTTGGAGACCAAGAGAATTGCTCCTTATTAAGGTAATCAGGATGTATACTCTAGAAGCAGGGCACCTGTTTTTCAGTTTCAATGCTAATGAATATTTAATTTGCACATAGTCAGACACCATAGAATCATAGAACGCTTTGGGTTGGAAGGGACCTTTACAGGACATCTATTCCAACCCTTAGATGAAATAAAAAAGCACCAAATCTTTCCACAGGTGGATAAAATACATCACAGTGGACACTCGCCCAAGCGAGCTGAGCTGTTTCCTTCACCAGCCTGATGGAAATTTGAATCCATTGTTTCTTTCAGGTGGGAGGCTGTAGCTTGAGCAGGCTCTAATCACCACGATTAGATCACAGAAGATGGCTAACAAGGATTAATTCCACTTTCATAATTCTACTTGAAACTTGTGAAGCTGAGTTTGTTTTGGTGTTTGTGTGAATGTAGCCTTCATGTAAATCCCATGCATCCGTGATTTCCTCTGTGAGATATAAGGATGTATCCCTTAGCCTGAAAGTGCACATAGGTTAGCATTCTGCATATGCAAAATGTCAGTTTATGACTACTAGAGAAATATTTTTATTATTTACTGGTATTTCCTTTACCTTTTTCCCCTCATTCCAATTTACAAGCAAAATTATTCAAAAGATAAGAAAAATGTCAAAACTTCAGTCTATTCTTTTCAGAATTGCTACCTAAAAATACAGCTCCTGAAAAACACATTGGACCTAAACAATAATAAAAAAGCCCGAACAATATAAAATAAGTAAAAATAAATTAAAAGAGAAGAAAAAATAATCTTACTGACATTTCTTTGAAAATGGAATGTTCTTTTTATACAAACACTGAAGACTGGTTTCATTACTGAGTGTCAGGAAGTCACACAAAATCTTCTGCATGTCACTCAATCTACACTGGCATATATTCAACAGGAACTCAATTTCTATAGGGGAAAAAAGTACTGGAGTAGGTGTAATGTTAAACCAGTAAGGAACATGTGAAACAGTTCTAAAGACGCTCTAACACCTTTGCTAACTGCGTGGGCAATAGGATCAGGATATGCCTGTTGAATCTTAAGAAAAATACTATGTATTGCCAAATTATAAAATAATTCCCTGCCAATCAAACATTAGACTACGACAGTCAGGTCTGCAAAAACATCCCGATCTTCTTGTTTCTGTTAGCTAGTCATACCTACAATGTTATCTTCACCAGAGGTCTGAAACAGGATTGTTAGGCAAGTTGACGATCTAGTATTACAGACTCAAATCTGAGGCCTGAGAGGTCAATCTTCTAGCAGTGCCATTAAGTCCAAATTCACGGAAGACTGTAATTAAATGAGAATGTTAGATCTGCCTTGAAAGCCAGCTTGGAGGCCTTATGGCTAAAGTGGAGGAGGGGGAAACCTTATAAAAATAAAAAGCCGAAGGGCTTACAAATAGGAAACTAAAAGAATACATCAAAAAAAAACCCCACCCAAAACAGAAAACTCAAACTACTTCCTGCTTCTCTTTATCAGACCAGAGGTTTTCTCTTCCCTCAATTCTCAACTTCACTGCTTCAGTTTTATTCACTGCACTTGGAAATTGTATTTAAAACCCAGTTAATGATAATCTTCTGCAGAGAATTTTGAAATCTAGGTATGAAAATCATTTCATATAATATCATTTTAGCATCTCTATTATTTACTTTTCCTCCTCAAATCAAAGAATCATCTTTGACATAACGCGACTTATAATGCATTTGACAAATTTGTAGACAATTTTCTAAGTCATTATGTTCATTAAACACACTCTGTCACACACTTATATGCAATGGAAGGTGGGGTTTTTTTATGACAAAAACATACATCTGTCTCAAATACAGTTTAATTGTAGTGCAGTTCCATATGGGAGTATTACTCAGTCATCCTTCTTAATACTTTCAGTGCTCTGAGTTTCAAAATTGCAAGTGGATTATTTAGTGGTGAATTAGAATGTGTTCAAGGTAGATGATGGAAGGTAATTTCCAAACAGGACAGGATTAAGCCAACACATGTTTAACAAAGAATTTATTTACAAAAAAAATAAAGCTCAACGTTAATTTCTTTCATATCTGAATTTGCTTTGGCAAAGAATTTCAATGAATAAAAGCACACAAATAGTATCCATCTAAATATTACTCAAATTTAAACAAATAAAGGCACACAAATAATATTCATCTAAATATTACTTAAATTTAACTTTAAAAATGGATAGAGACCCTCCACAAAACAAAGCCAAGTGTTTTGTGTTGAATGAGATGTTTCTATTAGCAGAAATATCCAGCTCTTCACACTTCTCTGCATAGCATCATCTGTAAGATCTCTGCTCGTCAGTTGAATATGCATTTCAAGCAAGGCAAGAGTAGCACCTGCCTGTCTCACCAATGTACTCCTTAGAAACACCAAAAAATTTAAACAAATGTATCAGACATAAAGCAAGTTGTCACAAGAGTGTTTTAAATACTAATGAATTAATAATAAATAGATTCCTTGCATAAATACTGGAGCGTGACAATCAATTCTGGTATGAGTTCATTTGAGATTCGTAATCACAGCTTCACCGTTGCTTTTCTGTGCCATTCAGGTTTCTAAGTGCATCCAGTGTTTATTAGCAGATGGGGATGCTTGAATGGCTTTCACTCTCCTGTGTGACGTGTTCTCATGGAACTCCTTTTAGACAACTCAACAAGAACCAGAATTCTTCAACATCTTCAGATTATTTAATTATGTGATTTATGAAATTTGATATCTAATTCGGGGCACTTGAGCTAGAAAATTTCAGTGTGAAAGTCCTGGGCAAAGACAGTGAGAGTTTTTTCCCTATGAATATTTACATGATACTTTCAAAAGAGAAGTTCATGGCAGAGTTTCAAATATGGTCATAATATGTTTAATCACCTGCTCTAAACCTGCCAGGACATGAGTTCAAAAATCTGGCCTTCAATCTACATGAACCTGGAAAATGATTTTGTAATTTTGCAAACCTATTATAGACATGAGCTTTTATTCTACGTCTTAAAAGTCATTATGAATGAGTGTTGAAACGATAACTATCTGCCTCCCTGCTATCAAATACACTGCTGTTGTTTTATACATAATCTTTCCTTTTCCACTATCAGCACAATGAACCGCTTTGAAATATCACTGGCTGTTTTGGCGGCTCCACAAGACTCTACAAAGTAAACCAGGCAGAAAGTAGTTGGGTGGGCAAACATAATGGCTAGCAGACAGATGACTAATCAAAACAAGAGCTTGTGTGTTATGTTAGGCTAATATCACTACTTTGTCTTTCTATTCTATTGGCATTTAGAGTGAAAGAGGAAATTCTAAGCAGTACTAAACTAAACATAGTTCATGAATACAAAGTGTTTCTGTCAACAAAGCAAAGATTGCAGTTTATACAATGCAAATGAAGAATTGTCACAAAATTCTATTGTTCATGAATCTGAAAAGCTTTAGCATATCTATGGGGATTATCTAACTCCATGTTGTGTTTACTTGGCTTTTCCTTCTCTCCTAACTCTTTTTTTTTCCCTGAGATATGTAAGCAAGTATGAGATTTACCTATTTTAGAATGTGAGTGATAACAGGACTTTACAAACCTTAGTTGTAACCTATGGACCCAAGCACTGTCCTATGACAAAACAAACAAACAAACACTCAAACCAGAGACTATGGGGACATAATTTATTACTACACAGGTACGGTTGGAGTTGATGATCTCTAAGGTCTTTTCCAACCTAATGATTCTATCCATGACTCTTTAGCCATCATTTCAATATCAGATGTTCCATTGTCCAGTACTCATAGATTATTCTTTGAATCTGGTTTGGTTTCTTATGAAGTTTGAAGCCATTTGCTACATTCTAATTCTTAAATTTAGTATAACTCATATTAGTTACCTTCCAGGTTCTCCCTCCCTCCTGTATTATCTGAAGTACATTTTTAGTTAAATTTTAATTCAGTTCATTTTTATTTGAAAAAATGTAAAGTGTGGACATTTCCACAGAATTTCAGAGCATTATCAAGGTCTGGAAGAACTTACCAAGAATGTTACAAGTATGTTTAGTTTTTAAATATAAAGAGTTAGATTTTTAAAAAAAACTTTTTATTTGTCTGGAAATTTTCAGTTATTTAATGGTATGCACTTCTGTGATTACAGAACCTAGAAACCAAAACCTTTCAGTAACAGTTTAAAAGAAATTAACCTTTTTTTGTTAATGATGGATTTTTTTAAAGTAAAAAAAAAAAAAAAATCTGTAAATATATTTATTTGCTGAAAATAACATTTGTAATAAAGAAGGTGAAATATGTGACCCATACTAACGAAATTGTACATATATCTGAATGTTCTTCATTAACATCTAGACAGGACAATGCCATCCTCCACACAACTGCATAGAATATAATAATTCACAAAATTAGAGTGTATAGTATGCAGTGGAGCTGGGAAGTCCATTGAGGATGAGTTATTCCTATGTTTTTGTGCTTGCTGGGAGAGTTAAGCAAAAATATTTTTTGGTCAAATAAAAGAAAAGATTATGTTGGAAAGTGCTATTTCATCAAAACTAAGATCTCCTTCACGGGAACATGCCAACTTCAGTTCAGGAAAAATGCTTGGGTACCTAATGGATTTATTTTTGCCTAAAAGTAAAATACCACCCCACTGTATCTTCAGAGTTAGGTCATACATGAATGGAATTAATCTCACGTAGTATCAGCTGTCTATTTTGTAGGTGTTAGGGTTTGAGGTAATCATACCTTATTGTTAATACATGTGGAAAAATAGGCACTTCAATATTGAACTGGTCTATTTTAGAAGATTTTTTAGGATAAGACAAATCAAGTCCAGAATTCTTACTTTTGTTTCTTAATTATAGATGCTTTTTAGGCAGCTAATGCATATGTAGACATCTAACGGCAAAACCACTAACTCCTAACTTATATTTTTCCTACATTCCTAAAGGAATCATGGCGTTGAAACAGGTGCTTCTACTGCTTAGATACAGACTATAACCGAGGGATAGGAAGTGTATCTTATGTACTGTTTTATCCATGAATGTAGTTACAGTTATCGGAAACTAGAGTTTGATACTTATCTGTGTGTACGAAAATGAAAATAATTTCCCCTCCTTCTCTTTAGAGCTTTTTTTCATGTGTAAAATCTAGACCAGTATGCTTACTTCCATCTTTATGTGACAGCCAAGCCATACACAGAAGAAGATCAAACTTCCAATTGTTTTAACTGATCTTCTTTCAGCTGCTGTTCTGTCCTGTGTTGAGTAACATGTTAGAGCAAACATACTGTTACTGCATATTCCATTGAAACCTAGGCAGGCTTTTAAGTTTGCTAATTAGCTTTTATATTGCACAGTTCTCCTCTATGCTTATGTCAACATAATTGCTATATCGCTGACCAAGATTTTCCCTTTTCAGTTTCCTTTATTGTTAATGTGTGCCTAAAATCACATGAAAGGACTGCGTCACTAAAATTTGATTTTGTTGTAGTACATGTGTTCAGTCATTTGAATAGTTGCCTGTGCCCTAAAGATTCTTACCTGTGTTTTCACTGTAAGCAGGTAGCCAGGGAATGCTTTTCATAAGACCTGTTGGTGCCCGTGGCAAAAGTATTCTAAAGCACATTTTGGATCAACCATAACAGACCACTGGAATGTGACAAATACATGTATCGATTTTATAATGCAGTAAGGAGAGGAATGAAAGAAAAAGGGAAATTACCACACAATATTCAGAAAGTCATAGAGGTGCTGGGATACTGTGAATTTCACCTTCACCCCTGCTGAGAACTTAAATAAAAGCTCCATTTGAAAACTGTGCAGCACTCTATCCGCCCGAATCCGTCTCCCCTCCTCCCAGAAAGGAGACTGTATCACAAAAAAGAAGATTCACTGCATTTGTCAGATTTACAATATTTCAGTCAAACCTGAACTACAGTTCTAGAGAAGAAAAGGCTCTGTATGTATTTCTGAACCTAAATGTGGCAAAGTCAATGAAAGTTTTGAGCCTCCGTCTGACTTTGAATACCAAGTCTTCAGTCAGATGAAGAAAAGTTTATTTTGCAAAAGGTGGCTCTTAAGGGCTTTTTAATGTTTCTTAGTTTGAATATAATGCATTAAAAAACATTTAAGAAATTTTAGGCTTGTGTAATTTTTCTTTTATGAAAATAATATCTAGCTCTTGTTCAGCCAAATGTTTCTGAGTTCTTTATGAAGACATGAGTCACTGTTCCCCTTCTAAGAGAAAGAAAAAATGAAAGATAGAGAGATCTGGACTAGTGAATTTTAACCTCGCTGAGTACATATAATTTCGTATTTATAATTCAGATTTTTTGGGTACTGGGTTTATTTTATTTTATAACCATGTGAGGTATTGTCTCATCAAGATACGCAAAACACTAGTCCATGAGAAGTCAGCCTGCAGGGATGTGTGTGAACATTTGGGATCAGTTTTACTTCCTGCAGAAATCAGTGGGCTTCAGGGTTGTCCTTTCTATTGTAGTTCAGGTTATACAATCCAACACCACTCCACAGTAAATGTTGAAATCTCCATCGATAAACCCATATGCTTGAAAATCTTACTCCTGATTTGCATTGCACTAAGTCACCAACTCGTGGTGGCAATCTGATACCTATTTTCATCCTATACACCTGTAAATCTGACTTCACTAAGCTGTCACAAAACTGTATTCCAACTGATGACATTTCCTAGTGTTTACTATTCTACAGGAAGTTCAAGTACCTGAAAAATATGGAGAAGGAATGAACGGTCCATACACTGAGCTTGAATTATATCAAACAACGAGCAGAACACACAAAAAAAAAATCACTAATTCCATTTCTAAACATCGTGTATGTATAAACAAACTCCAGGATCCAAGCTTGACAGTTCATTGGTTTTCAAAGTTGCTATTGCAAAGACATCAGCCAAGGATAAGGAGCCATGGCCAGAAAACGTATGGGATGACCAGATGCTAAAACAGACATTGGCAGCTGCCGTAATTGGAAGAGCCTACACACTCACACAAACGTGATGTGAGGCTGCATTTTTCCTCTTCAACTATGCTCTGAATGTCCTTTTGTTGTATCTTAGGGCTGGGGGCTATGAAGAACTTTGAGGAAAACAAATTCAAATGAAACAGCCAGTTGCAACAGCCAGATGCAACACGACTGATATTTATAGGATTTTCTAAGGGGGTGAGGAGAAAAGTCTCTGAAGGCCTCAAAGAGTATATAGCTATTTACAAAAGCAAAGAAAGCTAGGGAAAAGCCCATAAAAAGTACCTTCAGCCATTTGTTGAAATAACTATAAAAAAAAGAAATATCCTCATTATTCTAAAGAACGTTATTCCAACGGGTATGAAAAAAAAAATCTATTCTAATATTTCCTTTTGTGCTATTCAGACCAGAGCTTTATTATTGTGACAGATGACAGAAGTTATGGGATCTAAACCCATTTAAACACGGATGCCAAGTACACAGGCAAAGCAGCTTTTAATCCAGCATACCATTTTTCTGAATTTTGGTACATTCGATGCTCATTGTACAACACATCCAAGACTGCCATCTAATGCTGTTCAGTGAAATTCTTAGCTCAGACTTATATTTTTGGCATAATATAATGCCACTAGAAACACAGCAGCAACATAAAAACGTTCTTAGAAGATAATTTTCTTTAATCAAATATTTTGTTTTGCTACTGCTGTTTAATTCCCTGCCGGTTTGGATATTAAGCCATAAGTAAAAACGCTTTTTAAATGATACAGTTGTGATGAAAAATCTATTAACAAAAATTCTACAAAGTTTTATTATGTAATGTGATAAAAATTGACCTTTAAATGTTTATTTATGCATTGTCTGTTCGCTTAAATTTATCAGTAGGCTGAACATTCATGTCACTTGCAAATTCTTATCTGAACTTGTTTCTAAATGCCTTGCAAATAAAAGCTACTGTAAATACTAGAGTTTGATCCGAAGCCATTGAACTAGATAAGATCAACAAGCTGATTGGCTTCAAATAGCTGTGGAACATGTATTTGAATAATACATCAGTTACCTTGATTTTACCATGTTAGTCTCTAGTCATTCATTAGTAAAATTAACATTTTTTTAATCTTACTGAGAATTTATAAGATTATTGCACAATAGAAGGGAATGAATGTTTTTACTAGTAAATGATATCTGTCTTTCCTAAAGGAATACATTAAGATTTATCAAAATGGTAAGAAAATAAAATTTATTTATTTTTGGAGCTTATGTTCCAGATTTCTGCTTGTATATTATACTGTAATAATTCCATATGTCCGGAATTACAGTGGTTACCTGTGAGGGCAAGGAGGGATTGCCTACACTGCTAACTACTGTGTTTTTGTCTTCCTTTAAATTGTTATCGTACATTGATCTTCACAAGCAAAAGTTATAGGCAGTCTATTCTGAATCTACAGACAAAATTAAACATTTGCGGATCTTATGACCTACTCACACACTTGAATGTAGATTGATTCAACATTAAGACCTGACCCTGTGTGCTACCAGTATGAATCACTATTGTCTAATAGACTACAGGTTTTAATGTATGATAACACACATTCCCTGAATAACTATGAAGTCCTTAAACCTCACCAGCAGTACTGGACCCATTTGGCTTGGCTTTCTGGAAGTGCTTCATCACATATGTTATCACAATATGGAAGAATGATTCACTTCACGATATTAACATTAAAACGATCATCACCTGGCACCTCCACTATGAGGATGAGAAAGTGATTTAAGTTTTTCATGGATCCAGATTTTTGGTGGAATCATCTCTGCTCTAGTCAAATTTTGTGTATACTGGTGGTTCAGTGCTGTGACTGTAACAAAAGAAACCTATGCATTAATTGAGATTCTGGATAATATAGTATATATTCCGGGTAAAGCAACCACAATATGTCAGAATTCACTGGTTTGAGGACTGATGTTTTCAAAACTATGTGTAAAGTGCATGATGAATAATTTGAGGATGTATCTGTGAACAAATAGATTTCTTCAGTACTTGGTAATATTCTGAAGCGGTTTTCATGCATGCCTCTAAAATTTGCCGTCGAAATCTGGAATTCAGGATGTGCTTGTTGACTGGATGTGGTCAGAATAAATTCTACTGATGAGTCTCTATTTTAAGATTCCCTACATTTTTCTGGTTAAATTCAAATTTTGATGGATTTAATCTAAATAAATCAAAACATATGAAGTCAATTGAATTCCAGATTGAATATATAACCTGTAGATCTTCAGTGTAATGCCTCTGTGTCAGAGAGATATCTTCACTGCTATTATAAGGTTCAACATCTGAGGTTCAGGTCAGCTGACCCCACATAAGTGTCTTTCAGCAGAGATGTCTAGCGCATCAGAGACATCTACACTGATATGGTAGATATGAGAACAGTCTTACAGGAGTCCCATATCCTTCTTCAGCAGAAGTGGGAAGTCAGGTAAGATATCTGGGGCTTCTTGAAGGGTCCTAGGCATATCTGTGTAGTCATCTGAGCAGGGTTCATGGAATCTATGGCATCATTAATGAACAGATGGTTTAAAATGAGTAGTACATCTATAATGAATATATCTGAAAACTCGTAAAATTAAGCAGACATAGACCCTTTTCACAGTTTTCATGCAGATTCAAGTTAACAAATATAAAATTTGGTTCACTTTTTATGACTATGTCTATTAACTGAAAGTTTAAGAACATTTTCTAGGAAATAAACAATGAAAAGCTTTGAAATAGGTCAAAGATCAAAAGTATGCACAGTTTCATGTATATATCCTGAAACACACTGCAATAGTAATCAAGTCTAAAATTAAACTGAATGTTGCATACTATTGGCATCCAAATTAGCGATAACTTGGGGAAAATACTTTTTCTGCTATTCAGGATTCAGATTTAGAGATCCTTTGAGACTACATGTTTCACAGATTCAGCAACAAATATGCCTGAAACCATGGTGCTTATCATCCCTTTTGTTAAAGGCATTTAGACAACATCCTTAACAATAATATGTTTTATCTTCATTCAGCCTTGAATTGATCGGGCAGTTAAACTAGACAATTGTTGTGTGTCCCTTCCAACTGCGACTATTTTATTCTGTTCTTATTTGTTGAGAATAACATAAACAGTTTTAACAGCTTTAAGGAGAGCTAGACCATTATTCCTTCTTCTTGCCCTAACAAATTGGTGGACAAATAATTACTGTCATTATTGGATGGAAAAGTCCTCATAGGCAGTATTCAACTTCCTCGTCTGTTCCTTTTAGATTCAAATGGAGGGATTATACTCTTTGGATTTTTGATACCGTGTCAACTACTTCCTGCTTGCGCATTCTCTCAAACGTAGCCACAAGGCACACTGAGAATAAAAATTGTTTCATTACTTGACAGTACAGGCTTCGTAAATCCTTCCTTATCCCTGTATTGTAGGAAGAAAGTCAGGATTTGCAAGTGAAAGTGTTGGAGTTTTTCAGTTGTGATTCTTTGACTTAATTGGTGAAACTGTTCTGAGATTTGTAAGCATGCTGTAGGACTCAGAAATACTTTGAGAGATTTGCAAAATGCATAGGCCTTCCAACTTCAAAAACATACTCCGGAAATCAGCTGAACATTTTACTAGTGATTTAAAACAAAATTGGCTAGTTTTTAACAATGTCTGTTCAGTTTTTCATAGATCACAGACTCAGAGACATCTCCGTTACTGAGATTTATTGCCTTGCAAGGCAGATGCTGCTGTGAGTTGTTATTTTCTTCCTGACAAGATGCCTGATGGCAAAGGAACAGATAGCCAGGTAGCAAGTATAGGACTGTTGGAGAAAAGGTAGGAAGAGCGCTCCTGGCATTGATGGGAGAAGTAGGGTCAGACCCTGTGCAAAGACCATTACAAAAGTTTGTTCTCAAAGCCACATCGTAGAGAAATTAATGAATTGAAATAGCATGTTTTCTGCACCTCTGCAGGGAAATCTGAAAAGGTCTCTGATGACTGTTCGGTGTTTTTCTTATTTCAATCCCTCTAATGGAAACAACCTCACGTTAAATAAGTACCTGGAGGAAAGGGACCCACACTGGACCAGCACCGCCTTTAGTTAATACCCTCCTTCAGCGTATTTCTACAGTACCTCAGGAGGAATAACCCCTTGCACCAATACAAATTAGATGTTGACCCACTGGAAAAGAGCTCTGCAGAGAAGGACCTGGGAGTCCTACTGAACAAAAAGCTAAACATAAACCAGCAATATGCCCTCATGGCCAAGAAGGTTGATGGTATCCAGAGTTGCATTAGGAAGAGTATCTACCAGACCAGGTTATCCTCCCTGCCTACTCTACCCTAGTGAGGCTGCATTTGAAGTCCTGTGTCCAGTTCTGTGCTCTCCAGTTCAAGAAAAAAAAAGAACTACCGGAGTCAAGTGGAGGGCCATAAAAATGATTAGGGGACTGAGGCATCTCTCTTATGAGGAGAGCTGATGGATCTGGGTCTGTTTAGTCTGCAGAAGAGTGAGGGGGGATCTTATGTATGCTTATAAACATATAAAAGGGCAGATGTGTAGAGGATGGGGCCGGATTCTTCAATGATGCCCAAAAACAGAAAAACGGACAACAAACTTGAACACAGGAATTTCCACTTGAACATGAGGAAAAATTTCTTTACTTCCAGGATGGTAGAGCACCGGAAAAGGCTGTCCAGAGAAGTTGTGGACTTTCTTTCTCTGGAGATATTCAAAACCCACCTGGACCCATTCTTGTGCAACCTGCTGTCAGTGAACCTGCTTTAGCAGGAGGATTGGACTGGATGATCTCCAGAGGTCCCTTCCAGCCCTGACAGTTCTGTGCTTCCGATCTTCTGTGACTTGATCCAAATCTTGTTGGAATCAGTAGTGGGCTTTGGAATTGTCGTTTCAAGAAACCAGAGACAAACCCACCCATACTATGAGTGGTCAAATATAGCATTGGTATATATGTAACGCTTCAATTAATATCTACAATTTCAGCAGCAAAGGTTCCTGCTGTTATTTATACAGCATGTCAGGATCCTGATTCTTGTCGCTCTAGGTGCTGTAGCAATACATAAGAAGATAAACCCCTTGTTCTAGCAAGCTAATAAAATGGTGGCTGACCATAAATAACAGTAGCAGGAACATGAGAAAGACAGATGACAGAAGCAAATCAAGGGAGATTACACAGGAAGAGCAAGTTGATGACCTACTGAAGCCAATGACTGTTCTATTTACAAGCAAAAAATGAAATTAATAGTCCATGGCTGATTCAGAACCAAACTATATTTGCCAATTCCTCATAGACATCACAGAAAACACAACTCATCTAAAGCTTACAAGGAGCAGCTACATAGGTAATGTTCAGCGCAAGACAAATCCATTTCTGAAAATAAATGTGGTAAGTCTCAAGTAGCCAGAAATAAAACATGGGTACCATTTTAAATCATAGTAGACTAATTTTTTTAACAATGAAAGAAGACTCATGCTCAAAAATATTTTGCTCAGCTTTAAGGATAGGAAAATTTGATTTATTTTTATGGATGAAATAGCATTAAACATTGTGCTGCAAATTGTCACCTTGTGAAACAGGGTTACACATTCTGTGAACTAGGGCAAACAATCAAACAAGTAATCTCCCAAATTAAACTCTCAATCTAACCTAAGTACAAGATCTTCACAACTACCCTGTGTCTCATGGCTGGAGATGTGTACACCTCAATAAACAAATTCCATCTGTGAGGGAGAGGAGATGGTAGGACCCTCAAAGCGCATAATTTCCTCTGTAGATCTATGCATACCGTTATGCATTAAGCAGTGGTGTAAATACTCCAGCACTGGAAGACCTACAAACTCACCAGATGAAGAAATACTTGTAGGACAATAAGACAGTGTCATCTCTCTACTATCCATGCATAGTTCATCAGTAATACAAACATATAAGACTATTTTCCCAGATTAGAGAGAAAAACAAAAAAGAAAGGAATGATATTAGGAGAAAAGTGTTGGTTGAAAAACAGATGAGAACAGAAAGCTCTTTAAAAGGAATTCAAGTACCTAGAATATCATAAATATACATCTAAAAGAGAGGAAAACATTAGTTATAACCCTTCTAGGCTCAACAAAAGACTGGAAGTAGCATGTAAAAATTAAAAGGCAGTATCTAAAAAATAGAAAAAGGAAACAACAGCTATCGAATAAAAGGAGAATTTGTGGGTTGTAGAAAATTAAGGCAGGAAAAGAGCAGAATTCCTGACTAGTTGCGATGAGGTAGGTTTTGAATAATAGCCATAAAGAAATGCAGATGCTTAGGGGGGATGTCATAAGTTCTGATGACAGATGTGTTTATTCAATATTTCATTTTTTGTATCTTGAAGGAAGCAGGAGGATGTATTTGAATCATATGAACATGATAAAGTATTTTCCAGTCCATTAGTAGCTGTGGAGGGTGTTAACCACCTCTCAGAGATAAATAATTTTAAATCAGCAGGCCAGGATACTTGAATGGATGGCTTCTGTGTGAGTTGATGGAGGACATCTCTAGTTAATGCTCTAAGTTCTTAAACGGTAGAATGAATGAATAGAGGTAAAGGGAAAACACAAGCAGGCTGAATAAATATTATCACTGTGCTCTGATTCAGATAGGGCAAGCAAGAGGTCTAGGATGCTATGGACTCAATTATATTGATACGTTTCACAGGCAAAATTCAAGGAAAAGCTGAACCTGATATAAATTTGTAAGTGATTAGTCTGGGAAGGTGATTAATGCCAGCTAATAATTTTTTCCTCTGCAAACTTTTGAATACTGTGGGATTTAGTACTTTACTACCTTCTGGTTAAAAGTTGTTAAGAAAGCACATTGGGTGGGTTGAGAACTAGCTGTCTTTTCTCAGAAAGAAGTGCAGCAGAGAATGATTGCCACCTTGGGGATGTATAGGGGATGAAATACGTTTACAAAGACTATTCTAATGCCACCCAGTATTTACATAAGAAAATCAGAAGGAAAAAAAGCAGGTGACATCATGACTGAAAGTGTGGGGAGTTTTGATTAAGTTGGATAGTTTGCAAGTGAAATATAGTCCACTACGGTACATTAGACTCAAGTGTTTAAACACAGCCAGCACAATGTTAAACAATGAGGAACAGGCAATGAAGACCATATCTATAAAAATAAAAATTATGTCTTGGAGAGCAAGAGCTGAAAGAATTTAGCAAGTCAATGTAATTGAGGCCAGTCTGGGCCCAAAGCTGTTAATTCAGTATTTTAACCAGTAAACAAGAGACTGACCTGTGGGATCTGTAAAGACACTGCATTGAGACCAATACTACTACCGTACAGATATTAAACTTGTTATTTTGAAAAAACTCAACAACTGTGATTTAAGGAATGGAGAAGCCTTACACCGAGAGGCCTGTATCAAAACAGTGTGGCCAACAGAACCAGAGAAGTCACCCCTCCCCTGTACTCAGCGTTGGTGAGGCTGCACCTCAAATAATGTCTTCAGTTTTGGGCCCCTCAGTAAAAGAAAGGCATTGAGATGCTGGAGTGTGTGCAAAGGAGGGCAGTGAAGCTGGTGAGGGGGCTGGAAAACAAGTCCTTGTTGTCTTACCAGTAAGCTTTGCAACTATCTTCCTACAAGGTATTTGCTCTTGCTTGGATGAGGGAGGTGGCTGAGGCAACTGGAGTTGTTTAGCCTGGAGAAAAGAAAGCTGAGGAGAGGCCTTATCACTGTCTACGACTACCTGGAAGGAGGTTGTAATGAGGTGGGTGCTGGTCTCTTATCCTGAGTAACAAGTTATAGGACTAGAGGAAATGGCTTCAAGTTGTGCCAGGGGAGGTTCAGATTAGGTATCACAAAAATATTCTTCACCGAATGGATTATCAGACACTGGAAGAGGCTGTCCAGAGAAATGGCTGAGTCACCATCCCTGGAGGTATTTAAAAGTTGGGTAGATGAGATGCTCAGGGACATGGTTTAGTAGTGGAGAGGTAGGGTTGGACTTGATGGTCTCAAATGTCTTTTCCAAACAAATGAGTCTATGATTTAACTTCTCAAGAAGAAAAGGCAACATCTTTATAAAGTGCAATAGCTTCATGAAGAGAAAGTGTGCAGTACGCCAGAAGATTTTTTACTCTTACAAAGATGCAACCACTAAGTTTAAAGCTTCAACCAGATAAAGTGAATAAGATTTAGACATTTCTTTTAAGGTTAAGGATGTTTATTGGAAAACACCAACAAGGGAAATGCTATCTCCCAACGAAGAGCAGATACCTTGTCAGAATACAGTTGCAAAGCTAGTAAGAAAACAAGGACATAAAATAAAATATACGATTTGTTTTAAATTCTACCGGTCCCTGATATGCTGTATAGTAATGCATCAGTCAGAAAAGGTTTATAATCCAGACAGGCAAGTCTTGATTTTGATGGGCACAAAGGCAAAATTTGTATCGATTTTAATGCAAGAAGCAATTAGCTAAATCTGGTAAAATGTCAGAATAGATGCTGATCAGTGAGAACAAATCTGAAGTGATTTCTTGATATTTTATTTCCAGTCAATAATTTTTAGCTCCTTTGAAGTGCAGCTCAGCTGTGGCCAGTGATGGCTACAGCTATTATTATCTCCCAGATCTGCCAAGCACCTAAAACGCTTAGAAATTTCTTAGTTTTGCAAAAAAAAAGATTTTGCAGCAAAAACGAAGTGGCTAATTGATAACACATAAATAACACAGTTTAGTTAAAGAAAGGCTGTGATTTTATTTTTTTTACATATTTGATTATGGAAATCTCTACTTTTATGCATTTTGAAACAGATATCCGTGTCAGAGCCAGGAAGAGATCTGTGAGATCTTCTGATCTGTGAAGAAGCGAATCAAACAGGGAAATATTAAGAATAATGAATAGAAGATAGAATGGAAAATTAGACCATAAACAGTTTATAATAGCTGGGTGATTTATTCAGGAGTAACATTTGCACAAACTACTCAGCATATGGTGATAGCAAGTGCAACTATAGTTGTCTAAAAGAATTTTCTCTGTGCTATCTCAAATAATCAACTCAATGTAAAAGACAGTCAGCAAGGAATTTCTGTGGAATAGATCTTTAGTCTTTGCAAATTTGTATTCTCTTTTCAATTAGCCACAGGCTAACCTATTGACACGGATTGTTAATATCTACATCAGAGTTCGGGCATCATCTAGTGTAGCTCATGAATGGGTGGCAAATTTAATGTGCAGAATGTTCTTACCTGCCTACAAGATTATCCATCAAGATCACATTGATAGAATGTCTTTGCAAAGAAAAAAACTCATTGGCAACAATGTTCTAATGCAATACAGCTGGCAGATTAAGAATATAATTAAACATATCTTCAAAAATACAACAGCAATGTCAGTAATCAGCAGGCACAGGGCAAAAAGTGTGCAATATTAGAACAACTTGAAATTATTGTTCTTGAATATGTTTTGGTTGTGTTTTTTTAAGGCATACCCGGTAACTGAATATTTTTACTGTCTGCAATAACCAGTCAAGTAGCTCAGCAAATGCAATGACAACTTGTTAAGAAAAATGATGTGTTCAGAGATATAAATAGTTAGAGCGCACACTGCTATTTCCATAGATTCAGAGAGGCTAGGAATATGTCTTGCATAACAGAAAAAAATCATTGACAACTATCGGGCATCCTGCAATACACATCGTACCACAGTTTTTTGAAAATGAGGAAAAAGAAAGAAAAGGATTTTATTCTTTTTTTCATAAAAGATATAGTCAGAAGCTTTGAATGTTGGGTATCCTCAAGAGCATGATTCAGAAGCTTACGATTCACAGAATCACAGAATCACAGAATCACAAGGTTGGAAAAGACCCATTGGATCATCAAGTCCAACCATTCCTAACACTCCTTAAACCATGTCCCTAAGCACTTCATCCACCCGTTCCTTAAACACCTCCAGGGAAGGCGACTCGACCACCTCCCTGGGCAGCTTGTTCCAGTACCCAATGACTCTTACTGTGAAGAATTTTTTTCTGATATCCAACCTGAACCTCCCCTGACGGAGCTTCAGGCCATTCCCTCTTGTCCTGTCCCCTGTCACCTGGGAGAAGAGCCCAGCTCCCTCCTCTCCACAACCTCCTTTCAGGTAGTTGTAGAGAGTAATAAGGTCTCCCCTCAGCCTCCTCTTCTCCAGGCTAAACAATCCCAGCTCTCTCAGCCGCTCCTCATAAGACTTGTAAATTCAATAGATGCAAAACTAGTATAAATTGCTGTTAACATTGAATTTGATTGTGGCTTTGTCCCAGTCACAGAAAAGGACCCAAAGTATAAAAATCACACAAGGATCCTTCTTGGCTCACTCTTCACTGTGTTTTAAAGACAATCACTATGCCAGGCTTGGGGTAGAATTGGATGATTATCTGGATCTTTGTTTCAGAGATTCTTGTTTGGCTTTGGTCTTAGTCCCAACCTTTCGGAATGTTGAAAATGTTGCCAAAAGAAAGATGAGGGAAGCCTACATGGAAAAAGTTTTCTTCATGAGATCTGTAGTTGATGCCCCGCATTGACTCAAAAGGTGTTGTTCCCCTCAGATCACAAAAAGGGAGAGAGAGCAAGAGAGAGAAAGAATAGAAAAGGGAAAACTCTCTCCAGTGGCCAGCCAGGAATTAAAACAACTAGGTCTCCAAGACAGGAAGCCATTCCTGAATGCTGTGTCCAGTGCAGCAGGTATTCCCTCATCCATCATGTCCCGGACAGTCTCTTAGTTGATGGTTCCTACCTATGATCATTTTGGCATCCCTTAGAAAAGTCTTTGATTACATGACAACGTTGCACACTGATTAACCAGAAAATTTTGTGCATACATAATAATTAACGGTTATTGAAATAGTTAATATGCACTAAAATAATTCATTAAGTCTTCTTTTCTTCTGCTATAAATCACGCAGTAAAACTACAAATAAAGGCCATGAAAAGCGGGAGAAAGAAAAGAGTCATTCTCGCAACAGTGACAACTAAATCAATATATCTCAGAATTTGTAAGTGCAAGGTCATGAGAACAATGTGCAAGAACAACAGTGTGAGGTACACAAGGGTAAAAATACCATAACTCCAGAGTGCGCAGGTAAAGGTGGAAGATTGGGGTCACAAGCGAACCCCCTCGGCACAAGAAAGGTTAAGGCAGTTTACAACATGAGGAACACCCTGTCTTCCCTCTGCTTTAATGTACAGTCAAGTGGGCAGTCACCTGCAGAGGCCTGTCATAAGTTGTACCTGCTCTCTTGTCCTACAGGCAATCCATCTGTCCTCACAGCGATTCACCTGCTGAGCCTTAGTCATACATGCAATGGGAGGCAATCCTAGGGAGGTCCCAGTGCTGCCTAGAGCAAACGCTGGTGGGAACTTTAGGCAATCTGAATTTAAGTGAGCTACAAGGGTGAGATAACTGTAGGGAGTTGAATCATGAGGATCCACTGAAGACAGGCTATATCATTCACAGCACAGTCATAGCAAATCTAACCAAAAACTTTGTGCTTTTTCATTAAGTTCAAAAAAGAGTCTATTTCACTATCTGAGATAGCTCTGATTACTCTTCTTAATGTATACAAAGCTGGAAGACAGGGACAAGGAGCAGAAAGGAGGCCCCATAATCCAAGATGAAATGGTTATCAGCCTGCTAAACCACCTTGGCATATACAAGCCTACGAGGTTCAACCAGGCTCAGTGTTGGATCCTGCACTTCAGTCACAACAACTCCATACAATGCTACAGGCCTAGGGAGGAGTGGCAGGAAAGCTGCCTGGAAGAAAAGGACCTGCAAGTGTCAGTTAACAGCCAGCCGAATATAAGCCAGCAGTATGACTGAGTGACCAAAAAGACCAATAGTATCCTGGCTTGTACTGGAAATAGTGTGACCAGAAAGACTAGGGAAGTGATCATCCACCCATACTTGCTGTTGGTGGGACCAGTTCAATTTTGGGCCCCTCACTACATGAAGAATGTTGAGGTGCTGGAGCATGTGCAAAGATAGGTAACAAGGCTGGCAAAGGATCTGCAGTAAAAGTCTTCTGAGGAGCGGCTGAGGGAACTTGGGCTGTTTACTCTGGAGAACAGAAGGCTGAAGGAAGATCTTATCACTCTCTATGACTACCTGAAAGGAGGTTGTAGTGTGGTGGGAGTTGGTCTCCTCTCCCAAGTAGCAAGAAATAAGATGAGAGGAAACGGCCTCAAGTTGTGCTAGTGGGAGTTTAGATTGGATATTGGCAAAAATTACTTCACCAAAAGGTTTGTAAAGCATTGGAGCCGGCTGTCCAGGGAAGTGGTTGAATCACCATCCCTTGAGTTATTTAAAAGTTGTGTACATGAGGAGCTTAAGTACATGGTTTGTTGGTGGACTTAGCAGTGTTAGATCTATAGTTGGACTTGATGATCTTAAAGGTCTTATCCGACCTAGGCAATTCTGTATGGTAATGTATGTAACCCTATGGAAGACAGGAATCCTTCTGTTATCTCATGAAAGCAAAGTTGAAATACTTCCTTTAGGGCTTCAGCATTCTTCTTGACATTACCAATGTCATTAAAGAATAGTTAAACCCATATCCTTTCATATAGTATATGTACAGATGGGAAAGAGAAATTATCATGCAACCACTCATTTTCAACAGCACTACGTGAATACATTAGGAAATTTTTGTTGCAGGATTAGATTTTAAGAAAGGGTTAGAATTCCCATCAAGATATGAGGTAGATGTTGCCCCAAAATAACCAAATACACAAAACTTGACCTGAAAATTTCTTGAAACTCAAGTGGTTAGATCTCATTGTCAATGAATTTTTTAAGTTTGATAGTATTAACAAGTTTATTATTAAAAAATAAACAGTCGTAGATCAGTGGTAAATTATAAGCCTTTCTTAACGTAGGTTCTTAATCTCATCAAGCATTTAGGGGTTTGTAATAAGGAACAATATTGGGCTATGGGAGATTCTGGTTCAAGATAGCTCCTAGCAGGATGAAAGTCAGACTAGATGGAAACAACTACAGGAAGTGTCCAGACCTTGTCTCATTAAAAGTACTCTTTCTTAACAAAGTAATAAATAATCTAACAATATTGTACTGTATGTTACTAGTGAGTTCCTAGGCGATGTTACGACTTTCCCATACCAATAAGAACTTACCTTGGAAGAAAATTTTGGTTTCTTTTTATGAAAGCAAACAGGCATAAAACCTTGTGAATGATGTTATCTTCTTGCCCAGTCATACCATCATTGGACAGTCATGCCATCACTCAACCTATTATAAAACTTAACCCTGATGAGGCAATGAAGATCAGGGATGCAAAAATATGGCTCTATACTCAGATTGACCTACTTCTTTTAGCCACAGACATGAAGACTGCAAACTCTAAAGAGTTTGTCAGATATTGTCCTAAATGTTACATCTGCTATGTAGTGTAGCTGAGGATAAAACACAAGTCTGCCATCGGAAAAGCAAAGGAGCAACCAAAATAAAGTAGAACATTTCCAAAAATATTAAAATTCCCCTGAAGGAAATCAATGTGTGAAATGTATCTTATGAAAAGAAAACATAGATGTCTTTAGCACCTTGATTATATTATTCTATTAACAGTAAATACTCATAACACAGCAACATATCAGTTTTGTTAACGGAAAATTCATTTACAGGATTCTGTACGAATATTGAAAAGGCACAATTGTTCCCTGTGTGCTTTTGGTCACACAGCCACAGGCAAGCTGAAAAAAATATTTTCACAGTCAAGGGCAGAGGGATATAGCCCATTTACTGAAATGAGTCATGTGATAGATCCTTCAGAAAATTCACAGCTCTGATCTAAATCTCATCTCATTGAAGTAATTAGGAATAGTGTCAGACCAATGAGCATTGAGCCAGACTAATGAGTGGTGGTGTGAAATCTAAATAAAGCTACAACTATAATAATTAGAGAGGAGAGGAACTCCAAACCAGAATGCTTAGAAAGGATCAGCCAGTTTTAATCACACCATGTGACATGATGATGACAGATTGACTAGCTTATATGACATCATCACTTCTGGTTCTCCTAAAAGTGTTAAAACTTTTTTTCCTAAACACATTAATGAGATGAGGCCACACCTTGAATATTGTGTTCAGTTTTGGGCCCTCACTACAAGGAGGACATTGAATTGCTGGAGCACGTCCAGAGGAGGTCAGTGAAGCAGGTAAAGGATCTGGAGCACAAGTATTGTGAGGAGCAGCTGAGAGGACTGGGGTTGCTTAGTTTGGAGAAGAGGAGGCTGAGGGGCAACCCTAGTGCTCCTGAAAGGACCTTGTAACAAGGCAGGCATGGGTCTCTTCTCCCAAGTAAGAAATGATAGGAAAAGACAAAATGGACTCAAGTTGGACCAGGGGAGGTTCAGACTGGATATTAGAAAAATTTCTTTACCAAAAGAGTAGTCAAGCATTGGAACAGACTCCTCAGGGAAGTGGTAGTCTCCATCACTGGAAGCCTCCAAAAAGAGTGCAGTTGTGGCACTTCGGGACATGGTGGTGTTGGTCTGGCAGTTGGACTTGATAATCTTAGAGGTCCTTTCCCCGCTTGATGGTTCTATGATGAATTAATTCTTCTCCTCTGTCTCTGCCTGAACAATTCTTTATCAATAATCACTTAAGCAAATGAATAAAGAAAATCTATGTCTGTTAAAGCAAATGGAAAAAATCTTATTTGACTTCCTTGGAGTCAGGTTGTCACCAGAAGAGCCAGATCTTGAGTAAACAAGCAGTGTATGCTGCTTTCATCTCAATAGACTGCAAATTCCATTGCCATACTCTGCAGCACAAAGACCTTAAGCAGCAACCATAGAATGAAATCCAGCATTATTTTTATATAGGATAGACAAAACTGAAAAACACCTCTAAATATGAGCTGGAATTAATGTTATTCAAGGCAGATTTTAGCAACACGGCAGGAACATCACAGAAGACAGTGTGAATATTAACAGATGCACATTAAGCACACAGCCCACCCACGCACTGAAAGTGCTCGTAATATCTAATGATACGTTTCTGATGGATGAAACAGAGCATGCAAAATCACTGGAACAGGAAAGGTATGCTCTAAAAAGGAAATTATTCTTATGACCCAAGAAGATGGGAGGAAAAGGGTTTCTATTTTTTATGGATGGAAATTAAAGAAGCTCCATTGACTCCAGGGGAAGGATCACATTATATGTAAGTTAGAAATCTGGACCTGCAGTGTCAAAAGGTAGGGTTAGTCTAAGGATCTGCTTTTGGCATTTTCTTTTGTAAGCTATGTGACTGCATTTAATAGCATTAACACCTCAATTAATATTTTTGTTTCTCTACATTTCTGTAAAACCGAGCCAAATTATTCACAAGCAGAAATAGATACATCAGATTTTTACTGCCTTGGTCATTGAGACAGATTTCTTTTGAGAATAAAGCAAATCTTGAATAAAATTGACAAAAAAAACCCCACTCTTTCTCCAGTACAGAAACTTTTTCATGCTTATATTCCGTTCCTTTTTGGGAAATTATATATATTACTAGGAAAGTGCTGCAGCTTGACTTGAAAATACAACATGTTTTTCCTTTTATTTGCCAGGAAAACCTTTCAAAGTCAACAGCAAACAATCATTTGGCAGATAGTTCAGCTATAAGGGTTAGCAGTGTGTTGGCCAGTAGGCAAAGAAGGTGGCCTATCATATTATAGTCCTTCCCTCTACCTGATTTTTTGATTTCCTGAGGGTAGAAGACAGGGTCTGCACTTTTTCACGATGGCATGGTGATGGTTCCAGAAACATTCAGTTCAGCTCTCTGAGCTCATCATATGAACCCCTCTGTTGTAACCACACACATACTCTGAAGCACATACAATAAGAAAGCATTGATAATTTTCTGAGGCAAAAAATCATATGAAAACACCTGAGGTGGCTAGTTTCAAAAGTAATTTTCATCCAAGCTCCATGCAGTGGAAACCTGGGTGAAGAGTTTTTCAAGGTTTGTAACTGTTTGGAATTTTCTTCAGTTTATGAATACCTGAAATGCTTCCTTAGGGCCCTGTTACAATCTCCCTGTAGAGAGTAGTTAATTTATGTTGTTCACTACTATTAAGTCAACAGGGACAAATGAACAGCAGAATATCAGGGGAAAAAAGCAAACACGCTACTGTGACTATTACTGCTACTACTAATAATAACAATTATCTCACATGAAAATGGTTTAGTAGATAGGGATATCTGAGCTTTTCTGTATATTTTATTAAGCTACCGTCTTTGTCATTTTATTTTTCTTTCTTTTGGAATAAATCCCAAAGGAACCTCAAACTTAAACTAAATTTAAAATGTTTAAACTGAGGGTGTCCATCAGAGCAGCACAATGGTGCAAGATCAACACTTCCATTCTCACAGTAAACTATGCTCCTATTTATTCTCAAGAATGGAGGGCATTTTCAAAAGCAAAAGAAATCCAGGCTGATTTTTTAAGCCTCATCAACTTTTGAAGTCAATTAAGCTTTTTCTTGTCTTTGTATTCCATAAAGGAAGTTTGAAAAATTTCTAGCCATCCCAGTCTCCTTTTGTCTGGGCTAAAAGGGCACAGAATCATGTAGAAAGTTTCCCTGATGAATGGAAACCTTCTATACTGCTTAAACCAGAACAAAGCTTTGGGAATGGTTTCTGTCCAGTGGCTTTGGACTTATGGTTATTGTTATTCTCTTAAATCCAGGATTGTACTGCAGACAATATTCCCTTTGCATAGTTTGCTGTCTCTCCAGCTTTTATTGACGGGGTTACAAGTGGTTATTGTCCTTCATGTGAAAAAAAAAAAAGCCAAAATATAATATGTAACATTACAGAGGACTCATTTTTATTTGGTTTGAGGCTGGAGTTCTGCATTCTATGAAGCAAAAAGATAGACTGCATCTAGCTATTTTTGGCCCTTAGAATTATCTCTCTGTCTGCGAGATATTAAGCTGAAGTATCTTATCCCCCATCCTATTCCTATTCCTTTTTCTTCCCACTGTTTCAATTCATCAGCTATTTCAAAAGCACTCCCTGCTGTATTTGTTACATTTAATATCTGCAAGAAGCCACTTACAGAAAAAGCGTTCTTTACTATTAGACAGAGAAAAAAAAATCCACCCTCTCTCATTTCTATTAACAAGTTTAAAGCAACCTATTTAACTTTTCTTCAATTTTTTTTAACTTCTTTTCTTTTTTTATTTCAGTTTGCCTCACATAACCTTTTCTTTAGTGTATTAGCTATGGTAACTCAGTGCAGAGAGATACACTAGATACATGTACACCCAGTGTCTGAGGGCTTTTATACCCTCCAGGATGGAAATTCATTATGGTAATTTTAGCCTAATCAATTGAAATACCAGTTCGAGACTACTGCTAATTGACTAAACAGAATTGAAATTTGGCAAATGTCATAATGTCAGTTTACTCATTCAAAAGTTTCTCATTGACTGAGAAGGGAGGTTGTCAGAGGAGGGTGCTTGAATGAGAGATTTCTCAAGAGCTGTGGTAACGTGTGCCTGGGGAATCACAGGATAAAGACAAGGCATTTGCTTTAGTCAAGCTGTCCCATACCTTGTTGCAAAACATGTTTGCCATTTTGTCACCAGAAAAAAAGGCATGTGTGGTTAAGAGACTTTACTTAGATGCGAATACAGAACAGAAGTTTATTTTCACCCATTTCTTTCTTATTCCATTCCTATCTTTTATAGGAATATATTTCGTCCTTAGGTAGAAAAGCCATGAGTACACTTTTGGAAGAAAAGGGCTGAATATCAGAAGAATATTTGCTTGTTGAAAAAGGTTTTACTTCTTGATTTTGGTAATGAATATCTCAGTATTTAGTAAGTCTAGCTAAATTAATCATCATTAAAGAAAGAACCTCAGATTTGTCAAAAAGTCTTTAAATTCTGATGCTTTCAATCATTTGAAACTTTATTGAAATTCCACATTTTTTTTTTGTTTATAGGTGAGAATTAACTCACATGTGGATGTTCCACAGTATCTGAACACCAGTGAAACACTTGGAATACATTAGGTGATGTGTAACACTTGTAGTGTCTCTTTATTGTATTCAGAGGCAACCCCCACCTAAACTTTCCCATTTAAGAACAGTATTTATGTAATGCAATAAACTGAAATTACCTGGGGTTTTCATATGACTTCACCACCGTTGTTTTTTATACCTCTGGGTAAAATTCACAGCTGATCTCTTTTGGGAAACTTTCTAGTGCAAATCTTTAAGGGAAAAGCTTATATCCTGTCGGAATAAAGGTCAGAAACCTATCTGGTAGTTTCTCCAGCTGACGTGCTCACAGAAAACAGAATATCTGCTGGGCATACACATTCTTCAGATCGTGTATATTCACAAGACAATCTTTTTTTCCCAAATCTATGAACGAATGTAGAATGAAGGAGTACTTCTGCCTACAAACCTGATTTTGTCAGTATCGTCAGATAATATTGGATATCAGTGCAATTCCCCAAGGATAATAAATATGAAATTTTAAACTATTTAATAATTTTTATATTACTCAGAAATCTTCTCATTGTTCACAGCTTCACCTTGACCACTGATGATGATAATCCTTCTAGATATTACCCTCCCCTTGCTACAGACATCTGAGGCAATGTCAACGATGCCTTCTTTGGTAGTCTAATATGACGGGGTATGCTACAGTTAATAAGTATAAAAGACTTGGTACAAAACCATTTTCTTGAAATTTTGTTTCCCACCAGTCTTTTAATCTCCTTACACCTCACTAATCTATACAAGCTTCTTTTTCTCCAATGCAGCCTCCTGAATCTCCTCTTTCATTGGCACTTATTTCACATGACAGGAACTGTGCTGCAGGCATGATGCTCACAGCCTCGTTTATATCTGTATTCATTCAGTTGCAACATTCAGTTGCATCATTCTCTGGTGTGACCAATTAAAAGTTTCATATGGCCCTGGCTACTTTTCTGAAAGATGTCTTGGTTGATATTATTACTAATTTTGCTTGAGATAAAGATTATGACTCCAGGAGATACAACTAAATATATTTTACTTAGAGCTTTCTTATTGAGGACTGGCTTTGACAGGGAATGAGACAAATAGATGGGATATAAAGAGCCTTATGCATCTTTTTAACTTAGATTTTACCTCATCTGCATTTCAGCCTGTAACTGAGGTAGCGCATAAGCAGGCACTGAAATCACTTCAAACTTCTTAGTCAGGGAAGAGAAACAGATACCTTTATAAAGTAGGAAACTCAAATTGAGCAACATTTCTCTATCCTCTAAACTCTTGTCAGAATTTGAATATTCTTCTCTCTTACTTCACTTATAATCAGTGCTTTTGCTTTCAAAACTAGTGCAAATTAAAGGCTTTCCTAAAAGACATTTTTACATTTTTTTCCAAATAAAATTAAAAAATAATGATAAAGCTAGGCTTTCAGAAGTGATTAAAGCAAAGTATACAACTTGACCAATGTCATTCTGAGCTATTTGGTAAATTTGTTTCTGTGATGTATCCTATGAGAATTTTTTGAAGAGTAAAAAACAAGTCATGGGCTGCTTTGCAAATTGGTGACCTCAAATTCTCATGGTATTTATCTACTTCTCAGAAGAGCAGTTAAAATGGTTTAAATTACAACGATCAACTAATACAGTCAGGAGGACAAATTGTTCTGACAATCACTCAGAAATTTGTAATGTTTTCCAAAACTCAGAGGAACCAGCTGAAGATATGGACCTGGATGCCAAATACTGGTAATTATTGTCACTTCTTTACCTGGGAAAATTTAGACTTATTGCAAGTTTAGACCCCAACATAATTGTAGACAATCAAGCTAATGATGTGTTGGCATTAACTTTCTTTAACAGCCAGTGGAAAGGAGAAGAACTGGGACATTTACTTGGGGCTTGGACTTGACTATAACAAAAACATTTCATATTTGCCAAACAATGTTGTGACCTTTTTTTAACTCAAACACTACATCTTTCTTTCCATATGCATAATTCTCATCAAATCTGTCAAACGAATACAGAAAAATAAAGGTTTGCAGCAGTGGCAATACAGAAACTGCTTCAGAGTGAGAAGGCAATGCAGCTTCCAGGCTGGAAGCTGTGTGATGAATTTAGTGATAAGTATAAATATGATTTCCATCATGGTAGAGTTGTGATTTGCATAGAAAGCAAAGCAGGGAATTCAATTTGTTTACACAAACAATTTAATTACCTTGTAAGAAGGGGGGAAAAAAGCAACAAAAATTAAAAGGGTTGTGAAAAAGCCTTCCAGTAGAGGCTCAATGCTGTGAAGAAATAGAGATCAAATCATGCTGATCCATGTCCTTCACAGGAAGAAAAGATGGGGTGTGATAGGGGGCTGTAACACGGCAGAGGGACCAGAACCAGAATCAAAGGGTGGAAGGTGAAGTGTAGCATTTGTGGCTAAGCTGCAGAGCTGTTGAGCTGTGGATGTGGTATACTCATGGGTTTCGATGCTGTGTCAATGTTTTTGTGGGAGTCCTGATGGAATAGATACAAGGGTCCAGAGGTGGAACTTGCAGGCCAGCAATTCAAAGAAACTCAGAATAGATGATTTAATGGTTTCTTCTGGTTTTATAATCAGTGAGTCTGTCATGGAATGCCTCATAATCACAAGCACCAGAGGCAGTGAGTGCTGACGACTATAAATTTTAGGGAAGTAGAATGTATCATTCTTCTACCAGGCTATCTTTGTAAAATACAAAAAGCAACAGGAAACAGATCTGTGATTTTGGCCACCAAACAGAGCATAGAACAGAAATGTAAAATTGTGAGTAGTCCATCATTTTTTGAGGATTTTTTTCTAAAACAAAGGAATTATTTTAGGTAAGAACTTTTCATGACTGACATAAAGATATCCTCTGAATGCTAATTTGGGGGCAGCCCTGTGAACTGCATATTAGTTGGATGTGCTGCTTTCCAGCCCATTGCTGAAAATGCTGTTCTGAAGACTTCATGTCACAGCTTATGAGGCAGGATGACTATCTCTTACCATCAGCCACCCCAGTGCATGGAAGGCATGGCAAAACCTGAAATGATTCTGAAGGCAAAACTCCTTATAGACTGCAGATGAACCTCTTTACTTTCCACTTCACAGTTTTAAAAGTAAGTTTATTGACCTAGATTTGCAAAGACTACATTTCCTCTGCTAAAACGTATTCTGTTTGCTTCCTGGTTATATGTCCTCACAATATCTCTTTGATGATTCTCATACTGTTGTTTAGTCATATTAGTATTCCATTCTGATCCCTGGTTATGTTAGCAGATGAAGGGAAGCACACAGACAGAACACATTTGTTTTGCAATGACTTGAAAAGATTTCTGTTAGCTGGAATTTTGAAAGTATCCCTTTGTACAGTATTTCAAGTGTTAACTAGCAAGTCTGGGACCAACAGCAGCTGTTAGCTGATTAGCTGCTCTGCATCAAGAACATCTTGGTTCACTCTTTTTCCTATGAACTGCCTAATAGTCCTATAGATAGGTGTCTGTGTAATTACTATAATTAATATGAGATAACTAATTAACAGTGCTGTAGGAAGTACACAATCAAATTAATGTTCCTGTGGTAATTTGGAAGAGAATGTAGATATTCAGAGCAGGGCGATCATAGCATTTTTTAACCCCCAATAGTGTTTTCCTATCACTCGGGCAGCTTGCAGGTGACAAGATTTGGTTAAAGCCTTGGACAATAAAACAGCGTCTTTGGACTGTTTTTTTATCAGAACAAATATGAAGTTAATAAATTAGGGTGAAAGTCTGAGAGTACTCTTCTAATCTGCCCAGATATACAAAATAGCTTTTATAATTTCATGCAGATTTTACTCATGAGAGTTTTTCAACCAGTTTAGTCTGGCATTCATTACTGACTTCAGAATGCAAAGTCAGTTCCTGGTGGCTCTCTGCCTGCTTTGGAGTCATGGTAGGTACATTCTCACCCTTGAAGCCCCCATGAATTAAAAAATGATGTCCAAACTACTGGAGGCAAATAAAATTTAAAAGACTTAAAAAAAAATAATCAAGAAAAGATATATATCAAAAGTACAGCTGGTCAACATTTTCTCTTCAAATGTTATTTTCTTCCATCATGCTCTGCCGTTGTCCTCAGAGACACAAACACAGAAGATATAATTTTGCTGCTAAGTCTATCCTATAATATAGACATAAAGACCAATGCAATAAAAAATTGTTCCTTTAACGCTGAAAGGTTAGCTCAGGCACAGTGAGATTAGTGTGAGACTGACCTTAAGTAAACCACTTCTGCTTGGCTGGTAAACTAAGACATTTGTTTTGATCTTATTTTGATCTTATCTTTGTTTTGAAGTATTCCCATAATCTTTTCCAAATCACAGTGATTTGAGGTAAGATTGAATTGAATTGAGTTTCCTTCAGTGGGATAAAAGAGCCCAGCCTTCTAAGGAAAAATCTGCACAAACGTGGAACAGTTTTCAGGGTTTTTTTCCAGAAAGCAAGCTAAATGTCCATCTCATTTCTCACTTCATTCTATTACAGTCAGCAACAGCAATTTACATCCTCTTTTCTTAGTGATGATTTTATTCAAGTTCAGAAACTTCCAAAGTTTATGAGAATCTAATAGCTTCTCAGCATTATGAACAATAACGAAAACCAGAGACATAATCATTGAGCACAACACTATAAGAGCAACATTGATACTTTGGCCATGACATGTATGTTAACTATAGTCAGCTACATCTTGTTTTGATGTGACTTTTGGTTATGAGTGAAATCGATTCTCTAGGTTTTCTAGTTCAGTCCATTTTTTCTCAGCGTCCTTATCAATGCTGTAATCATTAGAGTACATCACGAGTGCTTGTATATTACCTATAATCACGTTATTTCTGACAGATAGTATTCAAGATATCTGGACAAGTGCCTAAGAGGCGGTCTTGGATGCATTTAGCAAAATTTGAGCTCATGCAGAACTATATGGTTCCTCTGAAGTCCATATATTCCTGATTAATTTTATCTGTAAATTCTAAGGATATTGGTAGACGTGGCTGAAACATCAAAATCCAGTTTCACCACATGTATAAATAGATTTTATTTTAAAGTTTCAGCTAAGGAAAGAGTGGAGTTTTTAACTCTCATTTCCCCCCTCCTTCTTTTTTCTTTTTCCCATCAGAGAGGATAATTCTTGTGACATATGAGATGTCCAAAATTCACATTTTTCCCTACAAAGAATTACTGGATTGTTTGAGATGACTATAGAATTTTGCATTACTAACCTAACTGCTAACCTAATTCTCTCATCTTAACATATTTAAAGCTTTTAAATATTTATTTCAGCTGTATAGAAGTGTGCTACATGGGGGCTGGGACTGAGTTAAAAGACATTTCTGTAACACACTCTGAATTCAAACTGAAACAAAACAGAGAATTTGCTAACATACATAACCCAACCATCTCAGAGGAAAAGAAGGAGAGAAGGCTGAAATGTTTCCCAAAATCAAAATTGAGGACTGAGGACAACAACTGTTCAGCATAATACTAGTTACAGCTTCTGATTTCCTTCTAGATTATGCTGTAAAACTTCTAGGGAATAAAGTCAGAATTCTAGAGGAAGGGAAAAAACAGTTCAGAAATCAGTAAACTGTCCTCTCGTGAGACCACTAAACAAATGTTCCTTCTCTTTCAATGTTGATTTGAAGTCAGATTCCTCTTTTGCACACACAACCACAAAGACAAGGGAAGCGAAGTCCAAAGCTGCCTGTTGTGGGGTTTTTTTGGAAGTTCTTTGTCTCCATCTGCTGGAAGAATTTTCTCACTGCTCTGGCACAAGGTAAGTAAAATATAGATAGCAACTATTTTATTTGGAGATATAAATAAGTTTCTGAACACTCCACTCTCTGAAGTACAGTCTTCAAAAAAATGACTTGTCCTTTAAAACAGTACTACCATCCTATTACCATCAGGAAGTTTAAAAAATAATTATTATTTTTCATTAATTCTTGTTCACAATACGTTATCATAAAATACCGCGTACATAATATGTAACAAATAGAAGGTATTTCTAGCATTACATTATTAGACATGTTGAATTATTAGCAACTTTACATTTATTGTGAAAAGAGTAAGTCCATACTCCAGGAAATAGCAATTAATTTTAAGAGAAAAAAATTCTCAATAATGATTGACTAGTTATGTCTTCCTGAGTGGATTATGCACCCCAGAACTGATTAGCATTTTGTAAAATACAAGCCAGGATGAAATCTAAAAGTTTTGCCCCAAAAAAGGACAAATCTAGATACAGTAATTTCATAGAAAAAGAAGTCCTTAAATATGTGACAAAAGGAGCAGTTTTTTGCCTCTGATCCTTAGGAATAGGACAAGGATCAAGGAAGATCTAACTCACATATTAAGGAAAGTTTTCTAATGAGGAGAGAAGTTAATCAAGTAGGTCGTTAACAGATGCTATGAAATTTCCTTCAAAGAGGAGTTTTAAGATCAGGCTGAAACTTTGTGAAAAACTAAAGAGTTACTGTTGAGGCTGTTTTAAAGGTACCAATATTCAGATTATTTTCAGTCCTTCTTCTAGGGCTCTGTTTATTGAAGTCTGTCATGTCTTAAAGCACTGGTCAAAACAACGACCCAAGGCACCACTGATCTCATAAGTTGGTTTCCCAAATTAAAATATATCCATCAAATTCAACATTCGTATCTGTCAAAGCCTACATTATCATGGAAACCCTGCAACAATCAGCATCACAGCAGTAGATGAAAATCTGTAGTGTTGTTTAGAGATGAGAGGTTTAACTGAAAAATTGATTTGTATAAGACAAAGAATGAAAACCGAAGCTTAATTAATTCTAGCTCTAGGTGTCACAAAGAAAATCAGATCTGTCCCGAGGGGAAGAATAGCTTCTCGTTCCCTAATTCAGAGGAAAATCTAGAACCTCAGGCTCTTGATTGCAGAATACAGGGCACAAATTTTTGGATTGGAAGGTATCTGAGGTGTAGGATGTTTCTTATAAACTGAATAAACAGCTTTCCGTTTATAGAGACAGATCACAGCAACTCAGTGGCAAAGGCACATACATGACTGTGCAATCAGAATGGCAATAGGCAGGGCTGGGGATTGGTTTTCTCCAGCTCTTCATTTTGGAAATGAAATAGCAGTTAAATATACATATCAACTGTTGTTTCAGCACCACAACAGATCTCCTCAAGCCAAGGAATTCCCATTGCTGAAGTTAGGTGAAAATTGTGACACAAAATCATAAAGAGATTCACCTGTCTCTGAATCGTAATTTTCAACAAGGAATAGCAATATGAAAACAAAAGAAAATAAATTAAAAAAAACCCAAAAAATTCCAAACCAAGACACACAAACACACAATGCATTTAGGATCTCTATCCAATGCTCACACATTTTTTTTAATTCACTGCCTAAAGAGTACTTCAGTGTGAAAACATTTTTGTTATTGACTGAAGTTTATCACACTAAAAATATTTAGTTATTCCGAAAGCATTACTTGAGGAGTTTAGAACTGCATAATATACTGACACAGAAAGGTCAAGTAAACAGTAATACAATAGTAGTACATCAACATTTTTATTCAGCGTCAAAAAAAATACTGTCTTTTTCACACTGAATGCATTTCTTTTAAAGATGTGGTGGCCCATGTGTTAGGAATATTTGCATAAATCGTTTCTCTCTAAATTTTGCAGAAGCTGAGATGCTGTTATGTTTGAGATGTTCCAGATGATGATCAGAGAGGGCTCTTTCTCACAGTAACATTATTCGGTCTTTTGGGAACATCGTTACTATCTAAATTTAAGCACCTCATTAAAATGTTTTACCTAAATGTAGGGGTTAAGTGTCACAGTTGGAGGGTGTCTGAGAGCACGTTGTCTCCTGCTTCAGGAGGACTGCATGTGAAGAGCCTATGGGATCTGCCATGATGAAATGTTGAGTACCAGAGGGCTTTTAACACACTTTTGTTTCAGAAACTGACTTGAGGTCTTGGTGTCTTCCAGCAAGTGCTTCTACGTAAGGTAGTATCTGTAGCGAGGTAAACTGAGTCACTCTCTAGGCTCCTTTGACCATATTGACCAAATCTGCATCAGCTATAACGGAAATTGGATGCCCAGAAAGCCAGTAAACATCCACATATGGACTCCAGATGCAGGTGGTGTCTTAAGAAATCAATTCAGTTGCCTACACAAGGGCATCTAGTGTCAGTTGAAGTATTCCAGGGTGTTTTGCCTGGCTTGCTACTGGAGCTCTGGTGAGCACTGGTCTCTCAAAGGTCACTTATCACATTGGGCATGTTTCTGTGGATGCTGTCAGTGACTGATATCCAAAGTTAGCTGAGATCAAATCCACGTAAGTTAGCAGTATAGGTTCCCGTTAGACTCAACTCTAGAAGTCAAGTCTGAGAAGTTACAATGAGCAATAGCTCCTAAAAATCTTAAACACCTAAAATAATCTCCTAAAAGAGATGATCCTTCAGGGTGCTTATTTCCTTACATTGATTGCAGTGGAAGGGATACCAAGAACACATTTCTTTATAAGCTTTGACTACCTCATGCAGTACGCTGAATTCTGCAAAACTCACTTTCTCTCCTGCGAAGGAAGTATATGGCATATTTGGCATTTTCCTGAAATCTTAAAGGGTACGCTATCCTCCTCATTCTTTTCTTTCACATGTATACATGCATTGACTAGGATCCCATTCCTTAAATATAGTATCTATCAGGTATCTGGTTATCCTGGGATGTCCTAGTCGGCATCTACCAGAAAACTAATCTCCCGTAGGTTTTTCTTCTGCATGCTAACCCATACAGACATGCTGGCTTCCCTGGATTATTTCAAATAGTAGTAGAACCTGTGTTCAGGTAACAGTGCAACTCACAACTCAGTCCAACTCACATCCTTATTTCTGTGGTTGTACTTATCAATAGCTTTAAGATTAAGTATTTAAATGCTAACTAACCTTTCTTAATTCTTCCTGGGAAGAGAGAGAGAGATGTAAATAAGGAAAGGCACTGGACACAAAACTTTCCATGATTATGCATAGAGTTGAAGAGAAAATCATTATTTCGTCATTTTTCCCAGAAACTGCCATCCCACAAAAGCATCCCATAAAGGAAAGAATATGTTAATTTAACCACTTGGGATGAGAGAATGATGACACTTTCATTTACAAGTAAATTTGTTGACAAGGGGTGAAAAACAAACAAGGGGCAATAAACAAGAAAACAAACAGTCAATTGCTAATGTGTTCTCCTTAGACTTCCTGAAAAGGCAAGTGAGATTATGTATTTTATTGTAGGCATAGTTTCTGACAGTGTTAAGCACTATCATACTAAATATTTCTAGGAAAACTGTTTGATTTATTGTCCTAAGGATTCCTTTGCTCCCCAAATCAACCTACTTCCTCTGCGGAATGTGTTGATTTGTAACAGTACAGTCCACCTAGGTGACTAACAAAGATTTATACAATTAAGTTTTAGGTATCTAATGTTGGAGGAATGTAAATGACACTGAAAGCTGGTGTATTGTCTGTGAAGGAAAACAGAAAGGGATTTTCTGAGTTCAGGGAATTTCTGCTTTGTCATGTCACTCTTCTCTTTTACTTAGAATTACCAGAGGTCTATGGACCTCTGTTGATTTACAAGCCATGCCCTCCAATTAAGACTACAATGGGTTACTATCTGCACCGCATCTGTTTTATGCTTTTCTTTGGTTGACTGACCCACTGAGGTTGATGGAACGGTTGAAGAATATTGCTGGTAAAAACCAGAATGTTACACAAGCAACACTATTCAGCAAAATATATTCATGTTTTGCTTTAGAACAGAAATGATCCCTTTGATGTAAACTAAATAAATGCAGAAATTCTTTGGTGGGTTGGGGAGAATGCTCACTATACAGTGATAATGAATACTTGGGTTCATGAGCAAATACATTTGTTTGCATGTGAATGCAGATGTTTCCCATAATATTCTCCAATTATTTCTCTGCATGAGCAACAGTGCAAAGAGGAATCAAAACCACAAAGCACCTGTTTGAAATCTGCATGAAAGTTTGCCAGAAATGTTTTTTTAGTATTTACTTAATTCTACCCTGAGTGAACAAATGACGATGAAATCCTGTTGGGTTTTTTCTTTTGGTTGGTTGTTGAATTTGCATTTTTTCATGAGTTCAAAAAATAACAATTTAAAGGAATGAGAAATCAATATTTCTTTTTAGCATTTTGGGGTTTTAATTTGTTTTGTTTTGGTTTTGATGCATGAAATCATCTCCTACAGCTCAAGAAGTGTCAGAACCACAGAGTACTGCAACCTGGGAGAGTATTCTGGGAAAATATCACAACATACTTACCCACCTCTTATACTTGCTTTAAGATCTGCCTTCCTAGATCTACACATAGCACCAGGTGTGGTACTGTGTGGGTGTTATAAACAACTCAGTTAACCTCTTCTGTGTAAGGAGTGGCTATCTACCTTTGGCCACTGTTGGAGACAGGATTGTTGGCTAGGACAATCTTTGGTCTGACTATTACTGTCATTATGCTCAGTCATTTATTTTTCATTAATATTTAGCAAACAAAAAATCTGCCTTCCATACGAACTCTCCCATCATTAACCGACATGGCACTCAGTCCCTCAAACTCTTAGTGTATAACCTGAATAACAACCAACTTAGATCATAGATTTAAGACTGAGTCATCCAATCGGTTTCAGAGCGATTCTCTGAAAATATTTCTCTGGACTGTGGAGGTTGCTTAAGCCCTTGATTCAACTAACTAAACATAAAGTCCTAATGTCCTTGGAGACATTGCATGATGTCTGTGAAAACCACACATTGCTGGAGGACACAACCTCAAAACTAAACAGGGAATTGAATCCCCCCAGAACAAGATCAGCTGGTATCAAATGGCTCATGGCTGAATCAAGACCTAAGTGACTAGCACTAACTATACACCTAAAGTGAGGCTCATCTGACTAAATGTAGACTTCTCCAATGTAAATATTTACAGGAAAACTCAATACCTAGGCTATTTTCCAGTCAGAAGATTTAATTCAGTATTTTAGCCCAGATCATAAAATAGATATCTAAGATATTGGGTGAACTGAACTGAGACAAACTTTGCAGAAACTGTTTCTTTCCAGAAGTTCTGTAAAGAAAACTTCCCTTCCCACAAAGACACTATTTTAAGTGTCCCACAGTTAAACAATAGGAAAAAATTACACATTTTATCAGTTCCTTACCTAAAATGGAGACATCAAATTAGTATGCACCCCAGGTTTGATGTTAGGAATTTGGAGACTATGTTGTACATAGCAAACCTTCACAGGCTGCTTGTTTAAATGCCCCTTGGTTTTCCTAGAATTGCAAAGCATTTTAGGGACACAGCTCATCACATTTCTGTTGTGTTTTTGCAGGCAACCTTCGTCAAATAGTGACACTACAAACCTTTTAGTCTGCCTATAACATGAGAGACATTTTCAGAAAGACTTCTACACAAAGATCATTTCTCAGCTCTGCTTTTTTTACTGTTTGATGGTCCTACCATAGAAGAACCAGAGGGACAACTAGTGGCTTTACAGCCCGTTTATGCTCCAGGTATATACACTTGGCTTTTCACACACTAGGTACACCTCAACTTCAGCCCAGAGGAAATATAGCAGCGTTGCTTTTCTGCTGTCCCTAAAATTACTCCAAAAGTCAGTTAATTAACAAAAGAGGCAATTTTGGCTCAAGGTCTTTCTGAACTTCTCACTACACAGCTGTACTACCAGCGCTGACACAAACCATGTCCTGAGGAAGCCTCAAGATAATAAACAGTAATATAAATTAAGACAGGAGTCTATTTCTTAGGCATTATCTGAAATTAACTGGGTTGTGGACTACTATTATTAACCTGAAGAGCAGGTCCTTGGTGGACCAATAATTAAGTTCATTTCGCCATCATTGTTTTATCCTCCAGTGAAGGACTATGATTCCAAAAAAAAAGCAGTTTTCTAATGTGATTCACAGCAGTGACGCTGCTTTATGAAAGAGCAAAGAAGAAAAAAGTGATAAGTCTCAACACCACACCCTCAAACACTTTGTATCTTTGCCATTACATTTGACAGCCTTTCCCTAGATATGTCTCCAGACATCTCAGTCTCTCATTGCCTTAAAAATTCAATGGATTGTGAGTTTCCCTTCCCAAGTTCACATGGAGATAAAACCTTATAAAACAATGTGTTTTGCAAATTTGAGTGCTGCACCTACCAAGTCCACACCACGAGACATAACATGATAACAGATTTTAGTTCCAATTTTTTTTCTGACATCTCAAGAAACAAATTTCAGAGAACAGAAAGACTGATTTGGAGACCAAGGATTTTTCCTAAGGCAAAAAGGCTTGGATATTTCTAGATATTGATTTTTTATTGATACATCTTTACTTTCCTATTAAGTCATATATAAGAAAAACTAACCTGTCGTCCCTTTGAAGAGGACATATAATCATAGACTCATAGAATCACTAGATTGCAAAGGACCCACTGGATTATCGACTCCAACCATTGCTATCAATCCCTAAACCATGCTCCTCAGCACCTCGTCCACCCGTGCCTTAAACACCTCCAGGGAAGGTGACTCAACCACCTCCCTGGGCAGCCTCTGCCAGTGCCCAATGACTCCTTTCTATGCAATGCACAGCCTGTAATCTCTGGGACCGGGATTGCTTGATTGGGACTATTGATAGGAGTTCTTTCTATAGCTTCTGAAATACATATAAAGTATTCTCAGATAACCTTAGCCCCTATTTCTGCAGAACATGCCTACAATAGGCTTCTCCAAGCACCAAGAGCAGACAGCTGAAGGTTTTTCTTCATGATCATCATCAAGTATTTAAGACAGCTTGGTGGAGGTTTAAGGCATTTTTAGCTGGTGTGAGTGGACCATGGCCAGTAGATGACACTAATGCTCCATGTCAACAAGCGGCAGACAGAGCATGAGCTTTGTTGTCAGCAAACTGCTGCATATAGTAGTTTATACAGTTCATGACTGAAATCCAAGATATCTAGACAAATACAAAGCAGTCTGTGAACCCTCTTTTTAGTGGTAATTTTTAATATTTAGTGCATTTTTATACCCTATCTATTCAACAGACAACCTCCTTCAGTTGTATAATTTTCGTGGTTTGCTCAATGTTGTGTATTTTTTACACTCTTTCTGAGCAGAAAGTGTATGTCATACATTTATGTTTGGCAGAAAAAAAATTTGGGAAAAAAGGAAGGATTCTGGAATTAGCCCTGTTGAGAATGAGGGAGATCATCCACTGTATTTCACAAACAGACAAATAAATATCACAAGCTCTGTTTTTCTTCTGTGTGTGTGTATCTGTGCGTATGTGTATGTACATGTATAAACACTTTACATTCAGCGTAGGAGATTCTTAGCAGTAATTTTATGACTACACTTTCTTCTTTCTGTCTCTACTGAATTCTCGACCTAAGTTGTTACTCAGTACATGTTCAGTAGCATCAGTTGACAAAAATAATTTGTTTCTCCACAAGATGTCAGTGTTTCCTACATCTTTTGTCCTGATAAGTTTTTTGATAATACATATTACCTTAAGAAGAATTCAGCTAATTAAAAATTAGAGGTGGTCAAACACACAACTCAAAGCATCCTACTATTTCAAGAATTTCTGTTCACTGGAGAAATAAAGATACTGACTTTGCTTCTATACAGAGAACTCGGAAGATTAACACTGTAAACCCAGCATTATATCCACTTTAATTTCTCTGATATAACAAAAGCTATGAGATAGTTGCCATACAGAAATGAAAGCTATGAATGGTGGAAAATGAAAATGTTGTTTGGAAATTTTCCGTGATCCCTATGCAAGGCCAAAGATTAAGTTTCTACTAATATACTATCTATTTTAAAATTATATATGTATGCACACACATATCTTTTTTGTGCAAGAGCTATTCATACTGCTAATTCTGACAGCAGACATTTCTCTAAATACCAGTAGCTAAAAAATCGTCTTTTCCCTTGTGCCCACAGGATTCCAGAGTTCACTTTACAATATAGTATTTGAAAAATTAGGGGAACAAATTCAGTCTTTGTCTTCAAGGTTTGCAGTATTCAAAATACACAGTGAAAAAGAGCAGAGCAGCTGGTGCCCAACATAATAAACATGTCAACATCCACATGTGCAATCCAAGTAGACACGTTGATTTCATTTTTTTACACGGAAGAACAGCTTTTGCCTTGATTTAGTTTCCTTTGCTTCAGTGACTTTTCATCAGTGGAAGCACTGATTTCAGTAAAGTTCATGGGTTTCTATTGGCTGAGCACTCAGGTATCCAAACCAAAGTGCAGTATTGCGTTACTTTCATTGTCCAGTTAGTTCCAGTGAGATTTTTCACACCAAAATATTGCAGATCAAACAATACTGTAACATCTGCCTTTTAGCCTGGTGTAATTTACTGCACAATCAATAGCCCCGAGTATCTATATCTAAACACACCTGTTCTTTTGTAATGATACAACCAAAATGTAATTTTTTAATACATAGTTTCATTGGTTTCTTATTGGACTCCATTCTTTAATATATCTAATTTGTCCAGATACACACTACATTTATTATCCAGATAACTTTAAGAAGGATATGTGATCAATCGCATGTGTGTAAGGAAGCATCTTTGGGAATAACCCTTCACTCCTTACACCAGCAAACACACCATCTCAGACATCACTGCAGGCAACGAAAGCTTTGTTTTCCTTAAGGCTACAGAATCAAAGCTGTGATGAGAACAAGGCAGGTACTTGTAGCAATTAATCCACTGAAGGACACAGACTCTGTTTTGTTTGCAAGTTATCTCTGTGCAAGGCTTTTTTGAAGGGTCTATTTGTTCTTTAAGATGTTTTGAACCTTTTATTTCCATACAGGGATTATTTGGCAGCCTTTCACTACCGTTGGACAGCTGGCAATTGGTAATTTGCTATGCAGCTAGCAGGTTCACCAATGCGAGATTTTATCATATGTTTGATGGTATCTGGTGTATTTCTTCAAGGCGCTGCTTCCGATGAGGGTCCCAGACTTGTGAAAACTCTGCATGACTGAATATCAACTGACAAACAAAAAGAAAACTTTTCTTGTTCTGAGAAAATTCAGAGCCTTACAAACGTGATTTTTTTCCCCTAAATGAGTTCCTTTAATGATCAGTGTAGATGGTACATCAAGGAGGTATCTCAGGCCATTCCAACTTTGCTACCTATCAACATCACTGTATATTAGTGCAGGCTCAGCCATCATCTTCCCTGGTGACTTTAAAGGAATTTCTATCTTACCAGGTCCCAAATTGCTAACTCCAGGTAGAACCATCCCCAAACCAAATAGGAATCTGGGATTTCTTTTTGTTTTAATCCAAAAGATGGACGGTTTTAGTCATTGAGAGAAGGGACAGGGTATCACACAGTATTGTATTCTGTAAGAGCCAGGAGCCCTACGTTTCCTCTAAGCAATTCCGTTAAATGAATAACAGCCTGGAGAAGCACCTAGATAAACACTGATGAGCTACATATAAACATGGGAGTCTCAGTCTTCTTTAAAATGTCTTTCAATGCATTGTTTACCATTATGCTTAAGCAACACACCAGCCTCTGTTTTACAGTCTGTAGTGTTTGCTTCTCAATAGCAAATTCTCCTGAATGCCCACTAAAGCTACAAGAAGAAGAAAGGAAATATGAAGTATGGCTGTAAATACATGAGGCTAAATATTTGAAAGCACAGAGCAGGATTTCACAGGAAGCTTTTGCATCTGCTACTAGGATGGTAGACAATATTGGTAGCAGAGTACTCAGATACACTGCCACTCCACAGTAGAGACTGCAGATGACTTTCATTTAAACGACTACTGCCAAATTCAATAACTTTCCTTGATCAAAACCACTGTTGAATTTAACGGTGTTACACTTAGGGAAAAAAAAATTATGATGTGGTTCATAATGCTTTGTGTTACATTTCTCATGCACCTGTTAGCTGCTTTTAAGAACTTACTTTGTATCTGACTCAGGGGGGACCTGACAAATGAATTATATGTCCTGTCTCTAAAGTCCTAATCTCAGCAGAACTATATCAGTTTTTACTACATGGCATAGAGTACTTAAGAAAAGAAAAACGATGATCCAACCATTAATTTTCTGCCACTATCCTAAATTTAGTTGTAACTTCTGTCCCTGCCCCAGGTTTCCACTATGGCACTTCAGGGCTCAGCTGCCTGTAAGTAAAAGGAGTCTAATAACATTTTCAGAAAGTAATTGTAGGAATAAACACAAAATAATTTCTTAGAAGGTGAGATACGATGATAATTTGTATAATTGGATTATAAATTTATACTCCCATTTCCATGCTGACGGTGGTCAAAGATAGTCCCTCCCTCACTGCTGGCAGCAAAGTCCAGAGCTGGGATCTTATTCTCTTCTAGCACATCTCTCATACTTCTATTTTATGATTCAAATCAAACATTTATATTTATGTTACTTAAACTAAGCATCATGCAAGGCATCATTGAATTCAAGGAATAAAGCCTGTAACCTTAAGCAGTCAATCTTATTCCCATTGAAGCCAGTGACTCTTTTTTATTAATCATAGAGAGGACCATCATCAAGACCCTGCACCTTCCATTTTGCCACTTAACAGCCAAAGAGAAAATGGAAGTAAATTCCCTGCACAAGTACACTCCTTTTCTCTTTTCTTGCCTCCCAGTAATATTGAACATTCCCTAAAGAATGAGTAAACAACTAGTTTGTGTTGAATAAAGTAGGAGCCTCAGAGGCGATCAAAGTCACGGTTGTTTTTTCTTTTTAAGACAGCATTTCTTTGTAACAACACATTATGTCAGCTCTGCTAGCTCATTTGTCTGCTGCAGTTCTACTTTATCAGCCTGGAGTAAAAAGAATTGATATGTCTGGTTAGATAAAGTAAATGGAAACTCAGGACTCATTCCAATTTGCTGCACTTTGATATATTTCACAAACCTGAGAGTACTGCATGTAACACTAGTTGCTATTTGTATATAAATATTGCACATTAGAAGATCTCTTAAATTAATGTTTACGTTTATTTCTCCCCTTCCTGCCTCCCCTGGTTGTGTGCTGATTGGTTTTGTGATTGGAAGACAAATGTCATGCTTTCTGACTACATTCTTTTTCAATCCAGGATGTTATCCCGAAATAGAATTCATCTTCATTGGTAGCTTGCTAGTCCGATAAAACGGAAGGAGATATCTTCCATGAGCGCTGGATACTAATGCAGCTGGAGCTTATAACTGCAATAAGTTATTCTGTGCTGTGCAAGATGAGTCCTTTAATACATTTGATCATTGCCACCAGCCAAATCTATCTTTGCTGTTATTTTGTTGGCTCGACTAAAAATACACTGAGGATGGTTCCTGGATCGGGCCTTATTTATTAAGCTTTTTGTTCAATGTTTTAGTGTGAGGCTCCAGAGGTAAGACCATAAAGGAGCAATGGTCTGGAGGAATGGAGAAATGTTGGTCACCAGTGACACAACATATAATATTTCTGGTGAGAGAGTAGGATGTGGGGTTTTCTTCTACTCTTACTGCAGGGAGCTATATTCTGCCCATCTGAATTCTTATTAGGGTGCTGCAGTGTTCAGGAAGGCTGCTTTACAACTAGACACAGTTAGACAATGATATCTTCCTTTCCTGCTCAGCAGAAATGTCATAGAACATCAGAGTGCACCTATTATAAAGTAGGGGCAAACATTTCTATTTAGGAACTGCTGCTTCTGGTTTGAGAGGTGTAGACGTTGGCCTTGGAGCAGGAGAAAGGGTACTGCAAAAAGGGAGAGTTGATTGAATTTTGTATTATTTTGCTCAAAATGCAAACATAGGGTTTAGATCTTATTCTGAGACAACCCCGTAATTATGCCCATGCAGGACAAATATAATGATAGTTGTTTTTTTAAGGGCAACATGCATAAAGAGACAACTGTCGTGTTCAAGAAGTGTCAAGTAATATGGAAGCAAATGAAGTTTCAATACATAATTCTTTCTCCTTAACGACACATATATCAATAAAACCTGGAATGGCAGCACTGGATTCCTGTTTGGGGAGGACAAAGAGGACTTGTCTTCTTTCAGAGGGAGGCTACACAGGGAATCTAAAGTAGAACCGAGTCCATAGAGATTTTACACATTGATTGCCAAAATAAAATTGAGGGAAAGGGTAAAGTCAAACTGATAGAAGCTCTTCATTGCTAGATTTTAATTTTTTAAAATAATAGTAAAAAAAAATCAAATAGACCATAATGTTGTTTGATAGCAAATGAAATTGTACAATTTGTCTCTAGGTGTTTTAAAATCCATGTTTTTTTCCACTTTCTGTATATGTGTATTTTTAGGCAAAATACAGTGCTTTGAAATGAAATGTCAAGAAATTTACATTTTTAATACTGATATAAGACAAGTTACCATTTTTTAAATGAAGAACTTATTTAGAAAATGTGAAAGCATATACTGTGACATATTTAAATGATTTATTTCATTCTCTTTCAGCCAAAGCCACTCATAAAATTTAATCTGAATTTACATGTAGCTTCTCATTCTCTGTACTCCAAAAGGAAATCTTCATTTCTCACCAGATTTACCCTTTCTTTGTTGAGAAAGAGCTCAAATTCAGAAACTCTTATCCACTGTGCAAATTATACATCCTTTGGCAAGAAAGAAACCCTTGTTTCAGCATCTAACAATGCACCAGCTATTCTTACTTGGATTGGTATTTTGCCTAAATAAGAGTATTTAGAGTGCGCCTGAAATTGTCACCATAGATTGTTTGTACTTGAAAATGCTAGAGGCAGCAAGGAGGCATGTGAATCCAAAATATTGGCCATTAATATCAAGCCCATAAAATTATACTGCCAGCCTACAGGTGATGTTGAGTTCTTTGCGTGTAAGCCCTGGAGGAAGGGTCAGGTGCATGTACAGAACATGAAGAAAAGCCCTTGTCTTTCAAAAGTGTCATGAACTACTTCAGTGCACCAGTGGCTGTAGGTGGATAAAATGGACAAAGAAGTTTGGAGGTAACTCTGCTACCATAAATAAGTGTTTCTCAGAAGAATAATTTTGATGAGAAAGATTCTTGCTCCATCCCACACTGTCTTGAGTGAAAATGAGAACCTGTACAAACGTGCTGATAGGTGCCTTGGAAGGCAGAGAGATAGAGAATATGTCTATTCTGCCACAAAAGTGAAGGTTGTGGTAAAACAAAGGTTTTAGCTGAAGTGTCTGAAACTTAGTTAAAATACCAGAACCTTAGAAGTTCCACCAGAAGAACACAGATATTGCCAAAGGTTTCCTATTGGCATTTTTAGCCAAGAGGAAAGAGTTTTCTGAAGTCTGACTGATTTTTTTCAAAAAGTCAAACTTAGCAATAAAAAAAATCATCTTTGCTTTAAGTTGGATAAAATCCAACAAAAAAAGTTGCAAGTTCTAAGATGCACCTTTTGGTGCTTTTAGGGGAATTTTTTGGGGTAGGAGTTTGGATGAAACAGATCAGTACAAAATCACAAAATTAATTTAGAAGTTTCAGTTTGTGTGAAGCACATCTCCTACAGAAAAAGATAAGAATAAAAAAATTGCCCAGTCCTGCAAACATCCCTATTTAACAGACAGGAAAACTGAAATACATAATGTATGCAAGGTACCATATCAAAGTTATTTTCAGTTCCACTAGAGAATCCAAATTACAGGACTTTAATCAATATTTCTGTCCTTTTATAAAGTTTCTGTTGTCCAACAAAAATATGTCAGAATTTTGGGGGCTCCATAACATTAACCCAGTTTAGTTTTAAACTGGTACCACTGAGGATATAGACATCGCTGCATAGTAATAAACATAAATGTTCTGTGCACATGCATTTGGTTACTGGTAAAGTATCATTATCATTCATGTTTCCTGTTTATGTCCATTTCACCCTGTGTCAATACCAATTCACCTGCACTACAGAGACAAATTGCTTGCAAAATTTTTATATCCTTTCAAACTCTTTTGAAAATGACATAGCACCAGAAACTTACTTCACTTCCAGGGCTGGGGCAGCAGGGATTGGGGGCACCTGAAAGGGACACAACTAAAAAAAATCGCCAAAAAACTTCCAAAGAGAGACAAATTAGACCTTAGAAACTGATTATAAACTTCTAAGTCAACAGGAGAAGGATCAACAGGCAACTGGGCAAGGGGGCTTAGATGGGAGACCATGCTGTAAGACCATGCTGTAATATCTTGGTCTGTTTCTGACTGTCCTGGTTCCGTCTTACAGAACCTATACCGTGTCTCACCTTTGTAGAGAAGGAATGCAGAATACAAGATAGTCCAGCCTTTTGTATACAGGTTTCACAAGAGATGATCTTCAAATTTATTCAGTCATTTCACTAATTACTGGAGTTGATCATCTGCTCGATCTGATTCAGTCTCCACAGCGATGAATGATGATAGCGCAATAAAAGCTTGCTAATAATAATGCTTTCTTTTTCTCATGGTCAGTGTGAATTAACCTATACACAGCCTTGGAAAAAAACAGATCAACATTTCTCTATGTAATAGGCAAGAAAATGTTGGCAGCAAAACTGTGTATTTTGTTGGAGAGCATCTATGAGGAAATTAAGAAACTGCAGAGAATTTCTAGCATTGATATGCATTTCGGTCCTAGACTGAATCATTGAATGACCATTGTAATTTTCATTGATGTTTTCCAACGAGCAGAATTCTGCAAGGAGTTTGCAGCTTCTTCGCAGTTATTGCAGGCGTGGCACCATGCCTTCATTCCCTGTTCATTATGTTCTGTTCATCTTCCTTCAACGTTCTTTTTTTTTTTTGCTAATGTATCGCTTTAACAATAATGTTGCATAAGAAAAATGGAAAGTTTTGCATTGCCTATAAAGTAGTTGACAGCCTGAAATTCACTTAGGGATATTAAAATATTTCTTATATTAATATTTTGGAGCAACTATGCTAACAGACCTGAGTATTATCCTTATTGTGTGCTTTGTACAGTCTCTACAAATCTGACTTCCAAAACTTTAAGTCTTGTGTCTCTCTAGGGAAGACAGATGACCAGCAATTTTGTGGCCACCCAGCCTTTCTCGTAGAGGACATTCAAATCCTTCAAAGAAATTTTCCAGCTGCCACACACTATGTATATGTAACAACCTTGGTACTTGAGCACTAGTTTAAGGTTTGTTAAAAGTTCATGGTTTGGAATACTGACTTCTCCACTCATTGTTTCAAAAAATAAGATCAGATGAGAAGGTCATCACAATCTATTTATCTTTGTTTAGATTATTTCAGCGTCCTGGTAAACAATAGCCAGTACTACTCATGTAGGCAAATAAGGTACGTTTAATAAGTCAGGAATGCATAAGAACATAAAATTGGCATTTTAGTAATTTATTCTGATCTCGGGAAAGAGAAGGGAGAATCTTCAACCTCAAAACGACTCACTGGTTTCAGTTAACAAGAAATAAAACAACCCCTCTTTCTTAGAAGATATATCTTCTTGAGATGACTGCAGATATGACAGGGGCATCAATCAGAAAGATCTGTGTAGGTCTGATTCAGAGCAACGGAGAGACAGTGGCAAATATATGAGGAAGAGCATCTGAGCAAGCACAGTATTTTCATCTTTAACTTGCCTTTTAGCCCTAGTTTTGCAACTTACATTCTGCACCACAACCTCGTGATCATCAGTGAGATTGGAACCAGTTCCACAGGTTTCCGTGCCCTCTCTCCCGCATGTACAGGAGGAGTTAAATGTCATGTTCATAGTGGTCAGATTTTTTATTTTTCTGAGAAAGAGGGAAGGAAGGCAGATAAAGTTTGGTCTGAAAATCTGATTCTGAAATTTTGGGTTTGAACTCATGCGTGCTGATCACTATACACTTGTTTTATTTAAAAAAAAAATTTGATATCCGGGCTAAAATAAAGAAAACATTGTGTCTTTATGTAACTATATTATGTATATACAATGGTTAGGCTGATGATTCGGTTAAATGTAAATAAAAAAGTCTATTTTTATTTATGGTGACATTGTTCTTTAAAATATCAATCTTTAGTTCAATTTCCAAAAGTGAATTTTGCTTTTATTTGCCTGAAGGTTGAAACATTTTAGAAAAAATATAAATAATAATAAATAAATAAAAAACTAATAATAAAAAAAAAGATACTCTGAATTCATACATTTGTTTCTCAGATATTTCTTGGTTTTGGACACTGAAAGTGACTATTGAATTAATTTCTGTGACATAATTCAAATCCAAATTATAGTATTCAGATTTTGATAAAAACTAGTTACTGAGTCTTACTCTTTTCTAACACCTGTTTCTTGCAGTTTTATGCTTTTTTTTTCCTTCTGTACACTCTGTAAGCTGAAAACCCTTTGTTGACTGATGGGGGGGTGATTTTATATATGTAGGATCTTATATCTAAATTATTTTTTTCCCTATATTGGAAGCATTTTAATATTACTCTTAATTTGAAATCTGTTAAATGATCTTGGTAATTATCCTGCAATGGCAAAGGCATATTTTCAGTGTTTCATATTTATTTTTTCTCTTTTCTAACTCTCAGTCTCTAACTTCTCTGAACAATGTATTAGATTTCCCAGTAACTGGGAGGTACTACGGAGATGCAGAATAATCTTGCCAATATAGATTCAACTACAAAGATATACGTTATTTCTTAGCTCTATAAACTGTGAGTAGATTTTTTTCCAGGCTCGTACATAACTATTTTATGCTTTATTGCTCTGGTGGCAAATTTTAATTTATTTTTATTTCCAATGTTTTATTATGTTTGCACACAATTGAGTTACAGACCAGAATGGGTGATTGTTATACAGTAGTTTACTTTTAAAAGAAATAGGGCTTCTCAAGCAGCTAATACAGGAAGATGTATCACCAGCTTGAATAATTGTGACAACCATAGACGGTATCAGTGCCTGTTTGTTTGCACAATACCCTACTGCATTAAGAAAGCCATCCCAGCTGTCTTGGGCTCTGGAGTCACCCATTTCATCACTTGACACTGCAGCAGATGTTATGGATTGATAACAGACTTCACTTCATTCACTCCACATCTAAGATTACCTCTAGAAAAAAAAGAAAAAAAAACATCAAATACATTATAACACTCCCAGCCATTTGAAAAAAAAAATCAGCAATTTATTCCCTCTTTTACAGCATTAAATGGCTCCTTTGGGGCTTTGAAAATATATATTTAATTTTTTAATTATTTTCTTTTACCTAACACATTCACAGTAGTGGGTTTGCATCTTAGTACCTCCTGAAAGAAAGAGAAAGATGGAGATTGATTTAATGATTTAATTATACTAAGACTTGGACAGGTTTTAGGATTATGAGTTACATTCCCATTATATCAGATGCCTTATGTTTTTAGTGATAGTATGTTAATGCAGCACGTTCATTGTGTTGGGAGCAGAAACACCAGATAAACCAAATGCTGCAGTTTTTTGGTCTACTAGATGAATAGTGATATGCAGATGTGCTTTGCTTCCCTTCTGGAGATGCTGGGCAATGTATTTTATTTGAGATACAGTAGGTGAATATGTAATTAAATTGACTGTAGTGTCATGCAGATAAGTAACCAGGAAATGTGTATTTGTGGCAGGGCAGGGGTTGCCCACTACCCTTTTAAGAGTGCAGCTAATGGAAGAACTGCATAAAATACACAAATTGAATAAAATGCATGGCGCTATCCTGCCATCGCCTACAACCTAAATTATAAAGTAGATGATAGACATGGGACTCTCTTCTCTTTCTTCGAAGCGTCTGGAGCAGCTGGTGTATTCTATGGCACTGACGTATGCCCAATATTGTATCTTGTGAAAGTTCCGGGGATGCAAAAAAAAAAAGCGACGAAGTTCAGTTTCACTTCACTGACTTTGGGCAATTACATGAATCACCTGAAGTGGGAGCACAGTCATCTTGCATTCTGTGTACAGCTGCTGGAGAGCAGCCCTGGGCAAGCTGGATCACACCCTGGAGATCACACCTCTGACTCTCAGCAGCTGGATGGGCTCACAGGGCAAGTAGGGTCTCGTTTGGCACAACCTGTTAAGTGGCTGCAGATATGTGGGAGGGATCCAAGGTTAGGAATGAGATTTCAGTGAATTGTAAGGCAATGTGGCGGGTTTGACCTTGACTGACAAACAGGTACTCTCGTAGATGATTTGTCACTGCCCCTTCTCAATAGGGCAGGAGGAGGAAATGCAACAACAAGCTCATGGGTCAAGATAAGGACAGGGAGATCACTCAGCAATTACTGCCACAGGCAAAACAGACTTCACTTAGAGAAATTAATATAATTTATTGCCAATTCAACAGAGTAGGATAAGAAATTATATAAAAGAAAAAAAAAGAAAATGCTTTGCCTCCATCCCTCCCTTCTTCCCAGGCTCAATTTTACCCTCAAGTCATCTACCTTCTTCCGCTGAGTGCCCCAGGAGTATTGGGAATGACGGCAGTGGCCAGATCATAATGCTTCATCTCTGCTGCATGTTATTTCTCATGATCTTTCAGTTCCAGTGTGGGGTCCCTTCCATGAGATACTGTCCTTTGCAAACTGCTTTGGTGTGGATCCTTCCCAAGGGCTGCAGTTCTTCACAGATTGTTCCAGCACGGGTATTTTCACGGGTCCTTTCGTATTCCAGTGTGAGTCCCCCACAGTTTACAAACGCTGCCAGAAAACCTTCTCCTATGTGGACTCTCCACAGGCCACAACTTCTTTCAGGGCACATCCATCTGCTCTGATGCAGTGAAGATATCTGCTCCACTGTGGTCCTCCACAGGCTGCAAGGGCGCAGCCTGGCTCACCATGATCTTCACTACAGGCTGCAAAGGAATCTCTGCTCCAGTGCCTGGAACACCTCCTCCTTTCCTTCTTCACTGGCCTTGGTGTTTGCAGGGTTGTGGTTCACATACTCTCATACCCTTTCTTAACTATCTTATCACAGAAGTGCTACCAACTTTGCTGATTGGCTCAGCTTCATTAAACTGTGGGTCCATCCTGGATGTGGCTGGAACTGACTTTGTTCAAGATAGGAGCAGCTTCAGGTGTCATATCACAGAAGCCACCCCTGAAATCCCCTTTTTCTCCTAAAACCTTACCATATAAGTGAAACACAGGAGAATATTTCCCGAGTTTGCATTGATATCATGTGTTATTTGGGTGGTGAATTTCTCTGAACACTTAAAAACTCCCACTGTAGAGCACCAAAGCATCCCGTGAGATGGGGATCCCACTTCAACATCTGATTTTAAATTGCTTAGAAGTATCTAACTCTTTGGTGCACAAACAATATTGGCTTTTCTAGCACAGCTGACACTGATCACAATGTGTCCGATACTTAATCCTGTTGTAAAGTAGTTCCTGACTCCTCATCACTTACAGCCTGGCAAAACAAATCAGATGATTCAAAGACCACAAGGAGGTCTAAACTGAGTGTCTGCTTGTGGGAGGAAAATGCCACATCATTCATGCAAAAGTAAATTTTGATCAGTTTTCAACTCACACTATAAAAATTGACGACATCTTGATAAACTGGTTGTGAGAATGACTTTAGCATGATTGACTTCTTCCATCCCACTATTTATTTATTGATAAAGTATCTGATCAGCTATTACTTCTGAGCCATACAAAAAGAAAATAAAAAGATAATAAAAAGACAGATACATTAAAATGATTATTTACATTAATAAATGTATAGATCAACAAAGTGATAAGGCAGCTGAAACTGAGATAGCATGTGAAATGTTTTTAATGTCATTTGTGCAGACAGATCCACAGAGGAAAAAGAATTATTATCCACCCTGTGCTTCAGGTCTGAGAAAAAGGAAAGGAGATTATTATACTCTTTTTAGTTTGCAGAATTTGAACAATACTTTATTTAGTTAGTTATTTTTCTGAAGGGGAAGTTTTACATTGTTCAAACCAGTGAGGAGTCGATAGTATTTCTTGTTATGAATAAGGCCAAGCAGATTTTGCTAGGTATAAGTGAGGTTCACTGTGTCATATTTTTATTCATCTCCTGGTTCTTATTCTCTTCAAACCCTCAGAGCATGACTCTGCAGTGATGGAAATTTAAACAGAACCATTTTTGTTTAGTTGGGGATCTTTTCAAACACATTGCAAAAGCTGAAACAACACATTATCACTCTGATACCTCTTAAATTCTCGCCGTTAGCACTAAAATAGCTGCTGCTAGATATGACAGAAATTGGTGTTGAAGCTCTCAAGAAAATGGTGACTTCTGGATACAGGCTCTGAACATCTGCAATTCTCTGTTTCACACAACTGCAGAAATACATGTTCTTGCCTGATAAAAGATTTGGCAGAGAAAAGCAGGTAGATTTCTCTCCCATCTCATATATAATGAAACATTAATATAAAGTCTCAATGAAGCTTCTCAGCTGAGGAAAATACAGAATTTTTCCATTATGTTAAGTTAAAGCCTCCAATTCATCTGTCTGCAGTAGAAAGACACGCAACAGTAACTTACTGTGGGCAACATTTCATAAGTTAATATCTAGATCATTATTCTTGGGTATGTTTCCTGAAAAAAATGTTAGGTGTGGGTTTTTTTTCTATGAAGTACATATTCAATTAGCATATGAACTTTCAATTGTTATTGCTTGTATTCTGCCAATTGGACTCTTCTGAAAAGGTACCTGCTTAAGTCAAATTACTGAGCTTAGACTTATTCTCACTCCAATACTGTGAAAATTTGCATCAGTCTGTCTCTTGGGCTACTTCTGTGATAGCTGTTAGATGTAGGATCACCCAAATCTCTACCTTCTTCTAATAAACCTTATATTATCCTATAGTAAACCTCAATTTACCATCCAGAGTTGTCCACCTGGGTGTTTGTACCTGTGATTATCACAAACCGTTCACCTCACACGCTGCTTCTTATCGATGTTCACCGTGTTTGCTGCTAAATCAACCACACAGACCTTAAGAAAGGATATGTCTCTGATACCCTTTATGTTTCTGTTTTCTGACTGCCTATACCTTATTTACAGCTCAGTTCCATAGCTTCAGGAAGCAGTGAGTGAAGAGGCAAGCTATCCTCAACCATTGAAATGTCCATTCTTGGCTGTGCTGATGGGTTCATGTATGGTCAGAAAGTATAATCTCTGTCTTTCAAGACAAGAATATATAAAGATCCGCTATCAGAAAACAAATCTGTGCTCCTGACCACTTTATACACAAGTCCAGCTTTGTCAAGCACACAACATGCAACTAAGAGGACTGAAGTGCAGCTGCTCCTTTCCCTGTATGAAGTCTAAGCCCAAAATACCATGCACAAACTCAATCGTCTAAATAGAGAATAGCAGTAACTTATCAGGCAGAACATCATCGGGTATAAATCAATAGAGCTCTTCAAAGTAAGTTAGGCCTTCATCAAGTTACCTGAACTTGACTGATACATGGAAGTTGTGGAATCCTGTAAAAACAGTAAAGGTGCCAGGTGGGAAGACTCTGGTAGGTTTTCGAGGACTTCCCTCTACTCCTTGCTGCTCACAGGGGCAGAAGGAAGAAATACAAGCAAAGTACATTTTTGGCAGCTTTGCTACATGCTTCATTTCAATCAAATCCTACCATATTCACATTTTCTTAGCTCGTTGTTTCTCCACCCACTGCTGTTATAGAAATTCATCCCTCTGCACACAGCCCATGCATTTCTCTATTAGAACATATTTCTTCCATTCATTTCCTCTCTCCATAGACCATCTAAAAATTGAATTTTGCACATTTCTTTTTACTACGTTTGTCTAAGGAAATAATTGCAGCTAAAGTCAAGAATAAAGGTAATCCGTTAGATTCAATAGTTCTCTTTGAAGAAACTTTTGTTTGCATTATTCCTGTTTGGTTAACAGTCTACAAATTGTTTACATCAAGAAAATCTGAATGTATATGTATCCATCCCAGGAAGTTTTAATCATTATCATGTACATTTTTAGGATTAGGATACTAGCATGCTGAAAATCTATAGACTGCTCAAAGTCTGGCCATTAAGTCAGTAGCTGTGTTAAGGATAGAACTCTTGTTTGTCTTGCTTTCTTTCTCCATTAATATAGAGGTCAACAGCTCTCAAGAACTATATTAATTCTTTTGTTTCTCATGAGCTGTTTAATCTGAAGAATTTTCATCACCTTTCTTACACAAAATCCTAAAACTTGAGTCCAAGCATTTCTGGAGTTCTAAATCTGTGAGTTCTATCTCTCTATCCATAGAAAAGAAAGCATGTGAATGACTGTGGAGAGCTAACTGTAATGATGATGAAAACTGCAGGGCTATAAAGGTTTGTGTTACTCTGTAGCCTGCCTCTAATCCCCAGAAGAAATGGACTGAGATGCTCAGCACACCTAAGGATGTTCAAAATTTCAACTTCAAAATCCTGTGTTCAGGGAAATATATACCCCAAGGCATTCATTCCTCCACACTTTACTTCAGGAGCCTAAATTAAAAATATTTCTATTTTTAATCTCTCAATACATAGGAAGGATGAATCTCTTCCTCAATGCTTCATTCTTTGACCTGAAGGTTTCTCAGACATTTGAGGAAAGATTTAGTTGCCTCAGCAGTGGCATTTGGCACTGTCTCAGACATCCTACAAGTAAGTCAACCACCATGTGAGGCTGTTAGATAAAATGAGGGGTTGTAACCATTTAGCCCCCCCCTCCAGGCCTTGTTGGCAGCTGAAAACGAGCAATTGTATCCCAATTCCCACCACACACAGGGAAAGAGGAAAGGGACACGTGAAAGAGACTTGTGGGCTGAAAACTAAAACTGAAACAACTTTAAAAAAACAATAATAATAAAATGGAGAATAATAATGTTCGTGAGAAAATGATAAATTATACAAAATATGACTCCCTGATGGCTATACATCACCACTGATGCTGCAGGGCAGGCACAGGGAAAGGTCCTGGGCCCAGTGGTAGGTGAGAGCTGGGTTCAGAAATGAGATTCAGGAAAATATAGATCAGGATCAGAGGCAAACAGACTGGGTGCTGGTCATGGAAGAAGAGGACTTGACCCTCATGATCCCTCAGCTTTATATTGAGTATGACATACAAGGAATGGAATACTCTGTTTGGTCAGTTTGGGGTCACCTGTCCTGTCTACTCTTTTTTACCCTTTTTACTTACAACATTCCACCCACTCAAGGGTAACCTTGGTCTCCATAGAAATAATTATAAGCAATGACCTTTCTGCGTACCAGTGCAGCATTACTTCAGTGATAGCTAAAAAAAATCAGAAGTTATCATCCGAAGTGAGGGACGCTGTCAGAAACCCATGTTTCTAGCTTTCAGAACAGGCTTAGTTGAAAAGTTAGAAAAGTTATTCCACTTTTGCTCAAATCAGAATAGGTGTCTACTACTCTTATGTCCTTGCCACACTTTTCTACATTAGTCTTAATGTTATGTAAGACAAAATTCTTTACCACTAGAAATTGTTATAGCTTAATGTAGACAGATCTGATTTATGTGACTATTTGTTCCACATTATGCTACACACACCAAGTGATGCAGAATTCTGCTTTCATGTGCATTGGTTTTATACTGCAATAAATGCATTTCCTGTCATGGAGTAATTCCTGAAAATATCAGTGTCACCGAGGAGAGAATCAGGTGCCTGTAGTAATTTTTGCAATAAGAAACAATTGATTCTTCATTGAAGAGGTCAGAAGAAGGTCGAAAGAGATTCCCTGCAGAAAAAGAAAACATTTATGCCCCATTTAGAAAACTTTTGAAGACTGATAAAAGTTGAATAATGTATTTTTCTCTGCAAGCTTACAATACTTATTATGAAAAGGACCATTAGTTTTATATCAGATCACCTCAGATGGAACACAACCCAACTGTTATTAATTAGTAACCTGTATTGCTTAAACATGCTATATAAGAATGCTTTAAAAGTCCCAGAGTTTTCATCATCATCATTATGTATCCAAAAACTAATTAGCGCCAACTGTGTTATCAAAGGAAGTATTGCCTTTTGGAGGGGAGTGTGAGATGACCTCGGAGGTTAAAAGCAGCCTCAGTGCTTATGGGCATACAGATCCCATAGTTAATAGTACCTATTACCACCAGAAACAACAGCCAATGGCCCATGAGTTTCAGCCAAAAAGCAGGGTCTTGTTTGAAACAGTCAAAGATATCAGACTACTATATCAAACTACAGAAGAACATCAGCACCTAAACAAACTCATGTGGTGCCATGCCCAGGTAGCGTAAATCCAAAAACCGGGAGAGAAGTGATGGTGAAAATATCTGAAGACTAACTTCATGAAGACACTGAGCAGTAGTAGACACTGGGACACTGTAGACGCTTCAGGAACACAATCCAGCTTCTTACTAAGCTTCTCAACTATTTTTCTGTCCTTCTAGTATGAGCAGTTCAGGTAATCAATTTTCACTTTGAATACTAAAATGTGTGTTTGGGAAAAGAATAACATGATCATTCTGTTTGACTCATTTGACCAGTTTCTTAGATGTTTTCACTCACCATTGAATGACTAAAATGAGGAAAGAGCAGAGATCACGCATTGACTTAGAATGATCTTTATCTCATTCGAGGCAATACGATTTCTGCTATGTGATCAGGACTTTCTGGGAATATTATCTCAAGCCCACATAGAAACAATATACTGCAAGCTTCAAAAGCAAATTAGAGGAGAAGCTGAAAATCAGTTTCCATCAATAATTAAAACTTGAACACCAAAGAATGTCTGTGCACCTGATGTACTGGAAGCACTCCTCACTACACAGAGCAGGACAGTCACAGTGCTTACTGTGCACTAGTATTTTTCTGTTTCCATTTGTCCTTCACAGAGGTGGTAAAGTCTGTGGGGCAGGGGATGTGCCTTTCCATTTGAAATTTCATGGCCCCTAATTTGCCACAACTTCATACGCCATCACTTCACCATGACTAAAATGATATCTGCAAAATAGATTTGAGACTTGCCATACTTACGTACAGCAAAATTGCTGTAATTATTTTTAACTCTGAGAGTTCTTGGGAAGCTTTGCCTCATTATGGTGATGGAAATCCTTTTGAAGATTTTTGGGCCGAAGTTGGGGAAAAGGAGCGATGGTAAATACCTTGAGATAACCCTTCTCTCCAGCCCTTAGGTTTCACAGTAGCAGCTCCAGACACTATAATTAGGAGTTCGAGTGATAGCTCTTTGACATTTTACATTTCAGAAAGCAGATCAGTGTACTACTTTAGCAAACTAAATAGATATTACCAAATTTTGATGTTTCCAAGGATATTACCGTGATAGAAGTGAAGATAAAATAGAGTCCTGTAATAAAAATGAACCAAAAATTTTTTTTTATCTAAGGATTAGCTTAATCACCTTACTTATACGTAATCTAATAATTTTAATAAGGTATTAATATATTCATATTTAGCTGAGGGATAGCACTATTAGGACTCACTTCAAAGAAATAGCATGATACCTTTCTTCAGTGGACCGCTCTCCACAGGCAGAGTGAATTTTGCTCTGCTGTCTAGCATGCTACTCTGTCAAGTATTGGCCATACATATGATAGTTGCCCTACTAGAGAAATTATTTTCATGCCATGACAAATCCCAGAACATGAAAAACAATAAATGAAAAAATCATTTAGCATGGGCCAACATCTCTAAAAAAGAGATAATCACAGCTAATATTGATCACATCAGTAAATTCTTTGGCTCTGTGGGGTGAAGTTCTAATGAGAAATGATTGCTCCCATATAATTTGCTTTATAGCCTGCAGTATTGAAATCCCAAACAGTAAATAAGGGCAGCACTCAAAAGCCACTATGTAGGTGTGAGAAGGACAGTGGCTATCTGATAGTCAGGACTGGAATCCTAAATCATGGGAAAATGTGAGTAGGCTGTGCAAGATAAAAGGTCAAGAAAAACAGAATGTTTGAACTGAGGAATAATATTCCTTATGTCCGTGCACTTAAACTCTGAGTTTAAGAGAAAGAAGAACTCCGAGTTTATGAGAAAGAAGGTTCCCTGACCACACAGAAGTTCACTATGAAAATTCTACTGCAAATATCATTTTTGTTATTTTTCAGATGCTCTGTAGTTCCCTATTACTATCATTGCTACTGCGAGTGAAGCATTTCTCCTTAAAGATGTAGCAGAAAAAGAATCTAGAGGGATGGAAATAAAGATAAAAATAAAAACATGGTGGAAGAAATAAAATATTTCAAACATATTTTCTTTAATTTACTTTGAATTTTTACAGAAAACATCCAGAGCTGGATATTTCATAAGACTCCAGGTGCACGCCTGCATGAATTTTACCGTTGTAACACTGTACTACTTGTCTAGTTATAGGCTTAGTTCTTCATGTACTGAAATGAAAAGTCTATTTTCTGTGGTACCAGTGTCCCAAGGGAAAATCCAGTTGCAAATGTAACTTTGCTTCTTTGGTATTCCTACAAGAAAACAGAGTTACTTTGGAATCTCTGATCCTGCATAAACCTTTGTGTGTCAGGCCCTGTGTGTGTGGGAGCAGGCTTCTTATCCCATACTGAAGTATGTATAGGATTTAGGAGCTTCTGAGAGAAAAGCTTACTTACTATATATTGTTTTCAAATGCTTTCAGATGAACCACCTTTTAAAAGAATCAGAAACAACTAAATAAATTGTTTTCATTTGCCATGTAAATCCAATAAAATATGCAAAGAGAAAAGGGGCAAAAATAATTAAATCAAGTCTTTGTTACAATTAACTCCTTCAGTTTTAGAAACCAAGTACTTAAGGAGAACTTATTTCTCAAGATGGTCCATCTCAACTAGATTGAACAGTTTTTGAAAATATTTTGGTGTAGAATCCGATTAAAAGTATGTATGCTCCTATTTATTTAATAATTATAAAATTCCATCAGATTTTTTTTTTCCCACAAAGTTGGACATACAGTACTTCTAAAAATTACTGCCATTTATTTCTATGATTCTATTAATACACAGCAACTGATCAGGTTCTAATGATTTTGTACATTTCCTTAACGTCTATTGGAGTTGAGAGAAGATTAATATCATCGACACTAGGCTTTTCTGTTTGAAACTTATACAGTACATCTGAATTGACAAATGCTAAATAATCAGTTTTAAGAATCTGACATACTGAAAAGTCTGGTAAGACTACTCAGTTAATGGATAAAGGTATCATGTGTGCACTCTATCTGAGGCATTTACACATGATATGAGATCCCCTAACATGAAACAAAATCCCTGACCCTCATTTCTGACAGTAACAGTAGCTGCAAGTACTTAATATGTTGTGGAGCTGTAGTTGTGAAATCTCTCCGTCTCTATAAATATTCAGAGTGCTGTAAAGCATTTAACTTCATGTCCCTCAAGTCTCAAATCACAGTTTGAGACGTGTTCTCAAATTTTCACGGAATCTTCACATTATGAAGCATTGCATAAGTTCTCAGGATCTTGAATATTAGACTTGGAAAAATGTTCTTTGAGAAAATCTTCCACAGATTATACCAGAGATCCCATCCTCTGTTGATATAGATCAGATTAGTTGATTTTCCGCATTTGAGGATTTGACCAAGGAACTGTATATTATTTGCATTTGATTTGTAGGAACACACTGAAGCTGATGTATTTCGGATGATTAAAATTTTGTATTAACTCTGTAGGCATATCCAATAATCTTTGCCAGATTTAATTTTATGAGTTGAACTGAAACGTCTCCATGTATGCAATTAATCAGATGAAAGAAACATTGCAATACCGGGTTGCAGAAAATTGTAGAGAACCTGTGGACCTGTTCTACTCAATCCTTTCCCTCACAGCCCAGTCCTAAAAGTAATAGACAGGAATGATCCTGGGAAAATAATGGGGTTACATAAAAACACATGGTAGCATAAATAGTACTGCTCATGTTACGTATATTATATTCTGTGTCTGTATTGGTAAAAGCATAAATCTATGATTTTCCTAAATTAATCCTTTCTTAGATTGTTTTGGTTTTAAGATACTCAAATCAATATACACTAAAAAGTTTTTGAAAAATTTGTGCATTTGCAGTTGCTTATGTTTAAATTGCATTTATATATATGTACTTCTTCTGTAAATTGTCTATATTGGACTGAAAATATTCTGGGGAGCTAAGCCACCAACCATGTAGTAAGATTTACTGTAGTACCTAATCCAGTGTGATGGTATAAATCTTGGAATATGCAACACATTTTAGACTTATAGAGATACAACATTTACTGTAAAAGTGTTTTACTTGGCAAGAAAACAACATGCATGCATATTTCATGTGCCTCTGGCAACCGCAAATTAAATATCTAATTTTTAGATATTCATTTCAATTTGGTGCAAATGAACTTCAATAGGGACTCAAAAAAAACCCATGCGCATCAACTGCGTGGGGAATGCTCTTCAAACATGGCTTGCCAACCAAACCTAAATGCAGCTTAATATGTGTCTGCATAGGTATCCTCCTGCTTGAAAATATATGCATTTACATAGGGATTTCGACTTTTCTTCAGATCTCTTTTCAAACGACCAGTATGAAAGGGAAAGGACTTTAAAATGCTTGCTTTTCAAGTGAAATAAAACTTGGCTTGTCATGCTTCTTCTAATACATTTTTCCTCCATCTGACCTTTGCTCTGAATTTCCACGATGGAAGTTTTAGGTTTGTAGGACTGGGAGGTAAATGTTTGTCGGCTTCATAAGCTTTTTTGGAGAGTACCCAGCTTCAGATCCAGCTTTATAAGTATGAAAAAAAAAAAAAAGGAAGGAAAAAAATAATGAAAAAATATTTTTCATGCCACTTCAATTAGGCCCTCGGGTGAAGATCATACAGCTTTGAAACTGTTCCGTTTTGACGAAGTTCCAAAGTGCTATATACAGTAGGGAAAAGTCGAGTTTGCTGTAATGTAAACTGTTTAACATGCACACTGATGTCAAATGTAAATTTTCCCAAGAGTTTGGGTTTGTTTAAACATTAGAACATGGTTTGGTGTAAGTGAATAGGAAAACTTCAATGTTGTGGGTGGAAATCTACCCATCTTTCTTTGTTAAAATTCCAAAAGCTACTGCAATAAAAATATTCATTTACCAAGGGGGCTATTGTGATAAGCATCCAAAGACATTACGCATTGGTGTGAAAGAAGCAAGCAGGAATAGACATCAGCATTGTGGGTGAAAAGAAACAAGTCTTTCTTTCTTTTATTCTTTTTTTTTTTCTTTATTTCTTTGTAGGAGTTCCAAAGTCCAGTTTTAAATTCTGTTTTTCAGGGCTGTCTGGTAATCTGCACTCCCATATTTTCCTGGTTAAATATAATAAAGTTTGAATAACTGTGAGACTTGCTCAGTTCAAAAATAATTGCATATTTTATTTCTCTTTTCCAATCTTACCCTTAAAATCAGTGTGGACTGTACTTACCTGTAGAGCTCGAATCATACACTGCTGGTGTAAATCAATATAGCTTTCTTAGGACAGCATCACAACAGACATAAATAAGGAGGTATCTGAGGATGTGGTTACTTAATGACAAATGTGCAAAATTTTTCAGTTTATACAAAACCTCAGACTTTCAGCACTGAGCTAATATTGGTAATTAATTATTATGTTCCACAGTGCCAAAGAACAGAGAAGAGTCACTAGTGAAACACCATACTGATTTGGTTGAAATGTCATAGCCAAAGTATCTTTAATACTTTTAGAAGAGACTTATTTACTTTAGAAGATAAACCTTATGTTTATTTATTTTTTACTTTTTTTTTTCTTTTAACCAGGAGTTAATATCTATTGTGCTTTTAGTTTAAGATACCAAGCTGAAGAATGCAAATCTAATCTTTTTGTATATAAACTTATGAAATCTGTGTGTCTGCTGCTTGATGATTAGAAATAGGAAATAATCTGACCCAATGAGAAAATCACCATACCTTACTGAATGACAAGTTGTGCGTTAAAATGTGTACAAAAGAAGGCAGTAATGCATCATCCTGTCTTCATCTGGTGCCTGCTCTTGTACCAAAAGAGGTACATAACAACTCAATTTGAGATGTCTAATTAAGTATTCTGTATTAGATAGATAGAAGTATGCTGACTCACCCGGCCAAATTTACTTGTCTACATTTCTTTAAGGTCCTCCATAGAGACAGTGTAGAAAACTAAGTTTCTCCAAACACAGCTCAGAGCACTTAGGAAAATTCCTTAAAGAAATAAGTTGTTTCACATCAGGGGGAAAGTAATGGAGAGCTTTTGGAACAGAAGTGTAACAAACAGTTTTATAAGAATTCTGCTTCCTTACTTCAGTGTCCAGTTCATGCACATGGTGAGGTCATGAGCTGTATGTTTTCAGATGACATCCACTGCTGTTAAAAAAAAGTAATGGAAGCAACCAAAAAAAACTAATAAGACTCTAATCTTGAAATTAACCCAGCAGTATGAAATAATGAAATCCCAATCAATGTTTGGGTTTTTTGGAAAGTGAAGCAGCATTCTGGGATTTCACTCAAGAAAGCAGAGTAGGTTTGATGTGCTCTCACAAGATTTTTCATAAATACCACGCCATTGTTGGCGAGTGTGGGAAATGTAAAATATTGGAATGAGGGCAAAATCAGTGGTCCTTTTTCTTTCTTTTTAGCCAAATGTCAGATTGTTAACACCGGTGTAGTGGGCTGTGTAGTCTTGTCTCCTACAAAGAGCTGATTTATTCCTATACTCACTCCAATTCATTATTATAGGTCTCTGTAGTCAGGGTTGAAAAGTCCCGGTTCAGCACATGACAGGGAAATAGTAACTAAAGTGAAGCCTGAATATAAAAAAAATCTGTAATCTTCTTTATCCTATTGCATTTCTTAGTGGAAGAATATGACAAGATGCAGCACCTGATTTCCGTGACTAGTTTGGACATGACCTATATGCTTCCTACATTAGTTTGAACTCAGTCCAAATAGTAACTGAAATGCCTTGCCACCCAAAAAACTGTTCAGAGTTCTTGAAAAGAAGAAAATCTTATCTTTTCTTGAGTCATTTGAATATAATCCTCTACATATTAAAAAATGGTCACCAGTATTATAGGACAGTTTATCTTACCCAAATTACTGAACATGGAACATTTGGCTTCCCAGGTAAATACTGTTTCTCCAAATTTGTATGCATTGATGAAGTCCCATCTCTGAAACCTCTTTTATATGACTGCCTTTGAAACTTTCTTCAAATGCATCTTGTGGGCTAAAGACTCCTTATACGAAATAGCAGTTGCATATCTGGATAAAATGAAAGAGAATGAATACCCTTGTGAGCGTAGAGTCAGGTTGTTTACAGTCCAAAGGGAAAAAGCTGGGAGAGGTTCTGGTACATGAAAACAGAGCTCTGTTTCATCTTCTAAACCCCTCCATTACCAAACTGGTCATGCGTGGCCGTAATTATAAATCAGTTTTACCCAGAAATGTAATGGTTACGTAGGAATGTGTGGGCCTTTTGGTCTCATGCAAGGACATGATCTGGATAAAAAAATGGGCATCTGTTTCTTCAAAACAAAAGGAAATCATTTAAGCCTTTATTAGGAAATACAAATATAAAGATGATCATCTCTGGAGAGCTTCATGGACTTTCTTTGTTCTGTATCCATTTATCTGCTGTGTGTTTCATAGCATAGATGCACATCTTGGTCCCACTGGAAATACAGAGCTCTTAGATACTATCCCCTGGCACTACCAAAACGCAAAATGATGAGAATAGTATCAAAATTGTTAACTCTGAGGTTTGGATTTGAATAGAGAGTATGGCTTTGATCAAGTTGCCAAGCTTTCTGTGCTCCTGCTTGCTTGCATATCAAATAGGCAACTATAACACTGTCGTACAAGTGACAAACTACATGTATTTGCTAATCGATTCTTACCAAACAGAAGACAAAAAAAAGATGTTTTGCATTTTTTACATTTATAAACAAAGGGATCATCAGTGAAATGTTGAGAAATGAAAACCTCTACTGTCAGCTTCTGACATGTGCTTTAAGAACTGTGCAGGCAAAAAGCATGAATCAGACTTGGAAGCAATGGCCACGACTTCACATGGGAATACACTGAAGAGGTAGGGGGGATTTCAAAAGACAGGACGTATTCAAAATAAAGAAATCTTGTAGAGTGTAGTTTGTTATCAGTAGGATGATGTAATGAATTCAAGAGCTGCAGAATATGTGCATATTTACGATAATGTTTTGTTGTAGGAACACCAACTTCAAAAACCTGGAATAAAGAAGCTGTCTTAGTTAATTCTTGAAACAGGGCCCTTATTTTTCCCCATGAAATAAATACTTGACGACTGACTTATCACAATGAATCACACAAATGGCATAAAGGTGAGTTCACAACTTTCTGCCCCTCCAGTTTGCCATCCATTTAGCTTAGATGGTGCTAAGACAAGCAGTAACTTGGTAGTAAGTAAGGTACTAAGCAAGGATATACTGTATTGACTCATGCATGTAATTGTTGACTGACACAAGAACATGTTGTAGAGCCTCATTCAAGGCTAACTTAAGGCTTACCTTTAGACACATACCCAGAACACTGAGTCCTAACTAATGACTGATTCCGTAACCTTATCAGCTTTGGTTCAAAGGATAACTATATGTCTTGTTCTGCAGGCTGGGAAAGGAAAAAACACTTGACCACATGAGTTATATAGAGCCAGTACGTGGGAACAGCCTGGATTTACAGGGAGGTTGAGGGACTGGAGAAGAGTGAGGCATGATGACTACAGTATAGTGTTTTTAAGGTAGCCAACTTAAAATGTGTAGTACCATGCAATTACAAGGGCCATGGTTCTTCTGCTGTGCTTAGAGGTTGCAATTTTCTGCATAATGAAATGCCTGGGTAAAAAAAATAAGTTTGAAGAATCAGAAAACTCAAAATGAGAGAAAAAGAAGCATCTCCAAGGGCTAAAAGGGCTAAAAGGGCTGATGTCTTTTAAGAGAGAAACATTCTCTAAACAGCAAACCCCTCAATTCACATGGAGAGAAGTTCTTTTCTATTAAACCTGCAAGTACCATAAGCTATTCTGCAAATATCTTTTCATTAAAATCATATTTAATAAGCCAAAATTACTTAGATGGTGAAATTTTCAGCATTTTATACCTTGAACAGCATCCAGCTACATGACATGGGTTGTAAATTCCCACACATGGTGCCATAACGCTGGTTTAAACAGAAATGGTTATTTGCACCAGTCTGTATAGTTGATGGGATTTTCCATACCTTAGAAGAATGTTAATCAATGTCATAACTGTATCAGCAAGAAATACTAGAAGGCCTGGATGAAGGAGAGAATCTCTTGTCTAGGAAGCTCCCATTGACTTCAAGAATATCTGTTATACAAAGTTTCAATCCTGCTTTCATTAAGCCAAATAATGAAATGAGGATATTGAGAACTGAGAAAAGCCTGGTGTCTAGTCACTTCGTACAAAAGGAGAACTGCTCTTATTGTCTATGTTATATGCTTGACTCTGTCATAAGTTTCAGTTACTTCATAGATAACTTTTTCCTGCTGGGGGGGGAGATGTAGATTTATAAAAGAATTAAATTAATTAAAATATAGCAAAACATCTAATACTTATTCAAGGCCCATTATATATTACTAAGTGTTGGGTCTCACTTTACTGATATTATATTAATTTTATTGATACAATTGATGCAGATTATAACATTCTGATACATTTACAGTTTAGGATATATGGTCCATTTTCATTCTGTCCAGTGTAATGAAACTTTAGTGAAGAAAGAGCACTGCTTTCCCCCATTTCTCTTTGCAGTTCAAGAACATAGCCAAGTACCTCCAGAGAATAACTTATCCAACTGCTATTTAACTCCATTGAGTGTACAGGAGGCCTATAGTAGCTTCGTTCAGTTAGACAGACTTAATTAGTAAATAAAAATCCTAATCTCGTTTAACAAAAGTCACCATGTCTTAAGCTCTCCTTTCTTCTTTGAATATGTATCGTCTGTAAAGCCTCTTGATTAATACATAGGTTTTGATTTTCAGCCTCCAGATGTGTCATAATAGAAGTTGTGATGATGCTTCTAATTTTCTGTTGTTGACATTACAAGTAAATGTTTTTTCTCTTGGTCAGATTAGCACGACATATTAGAATAAGCAACAGAAGAAGAGTTGCATGTTATAACTAAAAGTGAACCCTGTTATTTTTATCATCCTCATCTTCCTCCTAACTACCCTCTTGTGATACCATGACCTCCTACATTGATGAATACTGAAAACTGGAGAGGTAGTTATTAAGGGTGTATGCCTGACTTTTCTGAGGTCAGTGACTGTTTTGCCAACAACTTCAGCAGATCCACAGAGTCATTTCATGGAATAATTTGGCATCAATCCTGCATATGTTTACAAATGAACATATGCCTCCTACTCAGAGTCCAATTAAGGTTGGTTCTGTATGTGAATACAAGCGCTTCCACTGAATATTGTCAAAGACCTATAAACATATATAGTTGTTACCCTGGTTCACAAGTCCATCAGGAGGACTTTGAGCATTAAGGTGAAATGGTGCAGGTACTCCTAAAAATTCATGGCATTACTTGATTATATAGAAATGATTACTGAATCATCATCTGATCATTTCTCCGTGGCAACGTGAATGAAACCAATAGAAATTTTTTTTTTCTTCTATGTACACAAGTAGCAAGTCCAGTATAAAAAATGTGTAGAGAAGAACTGGAGCCCTTAAAACTGCTGCTTTTTTTCATTTGGCAGTTTTTGACCCAACAATCAAGAACCACAAGATTCTGTCTTGCTTCTGCCATGAAAAATGAAGGAAAAATTGTTAAGCTCTGCTTAACTAAGGGCGTAGAAGTTAATCTACCACTTATATTGGGTGGTGTTGGTAATATTAGTTGGAGGAAAAAGGAAACTTGTTTTATAGACACATGGTGATATTGCCAAGAGTAAAACTGTGCATAACAATTACCAGACTTGGATAATAACAAAATCTCACCAGCTCTCAACAGAAGGGAAATTAATTGCTGTTATTGTTCACAAGATTAAGAAAAAAACATCCTAAAATATGACCAAAGTTGATCTCACAGAACATGTTTTCCACTGTCTGTAGTGTCAGTTCCCTCAGATATTTTTTTTCTCCAGTTACCATATTCAATAGCAACAGAGGCAGAAGATGCAATATTGTCAACAGCAACTGTGAGAAGAATAATGTATATCACTAAAACTACACAGAGCAAAATATGGAGCCATACATACAGTAATGTCCAAAGAAATGTAAGCAATGTAGAATTTAAAAATTCCAATCATGCCGTGGAGAATATAAAACAACAGTTTTATTTTACTTTTCAATGCGGCTTTTCTCATTGGGGAAAAACAACATATATTGTTTGCTGCAACTGTAGTATAAGAGATAATGTCTCCATGTAAGGGAGAAGGAAAATGATTTGTTTCAATTACATAAATTTGCACCTCTAAATTTCAAAGCTATTCATTGTACTAATTTTCAAAAATATGTCCAATTATGTTATAAAGCTATCAGATTTTTATATTCTGAAAAAACCTCATTAACCTTGGTTACGTGTTATTGTTGAGACACTAGAGAGAAAGAGATAAACAGAGAGATTGGTCTAAGAATCATAGTTGAACTAATAACAGATCCTCCCTATCTGAAATCTTTATCCTGACTTCTTTTTCCCTCCAGTGGAAGGTTAAGAATTATCACTATTTCGGTAAAAAACAAAATATCCAAACTTCTAGTTTTTGCTGTTTTCTTCTATCTTACCTAGGAGAACTTGGGAGCAGTGAAAACTGCTTCAGGAAACTCATGCCATCTGACCTTATTTCATGTGTTCCCTCATATAAGCTGGAACAAAGGAATGAGCTGGGTGGAATTAAAGAGAAGAGTGTGTGTGTGCATGTGTGTGGCGCATGTGTGCCTCTGTGTGTATAAAGAAGTGGTGATCAGACGTTACTGATAAGAGAAGCCAGTGGTGCTTCTGGGTGATGTGTGTATTCAACTCCAGGCTGACTCCTCTTATGCTAATACAGCCAATTTCCTCTTTTATTTCATTTCTGGAGCCTGAATCTGCGATCTCTGATAAGGTTCCCAAGGATACCGCCTTCACTCAGAAATGGGCAAGCAAAGGGGGGGGTAGGTGACGGAGAAGTGTAACTCGCAGAGAGCACTAGTGGATGAATAATTTAAAACCCCGCCCGGAGATTTGAGGCAAAACAGAGAGATAAGAGACACCACAGGGTCTTCTCTGTTTATTCAGAGCTTCATCTTCCAATGACAGGTGACCTCCGAGGTCAAGGGCATTATGGGAAATGGAGCCAGCAGTGGGGAAAGGTACTACATCCCAGAAGGAAGTAATGATTCGCTTGGTGTCAAATGAAAAATTGATCCTTTTTCCTCTCTCTTTACATTTTTTCTCTCTCTTAGTTTTCATGGAGAAACTCTAGGCCCAAGGCTGACACAAGTCCGAATTGCAAGAGCAGATCATGAGGAAAATGGCTGGAAGTGATGGGATTGCACCAGTGTGAAACTGGCGCAAGATAAAAATCAAGACCTTTGTCTGAGCAGCACACTGTGTCTGTACACAGGGAGTCTGCTTTGCTAGCAGTTTTATCAAATCAGATATGTATAAAGGCAATATCTCAGAAACATCACAGGCTTGATCCACCTCATGTAAATTGCTGTTTTTCACTGGAGTGACCTTAATTTACATCTACTCAGTCTGCCCTCATGTTTTTAAACAAAACACTCCCTCCTAACAGTTTAATATCTTAAGTTCATTTATTTTATGTTGGCCTGAAAGTACTTACAGTCATGGTTTTATTTGGTGTTTATAAAGAAGACAAAAGAGCTGAAAATTCTCTAGAAACACATGATATTCCTTGGGCCTTCTGTAAAAAATAAGACACATTCACAAGCTCTGGCTCTCATTGTTGCCTCTTTCATTTGAGAAATCCGGCACTCATTGCTTCCTTCACAATTAGAAAAAGATGAAGCTGTTCATTCTGGTCATATTTATATTGTTGGTTTTGGGGTCTTACAAATTCTGACAGAAGTATCCCTAGAAGAGTTCTGCTCCACATTATCAAAACCTCCTGCTCAGCCATTCCTATTTGTTTCGATACAATGCAACCATGACCTCCACAGTAAAAAAAAAAAAGGTAAAGTCAAACGTTTCTCAGTGCTGGTTTACATTTCCCTGCCTCTTAAACTGCTGTTTCTGCTTTCCTCTGTTTGAATGTTACCTATGTTTTCATTCCTGAGCAATCACATACCTTTTATCTTTTTAGATAAACATGAAAACATACTAAGGTCACTGCCCGGTGAGAAGTTAAGGTTTTGCATGACTGCCACCCGCTTGTACCATGTATGCACTTCCCTTCCAACCCCCTGACTCCCACTGCAAGCTGGTCCCATCTCAGAAATATTTCTTGCAGGCTTTTGGAATTGTTTGGACAAGTCCTGGGGCTGACTCACATCACACTTTGCTTACTAGTTAACCTAACCCAAGCAGAGAGCGAGCTGGGCAGCAGCAACCTGCCTGGACTTCTGGTGTGGCTCCTGCCCAGCCATCTTGCCCGCTCCTTTTCATGTCTTTGTTTTCATACTCATACCCTGACGAAACAAATGTGCTCATGGGCCTAAACCTGAACATCTCACCCACAAAAGCCACATTACTAGGAGGGCTTGAAAGAGTTAGGTGAGCTATACAATACTTCTGCTATTTATGTGCACCACAGATGTTTGCCATTGGGGTCCTCTTGGGTTCCTCCAGCTCAGCCAAAGACAGCTTTTGACTCATTTATACCAGTTTGACTGGATGCAGTCCTTGCAGTCTGAAATGGTGTTCAACTGGGGCAAGTGAGATGGGAATCGGCCCTCCTTGTCTCACAAGTATGTTTCTCCCTAGCTATGAGTAATGATGGTGGGTAAACAAAATATTCCCCTTAATGTTGCAAGTGAGAATAAGGAGGCAAAGGATGTAGACACTGACTTCATTTTAAATCATTCCACCCATTCAGTAATGTCTTTTTGCTCTAGAGGTCAGGAGAACAGCATTGAGACTAAATGTTCAAATACTATAATGGCCATCTATGTGTACAACTTTATATCTCAAACAAAAGTACGTGTTTGTACATGTGTGTGCTCATATACTGGCAAAATCTAGAGTATTTCAAGACATTACACCTAGTTAAAGTAGAAACGTATGCATATCCATGTTATGTCTGAAGCATATGTGTCTTGCTTCCAGTTCAGAGTCATAGCTATAAAACCTGTGCTGGACTTTATTGCTTAAACCATTTCTCTCAAAGTCAAAGTGGGGTTTGCACTTTTCTTTTGAAATGCTGTTATAGTTTATATTCCAAAATTCACTCCTTTTCACAGAATAAGAAAGGAATTACGGAAAATGCATACAATGTGGGAGGTTCTGGTTCAGTTCTTTCTTCTGTGCAAGAACATTCAAACATGCACAAATAGATCATTTTGGCTTGGTTAAACGTTTTTAAAAAAAGTTCAAGATTTCCTTAAAAGAGAAAAGGAAATGCATTTTTTCCCCATTAGTTATACAATGAAAATAAATTCATATCTAGCTGCTGGAGCAGGACGCAGAACTCATGCCATGTCCTCAAAAATGTGTCCCATCCACTCTGCATTTCCTCAATTATTTCCTATGAAGGGGAACCACTTCAAAAGGAGGCTGAATTGATGGAACCTGCAGGCTGGAGGTTAAATAATTTTTGAGAGAGGGATTATATGAACAGTCTATTAAACTAGGTCAAGCGTTTCTTGGTATAAGCTTAATTTCTGAGATATTTTATGACAGCAGAAGGTTGTTGACACCATAGTTTTTAGGCAAGTGGCACATTTTGTGTGTTTGTTGCAATGATAAAAGAACATTTAAAGTATTGGATCCTTCAGAGGACAGAGAGGGGAAAGGTTTAGATCACAGATCCTAACAAGTCTGAGACATGAACCACAGAGGTGTTTAGTGCTGGCATGAGTGAATAATTTTCTTTGCAGGTCAAAGAACATTATTCTGGATTTGTCAAAAAGTTACCGGCAAAACTTCAGTTTTTCAAGTCTTCATACACCAAGATATTAAAATATAATGAGTCTCTTCTTACTTTTTCTAGTTTTGGCAGTTAAGTGTTTACTTAGTAAGGGCACTTCAGTTTTGAAGCTGTGATTTAGTAAATATTAAACAGTAACAGATCTTTAAAGATACTCTCTATCAGTTTTGGATAGAGAGATAGAATGATGCTACAGAATCTTGCATTGAATCTGAAATACTACATTTACAGTAACATTCTCCATAAATTTTGGAGAAAAAGAAGCATTTATGACACTGCTTTTTCTCAACTGTTCACAAGCAAAAAAGAAAAAGGAAGGTAGGTGGAAAATCTAGCACTTTTTTAAATAATCTAAGAGTTTTTTTTTCCAGTGAACTGACCTCTGCCTTCCTTTAGCCTACTCCAACCCCTGATATTGACTGAAATATCTTATTAAAAATGAAAAAAAGATAATCATGCTGTCTTGAATCTGTCTTTTACAATTTCCTCATTATCCATGCACCCTAAACTTTAGAAAAATATATTCTGATTATATTCTGAGTAATTGACAATGGGTAAAAAAATGTTCAAGATGTTATTCAGTCCTGTTTCTTTTACCACACTTCCATGAATATTGCTATGGGTCTTCCATTGCAGAAGGAAAGAATGGATCAACCCAGTAAAATGAAAAATGGAAACAAAGTGAACACAGACAAAGTCTGGGTAAATTTTTCTTATCTCTGCCTTACTTTAAACATCACCAAATATCCCTTCTTCCAGATTGTGGTTAGTACAGGAAATTAAAGTGTGAAGAGACTGGCTACAAGACTGGACCTGGTTCAAAGAGGTGATTCATAGTTCAGTAATAAGTGTTGATGGTTGAATCTTGTACCCATTAAAATCAATGTCAGGCTCAGTGATTTACTCAAGTGCTACAGTTTTCTGTCTCCAGCAATCATATTCTCCATGTCATAAAAACGGAAAGAGGAAGGACTGTAGACATTGAATAATAGAAATATGACTGTGCCTGAACTTTTCTATGCAGCAGGTAGGAGTGGGGGTCCTGGATTCCAAAGATATACTCTACCCAGAAAACAGATTCAACTTTTATGCCATTTAAAATTGGTTCGCCCAGAGGTGGAGACAATTTCTAAGATGAAGGACCTCAACAGGAGCATAAAAACAAGATAAAGAAAATACTGCATATCAGGAATTCTGTTTGAGTCCACCTCCCACAGAAGGAACAGTAGCAGGAAATAATGTTAACTTCTTCTCTTTCATTAACAACAGTTTTTCACTGACATAATGCCATTCAGCTCAGTAGAGCTACTCCTGATTTATGACGAGGTAAATGAAAGCAGAGTCAGGCCCCAAAGGAATATAATATAGACCACCTGTTTTGAGAGAACAACTGGGCTAAGAAATGACTTATATAACGTACATATAAGAAGCATGTGAAAAGGGCATGATAGGAGTAACAAAAGCCTTCAATTATCCAAGCCTAGGCTGGATTACATTAAGTGGAGGAAATTAGGTTGGCAGTATGTTTGTGGATCTGGGACAGGATTGCTTCCTAATTCAATATGTGCCACAACCAACCAGGAAGGAAACCATATTAAAGTTATGATTAAGCACTGAAGGGGCATGATTGCATACCTTCCCTCCTCTTCAGAGGCAGGGGACACACAAAGAATACAACCTCAAAAGCTCTAAACATAGATATTGCAGTTAGGAAAAAGGACCGAGCTGTTGAATTTGGAGAGGTTAATATAAGAAATACTTGCTGCACACTGGTTTGTAAAACACATATATTTGGTTTCTCTTGTCAAGGTGATTACATGTCTTGTGACCACTAAAAAGGACCTATTGCAAATTCAAGGACTGTGGCAAAATCTTTATAATAAAAAGGTTTTTGTTTATAATAAAAGTAAGAACCATAAAGAAGGCTGCAAACCCGAATAAAACAAATTAAGTCTCATCTACACTTAACAATTTCATAGGGATAGCTGTACTAAAAAAACTTCCTTTATGTGAACACCACTTATACTGGCAAAATCTACTTTTTGACGAAAAACCTTGTATTGGCTTAGCAATTGCAATGAGCTAGGAAAGGAAAATCATTATTTTGCTGGTTTAACATCTACTCTGGATCTGGGACTCAGCTCCCTTAACCTTTTCTACCTACTTGTCTGGTCCCAGCTAGTCATATAAGCACACTATTGTAAGCAAAGGTAGATAGGTATTTCTAGAAAAGGGTAATTCCCACTTATGAAATTCCCACCAATTTTATGATGGGTCCAGTTTCTTTTAGGGTTTTTTTTTTTATTTATTGACTTCAGGAATACTGAAAATTAAATGTGCTGTATCCTATCCATAAGGCTTCTCAGACAGCTACACTATACAAGGTCTTTAAAGGTACTCAAATAATTTGTGGAAGCAGGTGTGACAACACAGATTGGGTCCTACAAGCAGGAGGGTTACATCACTGTATCTTGTTGCTTAGCTAGTTAAACTGTTCCTCTGGTGGTATTTCATGACAATGTGGTTCCACTGCTTTAGGGTCCTGAGTTAGTCCCAGTGTTAGTTACAAAACCTCAGCACAATTCTGCTTATCATTGTCACATCCTTCTGGCAGGTAAACATTTAAATAACAGCCATGAAAAGCATATCTCTGAACAACATGCGGTGAGTTTTTTCGAGGACTTGGCTTGAGTTACTGATTCCATCCTGGTTCTAATTCAGCTGCCCAGCAAAGCAAGTTCAGAGATGAGGCCTCCCTTCAAGAGTCCATCCTACCACCTGAGTTTGGAAGTGATTAACCTTACAGACAGCAGGAAGAGCAGTTAGAAATGCGGTGTCTCCAAGTCTTCTCTAACATTCCTCCATACAGTTATTGCTTGAACTGGTAAAAACACCAACAGAGTGAGTAGAGAGAACTGGACTGTGGACATCAGCTTGTGGTTTTGACAGGACTGTTCCATTTGGATAAATAAACAAGGACTATATCATTTTCAATAGTTGTGTTTTATAAATAACTGTATCCTAGCCAAATTTTAATTTGAAAAGCTACCTAATTTCCTTTCAAACTAGAATTTCAATAGGATAAGGTGACAAAGTTTCTGAAGGCTCTTAGAAGATTAAGAGGCATAGTTTCTTTTCATTTCACGTCCAAGAGCAGTGCACACATCTCTCTCCAATATGCTTTAAACTCTTCTCCCAGTATACTCTTTCCTGTGTCATGCTGTGCAGTGTTTTACACCACTACCTTCCACACCACAGTGGATTCATTGGTGAAGTTATTTCTAACTGTCCAAATTCTCTAAAAAAACCCACTGTTCATTCCTATAGTCACAGTACATCTTCAAAACTGGGCTAAAGACTCAAAAATGGACAAGTACTGAGAAGATTAAACTTCTCCTAAGGCAGAACAGCATCATTGCAATAGCTTTGCTTTCAAAATAAGATAACGATTACTGTCCCATTTGCAGCCCACACATTAATGCTGCTTTCCTTCTTTTGTTTTTGTTCCCAGGATTCAAAAGGAAATCAAAGTGGCAAATTGGGACTGTGAAAGATAGATGAGAGTGGGCTGGATATGGCGAAGAGAGGAATGTCAGTACACAGATGTGAAGAGTCATAAAAAAACTTACCAAAGAAGGTCAGTAGTAGTAGAGGGAATTGAAGAACTCAGCAAAGAAAAATGATACATAAAAGAGACAGATAACTTGAAAATGAGTCAGTACGACTGTTAATAGACAAGTGTGGGAGAATCTGAGACAAATGAGCTTGACTTTTGTCAAGAGTTTCAATTAATTCTCCCCAACCTAAAAAGATGCTAGAAATCAGATGTCTGAGACTATCAAACAGGTCTTTAAAATTAAACAGTAGTAGTCATTTGTCCCTTTACTAAGCACTAGTTGGTCAAACATCTTGTGTTCAGTACACAAGAAACTAGATACAATATGATAGTCTTTCTTTTAAAGGAAGGGAGGTGCATCATCCTCTCATCCTTTCTAACTCTAGAGCATTTTTTTTTCCACAAACCTGAGGTTTTCACTGGGAGATACATTCATTAAGCATCAGTTCATTAACCTGTTTAACATGACTTCATCTCCAATCTGGAAATTTGTGTTGTTAACAAGAGATTTAAGTTAAGTGCAAGCCGCCTTTCTGAATTAAGGTGCAGATATCCTTTTTAACATTATCCTTTAAAATTAAGGTAAGATCAAAACTTGGAAAGAAACATTCTACAGGCAAAAATTGCTATGTACATACAGACTTGGTGACATTTTATGTAGACTAGTGTGCCAGTAAGAAATCTTGCAAGAATGTACATTATATGTAATACAAAATATCAGTTGCTAGAAGTAGCAGAGCCATAATGCAGCATGTTGAAGTTCCTGGGCCTGCTGCTATGTGTTATGTTCCTGACGGAGAATTCAAGAGGAAAAAAAAAAACGAATGAACATTTCGTTTTTCAGTCTTTTGTTTTCTTCTACCGAAAGAAACAATCACTCTTTATACATTTTAAGTAACTGTCAGCGCACTTCCATAAGGGAGATACCATCTCAAATGCTCCTCTGTAAATGTTTATGATAAAGACAGAAGAATGGATGCTACTATTTTATAAATACCTGTGGGCACAAAGTAGTTACACTGCATCTGCAGTAACACCATTATCTGTGGTGGATCCAAAGTAGAAAGTAAAGCCTCTCATGCTTGCTGTGGTACCATAAAATTCACACAATACTTCCCACCCATCATACATACTCATATATGCCTAAATATGTATAAATACTTCAGTTCAAACAATTGTCTTGAAAACAGGCAAGAACATTAATGTGCGATATTTCATCTATCGCCCCACTATTTCCAAATAGAACTTTAGCCAAGCCAATAATACACATGTTTATTCCTATGTTTATTCACTTTTCATTGTCCTCAGCCAGATTTTATAATCAGAATGTCAACCACTGCAGAAACCAATACTGGAAAATATAAATCAGATCCTAAAATCCCTAAGACTGGCTTATGAATCAGAAGTTGGGCACATACTTGTGTGCTCATTTTTTGTTTCATTTTACATATCTTTTTTTCTTCTTTACAACTATGTGCTCCAGCTGGTCAAGGTGCAACTCTCTCACAATGATCTGACATTTTTTCCCAATGTCACCATATCTGAAGTCATCAACAGCTAATATTGGATAATATTATCTGTAATATATTTTTAAACTTGTTACCAGAACCACAAGGATAGGAGACTTGTGATTTTTTATTTGTTTTAATGGAAATTGAAATGTCCACCTACTTACGTACCAGGTTTCACAAAAGTAAAGAATTTGAAAAGGCTAGAAGGATTGGAATAGAGTATGCTGAAGTCTGTTCCTTTATTTGTCTGTGTGTTTAATTGCATCACAGTTATAAGACCTGGGGATAAACCAAGAATTCTCCATGGTCTTTTCTGGGAAAAAAAGGCAAAAAAAAAGTCTTGATTTTGCAGCAACATAGGATGTGCATAACCTACTAAAATATTTATGAAAATTCTTGCAAAATGACATGTTTGTTCCTCACATCGCTGATAAAACTTTGACATTGATTTAATTACATTAATCCAATTTAAAACTGGTTGGTTAGTTGAACTAGGGCAGTGTTAGCAGATGTGACAAAATATATATCATATTTATATCCTCCTAATAGCACATAGGCCTGTTCACATTCCTCTAGGGAATTTTAATAACGTTATTAGTCATGAGGAGAAATTATCTCAAGGGTTATTAAAAATACTTGGTTCACCATGTTGCAGCTAGTATTGACCTGGTATTTCTAAAGCCTGTATTTTATCAGCCAAATCTACCTTTCTATCAGTTGATCTATAGAAGACATTTAGATTCTTTCGCATATTCAGTGTAATTTCTTAAATTTCTTTCATTTCCAATTGTGCAATGTATGTGTAATTAACGTGTTGCATGTTATTCATTCTTGATCTTACCTTTTGCCCAGAGGGAGGTAAATGGTTGCCATAGAACATTTTGTTTTGTTACAGCCAGATGGGTACATGAAACTTTTTGTTCAGGAAATCAAGGTAAGATGCACCTGGCCTGAACAGAAAACAAAGCAATATTTGGGACAGTCCGTTGACCACCCCAATTATTTCAAGGAAAATCTGTCTCTTGTGCAAACAAGTTTCTGTTATAGTTTCTGTAAATTTTTGCCAGAGGACATACCTTATTGACCACAGTAAATATGGATGAGGTTTTACTGCCCTCAAAGGCTGTTTTCCTCCTATTCACCAAAATAAACTTTCCCATCTTTCCGAGGCACATTGCAAGTTTTTTAAGGGCATTAAATGTATAATTTTTCTCAAGAACAAACTGAAGAAAACACTGAATGCTGCAATGTGTGGACTGGATAAGTATCAAAATCAAACCTCTCAAATCAGGAATGTTTTAGATTTAAAATGTTTTTGAAATATTTAAACTACTGTAATTTCTCACAGACATAAGTGTTCATAAAACCATCATAAAGGTCTTGCAACATTTCTCTAATAAGAAGCTCATCTTAGTTCTTTATTATATCCAGAACATAGGCTGTTTGTCCAGCTGGCCTGGAGTATAATGTCAAGTGGGATGTGCTCTCAACCCTCGGAGTTGATGCAGACTTCTCTCCGTATCACTACAGGCTTATACCCTCAGGCCTAGAATCACACCTAACTTAAACCAGTTAACTGGAGTGCCTGAGTTAGCAGGTTCCCCAATACCCCCCTTAAGAAGATTGTTTAGATTTTAATGAGCTTCAGCTTTCCTCTGCAGATGTTTATGTTGTTTGCTTGATATTTTTTTCTTGTTATGACACAGGAGATCTCAGGCAACTGCAAAGTTAGACACCTGTATCAGAAATAGGACCTGAACCCTGGCTACAATTCCTATTTTGATGATTTTCCTTGCTATAAAATAATATCAAAAGCACCTCAGCCATTCAAAGTGCATGATTAGGAGGTAAATGCTGCTCCTGAATACTGAAGAGGCATCGTTTTGAAAAACATTATGACAACAGTGCTGCTAAAATCAAATGTGCTTCACAGTCCATATGGCATCCAGGGTCAAATTCATGAGCAAAACAATTCCGTCTTAACCGATCTGGATGTTTCACAGCTGCTCTGCCTCCTTGTTACAAGGCAAGTATAGTGCTCCAGTGAATCTGATGCCAACTGTAAATCTTATAAATATGAAATAGCCCAGAGTGTCAAATTCATCTCTGACTGAGATGCATTAACCTTATTCACCATCTTGTGTTGCTTGGTTTGTAATTTTGCAGCGACATCATCTTTGTTTAGAATGCTTTGACATAATAAAATAATAGGAAAATAGCATACGATAAGGTGGTTAATCGGGTTTGTAGATGGTTTATATTCAAACAACTAGCAAGCAAGAGAGAAATCCAACTGCTAACAGCTAAATGCTTTCTCCATGTAGCAACCTCCAGCTCACAGTTTGACTGGGATCACTTACACTAGGTGACATACATCACAGTCAGCTATTGAATCTATCATCTTCTTGATATGATTATAACATTTAATTGTCACACAGTATGCTACTTCCCCTTACCTCATGTAGTACTTCATAGGACTTTTCCTACCCCTACAATGGAAAAGATTTTTTCCCCTCTATTTCTATTTATGTTCCCTGTCCTAAACGGAGACTTATTTAAATAATGGGCAAGGACTTGGAGTCTTCATAAAAGCACTAAAATATATTAATCACTTCACTTTTGTCTGTGGAAGGAGAGGCGGGAAAGAGAGAAAGCTTTGTATGAAAATGATTAAATTGGGATTGTTTGAACTCATTATTCGAATTATCAAGCTTTCTGTTCACTTGAAAGAAAAGTTCAGCTCAATTATATGCACTCACTACATGTTCTTATTTTTCTAATAGCCTAAAGATAGAAGTAGGATTTCTTGCATACAACTGCAATCAAGGCATAAAAGACACACTTTTATTTCTACAGCAGAAGAAAGAAGAAGGAACAAGTTTGATTTTCATGTCTTAGTTTTTTCATAGAAAAGAAAAAGGTGAAAATATTCTACCCGGCCCTATGTAGATGCCCAGTTCAAGCCCCAAGCAATATTTCATCTCTCTAAAACTATTGAGATGAAGATTATGTGCTGTGGAATTCTTGTACCAGGGTGAGATGTGTTGTCTGCGATATGGGTACTTTCATACAACCCAAGGAGGGTTCTTTCATACATATGCAGTAGCCTGTGGTACCACTGGATGGCAATGGTTACATTTGTCACTAACACTTTCAACTCTTCTCCAGTCACTGTGATCTTCTGTAAAACAAACTGCAGCATTTAGGAACTGGTTTTCTTCCAGCCAAACTACTGAGAACTTCTCCATTGCTGCCTGCCAGAGCAAGATTAGACTTAATATGTTTTAAAAAATGGATGAGTACTGCGCAACTTTCTCCCATGTTTGCACTCTTCACGGTGTCGGCAGAGACCCTCAATATGTGGGTTATGGGTTGTAGAGCCTTGGGAACTTTCATCCTATATGTGAGACAAAACAGTCTTTGGTCTGCTCTAACATTGCGAGAGAGCAGGAGAGGAGACCCGACATGTCACCACCAGCTCCTCACATGCCTCATCTGCCACATGTGTTGTGAAGAATCTGACTGTGCTGGTTAATATTAGCAGCAGCAACCTTCCCCACAACAGGATTTTTCTGTTGTCCTCCTCTTCTCATGTAATAAGTAAATCAAGAGGGACTAACTATACTCAAGAACTTGGTTTATAGCCTATATAGAAAAAATAAAACCCAAAACACCATTATCTTCCTACTACTTAATTTTCTCTTGCTGTTGAAAAGACTGGACTCAGAAGGAACGGCCAATTATATAGCAATTGTACATAAACGTCTTATTCAGGAGGCACAAGGACTTCAGTTTATTAATTTTTCTTCTGATCTATGTAGTGTCTTTTAATACGTTAGCAAGTCTACGTTCTCAGTTTTAGAATCAAGTGGGAAAGCAATGCAATTCCTGTGATCTACAGATCTGTAATTTATCAGGTTTCTGCAGCTAGTAAGCAGCAGGTCTGCAGGGTTCAAGTGCAGAGAGACAGGCCTGCTTACTCCTGTGGCGTGTAGCACTGTGAGGATCTCAACCAACATCTGCTGTTGCAAATGGCAGCATCCAATATTTACAGTTAAGATGTGCATCGTTTATTTGCTACTGGTGTATCGACTGTGTATAATTACAGACGTTGGTCAAATCTTTTTATTTCTCACCCAGAAAATTTGGTGTTACAGGTCACTCAAAGTAGCAATCATTCAAACTGAATAGATCAAATATGAACATTATATGTGTTATTTAGTTGTTTTAATGTTCTTCTCTTCTGTTAATTAGTGAGAGTATCAGCTACGAATTTCAAAAAAAGCCTCTGAAAACTTTCTGAAATCTGAAAGTTGTAATAAACTTATTTTATATTTCCAAAAACAGGGAAGAAAATGTCAAATGTGCTAGATGGTCACAGTCATTATATTATTGGCACTCTTGTCAATGAAGAGAGGTAAGCATGTCTGTGGCATGATTCACCTGACCTATTTTATGAATCCACCCTGACAGGGATCGACAGTACTTACAAACATTTAACTCCACTCACTGACCACAAGACAATCTCCAAAGTTGAGTGTTGTGTATCCCATCATTTTCTGTTACTTTTTGGCTGCAACAGAGGAAGAGTGCAACATACTGGAGTGTTTCCTTAAAAGTACAATGGTCAAATATCACTGTTACTACATTGGTATTAGAAGTTGTTTTGTCTCATTATAGTGGAGTTGATCTCCATGTATGACTACCTAAGAAAGTTTTTATTTTTTATGGGTCCAGGGTAAGATGTTTATGCTTCAAAATTTTTGTGGCAAACCACCATAACTGTGTCTTATTTGCAGGGTTATACAGTCATTCAGATGGGAAGGGACCTCGAAAAACCCTGGTACAGTCTTCTGCTCAGAACAGGCTCGGCACCGAATTCAGTTTGTTCAGAGGTTGCCCAGGTGGCTTGTCTTGAAAATGTCCAACGACAGAGATATCAAACCTTCCCTACGCCCTTGTTTCAATGTTTAATTATCCCTATAGCAAAGAATTTTTCTTCATATCCAGTTTCCCTGTATCTGTATTTTCTGTTTTAACTTATGGCCATTGTCTCTTGTTGACCTTTGAACTTTCCCATGAAGACTCTGTCTCCATCTTATTAGTAACATTCTCTGAACAAGCCCAGCTCCCTTAGCATGTCCTCACAGGGCAGGAGCTCCAGCCCCTAATCATTCCGATGGCCTTCTGCTAAATGTGCTCCAGCATATAAATGTCTTTCTTGTTTTTGAGGCTCAAAACTGTACACAGTAGTTTGGAAACATTTTTTCAAGGTGGAAACTAATTTCTATTTTGACCTACATACCAGTGTGAAGGACTGAGATTCTACCCCCAAATCCTTCCTGTATGGAATCTGAGCCTAAAATTTATGTGCGGAAATGGGAAGTAGTCAGGACTGAGGTAGTGGAGTTATGACCTAGGCTTTCTAATGACAGTGAGAAAAAGACTAAGACAATTCACCATCTTCACCATAAAGAATCACCTTTCCCATGCATGGGGGAAGGACAAGGAAACATTAGCCTTGAGAGCACTTGCCCAAGCATCTGACCTTGCTTAAAATGATGCCTCAAAGAAAATTCTAGGAAACTGTTCTGAAAACTGCAGATGCAACACTTCACTATCATGGAAACGAGCTCATCTCAGAAGTGGAAACAGGCAACAAGCAAAATTGCACATTACTTTCACCTCTCACTCTCAGACAAAAAGCACACATAATTTGAAACTGGGAAAAAATTAAATCTTCCATAACACCCTGGGGAAGTCATGTCGTCCAGCTTTAGGTGAATGCCTTATAAACTGCTGAATGTGAACAAGTTATGTAAAACCCCAACTGTCAATGGGGACATATAGACCTTTCTTGGGTACAGTCTACCTCATCCTAGGGTGGGCATTTAGGCACTGCACTGTTAACTCCAGTCTACAAAAGCTTATACCATTATTGTAAGAGGAGCAGTGAGTGACCAACTGAGCTGTGTATCTTTATAACTCTACCATTTAAGGGCTTTCAGGGACTTTTAACAGTTATACTATTTAGTGTTAATTCATCTGTTCCACAAAATGGAGAGCTGAGGGATACAGAACAGGGAAACTGTGGAAACAGGGTGGGCCTGAGATCTTGAAAGGAACAGAAAAGGACATACAAGAGGACAGGAGGAAAATTTTGGTGATAAGAAGAATGAATGGAAAAGCTGTATGAGAAATGAGAAAAAGTTTTGACTATGCCATTGTTCTCTATGATTTCTAATCTGTGGGAAGTTTGGGGGCTTTTTATCTTTTTTCTGTTAATCTAGTTTTCTTAAATGTTTTCCCTCTGTTCCATCAGTAGTTGAACGCAACCTTCCTCTTTCCTTCCACCCCCCTCCATACAGTCACTCTTCCCTCCTCCCACACCCAGGATGCTTGACTTTCACTGATATCGGTCATAAATTAGCTGACCCAGGGCAGAAATTTAATCATGAAAGCAGGCTGTAAGGATATGGACTGCTGTGCAAAATTGTGCAAGTTTAAATGTACCTTTTTTTAGTTCACCCAAAAATGCTGAAAGTGCAGCTTTATTTGAGGTAAAGGTTGTTTGCTATAATGTGAGAAAGAGACTGAAAAATTCTTTTCATTTGGAGGAAAGACCATCCCACAGATTTTGTAGGCAGCTTTTTCTCAGCCTCCAGCATCCGATGTACTTGTGATAAACTTCTAGATTTCAGCAGATTATCTATCTAGATAAAAATTTTCAGGACTGGGTCTATCAAAGGTTTGGAAGTATGGCACAGTTTTCCTAGGGGATGAACAAAACAGTGTAGGTCAGGTACTCATCTAGATAGTAGATTTGTTCAGTGTTGTACTCACCAGCACCCTCGTGGCTGTGCCATTTTTAGAGGATTATATTCTATTTTTGTGAACTCTAGGCCTTCAGCATTGCAATTGTTACACAGTAGCCTGGAAGACAGGGAAATACTATCTCTTATTTGCAAGGAAACACCAGAAGTATATTACAATAACTTCTTTAAGGTGATTTAAGGAGGGAGATTTTAGCGAATGGTTCCTCAACCCTATATAGTCTACTCCAGTGTGGTACCCATCATAGAACATATCTTATATACTTGGTTAACAGGTTAACAGCACCTGTCTAGTTAGCCTCCAAGGTTATGGTGGCAAACCATGCTGGATTCTTCCAGTACTTTTTGCTAGAGAAGGATATAGAGTTTGGACTACTGTGTAACTAACATGAAAGTCAGCCTGGGCTTGTTGTCTGTTCATTATCTCTTTCCTAGTTCCAGTCATCCACATTCTTTCTCCTGGGAGCTGGACTGCATATGCTGGAGATCTACCAGTGAAGACACTAAATGAATGAGAGTTGCACTGGAAATGAGGCCAGGTTCCTTTCCCAGACTCCTGACTATCTGTTGTGAAATCCTGCAGAGATTAGTCAGATATTCTTGGTAAGAAAACTGTTGTCATCTTGGGCATTCCCTAAAGGGAAGATGGTCACTTATCTTGTTAGGTATCTCTTCTCATTCATAGTACTTGTAAAGTAATCTGACAAGGGCTAGGATTCATGTTTGGGGAGAAGTGGAATAAAAACTGGGTTGCTTTGCTTTGAATAAAACTTGATCTAGAGAAAGCTGAGGAATTGCATTATCTTCACTCTCATGGAGATCATGTGTGGGATAGAAGAGGTGGAGATTTCATTAGACTTGATGTGCAGATCCGATCTAATATGGTTTAGACAAACAACATTAATGGAATGACTTTATGAAGTGAAAAACCCACCTTGCAGATCATTCCCTCTTGCTAGCACCTCCTGGTCACGATGATAAAAGATATTAGAATTAGAAAACAAAGGCTGATACCATTTTTTTCTCCTATTCTTTCCAAAGAAGTCTCGAAAAATCAACTGTAGTGAGAATTTTTAAGTCTAGAAGGCAATGCACCTCTTATTTCTGTTTATGGTTATACCAATGCAAGTCTGCTGTTACTCTGTTCAAGTCTCAGTGCATAAACGGTGCCTATATATAAGGTATTAAAGAAAAACAACTGGTAGACAACCAAAGTTAACTGAAACTGAGCATGCAGCCTTTTGCGTCAAGTTCATAAACTGCATCTAAAGCAAAGCGAAAGACTTCATGAATGCAATCTCTGTTCCAGTTTTGTGTTCTGTTACTTTGATACAGTTCATGCTGAATAATAGAATATAGATGTATTTTCAAACCACTAAAGCAACCTCTACATCCTGTCTGGCAGACCTGATGGCAGAGGACTTCTTGAATTAGTCCCACTGATGGCAGTTGCTGTGGTTATATATGATTATTCTTCTCAACAAAAGAAAAAAATATGATGCAGACTAAAATCTCTCACATGCCTTCAATTACATTGACATTGGCTACAGAAGTGCTCCTTATTCTCCATGCTTCTGAGTGATGGTTTGAATTCTAACAGTGGAGCCTGGTCTTAACTTTGATGTTTCAAAAGCCTGAAGAGAAACTATGCAATCAGAAAAAAAAAAAATCTAATTAAAAAAAAAAAGATGCGATCTGAAAAATGTTGCAGGAGTCAGAAAAGAAGGGAAGAGAGGTACATATTAAGAGCTCGCTTTTTACTCAAGAAGAAGTTCCCCTTTAAAGTAAAAATAAATAAACTAAAAGACTTTGTTTTTAAAATTCTTCTTTTTAATGATAGTGAAGCAAAATTTGTGCAACTACATAGAAAAATAGAAAAATTCCAATTTAGAATTCCATCATGAAACGACACCATTCTAATTTCTCCAGGCCACGGTTTGTTAATATTCCACAAAGTCCCAGGATGCAACTATAAGACAGCATTCAAATCTATGAACATGAGGCAATCATGCTCAGCAGAGTATAACAATAATTATAATAGAGATTAAATAAAAATAATTAGAAAAAGTTCATCTAGTTTTGATGTATTAATTATTCTGACCCTGTTCTATTCAGAGTCTAATTATCTGGTTCAGTGAAAATGCCAAGATTTCTACGACTCATAAAAATTACATTCCAGTAATTATGTCAGCAAACTAAACAGTATTCATTTACCATGCCTTTTTATGCACACATTTGAATATGCTTTTTTAACTGTTTTTGCTCTTTGTTCCTATTCATGGGAAATAATACCTGTAGAGAAATTTGAAAGTCAGTAGCACTCTAAACGTAATGTGCAATTCTTGCTGATATTTTTCTTTTGTGAGGCTTCTGTAAGTCTCACATAACCTTTGTTTAAAAAACATGAATTAAAGTTCACTCTTCAGTTGTTTCAAAGAAGCATTTTGAAGTCTGTGCTGCAAAGAAAAAAGTTTAAAGTGGTAACACAAAGCAGAATTTCCTTTCAAATAAGTTGGCCATAATGGGGACTACAAACCAGCTCATCCTCACAATGACCACAGTGCAGTGTGATTTTAGAGGGACAGATCCTCATCACAGTGTGTCCCCTTTTCACCTCATGCAAAGGTTAATAAAATGTATATCAACAGCTACGCAATGCCAGATGATAAAAATCACTGATGCTTGACAGAACATGAAAAACTTGCATCAAGTGAGGATCTGGCCTTTATTTTGACAAGACTAGATGATGAGGCTAAGGCTGTCTTTTCACATAGAATCAAACTTCATCTCATCATGGGGCTGTCAGGATCTACTTAGCATTATCTAATTTTGAACTCTCAATTTTATCTAGTCACACAGCTTTGTCTCAGTACTTCTTAAACTCTTGACCTGTATGCAGATGAAACGATGTGAGCAGCCCTACGGAGAAGGACTTGGGGGTCTTGTTTGATGAGAAGCTTGACACGAGCCAGCAATGTGTGCTCACAGCCCAGAAGGCCAACCATATCCTGGGCTGCATCAAAAGACATGTGGCCAGCAGGGATAGGGAGAGGATTCTGCCCCCCTATTCTTCTCTTGTGAGACCTCATCTGGAATACTGTGTCCAGTTCTGGAATCCTAAACATAAGAAGGAGATGGAGCTGTTGGAACGGGCCCAGAGAAGGCTACAAAGATGATTAGAGGGCTGGAGCATCTCCCGTATAAGAATAGGCTGAGAGAGTTGGGGTTGTTCAGCCTGGAGAAGAGAAGGCTCTGAGGAGACCTTATAGGCACATTCCAGTACCCGAAGGGGCTACAGGAAAGCTGGAGAGGGGCTATTCATAAAGGCTTGTAGTGATAGGACTAGAGGCAATGGTCATAAACTGAAGAGGGGCAGATTTGGGCTAGATATAAGGAAGAATTTCTTCATAATGAGAGTGGTCAGGCACGGGAACAGGTTGCCCGGATATGATGTATTAACATGCACAGACTCAGCTTTTGTTTCAAGATAAGATCAAGTTTATTGTTACAAGCTCATATTCATACCTTACTAAAAATGTCAACATCAGTCCCACAAGTCCTTGATAAAAATTTCCACAGCATGTTCTTCTCCTTCCAAGCTCCTCATGACTAATGTTATTGTTTTCATGCCTTCTTGTTTTTGTCACTTATGTTGATTACTCTCAGGCCAGTAGCTCGCTGGATACCAAATGCTCTGTACTCCTGCTCCAGAGGCCAAACAACACTGGTGGCTGTTTCTTGCTCACTATCTCTTCTGACACCCAGGGAATTTGCGGATGCCCCATCCCTGGAGGTGTTAAAGGCCAGGTTGGATGGGGCCTTGGGCAGTCTTATCCAGTGGGACGTGTCCCTGCCCATGGCATGCGGGTTGGAACTAGATGACCTTTAAGGTCCCTTCCAACACAAACCACTCTATGATTCCATAAATCAGTGCCACCTACCAAGAAAACAGTAAAATCACTCCAAAGTTAAGAAAAGGGTTCAAATGGGTCACAGTGCTTTACCATAGATGGTAGTATGGATACTGTGTGAGAGGGAATAAAATAGAGACTAAAGCTTTCAGCAATAAGGAAATCCTTTCATTATATGACTTCTATTTTTACCCAAGGGAACAGTCATGGTCAGCAGATCAAGTTGGGTACCACACGAGAAAATCATAAAGGTCCAAATCAAAATGCTACAAGTAGTGAATTGATTTAAAAATTGGTTCTTCAGATCATATCCTGTGGTCAGGTTTCTTCAGGTTCCAATTGATATTGGTCAGCCTGCACAGAACAAGATTACAAATACATAAATTTTAATTGGTTTGTATTTTTCATTTTTTTATATTCAGGAAAAAAAAGATTGCAATAAGCTGATGTCCCTAAACTATCCCTTAGAGTTTGTCCAAAACAATATCCCATTTATTTGGTGGATTAATTTCTCCCTCTGCTGCTTTTAGCAGTAGTTGACTGCTTGCATACGTGATCAAGCAAGACAGGAACCCAAGAGAAGGCCAGGTCTCCAGACATCACTCCACTTTGTTGTTTTGCAGTTTCATGACTATAATCCTTACAACTTTTTTAAATGGAAATTCACATCTGTTTCTTCATTACTGGTTTTGCTGAAACAATTTTTCTTTAAACTATCAGGAAGTGTTTCAATTTCAGCTGACTGCTGAAGTTTTTCTTTAGAAGGGCAAAATTTCCTGCTCCTGTTTACCTGCTACTTCTTAAACAAGTGTATCTCAGGAAATTTCAGAGTTCGGGAGGGATTTTTAGGGCTTTCCTCATAGTATAAATCACATTTTAAGTACAAAGTTTTCTGGTGTTCCCTCTAACAATATCCAGCTGTTACAAGCCAGATCCAGGTCTATTTTCTCAAATAACTGTCACTGTGATATTTTCTGTTCAACAAACAAATATATTAGGTTTATGACTTTTTTTCTCCTTGCTTTCTGCTTTATTGTATCTTGAAAAACCTCGTAACATTGGCCAAACGTAATGAACCATAAAAGAACATAAAATATTACAAATAAAAGACCTTAAATACACAGCTCCTATTTCATTTCTGCAATTTCCACTTGTCTAGTATGTTTAAGATCTCGAAATGTTGCAATTTGAAGCTTGCTCTATTCATAAACTCTATCTCTTTTTCATAGCTACCTGGGCTTTCACTTCTGTTTCTCTGGAAGGGAGAAGTTCCATTTCATGTTATCCTTTCCACCACAAAAAAAAAAAAAGCTAACTTTAAAAAATATTTTGAAGAATTTATCCACCAAAATTTGAAGTCTCATTATAGTTATATGATGAGTTTTCAGGTAGGAGCAATAAATAACTGTATCGGAAATATTTAACACAAAAAAAATTAAAGGGGTATTGTTATATCCATGAAGATCAAAGTGATGCTTAATCAATAACATAAATTCTTTTAAAAAGCTATGAAATTAGAATAAATAAATGCAGCTTTTCACTATAACAGACTTTCTGAATTAAAGTATCAGAGCTCATTTTGGAAATAAAGGTGTCAAATGTCTGAACAGATGAAATATCTTTTTCTTGCCATCAGCGGAAGAGATCAGTTTGACATTCAACTTCAACTTACAGTACTACAAGCACAACTTGCTGCAATTTTCTTGCTGCTCCTAGGTATTCCCCAAAGGCTGTGGTATTATTCTGGTTAGAAAATGTGAGAAGACTAAAAAAATAATGTGTATTTGATGTACTTTGATATTTTTCATATTGTTTTGCAATAAAGAAAGAAAACAGAGAACTTTATAATCATCTTTTGCAAAAAGCAAAAAGTAAGAAGTCAAAAATAATAAATAATTTTTATATCAAACTTATCTCCTCTACACTCAAATTTTGCTTAAACTGATATCCTAAAAAAAACAATTAACATTTCTTACACTTCAGGACAATAATTGTGTTTTTAAAAATAAACCAAATCAACCATCCAAACAAAAAGCATTCATCCCAAAATAGCATACAAAGCCTTATTTTGTAGAGGTATAAAATATGTCTGTTTTGAAAAGACTAAAGGAGTGATTCCTTTATATTCCTCTATATTATTCCAGGGAAAAGTTATTTGCCATTGAAATGGAACTTTCCTCCCCAAAATGGACCAATATGGCAAACTAAGATTTCTCTTTCTCTCTTCCCACACCACACAGTACACACACACAAACACACACACATACACATATCGTCCTTTAGCTAGAAGACTCAGATCATCCGGCAGTACCTATGCCAGACCACAGCATTTTGATTTAGTGTTGAGATGTCAACTTAAATTATTTCTATGGACATTTCCCTTACCAGAGGAAAATTATCTCCATAAAAAAAAGTACATCAGATGGGTGGGCTGCAGCTATCAATTACCCTTTGAGTACAAGCTTTGGCTAAATCTTGTTTGCTGCTTATTCCCTCATGGGCCAGAGGTTAACCTGTTAAGTTGAGAACTGATCCCAAAGTAGACATTAATGTCTTAATGTATTTAGTGGCTGTGGATCTTTTTGGCGGCCGGCCCCAGGGACTGTATTGTTTCTCATACTTGACTAGGTCACCAATTGCAGAGGGCACCTGGAATGCTTGAATAAATATGTCTCGGTTTACCGTCTTCCCCCAGTTATTATTTCAAATCTCTACGTCTTTCTACTGTTTGAGACGTTCATGTGTCATGAAATATTTTCAAGGAACCAATAAGAATAATATCATTTGTCTTTGAAGAGGCTTGGCCTGACTTTTGTTGTGTCGTTTCAGGAATGGTTACTGTAGCTTTACAGGACTGCATTTTTTACAAAAGGAAATTATTTGGGTTTCACCTTTCTCTGCATCACTCTTCAGTACTGGAAATCAGCTCAAATGCTACAACTGTTCACCACAGGTCAGACTCCGAGGTCTGGCTCCAGTTTTACCAGCAAAGACTCAATTAGTAATTTTTTTCCTCTGCCACTTGCACTTAGGTGTTCCGCTAGGTAAGGATAAATTTGGGGATTGAATCCTAGCACAAAATAGGTGAGAATGCATAGGTGTTTTGCATATTTTAAAGGCCTTGTGGGACTTTCAGAGCATTTAGTCTCAGAATTAGAGGCTTAGGGAACGTTGTTATGCGATGTCCGATCTTTATCCCTGTCCAGTTACAATCTTGGGTAGAAAGACACACAGATGTTCTGTGAGCACTGGGATTCATACCTGCTTGTGTGGTTTTACCTCCTGGGGTGCAGTGTGGAGAACAGAGTGATTATCTTACACACTCAGTAACAGTTTTGCAAACTTGACACTGGTGTTTTCCGCTGAAATTAAGTGGTTTCTGAGGGTATTATGACAAAGAAGGGAAAGAGTTTTTCACACCCTGTGCTGGAGTTTCTAGTGGATATTTAAAAAAAAAAAAAATAAAAAAGCTCACACAAGGACTTCAACACAAATTTCACAACCAGGAGTAAGTCCACAGGTATTTCATATCAATTACAGTGGCTGCTGATGAAAGAAAATCGCAGTGAAAACAATCATACTTAGAGGAAAACAGCAGTTGTGTGGAATAAATAACAGTGACAGTGTTTGCAAAAGCCCTGTAAGAAGGAGCTGCTCTTCCAAAGGACCGCTTTATCTTCCTGCAAAGTCCCAAGCTTCTGACTTAAAAGGACTCAGCTGCTTATGGGTGATATCAACCTTTAGCTGGATCAGCCCCAAAAGGAGCCACCCAAGGATCAGACCACACTGTTTGCAGCCAGGACTGTGCATGCATAGGCAATTACTCCAAGAGAAAGTGATGAGAGAAAATGTAATGTAAACTCTGCACTCAGCCAATAAATCTTACAGTAACCTAATTTTTCTAAGACTGATGCCTCAAGCAATACCTGTGTGGGCCGGAAAGGAAGGAAGGAAAAAAAAAAAAAAAGGCTTGAAGTTTCTAAAATTCACTTATCCTGTTTATCAGAACACTGCTTCTTCTTTAAATTGTGATTTTTAAATCTTAAGTTGGGCATTTTGCTCTCCAAAAAGGTTTCAAAGCTTTTGGGTTACTGCAGAAAACACCCTTGTCCAAGAGTGGACCAGAAACCTGTATCATGTTCAACTTCAACTAATTTCATGCTGTCAAAACGGAGTGAAACTTCTGAGTCAGCAGTTGCTGTCTTTTTTCAAGTGACTTTTGTAAATCTGACTGATGTCAGCTGAGTGAGTTTGAAAAAAAATCTTTCTTTTTGGTCATACTCTCTACTTTCTGGTCAAATATTACATATTCAACATCTCAAACAGGTAGCCAGCTCAGCTGCAATCTGCTTATGATCACTATGCATGCAGAAAGAGAAGCTAGTTGCAGTCTTCAAGCTTACAATCCCTTTTCCTGTATCAGGGAGGAAGATATGTGATGAATTCACCTTCCTCAGTCAATGAGGATCTCGTTGTTTTTCAATCATACTAACCAAGAGGAGTAAAAAAAATGGCAAGGTGAAGAAATCATAATAACTCTGAAGGACTGAAGTTGGTTTTGTTTTGCAGAGAAGAAATTGAGCAGCTATTCACTTTGTCTGAAATTCCCCACAGACTCTTTCTTTCTCTCTAGACCCACTTCCTCATTTTATTTTTTTCTTTAAACAAAACACGAAATCTGCAGTCATTGACTTAGCAGGCATCTGGTTTCAGTCAGTTACAAAAAAAATTCAATATCCATTTTGAGAAAACGTTGTCTGTACGTTTTTACTAAATGGACTTTAAAAGATCATTTTGGTTTTGCTAGTTTTTTTTTAGCTTCCTAGAAGGACTTTTTTTTTTTCAATTTAAATAAACTTTCAGTGGGGAAAAAAAATATCAAACAGGAAATAAATGCCCCAAATTTGTGTTCAGCTATAATTTCCTCCTTGTACTTCTTAGTAGATCACAAAACATATGATTTTTTTAATAGACAACGTATTTAGCACTCATTTCAAATTTTACAAAATTTAGTCTTACTGCAATATAAAGGTAAGTTAACAGAACTCAGTACCTGTGCTAAGCCAAACTTTCTTTTGTTGCTGCATCTCTCAGTTGCTACAGCTCAAAAGCACTTACAAGACAGTTAAATCATGGGTCAAGTAAAGCATTCTAACTTATTAAGCTATGATAACCACTTGTGTGTTCAAACTTGCATAAACTAACTACAGTAAATTGATATATTTAATTAATGGAATTGATTAACTGTGTCTATATGGATAGTTATTTTGATTTAAAAACAGCTAACCTGAGAACACTTTATGCTATTTTGCAGTTAGTTTAAGCTAGAAAGAATATTATTTTAACTGAATCAGGTATATTGAAGAGGGAATGAGTAGGAAATAAAACGAATCCAAAGTCTTGATCAGCTCTAATTTTTATCTAGGAAGATGGAAATTGTTTTCAGCCTTTGCTGAAGTCATTTTGACTTTATTATAAATTACACAACTCAAATAGAATGAATTACGTCGGCTGTTCCGTGACTGTGGGATACTTATTTAGCCCGGTTTTTTTTCCTATATTGAGGTTTTCTTGGTAAAAAGGTAAATGAATTGGCAGACCTTAAATATACTTTCTTGGAACATATGATGAGCATTTTCGATCACTTGGCTAGCAGCAGCACTGTAAAAACTCTTAAGGATTTTTCACAAAAATTAACCTGTAAATATAAAAGTAAAGCCACATATTTGTGTTAGTGGTTGTGCAACACAAGCTGACCTCACCTTTCTTGACTACATTTTTAGCCCCTATTCAGCCTCAGTCTTTTCCATCATTTAATAGTGGTGTTACACGGTGGACAACAACATTTTATCTATTTTACTCGTTAAAATAAATCTCATTTTGTTATCATTTGTGCTGACATTTTGACTGTTTACTTTTCAGCAAAATCGGTTGCCTGATCCAGTTTTACTCACGGTCCCGTATCAGTGCGAATTGCGTGAAGATTAGAAAAAGCAAGTAGGAGGGACACAGCAGGGAAAAGATTCTCTCAAGCCTCACAGCCTCCAGCAGGAAGGTATGTTTAACCATCCCCAGGAGTTTAATGCACCAGCAGGGAGGAGAAAGACAAGACAGTGCCTGAGCTTCAACTTTGAAAATGTCATGGTGGATTTAGGTACCTAAATCTCTTTAATAACCCATCCCTAAGTGATTTGACTGAGGTCATAACGACATTTTACAACAAATCGGGGAATGAAGCCCAGATGTGCTGTGGTCCATACAGAAATCTTATCTCCTGTTCTAGGTTTCCCCTTTCCCCCTGAACTCAATGAATATACGCCTGCCCTACCACTGTAACCTTTCCGTAACGTCTTTAACACAGACAACACTCACATCCTCCATCCTTGGTGGTTCAGAGCATCAAGGACCATCACAAAACTACCATGGGGGACAGGATTTGAAACAACAACAACAACAACAACAGTAAGCATGCAAAGTTTTTTCTCTATTTCACTCCCAAGGCTAGGAATTTTTACAATACCCTCTGGAGTTCCCCTGGCCTCAGCATCAAACATAAAGTGCAGCAGCCAAGAGCAGGCCCACACCCTGCACAACTTGCCAGCAATAATTAATTAACTAAGCAGCAACAGCAGCAAATATTCCCTGCATAGGATCACACGGTTTCATTTGGTTACATTCCAGTGATTGGACTGTCACACCAACTCTCTGTTTTGCTTTTTTTTAAATATGTGGGTGTTTTTTCATATTCTTGTTGTTGTTTTCCTTTAAATGAAAACTCAGAATTTGATTTAATAACCTAAATGTCAAAGCTGGGCCCCAGGAATTAATCTAGAAATCCAGCAATTTAATCTCTCTTATACCATGCTAAACTTGAAATCTCGGTGGCTCATCAACATCCTTTCAAACTGATTATTGCTCTTGCATGGCTAGGACAGCTATTTCTTGACAGCAAGGGTCTGATCCTAGAGTCAATGCTTCTGGGAACATTGCTCCTCAGGAAATATTTGGCACAGCTCTGTCAAGAGACTTATGAGGGACTTCAGCAGCTAGTTATCAGTTTGATGCTCCTGCTACCATATAATAATATTTTCCAGAAGCTGCAAGTGCTCAGAAGTGCTTCACTCTCGTCAAGACTTTGGGGCTTGGACTACATGTCATTCCTAAAAGAAAGCGAAATACAAATTATGTGTTTTTCTACATATTTTGCTCACAGGGATCCATCTGGTAAGTGTTTTCAAAGCACGTGAGCACAAAACATAGCTGTCCCACTAGGAATAGGTACTGCAGTCCTACTTTGTATAACGACTCCCTGGTTAGAGCGTACCCCTCCACCAAAGACAAATAATAGTTTATGTCCCCGCTCGGCACCTCTCATTTAACCAGTAGTTATCCTAACCAGGATGTTATAAAGAGCAGCGCTCCTTCTTTTGGGAGGGTTCACATCTCTTGCAAGATACTGTACACCTTGCATCACTGTTCTGACAGCTGTGGTGTGATTAATTGATTATGATTTATTGTAAACAAAGTGCAGGATAAACTGGTGATGAAGTTCTTAGGAGCATCTCAGACCACCTGGCTGAAGCCATTCAATATTCCTTTACCCCAAAATAAAAGTGCATCAAAACACAGTAAGTAAGCCTGCAGTTACTACATGCTTATAAGCTGCTCCTGGAGTTCCTCCTGTGTCTATCCAAGCTACACAATGCTGTGTGGATCCTGGGTATAAAGAGATCTTGATACAGCACTGTACCGTTTCGTAACCTAGTTAAAGTGTTTAACCAGGCAAGAGGGAAGGGGGAGTTTGGGTCCTTGCCTGGAGGCCACTAAATATTTCAATACCTACTATTAAGTATTCAATGCAGTGGGAACTTGAGTCTCCTGTCATTAAACTATAGATCTATGTTTAACTGCTTCTCCTTTAACTGAATTGATGAAAATTCATGCAGAGTGAAATAGCCTTGACCAGAAAGATTGTGGGAGCTTCTCCTGCACTTCATGACCTAGGACACGCAACAACAGAGTGTTGAACATGGGTTAGAACAGTTCCAAAGAGAGAAGAGATTCAGTTAAGTTTCTTGCTTTTTTTAATAAATAAATTATATTATGAAGTTTTCTGAAAAGAAAAGATTAATGCATTTATTTTGCCTAGCTTTGAAAGTAAAAGGTCTGCATGTCTAAGTCAGAAATGTTCTGGGGTATGCAGCTTCAGTGCAGGAAGGTTTGCAAGCCCCAGGAATGGGTAGGAAATAAACACGTTTTCATCACCTCAGCCATGTCTTTCTGGCAAAATTAGGCACATTGTTGCTGAATATGGTGGCTCCTGTTGCTTCTGTTGATAGGCAATTAGAACTCCAGCTTGTGGGTGGCTACGTGAAAACTTGTCACTGCACTGCTCAACATTGTGATGTCTAAGTTCCTATAATGTATTGACCTTCACAAATTGATAGGAATATAATGAAGGGCAGACTCCTCTGCTTTGGCTTTTGCGAACCACAGAATACTGGATGTAGCTACCACGAAGACAGCAGAAAGAAACTGTGGTCACATCCCCATCAAGTCACACCAAAAGTGTCATGTAGGTGAGAACCTGGGGATACAGCACAGCAATGTTCTCATGCCTTATTCTCTATCCTCCACGGAGTCTAGCCTGTATAAGTATATAGTATAAGTTTCTTTAGGTATGTTTCTAAAGTTGCTTTATTTTTTTCAGTAGTCCTTTTATATGTCTTAGACTTTCAGAGATTACATTATTTCTTCAGTGTAGCTATAGGCTCTACTAGCACCCATTATATTATTTTCTATTGTCTTGGCCTGCCCTTTATATAATTGTTCCTATTGATGTATAAAGGTTATAAAACCATCAACAGTTCTAGAAAGCTTAGATTTACTACATAACTCAGCTCCCAAATGCGGCCTTTCCTTTACTGGATTACTCCATCTGTTAATGGGTATGAACCAGATATGCAGTCCTCTTAAAACACTCATTGGGCCAAGTCATATTTAAATGTATGTTACAATAGACAGTTTGTCTCGTCTTGACCAGATTTCTAAAGGCAAAACAACTAAGCAAATGAACATGACTTTAGGTAAATGCTGATAGGCTGAAGAAAGCTTTAGTCACATAATGAAAGTAGCCAGAATTTACTCAATGAGACATTCTTGGGAATCCTGCCTTGGCTGTAGGTGTAGCATTTGAAATCCCAGCTCTTGTGGTTGCACATTATTAAACTTTGGTTCCTATCTGTGCAGTGGAAGTGGTGGTTGCTTGTGGAGGAGAGGGTGAAATATTTTTGCACTCTCAATAAAAATATGGCAGGGGAGCTCTTGCTGCTCTGCTTTTATCCCAGCTCATTTCTAGTATTTGCCACAGTCCCCTTCGCTGTTCTTGAGTTAAATATTAAATGATAGAACATAGGGAAAATTTCCTAGACCTGACTTGTGAGAGGGTGCGTGTGTAAGGAATTTCAGACTAACCTAAGGAACCATCATGTTAGTGCAGGAAACAAAGAAAGGAAAGAAAAACATTCAGACCAGTCTTTAGTGCCACACATCACTTACAGGAAAAGGTTTGGCAGCCAAATGGCAAACCTGTTTTTATTAAAAGATGAATGATAACAGGAAAAAAAGACAAGGAAAAAAATAGAGAGGATAGAGTTTTCTGGAAAGGAAGGTAGCAGGCTATAGTCTTTCCCTTTGCTTTTGCTGGGTTTTTTATTTACTTATTTGTCATCAATTAATTAGCAGCACTGCAGAAACACTAGCTTCCAAACAGCTTGCCACTTGTGCTCAGAGTAAATACCCAGTACACACAATGTAATTAAAAATGTAAATAATACTATCATCAAATACTAGCTTATGTGTCAGTAGAAAGGACACTGCAGGACTCAGGAGAAGGAATAACAACAGTGATCTGAAGGCTACAGATCTGCTCATTGTGCGTGTTGACCATAGGGTAACACATGTGTCTAATCTATTTACTCATCGTGGTACTAACTCATTGTCGATCACCATCAATATGCACACTGAGCACTAGCCAAAAAGAGAGCAGCCACTGTTGTCATGGTGATGTTGTGAAAAGAGACAGAAAAGAAAGCTCATCCACTTAAGGGAGCGGTGGATGGGGGCTTGGGAAATGTAGGTTTGAGACCCTCCCTTGTCACAGGGCTTTGAATAAGACAGCGGTGACTCACTCACTGGATTGAATGACATTCATTTCTCTGAAAGAGGCTTTTAAATTCCTTGGAGAGTCCTGTCTCAGTTCCCCATCTTTATTACCTCACAACTTACTTGTATCTTCACTACTGTGGTATCAATAAGCAATTATACTTTTCCTGGACTTCACCTACATGTAGGATCTCCTTCTCATTTTAATTCCTAGTTTCTAGTTATTATGATCTTTTCACTTGGATGAGAGGACTAATTTCCTCTGTCTTCTCCTAGTGACATTTAGTCACTAACATGGGTATTCTCACTGCAAGCCTGTCTTAAAAATATTTCAAGGGGAACAGTCTGACAGACATATATGCACTGAACCTGATTAAAGATTTCCCTCCCTCATCCCCCCCTAGAAAAACAGGTTAAAAAAGGGGGAAATGGGTGTCTCAAATTGCAGTTGTTATGAGTGAGAATCTGCTGAAAGCTCATTGGGACTAATAAGAACTAATGCTGTTGAGACTTTGATTTTTATAGGATTTGATATTTACAGGAGTACTGGGGGTATAAAGTACAGTGTCAAATGCAATGCCCCTGTCAAATGCAGAATAAAATTACATTGTGATTCCAAGCTCACCACTAATTTCTTGCCAAATGATGAGAGTGCCATGAACCTTCTTTTGCTTTTGTCTTGCACCAGCCTTGCTGTAGAGGTGAGTCCGCTACAGAGGTCTACTACTTCTCCCACCTTCAGCTTCTTGAAGCGTGGGAGTCACAAAAATCTCAGCATTTAACTCCACAGTGGAGCTAGGATTTGAATAGGTCCTATTCCACAACAGCATAGTGGTTTTCTGGCAGTCTGTAGCGTTGCTGGCCTCCAAAATTTCATTAGTCTATAGCTCATCCTGTTGAAACAGGCTGCAGAGCTGTGTTCATTTGTTTGTGGGAGGAATCAATAATTTCTCCAAGGAGGTGCAGAAATGCATTGGCCTAAGAGGGGCCACCTCTGCAATTAGGTGTGATGGTCCTCCCACAGAGTTGCAGATAAGGCAGCACTTGTAGAAGATCCCATCTCGGCCTCTGCACTGAATCATGCTTAGCTCAACTACATTACAATATGCTGCTTTAATTCCCATGCTCTTTCAAGAAAAAAAATATAACAGCATCCACAGGAGGAAAGCATGCCCACGTGTGTGGCCACAGACGCCAAATTTTGTACGGAAGGATCCACAGGTCATGAAAATACTGAAGAACAGCTCTGTGGTTGCATTTCAGTGGTGCAATGGAGCTCATAGCAAGACCTTGAACTAATACTTATTGTATTGGTACTGATTTGGATCCGGTGGCTTATGCTGAGCACTGCTCTGAAATAGCAGTCATAGCTGGGCACTGTCTGGGCTCTACCTTCCAGTCACCACTCTGGACAACAGGTTCTGGCTGTACATCCCTTTCTTGCTATGAACACCACACAGCCCTGCAGACTTCACGACCCTGGCGTCAGGGGTAAAAAATATAGAGATTATAGACTTTCAAGTAAACATCTTGTAGACCTCCTCCCCGGTAGACTGGCATTTCATCCCACATCCTCAAAGAGAAAAATCTTGCTTTGTTCTTTTCCTCATCTCAGTTTGATTTTTTTTTACCCTAAAGAGCTGTGAAGCTTTCTTGCTGCAGATTTATCACAGAGCTGCCTTCCTTGCAGCAAGATATGTAGGAAACCCCATAAAATAGATGGTGTGCATTTCCCCAGCAGCAACTATAGATTTAGTTCTTTGGAACAAAAATGGCCAATTTAATCACAGCAGAGCATTATTATCTGTCTGTTAATTATGTTCCTGAACATGATGCCCATATAATCACGAAAAAATTCAAAATGGGCAGTATATTTTCTATGCAGTAGGTATTTCGATGAAGTCAGACCAGCTGACCTGAACAGCAGCTCTAAAAGGTTTATTTTAATTCTCATATTTATTTTAGATCCCACAAATTAAAGGTGTTTTCCACCCTTAAATTACATTATTATTTAGAATTAAAAGAAAATCCCCCTTATACTTACTAAACTGCCTCTCTGGGTTATGAAGTTAGATGCTGAAAAAATATCCTGTTTTGTCACTGAAATACTCATTCCCTCGTAGCTACTTAGTCCTTAAAGATGAGCGTTTGCCATTGCTTTTAACCCACTGTCTCACAGGAAAGTCTTTAAGCGTTGGCATATGTGCATATACATGTATGTGTAAGAGTGTGTGCGTAAATAAAGCATTTAAACCAATGCATTCAATCTCTGATTTGAGTCACTAATTGCAGCTATGATATTAAATAGAAATAATAATAAGCAATCTAGGATATATAGAATAAAAAGAAAAAGGGCTTTGAAGGGAGGTCTGAAAGATTAACAAAATCACTTTTTCTCCATTACTTAATGCAATCTTAATTTAATATTCTGAGCAGGAATTAAGAGGGAGTTGTGCAAAAAGATTTGCTTGGGTTTTGTAGGGAATAATTAACATTAGTCCTTGATAGCAATATTTTCTAAACTGAAGGCACTGACTAAGTTTTCTTTTAACATATCACATAGAACGGTTTCTACTGCTCTAGCAGGTTTGTGCTGGCTGCTTTGGCAAATAAGAGGTATCTTTTAAAAGCTTATGATTATTTTTATATTGTTGTATTAAACAAAAAATATTGCCCATGATTTAATTTAGGTACTGCCTAAATTAAAAAAGCATAAATTATAATGTTTGTCTAGCCTTATTCTACACATTGGTAGAAAAAGACAAATTATGATCTCTTCTGAAGGCCTCCCCATGATTTATTGAAATTTTGAAATTAATATTGAAATTAATAAATACAGTAAGCTTGAAATGACTATGAGGTATACTTGCTTGTAGACTGTTCCCTGAGATATGTCATTTGAATACTGATTTCTTTTTATTGGGAAACAGCAGGAAGATTTTTATATTTCTCGTTGAAAAATAAAATGGTACATTTAGTCACTTATATGCATGTAAAGCCTTTCTTCTTTCCCTTTGACAACAGCATTCTTACTTTTCCTTCAGTTTTTTCCTGGTGCTGTTTATATGCCATATTACACTCTCTAATTTCCTTTTATCTTTTCTTTATTTTGCAATGTCTCAGTGCATGTCTCTTTAAGACAAGTTAATTTAGTCAATTACTCCAGTTTGGTTTCAGATAAAATCTTTAATTTATCCAGGCCCCTCTTTATTCTTTCTAAGATCCTCTTTCCATTAATTTCATGAAACATTCTAATTCTCCATTTTAGGAAAAAGCTAATTTCACTCGCTTGCACACACTTCCTTAGTGTTTCACCTCTATTGCATGTTTTACTAACATTACATGTAGGTAATGCTGATGCTCTTACATACTTAAAACAGTTTTGCTTTCCTGTGCTGCCTGGAAAACAGTCACAAATCCATTTGCCTCCTCATGCATCTCTGGACAAGAGGGAAAATGATGGGTTCTCAGAAAGATGAGAAATTCTTCCTATCCAGCTGTTGAAGGACCCATGTGCCACGGTCATTGCAGTCATGCCATATCTTGCAAAGGTTTTGAGGACTGTTGTTTGGGGCTGGATGGGACCCTGGTAGGACGATACTGCTGTTGCCTATAGATCAGCATGTAGAGGCAGGTTGGTTATGCATTCGTGCTGGGATTTCTCTGGTATTGGATGTAGAATGATAGGACAGTTTGAGTTGGAAGGGACCTTTAAATGCCATCTAGTCCAATCTTCCTGCAATAAGCTGAGACATCTTCAGCTAAATCGTATTATTCAGAGATTCATCCAGTCTGGTCTTGAATGTTTCCAGGGACAGGACACAACTTTTCTGGACAACCTATTCCAGTGTTTTACCACTCTCATTGTAAAAATTTCTTCCCTATGTCTAGTCTAAGTCTACCGTCTTTTAGTTTAAAACCATTACCCCTTCTCCTATTGCAACAGAGCTTACCAAAAAGTCTAGTCCCATCTTTCTTATGGATATTGAAAGGCCACAAGAAAGTCTCCCTGGAGCCTTTTCTTCTCCAGGCTGAACAATCCCAACTTTCTCAGCCTTTCCTCATAGAAGAGGTGTTTCAGCATTCTGACCATTTTAGTGGCCTCCCCAGAATAGTGGGGCCCACTCACTCCCACAGGTCCCTGTCTATCCTGTGCTCAAGGCTCCAGAACTGAACACAGTACTTCAGGTGAACTCTCAAGAGAGAGGAGTAAAGGGGCAGAATCTCCTCCCTTAGCCTGCTGGCCTCAGATGTTGTGGTATAGCCCAAGACAGTTGACTTTCTGAGCTATGAGCACACATTGCTGGCTTATGTTGCAAAATCCTCCTACCTAGGGTCTTGTTTTTCTGGGGTATTTCATATCCCAGGTTCTGCCAGAGACTTGTTTTGCCTCCTCCAGTGAGTTGCTTTCTTGTGACTCGTTTTCCTCATTTATGAAATAGGAAAGATAAACCCATTGCAAAACAATTTGACCACCAAGAGCACCAAAGGGCAAAGAGCAAAGAAAAGACAAGAGATTGGTCATTACTGTAAGTAATTATATTGCTTCAGAAAGGTCTTTCCTTCTTTAGTAATTTTCTCTCTCATCTGCACTCCTCACTCACTTAAATGGTTTTAGAGACAGGGATTATCATGTGACAAGTCCCTGACTATAGTCCGCCTGTAATATCACAATATAAAAAAAGGACAAAATACTACTGCATTTGTGTGGCAGAAGGATGATTCCTGCTTTGCCACACAGATGCACAGACAGCAGGATCAGGAAACTGCACTTGCTAAAATTCAATCAAAACAAATAAGGAGAAAAAAATCCACAATCGCTTTTAGGTGGCTTATCAAGTCACTATAAATCTCACCTTGAACATAAGAAGATGGAAGTGGGTTGGTGGCTACAGTGCTCAAAACTTGGATGATGTGAAGGACTTTGAAAAGATGCTGATTGTCAGCAGAAAGAACACCTGTGTTCCTTGAACTGTGCACTAAAATATGCCTTTAAATTTGTTAATAACCTAAACTTATAGCATTCAGAAAAAAATGAGCCTATTTTATTAATAAGTTCCCTCCTTTTGCAGAATTTTTTAAAACATCTTTCTCCTCAGAAAAACCCAGTTGACCCCAAAAAGAACTGAAGCCTAAAATGACAGCATGCTATGTCATAGGAGAAGTATTTTGGGTTCTCTTCTACTCTCTTTAGATTTACAAATGTCTCTCATGACAAACTGTATTTTTTATAAAGTATTTTTTTCTTTGTATTGGGAGGGTGTCAAGGACTGGGATTTCATACAGCAAAGTGCTCAAAGCCCCAAAATGTATTGAAAAATGTTATACAACTATAACTCTGCAAAGTATTGGAAAATATGGTCCAGACCCTCAGTTGTAGTATAGCAGGATATTTTAGACTAAACCCATTTTGTTCAGTCGAGCTGTGTTTACACATCCAAAATCTCTCTATTTCTGTGCAGCATATTGACTCAAACTCTCTAAATTAAAACTGTTTTTGCAAAGGCACTTCAAAAAAAGCAACCTCCTTATACAATACCACCAATTTTAACTACATTTGCAGAGATAACCCCATCACGGTGGACTCACATTTGGAATAATATTTACATATTCATTTTTTTCTATCATGAAATGCTCTATCAACTGTTACATTCCAATAACTATGAACGTAAATGAGTACAGACTTCAAATGGACAATCATTAACCTATGCTGTAATGATTATACAACATCCTTCAAATACTGAATGTGTTGAATGTGATCAAGTGATTCTTTCTTGTTATTTTGACTTTCATGCTAATTATTAAACTTTAATTGCCCATTATGGGTAATTATTAATATTTATGGTGCATTATTGTCGTTGTTCATGGGCTTTTATAAATAAACTATACTTGATATGAAAAAAAACATTAAATTAAATATTCATTTACATGTTTTTGTAGCAACCTATTCTTATAACAAATGGGTATGAGTCTGTTTCTCTATTAGTTGCAATGTTTATAAATATTGATTTAATATTCATTATTCTTCTTGAGTACACTTCTATGACTTTCTATACCTTTATGTCTTCTCTATAATCATTTCCTCCCTTGTTAAGATTCCAGATGTGAACAGAAAAAAAAAATGCTGCTAGAAAAACAAAGAATTAAAAGTCCCTATCAGTCATATTAGCACTAAAAGTTATCGCCAGTGTTTATACTTGGGGTAAAACAGAAGCAAGAAATGCAGTCACTGGGTACTTAATTTAAAATTATATAAAGAAATAAATATTTGATTTTTTTTTCTCCCAAAATTGGGATGGGATAAAACAAGTTGAGGAGAGGAGAGAAGAGGAGAGGAATAGAATTTCAGTTGGAAAGGGTTTACAATGATCGTCTAGTCCAAGTGCCTGACTACTTCAGGGCTGATGAAAAGTTAAAACTAAGTCTTTCACCCTTTGGGAGAGAATAAGGACACATGTATTGGCAGGTCATAACATATTCATGGTGTAGTGAGGAGGGGAAAATTTTTAGTCACTCCCTAACCTCCTGGTCTCCAAAGCCCTGTTGCTCTTGAAGGTATGACTTCTTATAAATGACAGATTTATTGAACCAGAAAGGCAGCTAAAAAGGAGAACAAGGTAATAGCCTATTACACGGGTTGTTTAATGTTGATGATGAAAGCTCTTCTCAATTTTTTTGAAGGCCTCCAGAGTGGTGCCATGGCTAGGAGATGTAGGAGGTGTCCTAGGAAATGGAGTCTGTCTCTCTGGTTTCACTTAGGAAAAGCCAGGGTGCAAAGTGGAGTTTCTTATTTCCATGTCCTCAAAACAGTCTGGCTTATGGAAACATTTAACATGTGTTTTTAAAATTGCACTTCTAAGGTTTTTATTTAAAGAATAGACATAAACACATGTATTAGGAACAACGTTTGCAAAGCAGGATCCTTGTCACTCTGAGTCAAAGTATCAAATCTGCAGAAAGAGGTTTTAAGTGCTATCTTTACCCTGTATGGGAGAAACAGACCTAGTGCATAGTCCAGGATTCAGGACTGTCGATGCCACTTTAATGGTGAGCAATCTGAGAGTTAACAGTCTCAATTCCTAGCATCACAGCTCCACAGGTTTTGAAGGATGAGTAATGGGCAAAAGTATCTAGAGTCCCATGTGACATTTTAACCTAGTGATTGCATCCTTAGTGCCTGTGTCTTGATGCAGAAGTGCACAGACCACTCTCAATGTGAGGAACACGTCAAAGAAAAAGTTAGACTTTCATAAGAATTAAGTATGAAGTTCGTGCCCTTTTTAAACAACTGCTGCACATGACTTTTAGGCTTCCCAAAGTTATAGATGTGATCAGAACAAGATCTGTGAATCAGACTCGCAACCCAATTGGCATTGAATGAGTAAGTTGCAGAGTGGAAGGGAACTTTCTGGATGTTAACTCAGCTTGGTGAGACTCTCTGTGTCAGGTTGCCTTGCTGCAGTAGCCTGTGTGAACAGGAGAGAGGAGATGCCTAGGCAATGGAGATGGTCTGCAGGCGAACAACCTTTTTCTCTTCTCCACCACCTTCAAAAAAGTTGGAAAAATCCTGCTGGTTCTCACCCTCTTTCTGCTCTTCACCTAGTGTTAATCTGTCTCTTTCTTGCCTGTGTGTGTGCTCGTACAGAACTGCTGTGTTAACCACAAAAATGGCGCCATACTCACAGGAGCGGATACAGTTATAGGCTCAGGGACAGAGAGATTGTGGGTCAACAAGCAAAAGAAATGTACCAAGGTGTCAGATTTATGAGGTGAAGCTGAACCATGTTGCAGAAGGTGGACAAATGTTCGATGAATAGGTTGGTATTTGAGGACTAGGTTGAGATAGTGGAGTGATGCAGCACGTTTTGGCTGGGACAAAGCTTTACAAGTGGTATTACAGTCCAGATCTTTGTTTTGGGCAAGTGGGCAAAGTGTGGCATCACAGATATCCCAGGCTAGACAGTAAGGTACTATATAGTGCTCAGAATAATTTTGCCCATTAGGATCCTTGAAAAAATGTCCAAAACAGAGCAGTGAGTTCTTTGAGATATTTTGTTGAAAATAATTCCTTGAAATAGAACCGTTGGTTGCTTTTGACCTTCAGCAGTTTACTGAGGCAGTCTCCAGCTGAAAGTTGATGTAGTTCAGTGCCACCACACTGTGTCCTATTGCCACAAGTGATCCCCAGCAGGGCTGAACTCAGGGCTTGCATTCATTTAGTACAAATACAAATTCAAAACTCAGCTGCAGACCCAGGACTGACCACAGCGCACTTGCTGAAAATTTCCCCAGCAGGAAAACTCAAATTCTGAATATTTATAAAAAAATCAAGAACAAAATGGATATGTGTGTTCCATTTAAATTAATTTTACAGGTTATTTTGACTAAGTATACAAAATAAGGGTTTTGTACCTGCCAAGTCTTTTCAGAAACGTATCACACATTTCCACTGGTCTGATGTGACATTAGACCCCGGTAGAACTAGACATATGCAAGAGTTTCACCACTTTAAAGGATCTGGACTTCACCAGGAACAATATATGATGCCGTGCCTTTTAATGCTGAAACAAGACTAACATCTGTGGGGTTTTTTAAACTTCACATAATCAGATGCCATATTTAGGTTTGAAAAGCCTTAGTTTTCCGTGCAGAGCTGGATTGCTCCTGCTCCCCAAGAAGCCCATAAGAACATTGATTTGAAGCAAAGCATACTCGGTATGCAATGAGACGGGAGAAGCAGCTGCTTTATGCACACTTACATGCATACTGATATCATTCTTACAGGTTCATGTAAAAATAATCTCAGGATTTACTTTCAACTAGTCCAAATCCTCCTTTCCCTTTGTGATAGGCTCCACTGTGCCTTTTCAGATTTCCAGGTGTCATTTAAGAATGTAAAGTGCTCCTGAAAAAAAGAGGCAGAACAGCTAAACCTGTTTCTGAAATATATGACCCCAGCAGCTCCTCTGCGCACCAGACCTGGCCGGTGGATTTGACCTGGATGTATATTCACCTGTTTTCAGATTGCAGAGGATTAATATTTTATTGTGTTTTGTTGTTTTCTTTAAATATAATTCTAATCAACAACTGAGCCAAATGCATCAAAAATAATGAAAGTGTATCACCAGAAAACACTGCAGAGGTGTAATCTTTGACCTGATTTCCCTGAAAAATGTGCAAGAGACATTTCTATGAGCACAGCAAGAATTTTATAGCTCACATTTCTGCTCCGTGGTGCTCTCAGAGGGGCAAACTGCATAGAATAACATTAGATGCTCGATTAGATAATAGCATCAGCATTTAAGATAAACTTTCCTTTCTTCACAAGGATAAACCCTCATTACTTAAAATGTGTTTCATCCTTTAGTTCTTCCATAGGAGATACTTCAGCAAGCTACCTGCCAATAGCAATTAAAGCTTAGTTTGCAAGGAAAGCGGGTTTATTTGCCAAAGCACTATTTATAGGAAGTCTCCCATGAGGATTACTGAGCTGCAAGAATGCAGATTAAGCAAAATGAGGGCAGCAGGGAATGCAATGCACTTTAGCTAAACAGCTCTGTCAGGCTCTAAAGGTGTGGGTGCCGTAACAGCACTAATGACAGCCTGACGCTGCTTCTCCCACCCAGAGCTGGGTGTTTCAGACACCATGCAGTGTGACAGTATATCCTCAGAAATTTCGTAGTGAAATGGTTTCTCTCTCCAGGTATTTACCCCTCCTTTCATCACCCAGTAACCATCATAGCTGAGAATCTTATCCTTGGGGGTTTGCTGACTTTGTGAGTTGGGGAATTACGGTTATCCTCATCCCATAAGGATGTACAAGGGAGCTTCAGTTCTGCCACAAAACGGGATGGAAGGCTTTAGAATTAGTCCTCCATTTCACTGCACACCTTGCAGCAGCACATAGGTGAGTTTATCTCCTGCCTTAGCTTTGTCCAGAAAACAAAGAATAACATGACAGGTAATGAGAGACAATTGCAATGAATCCAGGGTTAAAAATGGTGCTTCTTCAGCTCTCTGTCACCACCTGCCTTACTCGGGATCTCCAGCTGCCTGCTGCAGAGCAAAAAATGAACTGTGTAAACGGAGATCATAGAATCATATAATCATAAAATAGATCAGGTTGGAAGGGACCTTAAAAATTCATCTAGTCCAACTGCCCTGCGATGAACAGGGACGGCTATAAACTGGAGAAAGGCAGATTTAGACTGGACATCAGGAAGAATTTCTTCACCATGAGGGTGGTGAGGCCCTGGCACAGGTTGCCCAGGGAAGTTGTGGCTGCCCCATCCCTGGAGGTGTTCAAAGCCAAGGATGGGGCCTTGGGCAGCCTGATCTAGTGGGATGCCCCTGCCCATGGCAAGGGGGTTGGAACTGGATAACCTTTAAGGTCCCTTCCAACCCAAACTGTTCTAGGAATACATGATTCTATGATCTTCAAGTGGATCAATGTACTCTTAGCCCCATTCAATGTGACCTTGAATATTTCCAGGGATAGAACATCCACAACTTTTCGGGTAACTTGTTCCAGTGTTTCATGGTTCTCATAGTAAAAAAATTCTTCCCTATATCTACTTTAAATCTACCTTCTTTAGTTTGACACCATTAGCCCTTGTCCTATCACAAGAGACACATGTAATGCCCTCTCTGACTTTGCCTCTGCCACCCTTTTTTTCCTGCACAGTTTACCTGCCCCTTTTGCCTCCTCACATACCCTCCCCTTCTCACACTCCCCTCATTCAGTTGGAAGCTTGATGGGAAAATGGGTATTTTTATAATTTTTATGCTCTGCTCTTGATTCTTCATAATCTACTTTATCATCATCATCATCATCAATTTGTGTGTAAGAACATAAACGCCAGGACATTCTGGCAAAACAGACACTGAAAATGCAAACGTCTTGACCTAACATTGATAAAGATCAAATGTTTCACTGTGACTTAAAATTATTTTTAATTGTTTAAATATTGTTTTAAAGAATCTTAAGTAAAAAATCGTGATAGTTAATTTAAAAAGTTTAAAAAAATTATTTATTTTTCAAGATATTTTCAACTTTGTTTAATGAATAATTTGGCTCATCTGACAGAAATTCACAGGAAAATAGATGTTGTCAAATCTACATTTTCACCGAAGGGGTTCCAGCTGAAAAATTACATCCTTCTTTGATTAAATCCCTCATTAAGATTCAGGTCTTTTCTGTCAGTAAATCAGTAATCTGGTTAAAGAAAAAGGGGGAAAAAAAGGGGGGGATAATATTATCACATTTCTTCTTGGCTCGTCTGTGTCCATCTTATTTTACCTTTTTTATACTCTAAACTCCTTGCAACAGGGATCGTGTTCATGATACAGTCCACAATTTGCCCGGTTCCCAGAGCTCTGTCATTGCTTTTAACTCTTATGCTCCTTGAACTGCAAAAGCCATATTTTCTACAGTGATGATAATACAACAAAATCGTGCCATTTTGTCTCTTTTCAGACTTTTGCATTCCCAAGCATATGTTCGGATCTAGGCTAAATTTTCAAGATTTGTCTGTGACTGGGAAAGTTTAACAGCTCTGTTTGCATTCATTTTTAATGAAAATTGAATAATCTCTTATAACGCCTCGATTGTTGGAGTCAGAGCTTTAGGAAAAAGAAAGGACACGGGGAGGAATTAGACTGAAACAAAGGTTGTCTACATGTGTGTGTGTCTATAGGAGGAGAAGATATCTAAGCTTGTTATAGTCCACAGAGACCGAAAGTCCAACAAGACCAAGTGCAAAATCACACAGCATCATAACACTTAAGGTTTATTTTCAGAATTTCCACATGACTTTCTTAAACAGATACAGCGCCTTATGCAGAAGCACGGCAGCACCTGATTCTTTTGTCTCTACAAGAAGCAGTTCCCCTTGGCAAAACAGAGCCGTGGATGTTATGCAGAATGGAGCAAGAAGTGTACCCGACTGGCCTCGCTTAAAATCACCTTGACTTGGAGCCCTTCATCTCGCCTGATGGTGCAGGAGTAAAACTCTAATGAGTGAGACTTGCTGGAACATTTCAGTGCTGGATCAGGACAGATATTTAATGACCTAGATACAGAGATACATTACAAGAGCTCTCAGAAGCCAAGTTCTTAGAAGAGTGATCCATTTTTCTGCCATTTTTCTCTGAGGCAATGTGGGGAATGGAGTGTAAATATGCTTATAAAGTGAAGTGAGACATGAGTGTCTGTGTGTGAGAGAATAGTATTGGATCTTGCATCACTCAGTATTTCAAAAGCCAAAATTATGTCACCTACAATTTTTCACCAATATTCATTCTCCTCCTTATTTTCCTCTATTTTTTCTCTTTTTTGATACTTATTCTCTCACAGGGAAGCAATGGAAACAGTCCCATTGACTCTCACTGACTTTAAATCTCATTTGAGAAACAGAGATGAGCCCAAACTGAATCCAGGAACCTCCTAACTTTGAAGTTTAAGGATATCCAGATCTGATCAAGGCTTGGCTCCTTCTCATTCAAAATAGTTCTGTATTTTCCCATCCTTCTGACTGGATCTTTGTTCTTAGCTGGCAGAAGGACAAGATGGTGATGCACAGCTGAACCACACTGCCCAAACAGAAGGCCAACAGAAAAACAGAGGCTGCCTCAATGGTTGACTCACAAGCACCAGGAACAAACTGTAACACAAAGGTTCCAAGGGGAAGCATCTTGTTCAGAACTCTATGAACTATGCTCTCTTTTGGGTATGTTCTTGCCAAAGATTATCACTTTTAATTAATCTAAAACAGGAGGAAAACTATTTTTTAAGCAAACCTCAAAAATGATTATTTTTAAAGCTGGTAAATCTATGCTAGGCAGCTATTGGTGCCATGTTCGGAAGCTCAGACAGAGCTAAATTATGCTTCAGATTAATGTATTGAACAGTTCAGAGGTTAGACAAACAGCTGTTTCTCAAGCAGGCACACTACAAAGCTTAACTGTTCGTTGGAAGGGCAGATACAGCCTAACTAAAGTCCCAGTAGGCTAACTTTTATTTGTTTCTGATTGGGAGATATCCTAAGCTGACTCCACGCTACTGATGACCTCCCTTAGCAGGGGCAGAAAGCTGAACCTCTGGAGCCAGTGTGATTTTACCAGTCTCTGGGAAAAAAACACAACAAATCTTCAGTGACTCTGAGATAATCTGTAAAAGGTTGCACTTTCAGAAATGAGCTTTAAAAATTCTGGAGAAAAAAAAAAAGCATATATAAATATAGACAGACTACAGGGGAAAACCACACAAAATCCCTGAGTCAAATACTGCTCGTGACATTTTACAAAGCTGTTAGTTAACCAAGAGCAACTATTTCTTCGAAAGTGGTTATATATGACATACATGCTGAATGAAGTGTAATCTAAATGCCAGATTACTCAATGGGAAAAGCACAACATATGCTGTTTAGTTAACCTGATATCATTTTGAGTGTTTCTGCAAAGTACAGAGATTTTTATTCAGAGCAGCAGCTACCCACTTCGGAACAATGCTTAAATGCTTAATCTGTGTAAAAGAACTGCCTATGTGAAAAAAAAAGACAACAAACAAAAAAAGCCAAAACAAACCACCAAACAGATTGGAACATCATTTAAAAGAAAAAAAAACAAAAACAAAAAAACCAAAAACCAAAGCAACCAGAACTAAAAGATTCAATAACAAAAGAACTATTAGGTGCAATGAGTGATATGATCCCAAAATGCCACAGTTCTCCTCCCCAGTCCTCATGGGAACCATTCAGATGACATGTCTTAGACATCTTCCTTCTCCCTAATGTTCAGAGGCTTGTGTATCTGGCACTCCAGAACAAGTGCTGCCATACACCATTGTGTTGGAAAAAAAGCAGGCTAAGCTATGTAGACTAGAACTGTGGAGCTTCATGAACACATGCTCAGAAGACTTCAGTGAAGCAATGTTTTTTTCATGAGTTGCAGAGACTTTTCTGCAGTTTTCCTACGATTACCTTGTCTGATCCAAGCACAATGAGATACAATTAGAATATACCCGTGGACACTTTCATTTAAGAAACCCTATAACATTCACGAAGCGATCTCTACTGATCACTAAGAAAAAGTATTGGTCCAGAGAATCAGAGCAAGTTGCAGCCTATATTCTAAAGTAAAGAAAATTAAACTGTTCCAATATTGCACCTCTACAACTATTTAGGTGCTTGAATTGAGGTGCATGATCAAGGCCTTGCAAAATACATTTCCAGTATTATATTCCAGTATTATAGTCTTGAGATAATACGACAGAGTTTATTGACTTCCTAACAGCATAATTGGCGAGTACCTCTACTTTCTCGTTGCTCACAGTCCATTGCCTTTTCAATGCTACACTGCAGTTCACCATGCGCTTAGAGCATTTGAGATAAACAACATTTGCCATTCAGGCAGCCTATGGGGATCACGGAGGAACACTGTGCTACAGTTGAATCTGTGTCCACAACCTCCGTGCCATCAGAAGGTCACCAAGAGGTCTAGTGGGGGGGTTCAGTATGACAATATGACTCTGCTGGGCTGGCTTGGAAAGCTGTCCTGTAGCTTAAAAGCAAGTAACACAGAGACAATTCATACTGAGAAATCCAGGGGGAATAACTGGTTATTAGTTCACTTCTTGTGGGCAGTATAGAAGTGAGTCATTATAAAGGATAAAGTCAAATTGCAACCGGCTTTACTCTTATATTGATAACATCTATTGCTAAATTATAACAATAACAGTGACGTTATCTTGAGAAAAGTGCTTCAAAGTGCTCCTTCCCATCTTGTTTGTGCTCTGTACTTACTTGTGCTCTGCACTGAGCTAGCTGTCTAGCTAAAGCACAGAGAGATGTGGGTTTGATTCCTGGTCATGCTACGTGTTTCCTGTCTTGCCTTGGGCAAGTCCCTAAATCTGCCTGTGTCTCATTTCCACCTCTGTGAAATGGGGATCATAGTACTGTGTTCCTTTCATCCACCTCTGTTTAGAAGGTAAAACCTTTGTATAGAAAACTGCTTTTAATAGATCGGTATTTGTACATGCAAAGAAAGAGAGCAGAGGTCTTAGAATAAAACTCACATTTTTATTGGGTCCTACAGGCTCTGAAGTAGTAGAACACTGATAAATGATGAGATTTATTTAGAATGTACAGTACCATCAGAGTGAATTTCTTCAAAACAAATATTAATGTTTATTTGTAGTCCAGAAATACACCCTACAGGGAGGATTAGGCCCTTCTTCCCCAAAAGTATCCTGGGCTGCATCAAAAGAAGAGTTGCCAGTAGATTGGGGGAGCTGATTCTCCCCTCCAGACCCCACCTGGAGTACTGTGTCCACTTCTGGAGTCCTCAGCATGGGAAAGATATGGACCTGTTGGATCCGGTTCAGAGATTGGCCACAAAAATTGTCAGAGGGATGGAACATCTCTCCTGAAAAGAAAGGCTGAGAGACTTGAGGTTGTTTAGCCAGAAGAAGAAAAGGGTCCAGGGACATCTTATTGTGGCCTTTCAATTCTGAAAGGAAGCTTGTAAGAAAGATGGAGAGAGACATTTACCTGTAGTAACAGGACAAGAGGAAGCTCTTTTAAAGTGGAAGAGGGTAGGTTTAGACTGGACGTAAGGAAGAAATCTTTTCTAATGAGGGTGATGAGGTATTGGAACATGTGGCTCTGAAGAGTAGTGGATGTCCCATCACTGGAAGTTTTCAAGGTCAAGTTGGACAGGGCATGGAGCAACCCGATACAGTGAAAGATGTCCCTGTCCATGACAAAGGGTTAGATTAGACGATATTTAAAGGTCCCTTCCGGCCTGAACTGTTCTGTGATTATGATTCTATAATTCTAAAAGTAGATGGCATGAACAGGTGAATATAGAGTCACCTGTTTCTTCTAGCACCTAAAAAGGAATCCTTTCCATCAAAAGTTAAGCAAAATATCTCCCCTCTGCTAGCACTGTTGTTCTTTTTTTTGCATGTGGCAACATCCCTGGAGACCATTATAGAGCACGTTTCAGGCTCGGGGCGGGGGGGAAATGTTTTTTTGGTGCAAGTCAGCAAAGAGAATTGTAACATGAGAAGGTTGAAAGCTCTGGCTAAAGATAATATTTTCATTTGACAAAACTTTGTTGCCATTAGTAACATGAAATAGGCAGGGAGAGCCCCTCACCTCCAGCACTGTGCCTCTGACAAAGTCAGTGCTGCCACATTGTTTAGAGGAAAGTGGGAAAACCTGGATGTAGGTAGATTCCTACCACAATATCCTTTACCCTAAAAGTTGGAAAGGAGGCTAAATCCTGTAATATACTTTTAAAACAGTTATTCTGAAAGAAATGCCAGTTTTTATTGTAAATTGAGATATTTCCTTGAACCCTTGAATCTGATTGTTTTTGAAATTCTTGGCCCAGCCACCCTTAAAAGCTGAGAACTCTGTTGGAGTTGACTGTATCTGCTTAACAACAGTAGTTAAAATTATGGTCACATCCCCCAGTGGGTGTTAAAGCTACTCTGAACAAACTTCACTACTGCCAGTGATGGCAGCGGCGCCAGAAACAGACATCCTTTAGTCTGTATCCTTTCTTATGGTTGCGGATTTCTCCTCATGCCCTGTCTGTACCAGCTCAATCCCCAAGGCTCCTTTCTCGAGCAAATAACACTTGCTCATCCTTACAGCTAGTAATCCTTGTCAGTTGATGCATCCATTGGCCAAGCTTAAAGGACTTGCACCCAAACTAATTTGTCAGCAGGCTGTTGGACCCAATGTTTCACTGTTTGTATATAAGTATGATTTGTTCACCAATGTTTCTACACTCAACCTGGATGCAGAAAGTCTGAAATTCAGCGCAGACGCAGTTTCTATTCCTTGCTTTGTATGCCATGATTTCTAGGGAAATGATCGTAGAATTCATCAGCATGCATTTTACTGACCTCAGAGGTTGTACATTGAGACCTAAGTGGATTATTATCTCCTGCCGGGATGTGGTGTTGTTTCAGCCTGCACACTCAAGCAGTTCAATTTAATTTTATTTTATTTTTTTTTTTTTTTTGCCTCCTGTAATGGAACATTTATCTTGGAGCTGCATGAACTGCCGAAAGCTGTCACCACCTGCTAGAGTTTCTGAAGGTTAAAATGTCAGCACTCATATGGATTTTTACACTGTTGGAGAAAAGAAAAAAAAAAAGAAGGAAAAAAAAAAGAAAATGAAGAATTTTGTTATTTTTCTTCATGAATGGTTACATGTTGTTGCATTAGTCATCAAATTTACTTTTTCTCAGTCTCCAATTTCCTAATATTCATCATAGCTAAACAAAAATAGAAAATAATAGAAAAATCATGGTTTTCTGGCTCATCATCTAGGCCATGCAATGCTGATCTATTTCCTCTGGTTTTTTTCACCAAAATTGGACCAAATCCTTCTTCAATGGGAAAAAGATTCTGTCTCATTCTCATTCTTGAATTTCTAATGAAGTTACAAAATACAGACACCTGAAATTACAAGAATCATAAGCCTCATATTCACTGTACTCATAAAATATTATTGTAATTAACAGCCAACAGACTATTCATGGACATAAGTATCCCCTTGGATCAAACTCATGGACCACCTAGCTCAAGCAACCTTCCATAACAATGTCAAGTCAAGATACTCTTTAGGATGAGCACAGGATCCTGGAGACTTTCTACACCCCATTATTCCAAACTACATCTCCCCAAGTGCTTTGAGTCCTACTATGTGCCTTTAGAGTGAATAGACCTGAGAAAAGTCATTAAATGATTTGGTCAAAACCAAGCAGGGATTTCCAAGGATATACTGAAAGCGTAGAGGCCAGCAGGTGCTTTTTTCCATGTTTTCCTTCAAGCTAACTTTTCACCCAAGAAAAGGAACTTTTGTTCACTTGGTATCAGAATTCCACCATCTTATGGTCTCCTGTGTTATCCACTCATGTATTTTAACAATCATCATCTTTCAGCTGCAATGACAGCAGAATCACGGATTACTCTGATATGTTCAGTAGAAAGAGAACTCTGGGCCTATAACAATAATGTCTTCAATTACTCTTCTTCAATCATACAAGATACCTAGTCCTGGTGATTTTGCATTACAGAGCCTTGCAGGTCTACAGCAAGAACCTGACTTGCCCCTTCTTGCTCTCTGTGACCATGAGTTCCCTCCTGGATGAGAGATAAGTGGACGAAGATGGAATCTGGCATGTTTTCCCTTCACTCCGTGAAATTATGCAAGAGGTGATGAAGTAATATCTGACCGATTAAGTGGCACAAGTTACTTTCCCGTGGGAGCAAGTGGAGGATTCTTACAAGAAGAATCAGTAAAAATTATTGTCTCTCTATGGATGATGTTTCGGTTACATCAGATTCCTTTTCCTTCTTTTCCCTCTCCCTTTCCCTTTTCCTCTCCCTTTTCCTTCTTTCCCTTCCCTTTCTTTTCCTTTTTCTTTCCTCTCTTTCTTCTTTTCATCATATGACATAGGAGACTCATTTGTGGTTGCAACTTTTCCAGTGTTTCGTCTGAGGCTGAAAAAAAACATTTCATAAGGAATACACAACTGGTAAAAAGAAATCGTGTTTCTGCAGGTTCATGATAAACAAGGCATCATTCACCCCTAACTCAATGGCTTTGGAGCAAATAAACAAGAGAACAAAATGAATGCATTTCTGGTTTGTTGTTGGGGGAAAAGTTCATTACTGGGATCACACTGGGGGGAAAAATACAACTTGCCTATGAAAATGATTAATTCAAGCCTGAGGCAAATGCATGACAGTTCTTCATTTACCTGAGAAATAGATCTAAGAGATACTGCACCCAAGGAAAATCCCAGTTCATATGTATTTCCATAGCTCCTTTACCATAAACCAAATACATTTAATTAAAATATTGGACTGAACTTGACTGTTTTTATAGGCAGCATTCTGTCACCGTTCAAAACCACTTTCTCCTCTTTGAATGTTTTGCCTCATAAAAAATTAACCAGCATAGGTTTTCTTCCCTCTGTTTTGCCTGCAGCAAAACTGTATGTTTACCAGCCAAAGGCAACCATTTTTGAATTTGCTTTCTTACGAAAAGAAGTCACCAATGATCAAAGCAATCAACATGATATCCTTTTTCCTTGAAATGTTTTTCTGAGCATCATAAAGCCACTTGACGTCTGGAAAACTCCACCTGTTCTGTTCACTAGCTGATCACCATGACAAATACTGCAAATAAAAAAAAATAGATTGAAAGGAATATGGATGTGAATGTGTGTTTGAGCACATGCGTAAGCAAAAGAGAATTGAGGGAAATCTCAGTAAATAATGAGAGCCAAAAACTTTATCAACCCATTAAATTATGCGATTTTTTGGAGAACACTTGTTAGCAAAGCAAACAATTATGAATGAGAATGCCAAAATCTGCCCATCCATGCATTTGCTGACGAGGTTGGTTGATTTAGAAATTAAGGCACAGGCCAGAAAAGACCTATAAATACCTAGAAAACAACACAGACCACTAAAATCAAATATTACTTTGATTTCCGTTCTTGATTTTAGCAACTGCATTGTTAATTTCATCTTCCAATACACACCAAGGCAATTGAAAGTACTTCATCCAAAATGCCAAACCATAGCCTTGGATAAGGTGATTCACTTCAAATAACTCCAAGGAGCCCCATTCTATTTAATAAATGCTAGGACACATCAGTCAGGACAATAGCAAAAAAAAAAAAAAAATAAAATTACCCTTTGGATATGGATTTTTTAGAAAGAGTGAGTTTTCACCTCAAATACATTTTCAGGAATGCTTCAACATTTTTCTTTATAAGGGTTTATGTTAAATCACCCATTGAAAGGACTGAGGAGGTGTAATGTGTAAACAGTGAGTAGGTAAGCTATGTGTTGTTGTCAAGGCAGTATTTGAAAAGTGGTTCAGCTTCCAAATAGAAGCATATTTTTTTCTCCTTTCACTGCATGTGGAGCCTATGTATGTTAGTCAGTATTCCTGCATACAGGCCCTATACTGAGCTCCAAACCCAGTAAATATATACACAGGCACCTCAGTCCTCTTAGAAGTAGGATACTGAGATCAATTTTAAGGGTGGTGGGCTTCCTTAGATAAGTTCTCCTAACACATTTGAAGCTATCTTGGGCAGGCATATGAAAAGCAACATTTTGTAGAGTCTGTTGGGAATCCTTGAGTTTTAAACCCTTACAGAGCTATTTCTCTGCTCTACCATGGCTGGTGAAAGCTGGAACTTTCCTAACTACCTCTGTCTGATGCTCAGTCAGGACAATATTGAGCTGGTACTAGCAGCTGGGACATTTTGAAGAACTGGCCATGTCGAGGAGTCTTTTCTCAGGGGCTAAGTGTCACCAGATAGTGCTTCTAGATTCCCAGATATTAAATGTATGTACCTCAGAGCAATTCTGGGTTCCTAGACTTCAATTGGTAGGAATGGTTCTCCTCATGTAGCCAGAGCCATGGCTATTTCACCCAACCTGGAGTCCAATTCCCAACCTGTAACCAATGCTGAAGAACAGAAGATCTAACTAACGTAAGCCTTTTTTCAGACATTGAGGAGAAGAATAAAAGTGGTTGCACTTAAGTATCCTTTTAAAAACAGAAAGCAGTTTTAGCACAGAAAATTTACAAAAATATTTTCTTTCCACTCAAATTGTCCCCACAAATAATGAGTCTGCAAGTAAGACAACAATAAGGGAATTGTATATTCATATGAATATTCAATAGGCAGCTCCTTCTTTCTGCTCTTCGCCACGGGCTTCACAAGGTGGTAAGAATAACTGGTGAAGGCATGTGACTTTCTCATAATATTTTCCTCTCTGATGCAGTTGGATCCAGTTATTTGAAGTAACTCATGAAGGTTATAGTGGCACCCATGGGTGATCCAAAGTTGTTTCCACACTGCCAGATTTAGATATGTGGGTGGAGTAAAAAGAGAACAATTGAGTATATGCAAGTGTGTAGGTCCACCAAAACTCCTCTGATGCCACTGAAGAGACACTGTTGATGTGTTATCTGTACACCTGATAGTCTCTATCACCCTCTAACCACACTGCAGGATTCCTGTCGTGGTAGAAATTTCCTGTAATACTAAAAGGGGATATGAAGCATATAAGAGTTTCTTTATAATATTCAAGGCTTCAAGAACAGGGATACCTTAGTATCTCATGAGGAGTCCTCAAGTCAGCAACTAGTTAGGGGTGTCCAGGTCCAACTATTAACTGGTTTCCATTTCTGGTACTTCTAAAATTTCATGTGTCTAAATAATATATTGGAGAATTTGAGTTGAGCTGAATGCTTACACACACAAAAATGTTATCAGGAACACAGGGATCTGACTTTTTTCTAACTTTTAGGAAAAGGCATGGGGCATCAATTGTGAAATGTTCTTTATTGAAATAATTTGGGGCTTTTTTTCCCAGTCCCACTAAATTACTAGATGTGACTACATCTAGTAACCCATCTAATGTCTTTGACAAGAGTACAAGCACCTGGAACAGATGAATTGCTCAAAATTTAAACTTGCCAGAGTTAAAAGAGTAATTCATCCAGTCAACAAGTAGAGCGGCAGCAAAATACCTTTTTAGGATTGACAACATACCAGAATCAGAGTAAACGTAAGAAATAAGGACCATAACATATCTGAGAAGCTAACAGTCAGCATAGACTGTCTGAGTAACTCACAACACAGTGGTGATTTGAGCTGACAAAATGTTATTGGAGGGATCACTCTCTTCAACACTGTTTGCTTTGGGAAGTCAGGGAGAGATTTATTGTGGCTGAAAGCCTTTACAGCTGTCAGATATAAGTGCTAGTTAAAAGGAGAGAATATAGTAGCTTGAATTAACAATGGAAGCTTGGATCTGAATACATGTGAAAGCACAGGGGATTATCTGACTGAGGGTATCGTCAAAATCTTGCTTGGAAATGCATTACTTTTAGATCACCTTACATACTAGCAAGGTGTGTTTATTTTTCATGTATTGTGCATTATTAGAATACATATTAGTGATAAAGAAGTCATGTCACCATCAGACTAAAAGCTCTTAATGAGAACCCTAGAAGATTCTTACAGCATAGCTGTTAGACATGGGTTTTGTCAACACTGGTTTTAACAAGACTGAAGATATGGGTAAATGCATACCATTAAAACACTGCAGGAACATTACCTGAAACATCATTAAAACTTCTGCTCAACACTAATGATGAATTTTTTGGGGCAAACCAGAAGAGGAAATATTTTGGAATAAACATAGGGTATATAAAATCCAGAACTTATCTTTATATAAAAATAGCTGCAAAATGTTTAGCTTTTTGGGGTTTTTTTTTTGCCTTGGAAAAAAACGTAAGTCCATATGTAAGTAAACACTGAAATATGAAGCCATATTTTAAAGGAAAGTGCATGATGTATGGGATGAATCTCAGTTTATATTTTAAAGGTACTTGGGTTCTAAATATAATTATGACCTGGTTATCAGCCCTTCTCAGAATATATTCAATATAAAATGGGGGATGATGTGATTGAGAGCAGCCCTGCAGAGAAGGACTTGGGGCTGTTGATTGATGAGAAGCTTGACATGAGCCAGCAACATGCACTCAGAGCCCAGAAGTCCAACTGTGTCCTGGGTTGCATCAAAAGAAGCGTGGACAGCAGGTTGAGGGAGGTGATTCTGCCCCTCCTATTCCTCTCTTGTGAGACTCCACCTGGAGTCCTGTGTCCAGTTCTGGAATCCTCAACACAAGAAGGATATGGAGCTATTGGAATGGGTCCAGAGAAGAGCTACGTGGATGATCAGAGGGCTGGAGCACCTCCCATATGAGGACAGGTTGAGAGAGTTGGGCTTGTTCAGCCTGGAGAAGACTCTGAGGAGACCCTATAGTGACCTTCCAGTACCTGAAGGGGGCCTACAAGAAAGCTGGGGAGGGGTTATTCATAAAGGCTTGTGGGGATAAGACTAGGGGCAATGGGTATAGACTTGAGAGGGGCAGATTTAGACTAGACGCAAGGAGGAATTTCTTCATAATGAGTGTGGTGAGGCACTGGAAAATATTGCCCAGAGAAGTCACAGACACCCCATCCCTGGAGGTGTTCAAGGCCAGGCTGGATGGGGCCATGAACAGCCTGGTCTAGTGGGATGCATCCCTGCCCATCACGTGGCGGTTGGGATCGGATGGGCTTTAAAGTCCCTTCCCATCCAAACCATTCTATGATTCTATGATTCTATTCTAAGACGCAGAGAAGCTAATTTAAGGATAAAGTTATAATTATAGTATCATGTAATTATTTAGTGCTGCTGGAAGTTTGCATCAATCTTCCACTCAAAGAAAGGCCAACAGATGATATTAGTTTGTTGCATCAAAATATAAGAAAAATAATGTACCCGGATGGCATAAATATTGGGGAAAGGTATATTCTGACTTTTTTTAAATGACTTTTCATAATCTTGACCGTTTTGCCCATTTCTGACAGTACTTAAATGAGTATTTGGCCATTAGTCTGACTTGCTTCTGTTTCTGTGTGTGCTGCAGAACTGATTAAGGACTATCTTTTCTGTTGAAAAGCCTGAAATCTAGTTCACAAAAACACAGATTAGCTGAGCTTGGTGTGGGTGTCTGGAGACTATCTTATCCAACCCTCCTGCTCAAGAAGGGACACTCAGAGAAGACTACCCAGGACCATTTCCAAACAGCTTTTGGGTATCTCCACTGTTGAAAATTAAACAATTTAGTCAAATAACTAAATAAATGAGTCAAAAATCAGGAGGAGAGAAGGAGAGAAACTCCTCCAAAAAGTGATGTGCCCTAACTATAGCACCAAAAAATTCAAAAGTGGTTAGAAAGCAGTCCAAAGTTTAATCAAGAATCAAGCTATTTGTAGGCAAACTACATTGCCATCCTCTTAAATAAAACCCTTCATTGTGCCAGATTATTCAGCATTAGAAGTCCCCTTTAATAAAACCTATTTTTTCCATTATACTTATTAACACTTCCAGGCAATAAGAGGCCCTGAAGTCTGCAGCAAAGCGATGCTTTAAAGCTCATGAAATGTCTGTACGTTCCTTATTATTAGAAGTGACACCATTGTGCCGTCCAAATGGAGGACTGCCAGAACATGCTGCCAGTCAGATTCAGAGCAGCATTGAAAACTAACAAAATGCTCTCTTCTTGCAAGTGCTCTCCCAGTTCAGCTCACAAAAATAATTTAGCGAGAACAAGGGTTGTCTGAATTATTAGTGAGCTGTTGAGCAGAAAGAGATAGCTTATAGTTGCAGCTGGCATCGCAAGCTTTTGAGGTCATGTGGCAAGTCAGTCTCTCCTCAAATAGACTTGCTTAATGTGCTGGGCTTGTTTCATGGCAAAAGTCCATTTTTAATAATACAGACATTATTACAGGTTTTATATAAGAGAAGGTGTGTGGTCTAATGAGTTGAAAGCTTTGGCACAGATTGACTGTGTGACCAGGCAATGTGTCTCTGCCCAATGACTGCCAGCTCTTGGGTGAGGAGGGAAAAGCATCTCATTTTGCATAAATAGAGTACCTATCACAACGGGAGCTCTATTCCCTGACAGTTAGCAATAAAAAGCCCAGTCTGCCTCTTACTCTGGTAGTTTAATCAAGGCAAGTGCTAGCTAGTAACACATTTGCTTTCTGTTAATATGTGATATATACGATTATTGTATTTGCTTGCATAATGGCTGCTTATGTTTCCCTAGATTTCTCCCTTAAAAACCAATAGCGTAGCCATTATTTGAAGTGTTGCTCATGACCAGTCAAAAGGTGCAGTTATACAAGCTGTTACGCAAGCAAACACTACGTTATTTTAAATTGCTATTTGGCTCGAAACACATTGGCTGAATTAATTTCTGTGTGGTAGATGGCAGTAGATTCAATTCTAGTTGGCGGCCCGTAGTTTCAGCAGTACTAGAAACAATAATAAAGCCAGGCTCTGAAAGGTTGGATGTTTTTCCCATCCTCTAAGAGGTAACAGGCTGGATATGTTTTAGTATTTTTCATTTTAATAAAGAAGAGGCTAGGAAATTCAGTGGAGAATCAGAACCCCACTGAACAGGATACTACAAACAAGTAAGAAGAGACAGTCCCCAAGTTGGAAAGTTTACCACCTGTGTGCCAGACAGGATGCAACAATGGATATTAAATGGACAAGTGGGGGCTGGCCTGGGAGTGCAGGGAATGAGGCAACAATAAAACCAGGTTAATTTAGTAGCATAGAAGAGGTCTGGACTTGTTGCTTGCCTCACCTGAGTAGTGCCTATGGGCTTGGGAACAGCTCGTGAGCTCTATCGCAGAGTAAAAAGTTACAGGCTCAAGGTGGGTAGAGCTGCAGGCTCTCCAGTCCGGTGCACAGAGACAGGCAGAGATGCTCCACATACACTCAAGATTCACAGGACAATGATTTCATACCCACATACACAAAATAAAGTGCTTTTCTAAAGTATCTATTGTTTAGTATCTATCAACTGTCTCAAATAATCCTAATGCTTCATTAGTTTAAAACTGGGTGTGCCCAAATTTACATTATTTTAGCCCTAGATTTAACCAGATACTAATTTTCTTTGTCCTGTGAAATGGATGTTTCGGTTGTTCAGTACTTAAGGCTTTACAGCAGTGGTAAAAATATTGGTACTGTGGAATCAGGTAGCTGCGTTTGTATGGTAAATTTGTTTCACTTCATTATATATGCAAATATTTTGCATTTGTGCCCAGTACACTGTCATAAAATCCCTTGAAAAAGATTTATTTAAACTCATGAAAGCAAATAACTCCTTCACATGGACCAGGTGATTGGCAGTGTAAGGACTGGGATAATTTTGCCCTTATGTGTCTTTAAAGGTGGGAAATAGCAGAACGAAGAGTTTGAGAGAGGTGTACTCGAAGCCAGAAGTGTTTGGCATGTAGATTTATTTTACTGTGGTGACAAGAACTGTTCTGTTTCTGTTTCAACCGAAACTTGGGGCAATCGTTTGGGTGCTGCAGTAGATGTCAGTCACAAGCACTTCCCAAGAGGTTACAGTCCAAATTACCTGGTTTTCCACACAGAGGGGAATTGTCTTTATTTACCTCCATGCCCTTAGAGCAGTAGGCACTGGTGATTTTTTAATCTAATATCCCACTGAAAAAAGAGAGGGGATTGGGCCCAAATTCATCCCAAAAAGTGGTTATGAGAGCCATTCCAATTCAAGTTTATCTTGCCTTTAGTGGCAGTCCTGATGTTGCACAATTCTCCTTCAATTTATTATTAATTCAGTTCATATTCATTCAGTTCTTTCTGCAGTTTCTGATAAGATGGCAATAGAACTATTTTGTTTAATGAAAATAATCACACACACGCCCACACACACACGTACAATCAGTCACATTTTTAACTATATTAAATAGTGGTGCCGTAAATACTGTGGGAAGTAAGTGGGTTTAGAAAGCATGACCTTAAAACAACTGTTAAACAATTTGTTGCTGACAACATTTCTTTATAAGGAACAAGTCTGGATTTATTGTATTTAAATGGTCCACTGGGAAACATTCAGTATTTTCAATGTCACATACAGGAAACCCACTACATATCTTATTAAGACAAAATGTGTCCTTTCAGATTGTAGATTTTGAGTGAAATATTGCTTATGTGTCTCACAAAAATAACTCTTTATTTATAGCAATGCAGATTTATTTTAACATTTATATATCTATAGATTTATGCAAGAGTTAGGTAGTTCACCAAAATTGCTGAAACTCTCTGTTCTACCGTAAGTCTAAAATAGAGAAAAATAGAAAGCCGAACTATGCTAGAAACAAATCTCAGAACTTCAGCAGAGAGTCCAGCCTTCAAAGAAAATATAGGCAGAAACGTTTTTTTTCTCCTTCAGCTGAGAGCTGGCAGGGTCCAGCTCTGGTCTGGAAAAGCTGTACAGCTGTATGAGCTTGCAATGCGCTCTGTCAACATCTGTCTCTCAGTTTGGTTCACATGCAACACCATGATGATGAATCCATGCTAACTTCTGAATTAAAGCAGATTCATGTGCAGCCAGACGGTGCTTTGCCTTTACAGGTGTTTAGTATAAGAGTTGTAGCAGCATTGCAAAAGTTGTATCCTGCTTGCACGAAAACTATAGAGGAAAAGGGCTGAAAGACTATTCGGTTTGGAATAAGACTTTGGGTATCAAACCCCCAAATCTTGCTCTCTCTAGGAGTCCTTGTGACTGTGCCATTGAAGCACTTGAAGCAGGACAGTCTCAAGCACTGATGTCTATATTCTACAGGGTCCAACCATCACTATGCTTCATGCACTGATCTGGGCTGGAATAGCTAAAACTCTCCCAGATAATGCTCAGACATAATTTGCAGAGTAGCACAAAGCAAACACTATTCTCAACACGCTATTTGGATGCAGTCATCCTATTTTTTTTCTGGGAGGGAGAGTTAGGCATGTGGGCATGAGTCAGGCTGTACCACTTGGCCTTGAGGCCAGAGCACAAGACCCACCTGCACGGTTCAGCACTAGAGAGGTGCTGTATGAGTGTTTGCATGTCTCAGGTGTCCAGCTGTGAAGAGGAGATCACAACAATTCTTTACTAAGGATGAGACAACCCTAGCCCTAAGACACGGCTTCCACGGAAAAAAAAATAATGTATACTTGTGACTTGAAAGCATATACTACTATGACTTTAAAAAAGACCAAATAAACATTTTTATTCCCTTTACATTTTAATATTTTACAAAAATGTTTATGTTAAAACAAAAAGTACAAACAATGGAATTATCACATTTGAGATTTTTGTGTATTTTACCTGGTTAATTCACTGGTATGCCCGCAAACTCGTGAAACTAGTGTTGAAATTCATCTTTCTATTCTTCTGGTAGACTTCATAAATCTAATTTTTCTTTAATTATTCTGAATTCAAGGGACTGGTGTTCTCCTTTACAGTAAAAATTTTTTTCATAGTAATTTTTGCAGTAAAAAATTTACATATTTTCAAGTTGGAAGAAAATTGCCTGCAAATATATGAGAAATATTTATTTTTTTCATTCTTTGTTTCAAAGTTCATACACAAAAGAGCAAGTCAGCAAGAAAGAAAAGGGAAAAGAATGGAAAGAATTAAGAGAAAAAGAAAAGGAAAGAGAAAATGAAAGAAAAGAAAGACATGCAGTTGTCATACAAATAGGGAGAGAAAATAAATGTTTAATGAGAATCTCTTGGTGTATCTTATGTCAAGGCTTTGGATGTTGGAGGACAGTATGTCTCACAGCCCCACGTTGGATTCTTGTATGTTTGATTGATTGTATGTGAAAACTAAAGGGAATTAGTAACTTTGTTTATGTTATTTTGCTCCATGTTACAAAACAAATCTCTTTATTAGGTATAAAAGGTGGAAAAGCAGAGAAGGAGAACAGAAAGCCAAGCCCGTATGGCAATGAACAGTGGAACTGGAAGGAGCGATTACTTTACATTCTCCTTACTTGAAATTATCTGTTTCTATTCTATAGCATCTTTGTTTGTCATTCCCTTTCTTATGGGGTTTCACATAGACTTTCTTTGTTTCTATGTCCAAAACTATTATCGTGTTACCTTTAAAGTTTGGCATCCAGCGACACAGGGGTCACCAGTGCCACTTTGTGCTGGGCTTGTATGACTTCATTAGCGAAATAGAACTGTGGGAACAGACTCTAAGTGACCCTCAAGACATGGAGAACTGTGGTTTGCTCTCTTTTTTTTTTTTTAATATGTTGATCCAAAGACATCCAAACTGTTCTTTCAGTATTTGCTGGGAATATAGGATACATCAGCTTTGTACACAAGGCTAAATTCTGCCCCACCATAGGTAATTCGGAGTGTGCTGCCAGAGTCTTTCCTTGTCTGGTGCAAAAGAGGGACAAATTCCCTCAAATGCACCAATGTCATAATGTTTTGATTATTGTTGCCAAAAATTCTGGTTTTCATTCAAAAGTTTAACCTGTGGAACCAAACTACCAAGCATCTGGAACCAGATTCTGTACCTGGTACCTTCTTTACATGGGACTCTGCATAAGTCTCATAGGTGTTTGCATGTTTTTGAAATTAAGCTTCTTTTAATGAAAGGAGGATTGGCAGCAGGAAATAAAGATGGGATGGCATGATATTTTTCTGACCATGAGTACTCAAGGAACCTGTCCTGATATCGCAGCATCTCTTGTTCTGAGAGATAGAGGCTGGCAAGATAGCACTATTATTAGGACTTCCAGGACTTTCACACAGTTTCTCAGGTGTGTTGATATTTTGATGGCAAATCATTTTCCTCATAAGAGTTCAGCTTCTATCACACAGAAGGAGATGCACAAAAGAGAAGTCATTGTAATTTGTTAATTACTGACATGCTGAACTGTCAGCACAAGTTTCATGAATGTCTTTGTTTAGTCAAGATGCTGGAGTTTTGCCAGAAACTTCAACATCGCCAAGATTCAATCTTGGATGCACCATAAGGAAAAAGAGAGCCACTTTAGACCCTATTTCACATCCATTCTATGCAGCTGCTCATGTATTTCTTTGACGTAGTTTTTTCATTAAGTAAACCTATTCACTGCATTAGATATGGCCAGTTGGGTACTGATGGGTCTTCTGGTCTGTAGTTTTCAGCTCAGCCCTCTGGTATGTGCTGGAAGTGACCATATCCAAACAAGACACCTGTCTCATGGACAGGCAGCTACGACATATTGCACTAACTGAAATTAGTACCCAATGTAATTCAGCCGCTGGGTTAAATTCTTATTCTCCCACATACTTCTTCAACTTTATTTTTTTTAAATACAATAAAGCCCATCTTTACTGACATCATTAATGACCTACATAAAATCAAATGTGTAGGAGATCAAGTGGAAGAATCAGTGTTTATATTTAGATGTTATTGTTTAAAGCAAAGCCAGATCATTAGATCAGTAAACAGTACTTTAGCTAGAAGCTTGGTCAGGCGATAAGCACATGGTTTATTATTAGATAGTCCTTTATTATACTTTCAAAAGCAAACTAGATTAACTGGGTGAAATGATCATTTTCCACTAGTAATTAAAGTGGTGCAATATCTTCAGAGCTGAACAATGATGAATTTTGAAGCGAAATAGATTAGAATTTCAACATAGAACTGGATCCAGGCTTTATGGGAGAGCTTATTTTTGTACTGTTCACATGGAGCTTCACAGCTGACTTCAAAAGTCTGCTAATCCAAAACCAATGTCTGTTTAAATGATCTTCATCAGAAAAAAAGTTTGGGTTAAATAGAAGTCCAGCTCTTTTAACCTAGCACAACTCATGATAAACACACTGAAGTCAATAGTCAGGTTACACTACCAAAGTCCAGATCTATCAGAGAGTTAAAAAGGGCAGAAATAAGAAAGGAAACAATATTTCAAAAGATTCTTGATTAGATATTCAACAGGTTCATATATCTCCCTGATGCCTACACATGAACAAGGACCCAGAGCAGGGTCTCAGCCTCCCACTCTGATTTTCTGATGAAAGCAGATACTGACGTGAATCTTTGGAGCTGAGCCAATCTATGAGGTCTGGCTTCGATAAAAATTTCTCTTCTGAATTCACTTTCTATACAATTTTACTGCAGCAAAACAAATGAAGAGATTTCTAGGTTGTCTTTGGGATGAACTTAAAGCCAAATCAAAAGCTGTGTTTTGTCTTTATGCATTTCTATACATTATCTCCTGCTCTACCTCTGTGTGGTAGGAAAACCCAGACTATCAGAGGATTCGGGATATTCTGCCACTGCAAACACATCTGCTGCATCACTTGGGCTATTCACTGACTCCAGCTGCCTTTGAAGGATTTATTGAAAAAATATGAAAAAATATGAAAACTGTACCTTGGTTTCTTGTTTATGGTTTGCTAAGCTATGAATTAAAGTCCAAAAGTTATGCATAAGTCACTGGTGTGTTAATTTGGTTAAAGCTAGAGGTGAGCAGCTCATCTTTGTGACTGACAGATACAGTATTAGCGCCCGTGTCTGCCTTGCTTGGCTTCTCTCTCTTTCAGTTGTAATTACATCTAAAATCCATATACGGAGAGAGTCAGAGTCACTCGTCAGAGTCAGTCTCTCCTGGAGAAATGGCGGCAATAGCTTTTTGCTTTCAATTTTCATTTAAAAAAAAATAAATTAGGTTTTTATTCTCGGGCTGATCTGTTGCTAGTGACAGACAGCAAGTTAATTTAGCAAAATTTACAATTTGTCAGCTATTTCTTATTTGGATCTTAGTGCAGGATCTGAGACAATTTCCCACTGTCTCTGCTGATCTTCTGAAGGATCCCATCTTGAGTCCAAATTTTGCAGCCTTTCCCTCTCAACTGAGTATGAGTTTAATGCACAGTTCTGCACAGTTCATCTCTGTTTTGCCCACACACACATGTGGAAGAGAATCTCTTCCAGTTCAAACCAACTCACCAATCTCACGTCGTTATCATTGAACTCAGTGGAAAAATAGGGCTGATTTCAGGAGAACTGAGAACCCCATCCAAGGACCAACATGTGGGGTTTGTTACTTATCTGTCATTAATGAGAATTTGTCTATCATTGTTTACATCTAAAATAAACCTGAACGCATTTCAGATGACTTCCTAGTGTTTAAACATCATATATATGCTAAATGAAGATGTGGTGGAGGTATAGGAAAGGCATACACTACAGAGTATAAGAACAGGTTAGTAGGATGAAAACAGGAAAACAACTTTTCTTGATGTTTTGTTGCGTTTTTAATCAAAGGAGTTGAACGTCTATATTTGATTTTAAGGAATTTTTATTTGCATTTTTGCAGCAACTCGTATCTATCTGTATATAACTGAAGAGAGCATTCATATATATAGGTATTCTGTATTTTACTACTCAAAATAAAAAAATAAAACTTTTCCTCTTTTCCAGTACTGATCTTAAAAATCCTCAGGGGTGCATTAGATAGCTATCAATCAGGAGCTTCCATAAGCACAGAAATGTCATACTCATCCATTTGAACTGCTAAGGAGTTAATCTCACATGGTTGTGAGTTTGAGAGAGTTTTTAAGAAGGTAAATGCATTTTTTTTTTCATTTCCCCCCTTTTTAATAGCAAATACTATCAAGAATGTTTGAAAACTTTTAGAATTCCCATCCAAGTTAATCCTTTTAAACCTAGCTATGCTTATTAGCTTTCTTTGAACAGATAAGGCTTAAACAGATGTGTCATTTGAAGAACTGAAGTCAATTTAATAGCAAAGAAGGATACAAAATAGTGGCTACAGAAGGTGAAATGTGGCATTTGATGAAATAGTGGTGATACATTTTTAAATCTCTTCTAAAACTATATTGTTGAAATGACAGAAATTACTAGTGAGCTGTTATGGTTTTAGGAATTATAGGCATCAACCTATTTAGTGGTGCTAAGAAGCAGCTTGAATCCCTGGCTGTCTCTCTCAAGTCATTTCTGATGGCATGGCAGCTTCTGCAGTTAGCTGTATCACAGACAAGAAGTGCCTTGAATTTATCAGCCAGTGGTTTGAAATGTAAAGATAGGAAGCCTCTTTATCCATCTTTAGGAGTAGAAGGAAATTCTTAAATCATCTGAATTAAAATGGCAATTTTAATTGAGTTCTTGCCTATATCTCTTTGTATATCCTCCAGGACGGTGGCAGCTGAGAAACACAACATCACCTCATTTGGATTGTCCTATTGTGCCGGCGGATGTGTCTGCTGTGGTTAGGCAGGATGGTTTAACAGGGATGTGTATAGCAAGTGTCTCTGGAATTGAAAGACATTTCATTAGACATATCTGCAGCATACATGAACAGGAGAACTTTACAGTAAGGGCACGTTGTGCCACATCGTCAAGGAAGAGTCCAAGGAAAATTTTCCACTTTGCTATACAAGGCTTATCTTGGAAGCTTATTTACAGTTAATATTCCAAACAGGAGTTTCTGAGTTTCAGAGACAACTCTGAAAGCACACTCACGGAATGAAAAGCAGAGACAGTTTTGGAAACAGGAGTTGTAGAAAGACCTCGAGGGGGAGTTACTGGCTGAACAGCTTTTATTTTCTGCCTACAGCTTAGGAGGCACTTGGGGCCCAGCTCCTTAATTCAGCAACCCACTCACCCTAGAAGAGATCTACCACCACTTTGGGGTCTTTCTGCAGTGCTGTGGTAGGATAAAGGAGCTGTACTCTAAAGAAAAAATAATTCCTTTGATGGTAGGCTCCCCGCAATCGTAAATCATCGTCACTACCTTAAAATCTCTCTGCCTCCTGAAGGCACTGTAATCAAATAAACAAGGTTTTTGTGTATTTTGTGTGTATCTGAGGAAAACTCATCAAGACCTCTGTTTCAAATAGTGGCTCTTTTGCAAATCATTCCAGAGGTAACTGAGGGATTGGGAAAGCATTAACACCTGTGCCCAAGATGGACAATGTTGCATAAGGATCAGTCCAATAGATGAGGTAATAGCGTTTTGCTGAGGCAGAGGAAAGGGATGGCTTAAGGAGAGATGAACAGGAGCCAAATTTAAATTAATTAACTTCAGCTCGACTGGAATTCTATTGTGAAAAGTCAATAACTGGGACTAGTGAACAAACTTGGAAAGACCAAGTTGGAAAAGGAAAATAATTAGCGTGGATCTCAGAGCGAGGCTGATAACAAAGCCTCGGACAGCTTGCAATTAATGGTACACTGTGATTTGCCAGAGCTGCTTCTGGGCCCATTTCTGAGTGACCACTGTTGCTAAGCTCTGAGTGGTAACACACACCTGCCTTTGCAAAATCAGCTTGAGAACAGGGCTGGTCCTTCTTTTTACACAAATTCCCATCTCCTAGAATAAAATCATTATAAGGACATTGCAGCTGCTTCTTAGTTTTTCTATTCCTATTTTTCTGTATTTCTGAGCAAAAAAGATCTAAATGTATAGGAAATACTTCAGGTGTAACCATGACCCTGTTATTCATTTATTTTGGAATTTAATTTTTTTAAGCCAGCATCCTGGGTTTGAGTTCATGAAATTCACAACACCGTCATGTGACAATAGCTAATTTGGAATAAGCAAGCTCTCCACACAGAATTTGTTAATATTAATTATTTTGATCATTTTCAGTAATAAAATCCTGGGCTACATCTTCAGCTATTGCCAATGGGGAAGGCATCAGCAAAAAGAAGCTTTATAGCATGAGTCATACTACTCAGATATATGACATTTGACAATCTTGCTTTGTAGAAGGATTTTTTTAATGTGTTGTTTGTTTGTTTTTTAATAAATAAATATGCAGATGCAATTCATTTCCTCCAGTTTCAGATCTCCAAAAGTCACAGTCGTGTTTCATGTTTTGGCCCCTTGAGTAGTCAATGAAGAGAGAAATATCTCTTCAAAGATCTTTAAAGTCACTGAAGATGTCTCTTTCTCATCAATTCTTGCAGAGGCAGCCTGAAGAATTTACTTGGAAAGATTGGGACTTAATGGAAAGAGTGGAAAAAGTCCTGAGATAAGTACATTCAAGAAAGAAAACTGCAAATTTTGGAGAGTGTCAAAGGATCCTTAAAGTAATTTAAATTTAATACATGAGATAAAGTGTTAAATACATGTGTTCGTGCTTTACTGAGGAAAAGCAGGCCGGAATTATGCATGTCTAACTGTTTAGCTGAGTCAGACCTCCAGTTGTTCTTTTTGGTAGTCAGGGCGCTACTTTACCATGAACACCAGTTCTGAAGACTATTAAAAAACACAAGCAGAAGATGTTACTTGTGCTCATCAAGGTGATTGCTACTGAAGGACTGCCAAAATCTGCTCAAGGGTGCCGTCTTTGTGCCAACAACGCTGATGGAACGACACAGGTTACAGTTAGCTTGGGGTGTAACAGACTCAGTAATGTGGACTAGCACTCCCTATGTGCTCCAGTTCTCTCCTTTAATAGACTAAACACACATGTCTCTTTAACCACTTAGAAAAAGATGTTATGAAATGGCTGTAGTCACAAATGGGGTTTTAAATGGTTTTAATGTAATATGACAATCTGTTTGCAAATCCTGGTGTGTTTACAAAACATATCTTTGCTGCCTAATACATTTATTTTAACACTTTATTCAGGTCTAAATGCCATTTTCACATGCTAGATTTGTTTGGATTTTGCATAAGGTTGTACCACTTATTCAGGAATGTCTGACAATAATGCAGCATTGGGAAAGAGTTCAACTATTGTTTGGGTTGAATCACATCCAATTTCTGTTACTCACTATTTAGGGCCTGAGTCATCAAACAGCAAAACATACGGGTTAGGACTGCTTAGTTTCTACTCGCAGCCAGAACAAGTGACCACCTCTTTAGCCTGACCACAGGCAAAAGAAGTTAACCACATCTGGACAGAGCAGGACAGAGCTTAGGTGATTTCCATCATTATCAAGTATTTTGCCACAGCGGAGTTCCATTTATTTAGGAGCAGATATCCAAAACTTTCCATTCAATGTAAAGTTGAGGAATGTAGTTTGATTCCTCCACAGTTCTGTACTTTTTGTCAGTAGGGTCCACAGTTCCCTATATTCCCCCTTTTCTCAGTAGATGAGGGAATCTTTTTCCTACTAGGTGAACGATTACTTGGTAATGGTTGTGTTCATCCTTTCCTAGTATGATTCCTGCACGTCATACTTTTACTCCACACCATTTACCTTGCAAATCCTCCAGCCACTATAGACAACATAGGGTATCAGGTGGCATCTCTTCAGCCACAAACGTGATCATTCCTCCGTGCTATACAAGTGATTGTCATACAGTAACAAATCAAGTCCAGAGTTTCTTCCTTCTGAAGTTGTCTAAGGCCCAGTACTTCTAAAGGGTACTCAAATGGTGGAATGAAGGTCATGTAAACATTTCGTTTCTTTGCTATAATGAACTTCTATAGAAAGGTTAAGCTAGCTTGTGCTGGAGATTGACCACCAGCCACATGTCTGGCTGTCATGGGCTTTTTTAAAGATCAAAGCAGTCATGTCCCTTCAAAAACCTCTCCTAAGGACAGAATTGACTTTTGGCCTCATTCAAGCTTTGCATTATTTTAATTCCTATAATTCTAGAGTAAGCAATAGGCAAGTTAAACACAGATTTTGCAGACATGCTCCAATTTCCATGCTGAAATGTCTGATCATTAGTGAAGCAGGAGAAAGAGGGCAGACTACTGAATTTCTGATATCACCTCTCTTCTTTTTACACTTTCCCCATTATGAATTTCTTATCTATCTACTGTAGTAGGTAGAATGAGCATTTAATTTACTTATTTTCACAGGAAAGTCTACCAGCATGTCATGACTCTGTCAACAGAGAAATAATATTTAGTATTAGTTAGAAGGAAAGACTTTGCAGTCCTTACCGCTTTCTAGGCCATGGGTAATTTGTATTATATTTGATATATTATATGTTAAATACAGCATTTCACATATATTTTGTGGATCATTTTGGTCATACTTATCCATAACTCATCTTTACTGCTGGTGAAGATTTTAGCTTTGATGCTATCCACTGGTGGGAATTTAGCCTTATTTTACCATGTTTTTCTACCAGGTTATTATTATAAACTCCAAACTTACAGCCTATGTAAAGAACCCAATAATTGCAGGGCATGACATTTTTTTGGCATTTAAGCTAAGGCATTTCCAAAGGAATTTCCTTGTAGTTTTAGTTTTCTTCAAACTTCACCCAACCCAAGTCAATCTGTCCATCATTCATGTTAACATGGATTCAGTACAAGGCAGCAGCAGACCACACCACATATGCCACGGTGTATTATTCTTTATAATCAAAGGGTTTGCTTTGGTTTCCAAAGTGTGGGAAACCTGACACAAGATGCCCATTGCAGATAGGGAAGGATCCTCTGCTCTTCAGTGTAGTGTAACAATAACAACAACAATAACTTTGATTTTGTTTCAAGACTTCTCGCTTGGGATCCTACAGAGGTTCTAATATCCCACCATGCTAGCATATTATTTTTGGACTGAATGCTTGGATGAGCTTGATTTACATCTTATCTCACTCCATAGTCTATAATGTGTTTTTAAATCATGTCTAAACAATTTACCACAAAAGCAAAATTGGAGGAAAGCGGTGGGAAGTATCTTGAATAAGTTGAGCATCAAAGAGAGAAACCTCAGAGGACGAAGAGGGGTTTATTTGCAGCTGGCTGAGTCATGTTTCATGTGGGGTATGGTCCCTTGCTAATAATAAACAAACTGCTAAAATATTATTCCACACTTTATTAACTTGTTCAGTAAGTTAGTATGTCCTGTGCAGACATGTTCCCTGGTAACTTCTGTTCTTTAAGAACTTCTCCCCTGATAACCTTTCAGATATAACCTTTTCCTACACTTTTCCTGTCTTATGTCACACAGCCAATGCTCTGAAGAGAGTTCCTTTTTTGCTCTGTGATGTAGCCTGCATGGTGTTTATGCTGTGAATTTACAGCGAAGTGTCTTAATAGAAAAGTGATAATCACATCAAGCGAATAGACCAATGTTATCGGTCATGTCAATAGTGATTGTTGAATACTGATGTTTCTGGATGAAAAATGGGGGTTTGGGTAAATAAAAGACCAGTTTTTTGGCAAAGATTTTGTTTTCTTTGGAAAATTCAGCTTTTTGTTGCTTTTCTTACAGCGTATTTTGGTTTTGATGTGTGTATTATTATTTTTATTTTAAATAAATTATATTTCCTTCAAGTGAGGTTTTTTGTTCCAAAAAGGAAAGAAGATGAGAAGAAAAGGAGAACAATGTTAGAGATTAATAATACAATTTTTGGGAACAGTATTTCAGCCTTTGCGATGACTTTCACTGAACTCTCAAATATAACGACATATGATATTACTAGTTACATTTGGGAGAAACTGATGGACTCTTCAGATAATCAGGCAAGCACTTACCAGGAGGGGAGACTATAACTAACCAGTTATATGTGATACAGTCATGGCCACTCAGCTGTGAAGCCCCTTCTACTTCATCAGTTTTAGTTGCATCTGCTCTGATAATACTGTGATTAAACAGATGAAAACTTCTATTTGTATGATTTGAGGCTGAGTAGGAGAGAGGCTTACGTAAAACACTGAACCTTAAAATGTTCCCTAGGATGTGGTTCTGCACTTGTGAGGAACACGCACTGCTGTTGCTCAAAGGATGCATTTTAAAGAAGAAGTGCATAAAGATATATGCCTCTTAGCATAGGAACTTTATCCCAGTTATGCGAAAACATGCTAAGCTTAAATGTGTGAGGGTTAATGGGTCTCAATTGCATTGCAATAAGAATAGACTCCTCAGCCTCATAGCCACTCAAACTCAGGAATACCTCAAGCATTTAGGTCAGCTATGACTCTCAGTCATGAAAACAGATGTGTAGCCAGAACAAGGCTTAAAATGGTCCCTATGACTTATTTCCTAAGATATAACTGCAAAACAGGACCGACAAAACCATCCTTTCTTCTGGCTTCCATTGGTTCAAGGCACCCCTCACCACGGCTAATTCCTACAACATATGTTTTGTGTTGCACTCCAGGAACAACTATATTTGTTATGTGGTGCTTGTGCTGAACAGTGACGGATTTTAAACAACAGTATTATGACTCCTAAGAAACCACAGTCAGTGTCTTAAGTATACTGCCTGTGAGACTAACACAGGTTGTGGTTCTCCTTAGGTAACTGAATACAATTTAAAGCTTTGGGGGGGACGAAATATGAGACTTGAGGAAGGACAAAAGAAAAACAGAAAGAGAAAGAAAGGAAAAAAGTGAACTTGTGGTGAAAATTAAAGATATCCCCTATGCTTTCAACTTTACTCTTAAAATAACCAGTAGTCCTGTATTTAGGGCATCGTGATTGGTATGGTGAAGTTGAAAGTTCCTATACTGAATGAGACAGAAAAATTATTTGACTGTTGTTCTTCTCTGTCCAATGCAGTTTTCTTACACTGTGAATCCTGATGATTTTAGGAACTGGGGTGAAGGAGTAATGAAGGATGATCCCCATGTCCATCCTGGCTAAAGAAAACATGCACATTCCCTTTTTCGGTCCCCATTTGTAAACTGTGGTGGTTTCAGATGTGAATGATTTCTGTTGAAAAACAGAAATATTTGAAAAGTGTTTACCCATCTTATTTAAGACCAAAATGGGAAAAAAAACCCAACCCAGCCAACCAATGAAAAAAATCCTTCTCATTTGAGCAACAGAACACTCAAGGCTCTTTTAAGCAGACCTAAGGTGTTTCTTCAGTGGCTGCTTGGTTTGTCACAAGAGAATTTCTCACCCTACAAGACATATATCATCTCCTGAGATGAAGTCATGGGGCCCTCCAGTAGTGGACCTGAGGACCCGTGTGTGCTAAAAGGGATGGATTTGTCCATAACTGTAGTAACATTAGCACTTCTCTGAGGGTCAGCACTAGAGGGCAATACAGCCACACACTTAGCCACACACCAGTGATTTTCAGCGGACTGTTGTTTCTCCAGTGACACGAAAAGGGAGGGTGGAGATGAGCTGTCAAAACCATGAGTCAGAGAGCAAACTGGTCCCACCTTAACCACACTGAAAATGCCAGTCCTCTGCCATGCAGCAGTTTACCTTATCAGACAACTATCAGAAATTAACACCGGGCAAAACAGCAAGATAAATATTATTAATTCAATTATTAGAGATAAATGATATAATAACTACAGAGAAGTTTCACAATGATCTTGGAAATTAATAGCTTGTATTGCATGTGCACTATATACAACCAGAAAATCCAACTTTGTTCTGATTAATTAAAAAAAAAAAAAAATCTTTCAAGACTGGCCAAAAAGGGTGTCATTCTGAACTTGGTCTTGCCCTCCACTTTACTGAAACCTTATATGTAAAAATGGAGAGATGGCTGACACAGGACAAGCTAAAATATCCAATCTGTTGGGACCAGGATTCATTTCAACCCATCAGTGTTCATTATTCTGCTTAGTGATGACATAATTACAGAGCTGATATCCTGGAATCAGCTGGAGCTAGTTCCTATTTGCTGGTCTTCCTGCAGAAGAATGCCAACTCCACTATAAACCCAGAAACAAGTTTGTCGAAAAAGAGGCCAACTCCATGGCACACTGAGCATGAACTTCTCTCCTGGAAATCTCTTTCCCCTGTTAGACTGATTTTAAAGCTCAGGGAAGACTGAAAAGAAATAAAGTTGTAGTAAATGCCCTCCAGCCTGCCCAAATACACACAGCACTGTTTTTTCCCCCTCTCTGGCATAGTAGCATTTCTTCAATCATTATCAATCTACTTTTCAGAAAAAAAAATAAATCCACCACATAGCAGACTAATACATTGTCTTAATCTAAATAGGTTTCAGTATTGTTATCTTCTTGGTTTAGCTGGCACAAATCTCTGTATTTATGTAAACAAGAAAAATGTAAATTTTACACCATGAAGGGCTGAGTGTTTTTACATCGTTTCATACTCATGGACTCACCATGACCTAAAATTATGTAAGTATTCGCTATTAAAACAATATAGGTTGAAACCTGCACAGTTGTGGACTTCTGAGATATTTTTCACAATTGCACAGTGAAACTGTACCGTATTTGCTGCTTTTTGGACTGCACCTTTGTAACCAAGATGAGATTGGTACCTGAAGAGGATACTTTTGAACCTGACACCAAGTGCATCAGAATGTCCTACATAAACAGCAAAATCGTGAAGTAATCCTTCACCATGGTTTAAGTAACTTGGCTACTCAAATTATTTATTTTATAGTGCAGTGCTGCTATAGCTCCTTGCTGGCTTTACCTCACCTGCAGTGCTGCTAAAGCACAAATCTATATAGTGATTTCAAGTCAATAGAAACTCATCAAGGCCAAAAAGGCTGTGAGTAACAATACGCAGTTCAACAACAAACATCCTCAAACCTTACAGTTTAAGGCACTCATTATGAAAGGGAAAGCAGAGATAACATTAAGTCAATATGGAAGAAATTTTAAAGACATATCAAGGCAGATCATTACCAAAGGTGCTGTGCAGTGGTTGGTCTTTTCAACATCTCCAGATCAGTCTGGTACTTTTGGGGCAAGAAACTGGCAATAGAAAAATTTACGTTATGAATTAGTTGGTTGCTTTCAGGCAAGGCTGACTGAGCATTGGCATATGCTGTCATGGAAAGTGGATTTTTTTAATTTTTTTTTTTTTTTGAATGTACAATCTGAGACGCATTTCATAAGCTGGAACTTGCAGAGGTAACTGAATGAAATGTAAGGGCCTGCTTTGTATAGAAGGTTAGACTAGCTGATCCAATAGCCCATTCAGAGCTTAAAGTCTCTGGGAGCCTATAGTCTGAGCTACAGACTTAAGCCTCTTACTGAGAGTTGAAACAGTTTTGTATTGTCCATAGATCATGTATAGAGGAGAAAGCAGACCAGACGGTGAGCAGTGGGTTGCATACACCAGGGAAGATGTAATTTGAAAAGGAATCCAACCTTATACTGAGTCATAATAGAAGTTTTATTATTACTTCTCCATGTGTGAGTATAATACCTTATTTAAAGTTGGAAATACCAGGTACCTCTGAAGTGAAGATTACAAAGCAGAAAGACTTTAGAGTGGTTAACAAGATATCACACTAAGCATCACCCTATGCCAGAAGATGAAAGGATAAAATCAACAGAAATGCAAACACTTAAGAGTTGCTATTGCTGGTTTTATATTTGCCCATCCTCCATGGATATGTAAGCATGAGGAGGTTACTCTGTCCTGTGTTTGCTCATCCCTGGTCTTTCTCAGCTCACCTACTGCTTAGATACATTAGAAGGAGGGAGAGAATCGCTTCTGATTTGCATTGAATCAAAGGAGTGTGTAACTATCTGAAGTTTTACAAGTGGGGACTTCACTTTAGTGACTGAAGTCAATGGCTTATTTCCTGGTACTTAGAGGAGATTTGTGCTGTACCAGTAGCTTGTTAAGCTGTTACCCTATTTTATTAGGTACTAATTTCTTTTAATGTGAGTTTACTTTGTCTCTCTTTGTTTGCTGTTATTTCTTGAGTGGGTTCAGTTAACTCCTTCTTAAAAGGAGATTTCAGACTGATAGTATTTACCTAAGCGAGCCATGGACATTATCTTAACCTTTAATGCATTTGTCACTTGACAACTGTTTGGGAGGACTACTTTATACTGACTCTAAATAAATACCTCTGAGTTAATCTATGAATGTGAAAAATTACTTAAGAATGAAATATGAACATAAAGATCAATATTGTCATAATAAGTACTTTCTAACTAAACCATCAAAAATATATATGAAAAGAGGAAAATGAAAATAGTAGTTATGTGGTGGGTGGGTTTTTCCCCCTAGTATGAGCTCCAAAGTTCAGTAAAGCCAAGGAAAGATCCCCTTTCATTCTGCTGAGTCCCATCAAAAAACAAGACTCTTCTACATTTTTTACTGTGTTTGTAAAACACAAAAAACAGGTGATGTGTATCTAGCAAATGCAAGACAGCAGCAGGTCTTAGATACCTTTGAGCTCAAGACCTGCACTTATGTCACATGCATTGACTTGAATGGATGACTTGGTGAACGGCTCAGAAAAAAAAGCTAAATAATTATTTCCCTCAGAATGAATATTTACAGCATATTCTCACCAGAACAATTTTCTGGTCTCAGTTTTCACTGTGAAACGAAAGTTAAGGCTTGGCTAAAGATGAAAAACACCTGTGAAGGACCTCAGGGAACTCTTCTATGTTAGGTTTTGGTGAAGAGTTTGAAGGGGGCTGCTGACCACAGCAAGGATGGGGGGGACTTTGCTGTAGCAGATGCATCCCCCAACAAATCAATTGGTATCATGTTGACAAAGTTCCTAAATTTTATAATCATCTTTTCAGGTTGCAGTTACGGTAAATGGTGCTACTTACAGATAAATAACAATGGCATGAGCATTAATCTTCAGCCCTGTGTGATTTCTTCTGTTGCAAAGAGAAGTCCAAGCAGCAAGGACACACTCATGTTAGCAAAGCTGTCATGAATCCAAAGGTAACCAGACATCAGGGTTTGCCATGTCAATAAAGAATTTATGTGCTTCAAAGTGCTAACTGTTTTTTTTTTTTTAAATAACTCACTCTACTAATGGGTTTTTGTAAGTAAAATGTAAAAATCTGAGAGATGGAAGCCTAAAAGTCCTTTCTTCTAGCTGAATATTTCATCATTCCTGTTCTATGCATTTAGTGTCTTTTGAGGGTTTAGCACAGGATGACTGTATTGACAGAAGTGGAAATTGCATTGAAAAGCCAAATGAGCTCAAATGGAAAACACCAACCAAATTTCACCTGAAATCTGAATTTCCATAGTTGGAAAACCTACTGCCTTCTTTTTTTCTCTTCTTGTTTTTTTTTTTTTTTCTTTCTTCCTCCAGTTCCTCATTGCCATAACTTTTCATGAGTTCCACTCTTGAAGAGTGAAAGAGCCTGAAGGTGTTTGAATTAGGAAATTTTTGTACATTTGACTGGGCAGAGAACCCAAGCACCCAAAGCTAGATCCTACCATGATTCAATTTCAAAGTGTATGTAATGATTAAAAAAAATTCCCTTACCTAAAAAAGCTCTGGAAATTCTTTTTTTTTTTTTCATCATTATTTGAACCTCAGCTGCATAAAAGAAATGTTGAGCATTACCAGATGAAATCATAAGCATCCTCTAGCCCTTTGGTCTCATCACTTTACTGCTTTTGCTGTTGAACTGACAGGTTCTGGTTTTTGCCCAGGGATGTTGTGGATACCCTCGGCAAGTGTTTAAGACCAGGCTGAACGTGGCCTCGAGCAGCCTGGTCCAGTGGGAGATGTCCCTGCCCATAGCAGAAAGGTGGAACTAGAAGACCTTTGGGGCCCCTTCTGTCCCAAACTCTTCTATGATTCTATGAGTCTATGTATCTAAGATTCTACGTTTTATCTTATTCATACATTTTAAATATAACAGTAAATACTTTTAAAAATGCAAAACCATTCTCAGATAGGGGTTTTTTTTTCTGGCTCTGCTGTACATTTTTCAAATTGGAAGCTTAATATTTTATTGAATTCATGATTACTATTATTTATTACTCTAAACTGGCTTATGCCACACCAACCAAGATTGCATTATCATAATGAACCTGAGTAGAGCACCCACAGTCCCTCCTACACAAGGGAATTAAAAATTTCTAAGAATTTGATTTCTAAGTATGATCTTCGGTGAATACCAAAGAAATATTAATCACTAGTTGTGAGTCACATGAAAATGTTACAAAGCATAAAACGAGAGTTGTTCACGTGAAACATTTTGCATGAAAGAAGGTGGCCAGCTGACTAGATCAGCAAATTAGCTGCAGGACCTGCAAATTTCCACTGAGATCTTTTCATTTTTACATGTGGAAAAAAAAAATAAAAAATCTTCTCTGCTGAAGACACTGATGCAGTGGGAAGTTTGAATGGTGAGTAGCCAAATTTAAACCAAAGTCTAGCAAAACAACCGCACCCCTGTCGAGACCGATTTACCACACCTCAAGCTTTTTAATGGATGTGAGAAGCAGGTTGATTCTGAAAACAAAACTAGTTAATAACAGGTTTTCTATTGCTCTTACCACATTAATGGTGTAGATTCAGTGTCTAAAAGACAATCAGTGTATCTGTCTTCAACCCTCTCCTTATTAAATGATTCACTGTTGTTTCTTCTCTATAATTTTGATATACCTGAGCTAGCGTTACAGCAGGTTTGTAGTGTGGTCTGTACTTCTTGGGCGACTCTTGTTTGTACCTATGTGAGCCAGTTTAGCGATGTCTTGGGTGTCTCTACTAAAACCACAGCCTCTTTGGAACAGACATGCCCAGGACATCTATTTGTGGATTTATTCACACCATCTGTCTGTAAAATACAGAATTAATATTTTTTGTCAAACCCTGTTTTGGAGCTGATAAATTGTTACCTGGTGAAATTGTGGGTCTTGCCCACAGTCAGACAAAACTCTGGGGAAGAGGAAGGACCTGCCCCAAATAATCTCAATCTTGCTCAAAAACATGCTATGCTATTGTAATATCACTATCCCCCAGTGGACCGCAATTCCATGCAACTCTGGGAATATTTTCTGACCGGCAGTCTTTAAAAGACTGAATTTGAAAAGAAAAAGCCTAATCTGATAAACTGCACTGTGGATAAAAGTTTATCGAGGACAGAGTCTGACTTTGCTTCTTGACAGACCACAGAAATTCCAAATAGAGCTAACAAAAGTAGTTTTGGTTGTCTTGAATGCTCAGGAAAATGTATCGGTATTTTTTGAACACTGCATAATCAGCATCTGGTCTGATGGTCCACTGGCAAAAGAAACAGGAGCAAAGAACAGGAAGGACATGACATATGCAACTGATTTGGCCCACATCTCCAACTAGAAGTGTTTGTCCCCAGAAAATATTTATTTTATATTTCCAGCAAGCTACTCCCTAGGTCAGATTATGCTGCTCCAACAAAGCTGACATAAATATAAAAAAAATAGCAAAAACATAAATTAACTTTTCAAAGCAAACATTTTTTTCCCCACTACAATGTTTCCTTCTCCTTTAATACACCAAAAATAAAAGATTTCTATCCCAGAGGAAAGTTCTGGACATGCTATGTTGTGCAGTAACATAATGCTCTAACAGTTCAGTCATCTAAATATTGTTTTTGGGATTAATCATGGAAACTTCACAGTGGAAGAGGAAAGGGGAGGGGAAGCTGCATGGAGAAAAGAGGGGGGAAACATCCTTTATTAAGGCTCCATTAGCTCCAGAAAGGAACTCTGTGAAATGCATGAAAAATATTTTGAATTATTCAAAGACATCTATAATTTGGATGTCTGTATTCAATGTCAAGTTTCCTCCTAACTTCTATCAATTTTTTTCTCTCTCTCTCTCTTTTTTATTTTTTTTAAATTTCTGCAGAGAAGGATAATTCTTATTTCAGAAGTAAGTGGGGAAAAGATGGATTGTCTTTATACGAAGTGTAAGTGTTGGGTAAGGCAATTAAGTGGAACAGAAAATAACTAGGATTAAAACCCTTTTTTAGATCCTGCCAGGGCTGAAATCTTTGTCACATGGAAGATGTGTTTAAGCTCCAGCAAAGTTTGGGTGAGGCAATTGTGAAGATGACTGTCTAGTGACTGTAAAACCTTAAAAGCAGCAAGTGGAAGGGAATTTTGCCGGAAAGGAAGGGCACCTTTTTTTTCCCCCCTCCCCCCTTTTTTAATGTCAGATGCCAAATGCACACCTGTGCTAAATATAACCCTCCAGCTGCTATTCGGGGCTTTGGGGACCTGGGGGGGAGTGGGCTGGCAGAGAAAGCAGCTCTCTTTGCCCCCCACGCGGGCTCTTTTCCGGCTGGGTTTCAGCTCACATTTCCAGTGAAAGCAGGTGGCTGAGCTGGGGTGAATCACTGAGCGAGCAATGTTTGAGTCAAGGTTGAGGAAGGGGTTATTACACAACTTTCGCTTTTGGGGTAGGGATCAGTGGGTGCTCAGGAAAGAACAAACCCACACAAACTTATAGGCTGTTTGGGGATGGTAGGAGCTTTAACTCTTTGCTCTCCCTATTTGCCCTCACAAATCTTGCAAGAAAACAATGCAGAGGGGAGGCTCCAAATAAAACAAGAATATGTGAAATTACACATTGATTTGTGTGATGCTGATTGGGACAGGCTGAGAGAGTTGGGCATGTTCATTCTGGAGAAGAGAAGGCTCAGAAGAGATCTTATCGTGACCTTCCAGCACCTGAAGGGGCTACAGAAAAGCTGGAGAGCAGCTCTTCATAAAGGCTTGTGGGGATAGAATGAGGTGAAACGGATATAAACTGGAGAGGGGCATATTTAGACTGGACATTAGGAAGAATTTCTTCACCATGAGAGTGGTGAGACAAGGGAACAGATTGCCCAGGGAAGCTGTGGCTGCCCCATCCCTGGAGAGGTTCAAGGCCAGGTTGGATGGGGCTTTGGGCAGCCTGATCCAGTGGGATGCCCCTGCCCATGGCAGGGGGGCTGGAACTAGATGATCTTTAAGGTCCCTTCCAACCCAAACTGTACTATGGCTTCTATGATTATCCATCATCATCAGACCAGACCTCTTTGCTTTGCAGAACCAGTTTCAGCATGTTTCAAGCTATGTGGAGTGAGAAAAATCAGAAAAAAAAACCCTATCCCTCATACACATGTACAGAGGGAGGAAGCAGATTTGTTAAACGACCTCAGGTTTGAAGTGCGGTGCAAGCTGCTGCCAGAGCAATTTTCCACCAGCTGCTTCAAAAGGGCTCCGATTTGCAACCTCAGGTGCAAGATGCCTAGATGCTGTGACCCTTCCTCCTCTCCTTTATGCCTCTGCAGGAGTCAGGGCATTGGTTCACCCCCAGCCCTCCCTGTTAGGTTAGGATGACAGATCTAAATACCAGGAGTAATGACAGATGATGGTATAATTAGAGCAGTGAATTAAGTGTGGGAGTCCTGCAATTTGAGAGGTAGCTTGTGACCTCTGGGCTGTATTCATCATTGATGTGTGCCCTGGGACAACCCTCTGCAATCAGTGGGATGGCACAGGCAGCGAGTATGCACACGTTTCATCCCTTTCTGCCAAAAAACATGGTATGTAGGAAAGAAAAGACATCACGTTGAACCTGCCCTGCAGTTCAGAGAAAAAGTGAATTTGACGCTGGGCTGGTTCTTGCTCTGGCCACAAATAATCTGCTTTGGTACTACTATTTAATAGTAGCGGTGTGTAATATTTCTAAATTGCTTGTACTCAAAGTAGTGTGATCAGACGTTAATAGACCTTGCAGCGACCTTGTTATCCCCAAGTGGCAGCCTGAACTTACTGACTGGCTTCTGGTTCTTGAGATCACCACAGCTGCATACATCGTCCTTGCTGCTGACGGGATCAAAACATTGTTTTTTCCTTGTGTTACACGGTGAAATTTCAGACCCAGAAATTTCTGGCATTTGCTTCTGAGGAGAAAGTGGGGAAATTAATCTGTTCTGTTTGTTCTGGCTTAAATATGGAAACATCTGTTAAACCTTCTCCAATTGCCTCCTGGCTGCATTAAAGTGATGACAAATTTTGCCACTGATTACTGACTGTTTCATACTTCTTGCATACAAACTCTACACAATGCTCAGGACTGCAGTACCTGGTGGGTTGGCTGCCTACAAAATGTTTGGGATTAGATCTGCTCGTCAGCCTCGCACATCGTTTTGATAGGCTTCCCCACAGCTATATGTTAGAACAAAGCTTTGACAACTTTCCAGGAAGGTTCTGAATATCTATACATTTACATTTTATATATATATATATATATATATATATATGCGCACACACACATTTGTGTGTATATATGCATATCTATGCTTGTACCTTGCCTCTGAGTTGGCTTTCTGATCAGAAATTGATTTGAAAAATAGAAAAGGATTTGAGTAGAAATCCTATTGCTGAACACAGTATATCAGTGCTATGCAAATAGTTCAAAATAGAGCTGTAGAAAGAAGTACTCAGCTGAGAAACCCTGGCAAGGACTGATCAGCTATTTGCTGGGGAGATGGGCCAAGTTCAGCGAGTGAGGGTTGCCTCTCTCCCAGGAATCAGAAGATAACTTGTAGGCTGGCTAAGTCCTACAACAACAGAAAGTTTTTAAAGGTGGAGGAAGATTATAAAGGAGCAAAAAATCTAATGGAATCATAGAATGGCTTGGGTTGGAAGGGACTTTAAAGATCATTCAGTTCCAACTCCTTCTGCCATTGGCAGGGGCACCTTCCACCAGATCAGGCTGCTCAAAGCCCCATCCAACCTGGCCTTAAACACTCCCAGGGATGGGGCATCCATGACTTCTCTGGGCAACCTGTTCCAGAGCCACACCATCCTCGTGGGAAAAGATTTCTTCCTAATATCTAATGTAAATATGTTCTCTTTCAACTTAAACCCACTGCCCCTCATCCTATCCCTGCACTCCCTGATAAAAAGCCCCTCTCTCTTTCATGTAGGCCCTCTTTGAGTATTAGTAGGCAGCTATAAGGTCTTCCTGGAGCCTTCTCTCTCTAGGCTAAACAAGCCCATCTCTCTCTCAGTCTGTCCTCATATTTCTTGCACTTCTTTCTCAGTTGGGGAAAAGCTCCCGAGTGTCTGAGCAGAGCCGGGAGAAAATGGAGAATGAGGAGCAGAGGAAATAATGGGCTGTAAGGTTTGAGTCCCTGCTGAGAAGTTTGGTTCAATACCTAGTGTCCTCAAGAAAGGGCACTGATGTGCATTATAGAGTGTCAGTAATCCTTCCTCAGCTGCTGAAGCAACCCAGATTGCAAAGAACATTTAAGTGGGCTGAGTGTAATTACATGATTGGCATTAAGTAACAGTGTAATTAGCACTTTTGGGCACATCTTCCTCTGAATATATGGTATTCAGTGTTTTTGTAAATAAGCTATTTATATGACACTCCCAGCATTACCCTTAATGATACCTTTAAAGGTTATTTTCCACATTTTTCAGAAGTAGTACTTAAATTAAGGGTGCCAGACAGCGGAGATTTCTAGTGTACGGAGAGGCTGAGTCAACGGGCTAAGTTCTGCTGTCTGTGTAAACCGTGGCAAGAGCTTTAGTGAGACAACATTTGAGGCTGTAGTGGTAGAAGATAACACATTTAAGACTGATCAAAGAGATTCCTTTTTGTATATGGAACCTGGAGATTTCCTTACTGCACAATGAAACTGAAGCAAGACACAGGAGAATGGTCCAGGATTATTGAGAGAAATTATCTGAATATAAACTATTGGGCATCTAAAATTAATCAGGGGAGGAACTACATCTTCATTCTGTAGCTGTTTGCTTGGATCTAACAACTTAATCTACCGTTTCATAATTGGAACAGTATATATACATTGCTTCAGTGCATTTGCTGCAATTTTGCAGCTAGTTTCTAGCAAACTAGTATCACAAATCTTCACTAAATGTTCCCACTTTCTGATAAAAGGATAAAAGTAACAATCTCAGAATATTGTGAATATTGATGCTGTATAACTCCCCCAGGTTTTAATAATGATGCTTTGCATAGAAAAATATTGGTGTCTTTACTCACATCTGCTAAAGGTTAAGAGGAGAGTTTCCCTTGGGTTGTTTAATCGCAACATTTCTGCAGGGCTTCTTGTGTGTTCCTTGGTGATGACTGGTTCTGATGACATGTTGGATCAAGTCTCCTTACTGGAGGATTTGGAAATGTCACGGTTTCCACATGTTCCAAGAAAAATGAATTTGTTGGGCATCTCGTGGAACCCTGTAGCTAATCATGAATCACAACATTTGGTCAATCTCTGTTCAATACCTGTCTACAAAATGCTGGGGCTGGGTGGAGGGAGAAATGTAATAAACTCTGTCTTTTCTCTGCAAAATTAAATTATTGCAGTGAGCTTTGGATGACATTAGGAAAGTGACACAGTGAGAAATACAACTTTTTTCCCCTCTATTGCCTTGAGTCAGTTGATAATTCACAGCGGTGAACAAAAGAATGCTTGTGGATAACACATGTTAGCAAGGTCTCTGCAAAATTACCATCCGCATTAGACTTTATCATTGAGATCCAGTGCCAGTTCGTGTTAAAATTCAGGCTGCTGACAAATGCAGTTTTCTTAACAAGATTTCCGTTATTTTATTCTTATTTTACTAGGCGGGAGCAGGATAGTGACTAGTAAGCAGAGCTGTGTTTCGAGGGGAAAATATCTTTTTGTTTCAGGATAGCTACATGCAGCTCATGGAGCCTGAAAATCACCTAACTATCAATGTGGAGAATTTACTTGTAGTCCCTTGTACCATCAAGGAAGTGGAGACATCATCTAACGCACTGTCCTCTTCCTTCCTTCCCCTGGCACTGTTACCCAGCACATACATTTTCGGAAGATTATTATCATGATTTTGCACCTGGAAGTCCAAGAGGAGGGCAGAGCCCCACAGCAACGTAGGGTGTCTCATCTCAGACATGGAATTTGTGCTTCAGCTGAATTCCTTCTCCTCAGCTGTGCTTACTAGTCACCCAAAAAGCCTAAGGGAGAAGAACGCTTTATTATTTTTTGGTTATTAATATTATTACTACAACTTTGGAAAATTTCCAACATTGGAATGACCTAACGTGATGCTGAAGTTGCCAGCTATTGTGTCTGATCTCTTTCTGGAAAAGCTTTACAGCTTTCCTATGCCTCTATCCTGACCCTTAGCCCTTACTGAGTCACCCAGACAACGAAAGCAGATACCACACTGCACATATCTGGCTTTTACCTGATAATATTTCGCTGTACTAGACTCAAAGCATATACTGAAAAGAAAAGGTGAATAAATCTTTATCAGGGACACATCAAAGGAATCAACACAGATTACCAGTTTTGGAAGATTGCTACAATGAGTGTCATCTTTGATCAAAACTATCGCTTCATTCTTCAGGAGGAAAAGTTCCAGGGAAGTGATTTTTCCGTGATCTGGGGGAAGAAATCTTCCACCTTTTTCAAGCACTGGAGCTGTCAAATCTGACAATCTGCATGTACCTGCTGTGAAATCAGTGCTGATAATCTGTGTCTTGATCTCCAAAGATCTGAATGCTTTCAGCAGATCATCTAACTTCTCCAACACAAATATCTAACCTTAAATCATTTAATCAAATCCTCTAACCTCTCAGACTTCGCTAGCTATTTACGAGTCACACGCACACTGTCAGAGGCCCTATGCTGATAACATATACTACTCCAAAACCCAAAGAGGGCATTGGTAAGGCAGCTGGACAGACACTGAGGTCTAAATTCTCCTCTTGGGGTTGCCATAATGAGTCAAGTGTAATAGAGAGCAATACAGGGCAGCATCTCTCACGTTCTGATCCGTTGTGCAGACCTTTTTTTCCTCAGGCTTGCAAGCTCAGTTTTCATTTTTCATTGACAAAATCTGAAAAAAAAAAAAAAAATCCCACTCAAAATAACCAGAAGAGGGAAAAAAAAATTATATGTGCTCACATTTTTTACTCTTACCAGCTTTACTCTGCACCAACAGGCTTTTGGTATTTTCACTTTGGTTTTTTTCTGGCATCAGGACAGTTAATTTTCACTTATGGAAAAGGAGAAGCTCAGGTTTTGTACATACCATATTTTGTGTGTATCCCACAATTAGGTATCAGACTCATGATACTTAGCGGAGAGTTAGAAGTCTTTTGAGAAGCCTCTAATTTTCCAATTTGAACTGCTGAGTATTTTTCAGTTTCAGTGATGGCTGGCAAGAGAAGACCTGAAACTCTTGCTTTACACTCACCATCAGTCATACGCAGAGAGGCTCCAAATGGGTAATTAAGAGTAATTTCACTGTTTACTTAATATGATAACCATGGCTCTAATCCGGACTTTTAGAGTGTTTATGGCAAGGCAGGGGCATAAACATTCAGGGAAGTTTTGTTTGTGATTCCTCAGTGCACTAGATGGCACTAAAGCATGGCTTTTATATATAGGGGGGAAAAATGCCCACAAAAATTGATATGTAGGTTCAGTAAACCTGAACTATTTTGGTCAGGTATATTTTATGAAAGTTCTTTGATATATTATTTGTAATTTTTCATTTTAATTTTCGGATCATCAGAAACAGAGAATTAATTACACCCACTTTGATATTAAAAGAATTTCAAATTGAAAATAAATAATGCTGGAAAGTTGAAAAAAAAACCCTGAAGAAACTAATTTACCCCAGGCTAGATGCAAAATTATTCTAATGTTCAAAGATTAGGGGGCTTGATGCAAGTAAAAAAAAAGTTCTGTACCAATTACATGGCTTTTTCATGAACTTTAGATATCAAAAACATTAAAGTCACAAAAAAATTTAATAAAGTCTTCAGGTTTCCTACATAGAAAAATCATTCTCAATGTACCAGTGAATAGTTAGCTCCATGTTGTCTCCCAGACATATCATACTCAAAACAACAGATAGAAGCATCTCATAAGAGCAAGGCACTTTTTTTCCCACATATGTAGCAAGGGAGCAAGATTAAACTTTAATATTTCTTTGCTTCTTCCCCTCCCTTCAAATGAGGAGCTATGGTTTAGCTTGTCCGAAGTTTCTCTTAATGTATTCTTATGTGTTGTACACAGCAGTGTTTGCTTTCTTAGATGATCATAATAAACAACAACAAAGGAAATATGAAGGGTGGATACCTTGTAAAATGAAGCCTCCTAGACAAAACCATAAAGAAATATGTCTTAGGTCATCTTGGGTATTTTTGCCTTGTTGTGATGTTAAGAGTGCTTACAGAGGCATTTTAAGTCTTTATGATGTTTAGGCGAATCTACGATTAATCACTGAGTATTTCTTTGAGAAAGGGAGAAGGAAGGAAAGAATAGGGAGTTAAAAAGAAGCGGGGAAAGGCAGAAAGAGTGCACTTGAGTTTGCTCCACTTACAGCACTTTATTTACAGCTGATATACAGGAAAATGGTATAGTTTCTCCGTTTTATGATGCATGCACAAAGGTGAGATGTGAAGTCCTGGATTTAAATACCAAAAGCTTGGGCCGTATAGAGACCAAACTGCAAATGTTACACTTTTGTGCTCTGGACTGTCATTGATTTGACATTGATTTCAAAAGCAGTCATTTACCTGTAGGGGCTGACAGGATCAGTTCCTCCACCAAGAGATGCAGCTTCATTTAGCTGCAAAGCCAGTTAAGAGTTTGATCCACGAGACATCAACACTGCATGGTTTTATTTTGGGAAGAAAGACCTGTGCATTTCTGTTGAGAATTCACCTTCATGTTTAAAACAGAAAACCCGTATAAATGCACTATTGAATTTATTATTTTTCTGTCAACTGAATCAAAGCCTGCATGTCAAGAAAAAGTATTTCATGGGAAAAGCCTAAAATGCCCACATGAAACTATCAAATGTGACCTAAGAGCACGAAAGTCCTAAAATTACAGTGTTTGCAGCAGTCAGCTCGAGTTATTCTGAGGGCTAATATTTTTAGCACCTCTACAGAAAATAACTTCCCTGAGAAACAGAAGCCAGACAGTTTCAGGAATATTTGTTCTTAGCTTCCCAAACACCCATTTTCCACACTTCAAATTAATAATTGCAGAGAAGGAGAAGAAATTAAGAGAAATGCACCAATTCAATAAATTATTAATATATATTTGTTGAAGGACTTCACATAAAAAAAAGAAAAGATAATAGAGTTACATTCTCAGTAATGTCAGTACAGTTAGAACTTTAGTGTTTTAAATGTGATAAATGGCCTTGGCTGTTTCACAGAGATATTATTGATCTAAAATGACACTCTTAAAAAAAATTAATAACAGACATTATTGATAACACCTTAGGTTACTAAAAATGAAAGCCTGCTAAACTTCCCTATTTACTTTTCACCATGCTGCCTGGAATTCATTCAGTCTAGACAATTTCCCTATTTTTCTCACTTGGTTTCGTTTGTTGATTCTCATGTGATAAGTTAAGGTTGCAGCTACCAAAGGGGAGTTTTTTAAAATAAAGTTTCTTAAGAAGAAAAAAATAAAAGCAATGCCCTTGTCCTAATTCTCTTCCCCTTGATTTTTTGATATATATTTTTTGTTTGTTCACACGCAAGGGGAATTACATCATGCAATTATTGTATAGTCCTTGGCTCCCAGCTCACTATCTTCACTACTTTCACTGAAAGTTTAGGCAGTCATGTTCTCTCACAAGCTCAACAGTGTTCATTCCACCTACCTTCAGACTCTTAACTGAGGAATGTTCTTTAGGAGCAATAGTCCAACTAAATATCCAGTATTAGTCCAGTTTTCTTGATTTCCATACATACTGAACATTGGTGGCATCTTTTTTTAATCCTGCAACTCTCAGGGCCATCTGCACTCTCTTCGGTCAGAGGAGTATCACCCCCAAAATTGGTTCCATTCACAGGGTGGGGAGCGTGTAAAAGCATTGCAGAACCCTCTTCTCGAAGCCGAACTACAAGAGCTGTGGGGTCAGGAGGACACTAGGATTGCAGGTGGAATGAAATGTTTCTGATCCCAGTATCTCCTTCTGTTGATTAGGGAGTAAGACTACATCACTTAGTCACTAACTAAAATTCCATACAGAGGCTTTTCATGGAGTTATAGGGTATTTGGACCAGTCCCCAGTTCAGCAAGAAATTAAGGATATGATCACAGTTATATGCATGATCAATTAAGTACACAGTGTTGATTAGTGACAATGTCACTATGTCACATAGCATTTTTATAACTTAAGGCATGAGCCTGGTAGATTGTTTTAGTATTTTAAAAGAAGATTTATATATTTTTCAGTAAAAATGCTTCCAGCGTTTTTTAATCAATTAAATTATTTTTTTCAAGATTATTCCCAAATTGTGTGTATTGAGAGTTTTCCTGATTTTTTCTTTATCTGGTTCCCCCTCTTTTCACTTTCTCAACAAGGCAGTAAACAGGTGATGGAAAAGTAGAGCAAGACATTTAACCTAAACTATTAGCAAACAATGTTTCAGAGTCTGGTTTCAGGTTTTAATGTTTTCCCCAGATGATTCACACACAAATAAATTATTTTATTCAAGCAGTCATATGTTAACACAGACAACATGTAAGGACTTAAATAAATATTAACACCAGGTTTCACTTTTCACTTTAAAAAACAGGTAAAATGCCATCACTGAATTCAACCTGCATACCCTGAAAGAAAATTCTGTTCATTTCTGTATAAGGTGGTGTTAAAAATGTGCATGTAGATTACATGGGAGGACAGAGATATCTTTCTTTGCATTTCCATTATCTGTTGAAAGAATTCAATCCTGAAGCACCATGTGCTATGAGCAACTAATGAACACTTTCAGACAACTAAGTTAACTGAAAAAAACTCACATCAATGCCATATTCTGATACCTGTTTTTTTTCCTGAGTCTGTTGTATTCTTATTATTACTTTTACTACCCACTGGGAAATGTTATTAAAAGAGGAAGAACTTTTCGATCACTGACACTGATCCAGACTAATTGTAAGGTACCGAGAGAAAAGAATAAAATGTAGAGAAAAATCAGGGCAACATAGGAAGCTGTTTTCTTTATTTTCGATATGGTCCAGTCCAACTTCAAACGAGAGGATGCAATGTAGAAATTACCGTGTGGTATTCTGAGTCCTGTGTTTGTAGAACGTCTGGCTATATCACAAACACCTCTCTGACCCAAGAGCCTATGAATCAACGAGGGGAAGAGTGGTGAGCTCCAGGGAAAGAAATTAATAGCTTGCAAATGCAAGGTTAAGGAGATTCTGCTGTGTGTGAGATTTTTATAGACATACATAACGTATACACGTGGGTCTATACATGTCAGAATATATCTATCTATAAAATAAAAGTTGGTTACAATAGATGTTCTTATCTGACCTACTTAAAATTGTACATGAAAGCACAGTTAATTTCATCTCCTATCTGTCAGATTGATATAAATCTCCTGTTCAGTATTAATTATTGTAAGCATGAATATTCTTAATTTTGGGGAGAGACCTGATGATTAAAACTACTGCAGACAGAAATCCTGAACTCATTAAAATTCCCTCCCACCCCCCCCCTTGCTGAATGTGCGTGCAACTTTTCAGACAGGATCCATCACTGATCCGGCTGTCATGAAATCTTTTGCACTTTCAGATAAGTAGTGTAGAAAACTACTTTTGTGATGTATTCTGTTTTTAAACTTAGTTTATCTTCATTGTGCTGTGAAGTAAGTAGGAGCAAAAGGGTCTGAATTTTCATCTGAAGTTCACCTAAATGCTTGGTGTCCATTTTCTTTTAAATCTTGTAACTTGACCTCAATACTTTTTGAGGTGAGGGTGTTAGAGGCATTTTGTTCTCTTTTAAGGAAACAATATGTTCCTGGCCAAAATTGTGTCAGTGACACCTGTAGAAATCAACAATTTAAAACTATTGTTAATTTGTTATAGATAGGACTCTATGAAAACACATGTGGAACAAAACTTGCTTTACGTCCTGGTAAATCTGAGGTCTCTGTTTATGGCTTTAATGCTCATAGGATGGGGTTTCCTTCTACCTGGAGATGTCATCCTCTACCATGAAGGCTCTGATGCTCCCAGGCCCCGGCACCTAATGTCAGGAGTGCTGAGAGATTTTAATTATCTGCCTTGCACCCATTATTTTCACAAAGACACGTGTATTTGAGTGAAGTACAGCTCAAAGGAAGAGGAGGAGCTGCAGAAAAAGAGAGCATAGTTTCACTCAGAAATGCTGAAATATTAATAAGTTGTTTTCATTAAAGACTTTAAATTAGTGTCATGAGAAAAACCTAATCTCCCACAGTTGCCCCCTAAACCACCTCAGACCACTCATAAGACTTATAATTACACGTTCAAACAAGATGCCTGAAAATCAATTTTGGATCCCTTCACCGTCAGAGTTGAAACCAGAACTGTTTCTGATGTGCTGAGTGAGTCCTACGGTTGCTGGACTGCTCTGGCTATGACATATACTCTGAAAAGAGCATTGTGAACATTCATAATATTTTTCGTGGAATTGTGGTGACTATAAGTGGATTATTTTTCTTTAAAAATTGTTAGGAAATGCCTGCACAGATCTCATTCTGAATTCTTGCAGCCTGGTTTCTCAGTGTTGCCTCAAAATTGTCTTTCCCAGGTGAGCCCTTTCTGTAGTGCAGACAAGAAGCAGTGTCACTCCTGAGCCCTTTAGAAGAGGCCTTTAATGTAGGCTCTGACATGAAGACAACCTGGTCATGAGAAGAAGGGCTGCACAAACAGCACTGAATAGAAATCTTTGTATCTTCAAATTTTGTCTGTTTTATAGTTAAGAAGAAAATGTGCAATTTAGACCAGGTAGCTCTAAGTATGTTTGAGCGGCTTCCTTATTCTCACAGCCAGGTGTCTCTGAGAAATATTTAGTAAATATTCTCTTATGCTGTAGTCAACAACCCTCATGCCACTGTTTCCAGTGGGAAAAGTACCATTGCAACAGCCAGCTCATAATATTTGGTTTTAAAAGTACTAGGTCAGCAGAAAGGATCTTCACTGAGTTAAGCATGTCTGTCAAGGTCAGATTTGAAGGTGAGATTTTGAAGGAAAAAGCAGAACAGTGGATGAAGGACAACATAAACTCGTTAAATCTAGATATTCACACCCTAATCTCACAAACATCTATGTTTTTTTCTAACTCTGCGTGAACCTTTGCACAGTGTGTTTGGCTGCATAGTGCACTGGTTTGTTGTTTTTTTTTTTCATTTGGTTTGAGAGGAAAAAAGAAAGAAAAAACCCTCTCATCTCAGAGTCGTTCTACAAATCATTTATTCATCAGAAATAATTGTGGTCAGACATTTAGCTGAGAATGCTGGTATTTGTCCTAAAGTTCTGTAAATGTTTATACCAAACTTAAATGAATGTAAATACCCCAACTCTGAGCTCTATGGAAAAATCGTTTGTTCTGCACAGAGAGTGTTTGGCAGCAAATGTATGCTACAGCCCATTCCTACAGAAATAGTTGAGACTGATGGCAACTGGCCATCTAATCCCTGAGCTCAAATGTAAATACTTTGCTCCGTAAGCAAAGCTGAAAAAATCCAAGCCACTTTTTGGTCACTTTTCTTCCAGAGAGAAAATAATCTGTACCAAGCCTTTCCACGAAACAACTTATTTATCCCTGCATACTGTTAAGCACTGCAACCTGATGTTTTAAAAGTCAAGTCTGGGGTCTTCCTCTTCTCTTTGCATCTCAGAGCTCCAGTATCTGCTTGTGTCCCTGTGTTTTAGCTCATGAGTCCAAGGGATGAGTAGACACCAAAAGTCTCAGTTTGCTTTTGGTAAAACCTTGAACATTTGTTTTCACTGCAGGGAAAATTCCCATTGATTTCAAAGGGAAGAAGGACTACAGATGTGCACTTCCCACTTCTGAAAATCAGAGCTCCCAGATGCAGATTTAAGACTTGCAATAGACAGGTATCAGTTCCGCTAATTAGGTCTCATTTATCTTAACCATTTCACTACTTAATCAGATAGCACAGTGATAAGACACCATAAAAATATATGACAGATAGTCAAGGTCTAGACTTCTGTAATGTGGTAATTTTTTATATTATGATCTTTCTTTGTATATGCAGATGAACTGCTCTTTTATTAACTTCCCTTTGTAAGCATTTCACACGCAAAAAATCAGATAGGGCTTTGGAAAAAAAAAAAAAAAGCTTTTCGAAGTGATGAGAATGAATTAGCCCATAATTGGACTGATTGGTAAAAGTTCAGTACAATGTAATAAAAGTGCACCATTATCAGGATTTAAACTAACTACGGAGAATTTTTATTGCTTCTCATTTAAAAAAAATACCATCTTTGGCTGCACTCTGCAGGGACTTACCAGCGTTGAAGTAGGAAAAGAAATCTGTAGGAGGAAATGTCCCCTCGTACAAATGTAGGTAGAACAAACAGCTGTTAATACTTGAATTACATTAGTTTTTGTAGGTTGTCATCTGAGGTTAAGGATTTGTGTGCCAGGTGATTTCCACAAATCTGAGTATTATTTGGTGGATAGAAGAGCCATCTATCCTCAAACAATATTTCTGCTACAAACCTAAACAACAGTCTAACACTAGCATGTTTCTTCCATTAACAGTGTGGAGGAGTAATACACAGGGGAAGTAATCCTCAATATGCAGAGAAAAAAATCACAAGACTAGAAACTGAAGATAGGCACTGCTCTGACAAGAAAACCAACACAGACTTTTGGGTTGCAGGCTTATCAAGTATACAAATTATATGCTTGGGTTTTTGTTGAAGTCTTTAGCTCAAACTGGGCGTGTTTCTCATCCTGCTGCTTTGTCTCATTCAAATGCTTCCTAGGAAGGTGTAGGGCTTCTGCTTTGCAGGTAATCAGAGTCCCTGTGGTTTTCACAGTCTTCTAATTTGCAGACTTCTGGATATTTCCAAATGGAAATGCATCCTACAGATAAGTCACCTGACATGAAACTTCCTCAAGAAATTTCTTAGTCCTTTTTGGGGTCCTCCCACAATACCCTTGAGATGAATGTCAATGACCCTTCAGAATCTCACAATTCATTAAAGAAACTTTGCCATTTTTCAGTACCCTAATTCCTTCCCAGACATTCTCAGAGAGATGCAGTGTGACTTGAAGGTTATCGCATTGTCAGTATTTCAGAGAAGAGGAAAAGAGAATTTGAAGTCCACATAGTGGACATATCAACTCATTAAAACTAAGAGAGCTCCAGTTATCCCACAGTTCTGTTACCAAAAAGAGGCAATATTTGGGGTAAATAAGCCCAATATAAGGGAGCTGCCAAGATGAAAATTATCATCTTGATCTTAACCTAGAAACTTTCTAGTTGTCATGGAAAAGTCTAGTCACAAGTAAATTAAAATCAAAAAAAGTGGGCCTAAGCGAATAACACAAACAACCCAACCAGCAATCATTATATGTTTAGCAGGAAAGGAAATGCACAGAATAGTCAAAAATTTAAAGGTCCTTTTTGGTAACAGAAAATCTTACAAGTGGCCAAATGGTGATGAAACTACCGAGCTACGTGATCCTGCTATCAGAACCGCATCTTTTATTCAAGGCAAATTGCCACAGCTTCTCTGTCTGTGTGTCTCAGGCTGCTGAGCGTGACCTTTGCGGAACTAACAGAAGGCAAAAAAGGGATTGCAAGGCTTTCAAATATTTTTGCAAAAGAAAAAAATATTGGTTGCCTTTTCAGTCTTGTCCTTCAAAGTCAAAATTTCTTCATTTACTCAGGGATATCATTGACAGTACAGATACATCGTTCGTCTGATATTGTAGCTTTTGCTTTTCTACAAAATAAACAAGGCAGTTGCAAAAGATATTTGTTACAAATAAGGTATTTGCAGTTGCAGATTAAGAATTGCGAGGCTAGTTAGTGACTTACTTCATCCTGAGCCTCGGTACTGTGGCTCTAAATGAAACCTGTAATCTCCTTTGTTAGTTAGGACAACTTGGAACTTGTGATCTGAGTTTTAAAACAAAAATCTGAATGGTTTTATTGATGTTTATAATTTCTTCTGTAGTGTTTTAAGCACTAATTGAGATTTCACTGGTGAGTAGACTATTGAGATATAAGTATCATAATTATTATTAACCTTGATCCATTAGAGAAGCTAAAATTCAATTTTTTTAATCATGGTCAGAGACTGTAGCTTGTAATTCCTTTCTGAGATGTGGAATACCTGGCATAGTCCATAAATTTTCATTACTGAAATCCATATGTAGTTCCATAAGAATTTAAGTTTTCAGGGCAGTAAGTCTTTATATCTTAGGGCTGCAGAGAGAGAAACTTATATTGCAAATATTCAAATACAAGGAAATATAAGTAAATTCTTAAACACAGGAAGGCACCCTAAATTTACTGCCTTTCTTATTTTTAAATCTCGTGATCATATGGCTCACCTCAAGATTTAAAGAATTAGGTGACTTATGAATATGGAAAGAGTGAATAATTAAAATTTCAACAGCAAAGAAAGACCCTCTTAGATCTTGATGAACTAAGTCATGCTTTTCAACTGCACTTTGTAGACTATTTCTATTAAAATTATGATGATTTAAGATTAATTGACCCAAATCAGAAAAATGTAATTAAAAAATCAGAATTTCCCACAGTTTTTCTTCCTCTTCTTTCTTGACATTTATGTCATTAACTGTGAAGCTATTTTTTTCTTTGTCTGACAATCTTTGACTTATATTGGAAATATATTTGAATAGCCTATGCCTGTTTCTTTGAGATTGCATTAGGCTATTGATGACAGTTAAACCAGGATGCATTTTTAAACTGAAATTCAGAGCATGTCGAAACAGAAACTGAAGTCTCTTAGGTACTTGAATAGATTATCAAGATGATACTTTATCAGCATTAGGGATATTGTAAATGTATTTATATTACAAGAAAATAGATTCTAAGGCATTTTATAGAAAAGATACATTACCATGATTTCTAGCAATCCCTCAGAAATCCCATTTAGTAATATCTTTTTGTCTTGTGGTTCTATAGCAATATAAGTTGTAAAGAGAAAAAAGTACTGCAGCTTTAATTGCCCTTTCTGAAAGGGAAATTGCTCTGTAAAGCCCTTTACCAAGTCGCTGTCTGAGTCCTTCCAAAGCAAAAAATCTGTACTGAAATATTAACACATCTGGAAATTGTTATCTTCGTCTTGTTAGAGAAGAGCAGGTGTGGTACAGACACCATTTCCCTATGCCTTATTCTTATACATTGATTAAATTATATCACCATTTTTTTGGTGGGAATGTAGATAACCAGAGAACAGAGCTGCAGCAAACATTTAGGATAATTTTAGTTTGTTTGTTTTTCTCTCCACCTTGTTCTTCCTCTGCTAGCAGTTGCTTCCTCAGAACAACTAGGGCTTCAACGAAGTTGGACATTGATGGCACCTGGGGGCCAGGATCCACGGCATACATTTTCACCATTGTAAAATTTATTTCCCTCCTCGACCTGATGTCCTCAATGTTAAGATTTTATGCAAGTTATTTTGCTTTTGATGTCTTTTTGGGAGTCATCTACAGAATTAAACATAACTGCAGTCCAGGGACAGCAAGTGAAACACTGTAAGGATGAAACTGCTTTATATTTGGGTCATTTTGTCTTATTTAATCCTCTAACACAATTCCAATGAGCTTTTTACCCTCACACACCTCACTCAGCCTCTTAGCACTGGCCAGCGAGCGAACACATCTTTTCAAGTTGTACTATAGAGTTACTGGTTTGGTGAACTGCACAGTCGTTGCATTATTTCAGAAACTTTAAAAGTGAATTGGCAACAGAAAAAAACAATAACAATGACTGCGGGGCACCTCTCGGGAGCCATGTCTCTAGAAATAGAAATGTGGCACATCACCACTTTACAGCATCTGTGTGGTGAGGTTCAAACTCTGCGAAACCAGGCACCTTGTACCATTTAACTAGGCTTGTGGAGACTACCCTCAGGTGAACATATTTAACCATGCACAAGCAATTAAAGACTCTTCCACTTACATTTTCATCCTTCATAACCTGTCCTTGTTATGAACTTGTCCTGGAAGGGGAAAGAGGAGATATGGGATTGTAGCAAGAATGACCCTGAGCACACCCTGTACGCTCAGCTCAAAATGACAGGGCCCATAGAGGGAGGTGATAACTACAATCGTTACGCCATGAGCAGAAAACCTGTGTGTAGGCTGTTAAAAGACAAAACTGAACCATTCCTTCTCTTGGAGATAGCACAGTGACTCATAACAGCCTTAGTATTGCTCAGCCTGAGATCAAGGAGTGGGAAGGGAAGAGCCCTCACAAATACTGAGTTTACAAATAACGGTGAATTACTGATTTTGATACTTGTGGTCTCAAACTCAGAGAATGTCACTTTTTCTCTGTGTACAGTCCGGTTCTTCCTGCTGGAAATCCCTTATGGGCCGTCTGGATGATGGCATCCTCTTACATTTGGTGCTTTTATTCCATCTGTTACATTTTCCCTAAGCACCTAAGTTTAATTGAGAGCCTAGATTTAAACAGTATGGACAATATGTCTCGTGTTTTCCAAGATATGCAGAACAAAGATGCTGTCAAATTAAGAGTCATTTTCAAGGGAAAAAAAAAGAATTCTAAGGAATTTCAGAAAAATATTGTTTCTGTTTTACAGGTGAGTAAATAGAAACCTAGAAAGATTTAAATGAACCAAGATCAGTAACAGGCTTAGTTAGGAAGGGAACTTGATTTTTCTAGTGTGAGCCTGCTGTCTCTCACTGTCACGCCACTGCCACTAGTAAAGATATCAGAGAAACATACTTCCTTCCTCTCTCATGCTTTGCATGTCCTTTGAAATGGCAAAATATCTTCTTAATATAGACATCAGAGAAATAACTCTATCTAAACATTTCTGTAGGCATCTTTTTAAAATAATGTGGACCATTTACCTTAATGTGTTTGGGTCTCGACACCTTCTGTACACATATAAATATTCCAGGTCTTGGAGGGACCGATTAAAAAGGAATTTTCCAAGTGTGGGTTGTAACACAAGATTGGATGAGCAGCGGCCAAGCTTTAGATCACCTCTCATTGACTCTTAAAGTTATTTACATGAAGATGAGCTGAGAGGAACAAACCAAAGACCAGACAAATATAACCAGAATTTAGTCTGAGCATTTTAAAAACATTTGACAATTAAACTTTGCTGTAGCAGTAAAAATGATTCTGACCTGAGTTTTAGCAGAAAGTCCTGCACCTTAGTCGTCCTGTTCAGCAGGAGAAGCACCAGCACCACGCTGCTGTACAGGGGATGATCAATGGACTGTTTGAGCATGCAAAAACCTCTTTGGGTGTCCAGGAAGAATGAGAGGATGACAGATCTGGAATATGTGCACAGATATGGCAAAAGGCCATCTTCTCTCTTAGTGAACTCAGCAAAGTAGGAATTCACAGCAACTGGCCCTCCTTGCAAAGAGTTGAATGGACTAGGTAAGATATTATAAATATTCTCTCCTTGCATGACCAAAGTCTTGAGCTTTGGGAGCAGTAGCATTTGTACAGGACCTGCAAGCCTCACAAGACAAGCTTTGTGAATCGACCTCCTGCCTCAGTTTCCCTTTCTATATGGCAGAATCAAAATGCTGATCTGCCTTTGCAACCACTGATACATATTTCTTTTAAAAAGAGACATTATATAAAATTTTATGAAGACCCATTCAAGAATGCAGATTGCTGATGCAGCTACAGTACGTAAAGTGGAAGGTACTAGACTTCATCAAGCTGCCACCAACCACTCCCCTGGTTATAATAACACCTGGACTAAGAAACTGACCCTCTGGGCTACTGTAGGACGACAACACAGTATTCACTTGCGGTAGACAGTGCAGTGTTTTCTAGCCCTCCTCTCCCTCCTGCTATGAATGCTGCAGAGATAAGAACAGAGGAAACAAAGATGAGATGATGGCTTCCTCCTTCTCTGTCACAAGACAGTTAGGTTAATTTACCAGGAGGAACTGCTGCAGCCTTCATGAGATGCATAAAGCTTTAATCCCATGTAATCACCATAACCAAACTAGCCTGCGCAACAGGATAAAATGTCTTCGCCGTGCCTACTGGATGAGAAACCAGTTGATTAGAGGTATTTGGGAACCAAAAAGCTTTTTTTTCATGCTGCCTCCAAATGACCTTGTATAAACCCCACCAAATCCTAGCTTGCTTCCCACCATGTTGCTAACAGTTTGATCTGTAGCCTGCTAAAGAGGTACATATTGTTTCACCTTCAATAAAAGTATTAGGGTGTCTACTCTTTTGCAGCTCCACAGAGATTATAGTTGTTTGTGCCAGGAGGAAAAGGAATTTCCAGGGCATAAGTCATCATTTAGAGCTATTAACAAAAGGATTTATTATGTTGCTCTATTTCAAATGGTGGTATACACAATGCCTAGAGCATGCCAGAGTGCAACGACCTACCACTTAATGTCCTAATGAATCACTGTGCACTAGAGAAGCTGCAGAACCTCAACATTCAATCGCCCATTTCTCCACACACACCAAATTGACAAATAAGGCCATAATGGCTTTGCAATTTTATCAGGTAAAACTGATCTCAGGAAGATGCGTACATTGAAACCACGTCGAGAACTATGTGGGGTGGGGGGGAAATCCACCTTCTGAAAAAAAAAAAAATAAAATAGAGAAAATTTATTGGTGCAGCGAAACAGCTTTTACAGAAAGTTAAGTGCTAGTCCCTAACCCTGGAGGATCTGTGTCTGTGCCCGGGAGGTCAATGGGATCTTTAACCATGACTTCAGGGCTTGCAGAGTCAAGTCCTACTGTAAAAAGAACCTTGCTTTCCAGAGTTGTGAAGATGAGGCAGACTAAAGGCTATTGAATCTTGCTTGTCCACACTTGCCCTCCGTAATTTACAGTAATTGAAGGCCAAAGGCTCCCTCTCCTAAATCAACCAGTAAAGAAATAATTTTCCTTCTACTAAACCAGGGTTCAGCGAGGTTTAATTAAACATTGTTTAGAGTACATTTTGAGTTCTCCAGGTAGCAGGAGTGACAAATTATTATTTATTTCCTTTTGTTTATTTTATTTGCATTTTCAGGCTTAAAGGCTAAAATGACTATGTTTTGTTCTGATTTTGCTTTCAAGTAAAGGTGCTATAAATTTTCTTCCATGTGGAAGCGGACTCAATTAATATTTATTTGTCCATGGTTAATAGCTAAAATAATCTCTGAAAAAACAGTCCTCTCTGGTTGTGTTTTGGGAGAGGTGAAAAAAACCCTAACATATCATTTAGCCCTGTTTGATAACTGAAGAAATTTTGGCATTTTTCAGCACTACGTTTTCATTTCAAATTCTCACTAATACTTTTTTAGGGACAAATCTTCCTCTGGCAAAACCTTCTTTTATCCTCATAAAATTAAGCATCTTTAAATTGGAAGAAAGCCAGCTTTTAAATGTACTGAGAAACATGTTCATCTCCCACCATGTACTGACTCACCATCTTTCTCCCTCTCCCCTCCTTCCCTTAACCATGTCCTGTATTAGGAAGTGGGATTGAAATAAGTTTTGTAGTTGGACCCCTTGGCAAATTGCAGTATTACTCCTGCCTCCAGTTATTTATCCTTCCATCTGATGAGACTCAGGAATTAGGATTTTTACCTTTTTCAGTAAATTGTTAATTCCTTTTGATAGTTAATAGGGGAGAAGGCTGATCGTATCGCAAGCTACAATTTTTAGGATCATTTAGTATCTTAGAAGAAAGAGTTTCTAGGAAGGCAGAGCAACCGAGCAACGGTTGATTTTTAAAGCTCAAATTCTGCTCCCACTGAACTCTACGGCACAGCTCCCAAAGCTTATGCTTAAGAAGAAGTTCGGGCCCAAGGAATGATGAAGCCAGTGATTATACAGCACATTATGTTAAAGAAAAATTAAATCAAATGCAGCTGCTTTTATATAATTCTAAGAGAGAATTCAGTATTTTCTTAGATTATTTTTGGCTCCTCTTCCCCTCTCCCCACTCCGTGCACTGCTTCCTTGTCTACAAAGAAAAGCTTCAAAGAACATAAGCAAATCCAACTCTTTTACTTAAGTTTTGCTTTTTTACCCCTCTTTTCCTTTTAAATAAAAAGGAAAAGAAGTTTATCCTACTCTACTCAATTACAAAGAAATTCTACTTCTTACTCTCTTTTGAGATGTGTCCATGGTATGAGGGACTCAAAAAAGCCTTAGTGGGGTACAAGGTGACATCTGAACTTCATCTGAATGCACAGCCACTGTCCATTCCAGTCAAATGAGGCTTGTACGAAGTCTTGTCCATTCAGAAAGACTGGCTTTTCAGACAAGAATCTACACACTACTGGTTTCTGGAGCCTAACCTGGTTGAAAAGTAGATCAAAACCCACAATGGTTTTGATAAAAGCTACACAAAACAAGTTCAAAATTGACCTGTTGTTATGCGGTGGGAGAAAGACATCAAATGAGGAAAAGAGTTTTAATGCAAACAGATACATTGCAAAGTGCATCGTATTAGATCTCCTCCTAGCGGAAAGTCTTTAGCTGAAATATTTGACTTTTTATTGAGTCATTAATGTGATTCCACAGTTAAGGGCATTTTCTTCTTGCTGCTCATGTGCTGATTCAGCTTCTTAAGCCCGCGTGAAACCTGAGCGTGTTTGTGGTTCTGCTGAGTTCAACTAGGGCGCGATCACATGAATAAAGTAAGATATGTGAGTGCCTTTGTGAATCAGAGCCCCATGCCAATCACACAACTTCCAATTGCAAGATGTACTATCAGGCAATTTCTACTAGAAGCTTAATTTGTCTTGCATTACTAAGCCAGTTGATATTACTTGGTACTGCAATTGAATAAAAGGAAACATTATTTTTAGCAGATTCTTGACAACCAGTGTTTGCGGAAATACATTGATGACAAAATTCTGATAAGTTTTAAACTTCATCCATCTCTTTGCCTTTCTTTCAAGAAAAAGGAATAACATTCACATAAAAAAACTCCCCACAGATCTGGAAAAAAAATATCTCTGATGTAACTGTACTATTTTATTTTTTTTGTGAGATGATTAGAGTTGAGAGCATCTGAACTCATGACTAAGTAGATAATTTACCCATACTGAGATCCAAAATTTAGCACATGAATTTTTAATAATCCAATTATTTTATTTTGTTCAGGGAGAGGAGGTGAGAGAAAACTGCCAAGGGAAAAAAAAAAAAAGGAAAGAGAAAGAAAGATAGTATGAGAAACAGCTTTTTCTATCGAATTGTTAGGGTAATCACATACTATCAAGTTGCATACGTTTATTTTCCACATATAAAGTACTTTGTCCTAGAAGAGATGTTCATAAAAGCCTCTCAATTCAGTCATTTGACAGATGAGATCTGTTCTTGATGTCAGTCACTGAATTACAGGTCTCTTCCTCTATTCTGCTACTGTGAATCTTATTCTATTTATCTTTTTGCCCACACAGTATATCAGTATAAATTTATATGTGTGTATGCATATTCTATACATGCAGCCTATCTTTATTATGCAGATGATATTAGTGTTAAGCTTGCTGCAGAGGGCATCTCTTTCATATTTCAGAGGAATGCTAGGCAAAGAGATCTATTCTTGAAGCCCACGATATTAGAATAAGAATGAAACAATTTTCATAGCAATGCAATGGGGGAAAAAACAGTAAAACTTGGAGAACAATAAATACAATGGGGGAAAAAAAAGTAAAACTTGGAGAACAATAAATGCAGGGCCTTTTTTATGAGATGCTGCAAAACAAAACCTGGTGTTGAAAACATTCAGCGTAACCTCAGCACTCAGGAATGAAGTTACTGGGGTTGACGCAGTACTGCGCTGTGCCCTGCACAGTCAGAGGGTAAAGTGGGTGGAAATCGTTACAGTCCTCCATCCTGGCACAGGTTTGTTCAACTCCTACCTTTCTTGGGGCAAATGAGTACGAAGGCAACAGAGTGGAAATATAGCCATGTTTCTGTGCAAAACAACAGGTTTATTGATTTTGTAAACATCTTTCTACAATTCCTTTATTTCATTTTTGGTTTTACATTGGTGCTAGTGCTGCTATTACTGAATTAAAATTGACATTCATGTTATGGGTTCAGGTTTCTGTTTTCTACTGCACACATAAAAGCCAAATAGATTAATCAAGTTCTGTGACCTGTACAACTACTGAAATATGTTTCTGAAGATTTTCAGTGTAGGTTTCACACAGGTTGGATACTCAATAACGTCTATGTCTTCCCTGTCCTCCCCAGGACCAAGTTATGCTTAGGCCTGTCCCTCAGTCAAAACTCGTCAAGGCTTTCTCATTATTCAGGTGCCTATTTTTAACGAATTCTTCATGATTCAACATCTTCTGAACTTCTACCTTTTTGAAGAACTTAGTTTAAATCAATCAATAAGTTTTTTGAGAAAAACAAACCCCCAAACCTGCAGGACAGCCAACAATCGGTCAGTCTGTGTGATGATTTCAGTTTTGGTTTTGAAGATTCAATCAAATGTTACTCACTTGAAGCTCATAAAAAGAGTGGGACACTCAGTGGGTCTAAGACTGAGGTACTTTTAGGGGTTTTTTGGTTTGTTTTTTTTTTCTTCTGAAGCACACCAACAGATCAGCTACATAATAAATGTGTCTGTAAGAACCTACTGAGATAGACAGGTGTCCTGCAACGCTTAGGACTTTCTGAGGGCTGAGTCCTAATTTTACCACACGAAGTGTCTACCCACACCTATTAAAGTATAGCCGGCTTTGGATTGGACTTATCAATGTCCACAGAAGATGCTGCACAAATTTCCCTTTGATCCTTGCAAACTATACATACTCAAGCCTCAGAAAATCAAAAAATCAAGTTTACAAAATGGTGCTTAACAGAGCAGCCTTCAGTTTTAATTGCATCTACAAATACAAGAGGGGAGCTTGAAAACTGGACTTCTTACTTTCTGTCGTGTTTTTTTTTCATTAGAAAAGGATCTCTTTATGATTAATTAACAACACAAGATTTCCAATTTATGAATGATATTACGCAGAAAAGAGCTGGTTAATAAAAGGATTTTAAAAGCTGTGCTACTGTAAATCATTGTGGTGTAAGTCTTGCTTCTACATAGATAATATATCCCCAAACGCTGTCGAAATTATGCAATAAGTGAGAGGAATATAAAATGAAGAGTATGAAATACTATAAGCAAACTGCTTCTTAACATCTTTATCAAGGCAATACATTTTAACTTGGTGTGTTAAAAATGCAAACAAAACCTTTAACTCCTAAGATCAATCGTGAGCATGGACAGACTCTGGGTTTGGGAAGAGCATTCTGTCTTGTCAAGCTCACCTTATCATCGTGGAAGAATAAATAGCGTAATTATTCTCACCTTTTTGTTTGTTTTCTAATTGGATCATTTATTATTTTCAGGAAATTCAAATCAACATCAGATTTATAGTGCAAGGCTCCTGAAATATTGATTTGGTTATAGAAATGTCAAAGCTGGCAGGTAAGCTCTCTTGTTGCCTCAGGAGTCTTTTGCATTAGCAGAAATTATGGAAAAGGCCTTTAGAATTGAGTAAGTGTAACAATTTGTTTCTGTGTTATGCATGGTTTAAAACTCTGGGTTTTTACCGATATTTTAAGTCCATTTATCAGCCTAAGGTTTATAACATTGGTGTGTTTGACTCAAGCACACAAAGCATGGGATTGTAACTGTTCTGTTTTGCAGAATGTATTCTACGTTGGCTACAACAGGTTTCTGGATGACCCTGATGACAATTCGTCTGGTTAGTTACCAAATATCTACCAATGGATGATCTTGAAATGGCTCCTCTGCATTTCTTGTAAGTTCTCCTGTGCCTCAAATGTATCTTATTTAGCAATGAATGAAGGTTGGTTATTATCTCTGCTACTCAGCAATGCGGGTTTCTGCGGTTCTTTTCACCAAAAACGAGACATAGAATCATAGAATGATAGAATCATAGAATCATACAATAGTTTGGGTTGGAAGGGACCTTAATGATCATCTAGTTCCAACCCCAACATAATTATCTTAAACATGTACGTTAGGAAAATTTGGTGTAACTCTATCTTATGATGTTGAGGAATTTTACTCACACATGTGTATCCTCATTTTGTGAGTCAGATTGATCCTACTAGTCAGCATATAGTATCTCTTCCTTGCATATATCACTGCTTATGCATTATATGTGTGTTAAAGGGACAGCTTTTCTATATTCAGCAAAAAAAAAAACCTCGGACAACAACGAGTTTGGCATTTGATTTAAATCTCACTGAAGTCACTGGAAAAAAAAAAAAAAAAAAGAGTTGAAATCAACCACCACCTTCGTAACCTGTCATGACATAAAGAAAAATCTTGCCACAGCATATGTCATTCCTACTCACAAGAAACTCCCATCAGCACAAAGTGTGGTGGTACATGGAAGTGGCTTTCTGTTTGATAAGATTTATCTCTACCTTAGACAGGAAAAGCTGTTGTGGGGGAAGGACTATGTGCACATGTACACTGAGCTAGTCACTCAGGATACCCTTTAAAACCAGCAAAGGGAAGTGAGTGCTTCTAGGATTTGCTTCATCTGACTTCATTTAGAAGTTCACTTTCTAAAAGGAATTGACAATGCTGTAGAAGATCTCATTTATCTTCATAGTCTATACTGGAAAAATAATTTGGAAGTAAATATCCATAGAGACAATGGCCAACAGAGGTCTCAGACGTTCCCTAAAACAGTGTTACACAATAAGGGCCCAGAAGAATTGTAGGGATATAGGGGAAAACAAAAATAAAACAAAGACCATTCTCTTTGTTGTTTTTGTGAAGAGTGATGCTTTAAAACTAATGATAAACTAAGAAGATCAGAACTTCCCCTTCCTTTCTTCATACGTACATATGCAGTTCTTAAAGACTCTGAAGTTATACAGGACAGCAAGCAGAGAAACCAAGAGAGAAAGTAGCAGTTTGTTCATATGCTTCTCCTTAGAGCCTCCGTTACAATTACACATTTTAAAACACTGAATGAAAATGTATCCCATCCTTACATATAAAGATATTCAATGGTTTACAATTCTCTCCTTCATAAAACAAGACCAAATATTATTCAAAATCTTGCTCAAACTTAGCACTTCCAATGAGAATAAGAAAACCTACAAAATGCTTTACATTTCTATGGAATTTAAGAAAAAACATTTATTTATTCTTACTGACTTGTCACTTATGAAAACTTTCAGAAATGAACAACAATTCATTATAATTTTTTTTAAGATATTTTCAGTGGGGTAATGTGAAAAATCTTTCTCATGAGAAATGTCTTATTAGTCCAAGCTATGCAGGACCATTTGTAATTAGTATATTATATATTATTAGACATTAGGAATGGGAATATTATCAGTGCATTTCACTTAAAAAAGATGACAAAACACCTAAATGAAAGACAGAAGAAAACAAACCAAACCCAAACAACTGTAAGAAAAGGAGCTGCTGAAAATACTTTAAAAACAAGCAAACAAATTACAGATTAGCCATAGATTTGTTTTTAGGGGAAATTAAAACAAAACCAGAGAGCTTGTTATATATTTGCACAGACATTAAGGAAAGACAGGCTGGTCAGAGGAATCACAAATAAAAACATGGAACAATATCCCAAAAACCAGTGGGTTTCACTGCTGAGATAAAATGCTCCAATATTCTCTGTAGGTATATAAATTATTTTTAAACAAAACATGACAACAGAACTACCTCTGAGTATCTGGATGGTATTGCAAGACAGGGATAAATTATTATTTCTGAAGTTCTAAAACTCTGATGCTGCAAATGTAAATACATACAAAAGTAAATGTATATAAACAAATTGTCATCTCTTTAAATAACATGATTTGTGTATTTATGTATTTTTTTCTATTACTTGACAGATCAAGGCCAGAGTTTTCAGTCCTACTCAGGAAACAGCATCTAGAATATATCCTAGCGCTGGCAAGATTCATTAAGGTTTAATGTCACATTTAGATCCACGATAAGAAATCCTCCTAAATGTAACAAGAATGAGGATTGATTCTTTGCTTTAGCTTTTATTCAATTACTTGTCTAAATGACAACCAAGAACCCCGAGCACAGGTGGGACTTGTTGCAGTATAGTTATTAAAGCCAAAGATTAGTAGTCATACCATCTTGATTTTAATCCTCATTTTTTTCTGATTCACAGTAACCTTAGGCAAAACATATTCATTTTCCTTTATTCACCTGTGAAACAACAGGTTGTAGTAATTCCGATCTGCCTCTGGGTTGATACCTCATAATTTCTTTTTTTTTTTTTTTTTAACTGTAATAAATACTTTAAAAATGCTTTCAGATGATAACTGAAAAGCATAATATTACAAAGTACTATCACCATAATGACCTGCAGAGTCTTTTCTAGCGACTAAACAAGCCCTTAATCACAAAGAAAGCTTATATATATAACATAATCTCTGACATCATGTAAACTGGTGTTATTCACTGATACTTAGCCTTGGAAGCCAGTTTATCCAAGTGAGGATGTGGCTCAAATCCTTTTATTCTCTGAAATTTGAGCTTGTGGTGAATCTTTAATAGCCCCAGAGGCTGTCCTGTTTATTTAACAGCTGCACACAACTGAATGTGAAACAGCATCACAGAGCTGAGACACAATTGCTCCCCTTTCCAACCCAACCTAAAGGGCTGGTAACTCATGAAGTTAGGACTGGACATGCCAGGGTGTAGACGTGGACTTTTCTGAACTCACACAGTGATGAATTCAGGCTCTGAAATGCCAGAACACCAAATACAGCATAAAATCAGCGACTGATTTGTGGTCTTCATCTGGCACCCACTTTCTTTCCCTATGCAAATCAAACCACGCGCAGTGCAAAGGCCCTTCTGGACCACTTAATTACAGGAAGGAAAAACCCACTTTTTACTGGCATTGGTCGGAAAAAGATGAAACATTCAAATTTCATCCAAAGAAAATAATCGGCACTGTTTTTCACAGAATTTCTTTTTGCTCTTTTCAAAGTATACTTTAAATAGATCTTTCCTTTTCTGAATACTTTTTCCTGTATAATTCTTCTTTTATTCTCTGTTTTTTTCCCGTACACCTCTTTTGTTTTAAGCAGAGAGAAAACATTTATTAAACAAAGCAGACTTGGTCTTAATTCGCTTAAGATGTTGCTCTTTCTCCTCATTACAAGCTAAGTTAAACAATATTATTAAAGCATTTTTTTAATGATTTGGAACTTACCTTAATTTTCCTTTTTCCCCCCACTAATGGGAAATGCTGTTACTCATTCACAGTCCATCTGCCTAATAGAAACTAGCTTCTGACAATTAAAGTGCTAGCATGTAAATTCTTGTATTACGTGCCCCTATCTGAAGATTAATTTGTGCAATTCATGACTGATGAGATGCATTATTATCTGCAAACTTATCACTTCTCTTACTCAAGTTCCAGCTCAATCTGATCTTTGTTAAGACTTAATGAGAACACATGCAGTTCTTAAGAACAATGGAAAAAAGGTGCAAAATGCAATAGATTTTGTTTAAATCACTTTTAGTGATACTGTCTGTGGGTGTTAGTATAGTTATGAATCATTTTATAACCAAACTTGAAACAAAACAAAACACAACAAAAAACCAGAAAGGCCACTTATTCTTAGAAAACTAACAGTCTTTCAAAATGTTTCCCACTTTAACACCAAAGAGGGGAAAAAATAGAACTTCAAAGGATTTTGAAAGGTAAAATTATAATTAGGGAACATGAAGTCAAGCAAATCAACTTTGACATTTGGAGAGGTGTTATTTTCATTTTAAAGGACATTGATCCATTCAGTTGATCTCCTCTGGGGATTGTCATGAAAGCCTTCCACAGAAAACCCCTTATCTTCAACAGTTTCTTATAAGGGAACTAAATATGATGCTTTATTAATAAAAATCATACCCTATGGGATCTTGGGGTTTGCCTGAATGGCTTGCTATGACAGCTGGCTTTTAGGAGCATCGCCGCTCATCTAGAGATGCCACAAAGGCTGGGACAGTAGATTTGACCATGCAGAGTAGAGTCAAGATCAGTAGTCCCGCACTGGTTGTGAAGTTTGATGGTCAATAACACAGACCAAGCTGCATGTGCAACATCATTTGTTATGTTGTGCTCTCTGACCAGCAGTGGAGGCCTCACCTTGCAGCTGGGGAGGGTTGTATGAAGATGGTAGCAGCTGAGAGAGTTGAATTCCAGTTCCATATCTTCTATGGACTTACCTCGCAAGATTATTATTTCATCTCTTTCTGCTTCTGTTTCTTCTCCCGTCTTTCATCTGCCTCGTCAATTTAGACTGCAGTCTCTCTGAGCCTTTATATGTTTCTTCAGCATGAGGTGTTGATTTCTAGAGAGCTTTTCAGTATTATCACAGTAAAACCAAATCAGTGTATCTGGGAGAATCCAGAGATTGAAATCTCACGTGAGATAATAAATGCCAATATAGTCATCTGTATTGCAATGGCCTATCAGACTAGATAGAGATAGTAAGAGATTCCCTTACTAAGCACTGTAGTAGGATGATATTTTCTTCTGTGAAAGAACTGTTCTTTTTTTTAAGTTAGAGCAAAACCTCCACTTTCTGTGGTACAAACACAGTCTCAGAACAAATGATTTCTATTGTTTTTTATCCCAACTGTCTCCACCATAGACATGAAGAATAATGGCTAGAATAAGCAGATGTTTAAATGCTTCAGAAAGAGTCTGAAGACTGCTGGAGGGAGGGGTGGGGTCGTTAAGGACAGATGAATAGCTTAAAGCAAGAAAATAGCAGGACACTGCATAGGTTTCAGGGAGCTTTGGAGGAAGCCCTCAAATAAGTCTGCTACTTAGTTCTGTTTTAATGCTTGCCTCAATGTGGAAAATTCCTCTGCAACTCACAAACAGCACTGCCGAGGGCAACAGTTTTTGTTTAGTATCACAAGGGAGTGAAAAAGGGAGTGAAAGGACTGAGAGGGGAAGAAGCCTAAAACTTCTGAAAGACTCTTGCAAAGTCTTTTCCTTCCTGTGCTACACATTGATCTCCTTTGCTTAGATTAAAACCTCTAGCTTCTGAAAGACACCCACAACTGACACCTATCCTACTAGACTGAAAACCATTTGAAAATGATGGTGCACTGTGGTTTTTTTACAGTCACGTACTGATCAGAGTGGAATAGATTTAAGACGAGGTTATTTACATTTGAAAACTTTGATTGCTTGTCTTACAGCAAAACATTGTTATATGCCATTAAATGATAAGGACTGAATACGGCGCACCAGTATCTCTTCATTTTATAACACTGAACACATTTATTATCCTTCTGACATTACAGTAATTTAACTTTGCAAAGTTATACTGAGATCCTGCTAGTTTAAAATGCTTTTGTACATGCTTATACAATTCATACTGTGATATCCATTCTCAAAATAACTGTCAAGCCTTCCTGCTTTAAAGAACACACAATATATTTCCCTGAAAGTCTGTATACTGAGCTCTAGAGCAAGGAGACTACTAAAGAATTTAAAAACAACGATGTGGACTGTTATTACCTTGTTGGTAGAATCATCATTTATCAAAATCTCATTCGGCAAATTGTATTTCAAAAGAGTTCTCGCACAACACAGGACTGGGGCTTTACCTTGTTTGGGGAAGGGGTATTTGAAGAAAAGACTTTATTTCATATTTCTTGTCTAGGGACATGAGTAATGTCCCTGGATATCAGAAAAATGAACACACAATTCAGGCCCCGTTAGCACGGCTGAGTGAGAAAATGCAATGCTGAATCCTAAAAAGCAGGGTCGTGTTCATAATCTACCTAGTAACCCTCAGGCTGCGATTCAGCTTGCTTGGGTTTCTGCAGTCAGAGTCACCTTGATCAGGATCCTGGCTGCTGTTGGCTCCCCCTGCAGTCACTGAGGAAAGATAAGCTCCTATGGAGATTGAATCACATGGAGTGAGTCCTGAGTCACCCTTGGGGTTGACATCGTTCTTGTGGAAGGACACTGTGAACCACCCCTTGTGTGTAAAATTCAGGGAATGAATTGAATTTTGGTAGAAAAATCTTTCCTTCTTTGTCTCTTTTTTAATGAAGAAATATGTTCAGTTTTGAAGGCCAAAACAGAGAAATAGTTGTTATTTAGTGAGCAAAGACTGGGGAAATGAAACGGATGCACTTCAGAGTGCTCTTTCATGACAGGAAAGGGAAATGGGTTTAAGATCATACAGCAGTACAGTAAGTTTGCCCACCTTTCACTTCAAAGGTTCACTCATCTAATCTTCTGCTCCTTTTTGGAGGATAAGATGATTTTATGGGTTATGCCCTTTACTTAGCTGTGTTTAAAATGGTCTTCCTTACACTGGACTATACTGACTAACATTAACAATGGCCTACAACACACTTTTTGTAGTTCTCTCTGCCAAATTTTCTTGATATGGCACAAATATAATCCACTGTACAAAGCACAGGAAACTTCTAAGACAGTCTGAGCAACAATAACCACAAAAAAGTGCATTAATATCAAACCTTTTACTTGCACTGGAAAATGCTATTGCAAGAGTAATCTGGGTCAATGAAGACCTGATTATAGCCTTCAAACACAACCTCTCTTAGGAACAGTGATTCCCTTAAACTCTGAGGCTTTGATAATCCTGGAGAAGAACCCATGAGTCAAATCCTGGGAATAATGTTTTTGTTTTTCTACTTGTATTTTGATGTACACTGACTCAAATAAGAACCAGATTCATTCATGTGTGGAGCCTGGAAATATTGATTTCTGAACTGTTTTCAACCTTAGTGACAAAACATAAAGAAAATTAGGAATTTTATACGCTGAGATCAACTACCCTGAAAGATATTTCTCCATAGCTCTCTAACATCCCGGTGTTGCTCAGTCTTAGCTGAAATCCACATGGAAAGCAGAAATTTAACACTAATGGGCACTACCATTTATCCTGGTTGGTGAAGAACAACTAAGGAGTTTGAAGTGAAATAATAAATGCTAGAGAGCAGTGGACAATCCTAGCAATAGATTATCCTAACCTTTTCCAACGAAACCACATCATCTGCAAAATGGATCTGTCCTGAATGTCTACGTGAGATTGCAGCTAAGGACACTTAACGGGCTCATGAAAACCAAACGGTTAGGTGCAGACATCACTGTAAACCTCTGTACTTTTGTCATCTTAGGGTTAGGACATTCCATATACTTTGCGTTAAGTTTAGCAAAGTTGATATAAGATTAAGATCTCGTGTTATTTTGGTTTTTCAACAAACATAGACCAAATTCTGGAAGGCACTGTGTATGGAAAGCTTTTTCAACCGAAAAGAAAAATAGAGGGGAATAACAATACTGTTGAGGAGAAGTCATACATTTCTGTACAGGCCTTAAAGGTTTCATTTTCCTGGCCATAAGCTAAATGTAATCCACAATTGATAACAGACTGTGGACATTTCAAGGAGGGATTTTCTGAATTCTGTAAGGGTTGGGGGATATACCCTTGCTGGGTTAGAAATATGTATACAAAGGCCCTATTTTGAAAGTTCTTTCATTTTGAAAGGCTCTAAGATACGTTTCATACTCCTCATTAGGATGAGCACTTAAAGAATTTAGTAGATTATTTTGACCCTTACTGGACATATCAACTTCACTGGTTAATTTAAAGAGCTGGGAAGAACTCCTAAGAGTCAAGTGTGAGAAGGAAGGGACATTTTTTCTTTTGTTGCATGTACTGAGGCTGACAAATAATGAATATCTTGTGAGCTACAGTTTTATAAGGCTCAGCTGAAATCTAGGGTACCATCAGGTTTGTCACCTCTGTTTTTCCTGCCTAATGACTGTAATGCATTCATAGAAATAAAAAAAAAAAAAGAAAAAGGGATAAACGGATAAAATAGGTCTTTTCCATCTCTCTAAATTCTCAGATCTTTGAAGTCATGCACACAGAAACATGGTAATGTCATTTCAATAACACTAGCTTTTCTATCAAAGTCACTACCTTCATCATTGCTGACCGCAAGTGTAGCAGTATGTGGTAGCCTTGTGTTAAATACTGATAATCTTCTGAATTGCCTTTTCATTTCCAGAGTGCATTCTCTGTTAGACAAACAAGGCAACAGCAAAATAGTTAATAGGAAAAGATTTTACAGAGACCTTAACAAGCAGGGGGGGGTTGTGTATTGGTTAGAAATGTTCGCGGCAGAATCAAGCTGAGCACAAGTCACTAGCCATGGTTGAGGAGCAACACACTGGGCTCTGCCAACGAGCAGTGCCAGGGTACTGGAGTGTGCACAGCGAATTGTCAAACACATTCTGGGAAATGTAAAAGAAAAAGACTGGATTCTACCCCATGCACCACCAGGCCAATTAATCAGAGACTGCTTGACAAGTCATGAAAAACAGATTCTGTGACATGGAGGGAAAAAAAATAATCAGAATCTGTCATTGTGCCAAATCAATCAGAATTTGTAGGCTGGATCCTGAAACCCACTTGGCTATATGTTAAAAAAAAAAAGGGATAAAATTCGGACTCTACCATAATTTGCTAATTCACTGGTTGAAACTGATAGAAATGGACAAATTAAACAACTACAAGTTGTGGTATCCAAATATGGGACCTAAGATTGAAATCTGATAACATAATCATAAACGTTGACATGCTTTAAAGTACACAAGCATTTCTTTCATATTTATCAAACACCAATAGAATGTATTGTAATGAGCTGCTGTTATCAGACCTATGGCTTCTGAAAATTGCTGATGTTAAGAATTTTAATCAGCCTATTTGTCTCCAGTGCAGAATAGATATATTCTTCTCTTTCTAGTTCTGCTCAAAATCCTAGAAGGCAGTAGTTTCACACTGATTTATTAGACAATAAAAGATGTTATTTGTAATTCTTTATGTATCTTGAAAAAAAAAACCCACAAGAAATTAAAATAATAAACACTGAGAAGCTTGAAATTTTAGCATTGGAGGTTTCAGAATTAATTCCATCTCATAATTCAGTTTCCTTATTTACTACATGCTATTATTTGTCAGTTAATAGAATATATTGTAATAATAAAAATAATATGGACAGTAACACCTTTAACAAATTCCTAACACACTTCCTAATAAAATTCTTGTCATCTTAAGCTGTCTCAGACTATGGGACATATTGACATGTTTAGGACGCAGTTGGTAAGTTTCTCCTCAACTGGATGCAAAAATTGAATTCAGGCACATATGACTTTGGGTCTAATTATCCAGTTTCCTTCAAACTTGACTTTTTTTTTGTAGATTTCATTAAGTACCAAGCAAAATTATTTCAGTGGTTTCAGCCCTCCACCTGCATAAGTTTGGCAAGATATACTTTAAACTGATACTAAGTTAATAAAAGAACTGTATAAAGACAAAAGGAGAAGGGCATAAACACTCCATTGCATATATTTTAATACAATTGTCTAGGAAAAATAGCTATGCTTTTCATATTCCTTAAGCATTTTTCCTACGTATTTTGCTTAATAATTAGTTTATTTCATGTAAAGCAAAGAATATTTCCTATTTTTAAAGCAGCTGAGCACATACTAATCTTTCTGCATACAACTGCAGCCACTTGAAGTCCTAAAAATAAATAGGACTGCTCCCTAATATAAATGCACCCAGGCATGTTCACAGGGCTATGTCTCAAGTTTTGATTGTTAATCATTTTTTTATTTGTCCTAATTACATTTTTAATTGAAACATACAAGAAAAAACGTGTTAGGTTCACTCCTGAGTAATTCACACTCAATAATTTTGACTTAAAAAATAATATAAAACCCCAAGCATTTATCTTTCTGTAGAATCCAAGCATGGATAGTTCCAGTCCCTCAAACTTATTTTGAGAAAGTTATGAGTTTCTGCAAAGAAAGAGAAGAGGATAGGCTGGAACTGACTTATGAATGTCATATTGTGTAGATAAATCCTGTTTCCCTCTGTTATTACGGAATGTTGCTCCTTCCGTGCAGATTAACAAATAAAGAAAAATATATACAAGAAAGCTTCCAGTCTTTCCAAACTATGTATTATACACACTGTTTATAATTGCTTTGATCTTTTCAGTTTTGAAATTGTAAGTCTATTAAAGGTTTAGTATACTAAGAATCAGGAGCTAATCTTACATTAAAGTGATTTGACTCACAATAGTGTAAAATGTTGGTACAACCATATATGCAATTTATTTACATGCCGTACAGAGACTTTAGAAATAATGGTCTCACTTTTCAATAACTAGAGAGAACATACCTGTATCTGATTGCTTTATTCTGGAAAGATGCCAGCCGAGTTTTGACCTGGGACACAAGCAACCTCAGAGCAATGAACACTGAAATGTCAGTGTCCATCACCTTCACCGCAGTTAGCTTGGCCTGTTACCTAGGCAACTCTTCACAGAAACAAAGAATAAAACAAACAAAATAAAAGACAACCAAAGCCAACATGTTTGGATTTGCTAGTGTTATGTTCTTGGTAAAATGAACCTGGTTTCTGTGTAATCAAGAGGTATGATATCACTTGCGTAATGATAAGTCTTCAATGCTGTTTCTACGGTTCCTTGCAGAAGATATATCAATTCTTTTGTGACCCACAAGATGTAAATGTCTCAGCACAGGGACTGTGAGGATATGCCTAATGTGTATTAACATTGCAGATAACATAAAACTATGTGATTCACTTTGGGGGTAATTCTGCTGATCAGGTCCTGATGCCAATCATTCATGTTAACTGGACAGTGAAATATTTCCTTGGAGAATGTGCAGTCTGGTTTCTTCTAGTGAATGGAAATTTTCCTTCCTTTATAATTTTCCTCTAATGTTTTGTGGCTTATAGCCTCGGGACTTAGGATTTGATCCCACATGACGTTGAACAGTCTAGTTCTGATCCTAATCTGACTGCAAGCACACAAGTGCTTTGCCAGGTCATTGCCAGATAACTCGCTACCTTCCAGGACCAAACTTTCAGTGTTATCTGAGGAAGAAGTATAAACTTGCTCTTTGCTCATGCACATCTCAGGTTCTGAACCCAACTATGGACACGTATGGAGTTAACTGCACTAGCTCAACTTCTGCCTCTTTCCTCTGGTGAGCTGTATTTATTGGTGTGATAAAAATCAAGGAGACATTTCAGTCTTCCTAAACTCTAACTTTTCATGCAATTACAAATATATGCATAGATGCAGAAGCCAAAGCTGCTGCAGTGGGCAACTGGTTTTATTCCTCCCTATGCAGCAGTAACCGTGAGAGAAAAGCCAGATGAATTAACACATCCCTAAGCCATTAATTCCTTCAGCTTGGTTTCACTGAGTAGCACAGGTGCTCTTGAAAATTTCATGGTAGACCTGTAAATATTTTGTATTAATAGACTATATCTTAATGTATAACTTTGATTAAGATGCAATTTTCTGTCTTCTTTCTTTTAACTTATGATATTAAATATATGACCAAACTTTCAGAGCAAGGGTGTTGGTTGTTTTAGGTTTATTCAGTTTGAAGTATGAGACATGCTTTGCCTTAATAAATCTCTTTATAATGGTCTACTATGTAGCAAACACAAAGTATGTCATCATTGTGTCATGAAGAAGCAAGTATTCATCATTAAAATTTCTTGTGTTTACAAGACCAATAATCTAAAAACATGACATAGGGTCTGAATATTACGGAAATTCAGTGACTACCATTTTTGATAAATGATAGAATCATTTCTAAGGAACTTGATAATGACCTTTGCTCTACAGATTTTGTGTTTCAAATCATGCAGGAAAAGCAGTTCCTTTTGCCTGACTAAATAGAACTGTTATCAATTGCCTGGCTTTGTTGGTACTCTTCCAGTGTCATAAATAAATAAATAAATTAATTAATTAATTAATTAATGCACCTCTGAAGTGGTAGAAATGGCATGTAGGAGTTGTTTTTCAGATCTCAAAATTATAATGGCTAGAAGTGCTGCTTTGAACCCAAACCTGAAATCCTCAGTCAAAACAAATATCGATTACGATGATGATGCTGTGCTGCAACAACTTACTCATTTCATGTCCGGCCCTGCATGAATTTTGGTTCTGCTTGAATGAAAAATACAAAGTTCACTTCACCAATACTTTGATTCACTTTCTTCTAAAACTCAGCATCTGAATATTGTGTGCAGAGAAAAATCTTAAGAGAAATCACCAAGAGACAGAGCTGTGTAATGTATTAGTTTCAAATTCAGAAGATATCTGTATAGATTTTAACCTGATCTTTTAAAACAACTAAAAAATGGCAAAGACACTGTAGTTAAAAGATCTGGAGGGTTGTTGCTAGATAGAATGTGGTCCTAGATTCATGCAGAATGTCCTGAAGGAATGAAGTGGTAGGGAGAATGAAACAGCACTGGCTGGACTATTTTACTTTAGGATCAATAAGAAATAGCAGAAACGTTCATGTAATCATAAAATCTCCTTCCTCCAGCTGCTACATACGCAAACTGTAGGTCCTTCCAAGGCTTCAATGAGACAAAGGTTTGGTACTTTGTTGGAATTATTTCCATGGCCAAATATAATAAATTTATGGAAAATTATTGGGAAATGTTGTAATGGTTTTGAGAACATTAATATTTCTTTGTTATGTGTTTCCAATCTACAAAACTTTGGAAAGATTTATTTTCCACTTTCTCCTTGGTTTTCACAGTTGGTGACATTTTCATATCTTTTTTCAACATTCCAAATTATTTAATGAAAATATTCAGCCAAACCTTTTTCAATGCCTTCCCTATTACCAAAACTGTATTTTATGTTCAGCACAAGTTTAAAAGTTTAGTTCCAATTTGAAGATAAATAAGAAAAGAATTCTCAGTTGTAATCTGATTAAAAATTTTCAGAGGGTTAAAAAAGAAGGAAATGCCACTGCAGAGATATCAAGATAAAACCTTGTGATTAATCTGTTCCTGCAATTGAGGCTGTTGCAGAGATGAGAGTCTTATACCACGTGTGAGATGTCAGTACTCTGTTGTATTTGCGTGATGTGTAGGAGCCTTTGGAGATGTGTCTGTGAGTAGCAATTTTTTTCATCTTGTTTTTCTCTAGAAGCAATAAAGCCTGAGGTTCAACCCATTCTGCTGAGAACGCACCTCAAATACTGTGTTCTGGATCCCTCACTACAAGAAAGACCTTGAGCTCCTAAAGTGTGAACAAAGAAGGGCAAGGAAGCTGGTGAGGGGTGTGGAGCACAAGTGTTATGAGGAGATGCTGAGGGAACTGGGGTTGCTTAGTCTGGAGAAGAGGAGGCTGAGTGGAGACCTTTTCACTCTCTACAACAACATGAAAGGAGGTTGTAGAGAGGTGAGTGCTGGTCTCTTCTCCCAAGTAACAAATGATAGGATGAGAGGAAATGGCCTCAGGTTGTGCCAAGGGAGGTTTAAACTATATGTTAGAAAACATTACTTCACTGAAAGGGTTGAAAAGTACTGGAAAAGGCTGCACAGGGAAGTAGTTGAGTCACCGTCTCATTTAAAAGACGAGTAGATATGATGTTTAGGGGTATGATTTATTGGTGATTTAGATAGTGTTAGGTTTGCAACTGGACTTGATGACCTTAAAGGTCTTTTCCAACCCAAACAATTCTGTGGTTCTATGATTCTATTCCTCTGTGCTATCGAACAGCGACCCCAGAGTCACATAGTTAAGTGCCTTGTTTGCCTATTGGCATCATCAGCCGCTGGGGCAAAAGCTGATTAAGGCAGACTTTCGAACCTCAGCTATTTTAAGACTGGCCCATGAAATTAGACTTTTCTGCAAAACACCTAAGGAAGAAGTGACTCTTGCCTGAGACCTTTGAAATCTGTTGAAACAACTAAGGAGAACATACAGAGCAAGTAAAATTCGCTTAGGAAAATATTTCTATGAGCGTGTCAATAGGCAAAAAAAAGACCTTTCGTCAGCTTCTGGCTTCTGATTTGCAAAGCAGTTTAATCTGAACAGTGATTGGAAGGGGGTTTGTCTGTCTCCTTCAGAGACTTTCTGTCTTATTGAGCTCTCCTAGAGAATTAGTAGGAAATTGCTGCGATGCTTTGTATTAGGGGTCAAGGTGGAACAATCAGATTCTTTATGACCAGGAAGCAAAGCAGGATCTCCTGGAATCCACATTTAATTAAAGAGTTTGATTTTGTCTTCTAAATTCTAGTAAAAATTAGAATTCTGAAAAAAAGTAAGAAAGTCTGAGAGAGAATTGGAACATATCTTTGGCTCTGTAAATTCATTCTGCATTCAAAAGACAGTAGGTCTGAGCCTGTCTAAGAACTGCATTGGGGAAAGAATTACTGAGCCAGATCAGGTCTCTGCACAGTCCCATCATACATGCCCATGTGCTGAGACAGTGAGTCTTACAGAAAGGTACAGCTCATTTTTCTCTACAATGCACATTATTAGTTTACTATATCAATTACTGGACCCCCCAAACCTCCATCCACTTTGCATTGTCACCAGCTGGGGGACTTCAGTACATGGTTCCTAGTCCCTTGGTAGGCGTGTCCAGGCAAATTTTTCTTAATTAAAGCAAAGAAACAATAGCATTATGGCTTCACTTCACATTGAAGTCGATAAACCTTCAGTGCCTCGTCTATCTCTCAGATGACTTAAGTAAGATGTAGGTGACCACTGAAATCTATTGAAATGCAGAGTTCACAGTATGCTGGAGAAGATGGAAACATGATCTTAAGAAGAACATAATTTTGCAGGACTGGATCATTTCTGTGGGCCACCTAAGTTCAATTTCCTATTCCTGACATAAAATATAATGATTGATATGTCAAAAAGAGAAACAAGATCCCTTCACTTGGGACTAATTAATTCCCATGTCAAAGTCGAGTAAAGCCTCAGCTCTTCAGGATTACTTCTGGATTCTTATAGTACGATGCCCTAGTACAAAGATATATGCATGCACACAAGCTAAGGTTGTAAATAAGTTAATAGGATATATTTTTAATAATAATTTCTGCAAATGCAACACAGATTCAAAACATTCTCTACTTCATCTAGTATGTCTGATGAGTCATTTGAGTTTAACTTTTGGCAACAAGTGTAATTGGCATTGGAGGTGGGTTTCTGCAGTCAAGCCCAGCATGTGTCTGCAGTTCTTTGCAAAAACATTGGTCCTTATGATGCTGTAGGGTCAGGCAGAACTCTCAATGAACTATATACAATATCAGCAGAAGGAGTTTCTCTTCCAGCTTCAAGCTTCAGTCCAGATCTACCTATATATTCAAATATGTTTATTTCTGAAATTATTACTAAGAAAAACAGTTTATAACTAAAGATTCCACTTCTTATAAAAACAAAAAAAGGAAAACCACAACCCAGCAACAGCTGCTGTTAACAAGTTTCAGATGCCCAGCTTGCAACTCTTCAAGGGAGTGGATCTGATTTAGGCTAATGGCAGCAGGTTTTCTTATAAAGCAGCAACGTCAACAAAGGTTTTCTGAGCCCCAGTGGGTTTGCACAGTCACATGCCCTTGATCTTATAATTTATTTGCTTTTTTTTTTTCTCCCAAAATTTAGCTACACAAGATTTCTCAAAGAATAGGGGTAACTGCAAAGAAGCCATCCTAGGTTACAGATGAAATTCAGTAACTACTGAACATCAGGAGTGTCATAAAACTCACACTAGGGGCTGAAGGCTTAGAATGAGTGAAATGGTCAGGGAAAAGCATAAAATTATGCCTTTGTGATCAAATATTTCTGACCAGATCCATTTGCCTAGGTGAAGTACTGTCATGTTACTGTTTTCTCCCTCTAAGCAGAACCAGTCCTGAGAGAAAACCCAAATATCACCAGAGCTGGACCTGCTCCCACGTCTCCTTTAAGTGAATACTCCAATGAAACTTTCTGCTTCCAGAGTCAGGATTTGTTACTACACAAAACAGAACCAAGAAAGAAAACCCAGCTCTGCTGGACAACAGAGATAAAACAAAACAATTCAAGAACAGACTTTTCCCCTTTCTCACCATGTCCTTGCATGTCAAACCCTTTTCTTCCTGCTGCCCAGCTGCAGACTCTTTGTGAAACCATGCGGTACCCTCACCATGGCCGTGACTGTTTAGGCAAGCCATTAACAAACTAATCAAATATTCTTTTCTATTTTAAACAGTTTTGTGTTCCCTCACAGTGATGAAACCTTAAGTGCTTGGATGTACGTACTGTAATTAAACACAGTAATGGCTGTATGAAAGAGCTTCACACAAGACCTCCACAAGGACTTTGTTCTCTAGCCTCCAGCACCTCATTGACTTGTAGTGTGAAGGATCTGAGTTCATGTTCTGCTGATGCAGGACGAGAATCTGGAAGACAAATTTTCAGAGAGCCTGTGAGGATTTTTATGTGCTGGTGATAAAACTGTTCCGTTATCTATATCGTCCTAAGGATAACGAAGCCAGAGGAAGGGGAAAAAAAGGTTCCAAATTGACCTCAGAACGGTAGGTTTCAGCCAAAGGGAGGCAAAATATACAGACAGGAACTGTGACAGGAGGTTGTATAGTATGATGCTTAAAGCATCTTCTTACAATGTGGGAGGCTTTGGGTTAAATCCTTTCTTTAAAACCAGCATAAAACCTTTAGGGATTGAATATCATGTTGCTGATGTAACTACCTTACTCACAGTTTGTAAATCAGATACCATCTCCTTATTTCTGTTGTTGTGAATGTTGCATTTGAATGTTGTTGGAAAAAAAAATGGAGTTCATTATGGGAAAGACAAAACAAACCATACTGTGAGGAACAAAAATAATCCCTGGTTTCCGTTTGGTTAGAAGAATTTCTTACAGGGGACCTGTAATTGCAAGTATATTCAAATTGATTTTTGAATCAACAAGTCAACTTGCATTTTTTTAATAGAATACAGTTCTTCCTTTCCCACATATTACATTTTTTTCAAGTAATCAGATGCATTATTATTACTGTGTTAGAGAGAGTTTTTATATTTCAATGTAGAATATTTCTTTATGAGAGAGGCATGGTATATTTTTTCTTTGCAAATATCTGTGATCCCATAGTTACTAAATCACATGCATATCACATTTACTCACACAAGAAATGGAAAGAATTCTACTGTCTATACAAAACACAATTATATTCTTTTTGGTAGCAATCATAAATATTATTTCTAATTCTTCCCTAGGACAAACACTGATGAGTTTCATCCAGATGATGTTGAATTCCTGAGACATTAATACAGATTTATTATATCCAGTGAGATTACTTTATTGAATGTGAATTGGAGGAGGATGAAATGTTCATGTTTTCATAGGGTAACATCTTGATGGGGCTTAGACCCACAGGAATTAGGGAGTAGAGTGTAGATTGTAGAATAACATAAGAGAATATGTATGTCAGTGAAAGACAGAGTCACTAGAATTTTTCACTTTCTACTCAGACTTAAGCGACACAGCAAACAGAGTTTTTCATATCGACGATTTAGATAAATGAAGACATTTCTGAAGATCTGAGTCACTGTCATGCTGTCTAATGTCTGAGGGTGGTTCACAGGCCACGTGCTTCTCATGTATTGCTCAGTTCAGATCAGCACTGCTAAACCTGCCCCAGATAGTTTCAAAATCATTCAGAATCCCAAATCTTCAAAGCCTGAACAGTGAATGAAAGTTGAACTCATTCAAGTACACCTGTGAATGAGAAAGTTTCATGCCAATTTAGCATTTATTACTTTTCCAAGGAAAGGTTGAACCTTTCTTCTCTCCACCCTGCCTGAAACTAACACACTAAGAGAATAAATCCATTTTCTGTGTAAGCGTGTTCTAAACTCTTTCTTTGGACCTTCTTTTTCTCTTAGACACTGTCTCTCAAACATACGTTTGCTCCAAAACATGCAATACACTCACCACATTTTAACATTAGTTGCTCTTATTTAAAGCAAGTTCCTGCATCTGACACAGGTCTTATTATTAATGGTAACATAATCCCAGCTCTGTTAACGAGTCGCTGGGATCTACATTCATCTTTGTGAACTCTAGCTGACTGAAAGCAGCCTAAGTTACCCATCCATGACACCGACAGACACAAGACAGACACCCAGGCACCTCCAGGGTACAATTCCTCCCAGCCTGAGAAAAATTGTCTAAAATAGATAGGTTGACATTTGGATATGCCTGTGCTTGTGCGACAGGACTCAAATCTCTTTTCCTCAGTTAAGCCATTTTAACTCTGGAATTATTATGCTGCTTTACTCCCCAAGACTGTAACTCAGATTGTTTACAAACTGCTTTGAAGGAGGAATGTTGAGTTATGACTCAGAATGTGTGATTGTGACCTCCCTCTAATGACAATGGATACCAGTTTTGTTTCGTATGCTAAACAGGAAATAAGCACATAAGTAAAAATCACAATGTGTTTGTTAGACTGTGGAATATGAAGTGAAAGTACTGTCCCTGTTATGGACGGGTAAATGTTTCTTCAACTCATGTGAAAAATGCATTTGTACCTGAAAATAATGTACTGCTTTAGCAGTGAACTCATATGAGATATCTGCGAATACCAATTTCTATCAGATTTAGAATTCAAGAATAAAACTGAAAGACAGGATATTTATATATTTTTTTAAAAAAACAGATTTGTAACTTTGGTCTTTGTACTTTAAGACAATACCTTCTTATTGAAAAGTCAAACTATTTGTCTATGGAACTTTTTCCCTCTTTCAACCGTTAAAGACTATTTTTATCTCAAATTCAGGATTATGTTGAAGAAAGAAAAAATCTTGAGAAAAATAGCTGCTTTCTAAACAGTTGTAATGGAATCAAGTGTTTTGAGGATAACAGTATGCAGTGCCAGCAACAAAGTACAAAGGATATATGTATTTCATCTTACGTAGAATCAGAGGCAAAAAAATGGACTTCATATGAGAGAAATACAGAAACAGAGAAGGAGAGAGAGAATGAATAAGGGAAAACAAACGATCCACAGTGCTGTCTCATTTAAAACCAACTAAACAGAATACTGTAAACCCCACACCGAAGGTCATTCTTCAGACTTCATTTATTCTATTTTCTGTTTTTGTTGTTGAAAAAGAGGGAGTTGTAAAAAAAAAAAAAACAACCGTAGAAATAGAATGATTTGTGTTGGAAGGCACCTTTGAGAATAATCTAGTCCAACCCCCATGCCACTGGACACGGACACCTTCCACTACTCAAAGCTCTGTCCTACCCAGCCCTGAATTTTTCCAGACATGAGGCATCCACAGCTTCTCTGGGCAACCTGTTCCAACGTCTCACAACCCTCATTAGAAAAGAGCATCTTCCTTTTTTTCAGTCTAAACCTACTCTCTTTCATTTTACAATTGTCGCGCTCTGTCACTACAGACTTTGGTAGAAAGTCTCTCTCCAGCTGTCTTATAAAATTCTTTTAAATATTGAAAGACCACAAAGTCTCACTGGAGCCTTCTTTTCTCTAGGCAGAGCAATTGATAACAACCATCATTAGCTTTGGTTTTGGGCAGAAATAATGAAACCTCAAAAGCAAAGGAAATTTAATTTAGTATTTTTGATAGTTTCTTCAGCATTTGGGAAATTTTAAATTTGACACACACACGTACCCACCACCTCTTCATTTTTATCTTTTTTTTTTTTTAAGAATTGTTAAGATGACAATATTTGCTTGTCTTTCTTTCTGTATAAAAAATTCATTAAAAAGTGTATACATAACGACTTCAGATTATGTGATAATGAAAATGCATGTTCTTACATAAAGGAGTAGGACTTGTAAACAAGAGTACAGTTAGAAACAAGTGGGTGGCTTTGTGGTAACTATGGGGAAAAATAAATTCTAAGAAATAAGAGGGGGCAGCAGATATATGGAAAAAGGTGGGTTGTTTTTAGACCTAAGGAACATGTTGTTCTAATATGCTTAAAACTTAAATGTTGGTTTGGTGTAAAAGGTCAAGTTCTCATATCCCATTTTTTAGACTGAGTTCTTACATACATAAAAATGGTAATAATATTTAAAAAACAATATTGATTCAGTTGCAATAATTTGATTTGCTATGTAGGATGAAACTGTATTAAATTTAAGGTTATAACACTATTTATTTCACATTGATGGCAAGTATTGGATTAAGGTCTGTGGTAAATAAACAACAGCTAAGACAAGAAATTTGTTCTTTGCTGTTCATTCTTGACAAGGATGACTTTTGGGTGTCCCTAAAATTGATGTATCTTTCCAGATCATTCAACTCTCTTTTCCCATCCAGCAAACTAGACTGTGAAATATCACCTGGACAATCATCTGCTACAATGGAAACACAAATGCAGTGTTTAAAACATTTAGAAATATTAGCAGAGATGGGAGGGAAAAAAGTAAAAAAAAAAAAAAATAAAATAAAAAGAAGAAAAACCTCATTAGACCCCACTTAAAAGCACTCTACTCTTTCAGGACAGGTGACTGATTTCCTAAAGTGCCTCTGTCACAGATGGACAGTTCTTAGAATCATGGAATCATAGACTCATAAAATAATTAGGGTTCGAAGTGACCTTAAAGATCATCTAGTTTCAATCCCCCTGCCATGGGCAGGGACATGCCACTGGATCAGGCTGCCAAAGGCCCCATCCAACCTGGCCCTGAACACCTCCAGGGATGGGGCAGCCACAACCTCCCTGGGCAACCTGTGCCCATGTCTCACCACTCCCATGGTGAAGAAATTCTTCCTAATGTCCAGTCTAAATCTGCCTCTCTCCAGTTTTTACCTGTTCCTCCTCATCCTATCCCCACAAGCCTTTACGAATAGCCCCTCTCCAGCTTTCCTGTAGCCCCTTCAGGTACTGGAAGGTCTCTAGAAGATCTCCTCGGAGCCTTCTCTTCTCCAGGCTGAACAAGCCCAACTCTCTCAGCCTGTCCTCGTAGCGAAGGTTCTCCAGCCCTCTGATCATCTTTGTAGCCCTCTTCTGGACCTGTTCCAACAGCTCCATCTCCTTCTTACATTGAGGGTTCCAGAACTGAACACAGTACCCCAGATGAGATCTCACAAGAGAGGAATAGAGGGGCCATGCTTCTTTTGATGCAGCCCAGGACATGGTTGGCCTTCTGGGCTGCGAGCACATGTTGCCAGCTCATGTCGAGCTTCTCATTAACCAGCACCCCCATGTCCTTCTTAGCAGAGCTGCTCTCAATCACATCATCCCCCATCATGTATTGAAAATGGGGATTGCCCCAACCCAGGTGCAGGACCTTACACTTGGCCTTGTTGAACCTCATGAAGTTCTCACAGGCCCACTCCTCCAGCCTGTCCTGGTCCCTCTGGATGACATGCTGTTCTTCCAGTATGACAACTACACCACTCAGCTTGGTGTCATCTCCAAACTTGCCAAAGGTGCACTCAGTCTCACTGTCAACATCATTGATAAAGATATTAAACAGCATCGGTCCCAGTACGGACCCCTGAGGGACACCACTCGTCATGGATCTCCATCTGAACTTTGAGCCATTGACCACTACTCTTTGAATACAACCATCCAACTGGTTTCTTATCCACCGTACTGTCCATACATCAAATCCATATCTCTCCAATTTAGAGAGAAGTATGTTGTGTGGGACTGTGTCAAAGGCTTTACAGAAGTTTAGGTAGATCACATCCATTGGTTTACCCGTGTGCACTACTGTCGGTACCCCACCACAGAAAGCCACTAAGTAGGTCATAAGGAATTTGTCCCTGGTAAAGCCATGCTGGCTGCCATTGATCAACTCCTTGTCCTCTATGTGCTTTAGCATAGCTTCTAGGAGGATCTGTTCCATTCTAGGAGGATCTGTTCCGTATCTGTTCTTGGTTGAGTTTAATCACAGAGTACTATCCAACAAAACTGAAGGACAACCGTGAAGTCATATTTACAGTATTTCCATGGTTATAATGTGAGTGCCACTCTGTGCAGACATAAAGGGAAACTAATGACACTCAGTGTTTTAAAAAACAAATTAAAACACCCTCTACAAACAGGTACAGTTTAGGCTGATAATCCTACTACAGACACATCTCTGCTCTAAAAACATCTGCAACAGGTGCCTCAGAGGCAAGTAGGGTTTACACTCTTCAGAGGGTAATGATAACACAAAGATGTGCCCCGTCGCCTATTTTTGCTGACTCCAAGCTCTTCATAAAATACTGCACAGACATTACGAATTAAATTGTAGGACTCAGGTTGCATTGGTCAGTCTACTGAGATGGAGGTACCCAGTGCACTGCATAACACAGGAGAGTAAAAGTCTTTGACTATGGTTCATTGAGCTGTAGGTAATATCAGTATGAACGAGATGACAGTATTTCTCTCCTCTCCTTAAGTTCTTACCACAACACTTCAGTGTTTCTGTTTCATGTGTGGGAACATATGAGCAATTTTTTTCCTATGAAATGGCATTGAGAGAGACGTGGGTGATTTAGTGGACCAAGGAGAGCTGAGTTCTTCCATTCTCATTTAAGTAATATTTGATGTTGAGGTTAAGTGAGAGAATCCTAGAGATAGCTTTTTATCTGAAAACAATAAAATTAAACATGTTCTTGAAGTACCTTTTTTCAGTGTGTTAGATTGATTGAGAGCTTATACCTTTCACTTGCATGCACCAGATGCCTGATTTTTGGACGTCAGAGAAAAATGAGATCTTTCCCAACGAGAATGAAAATGGGCCAATAAAGTGGTATGGTCATGACAAAAGTGCAATTAGCAATTTAAAGGTGTTGCATCATTTGTTTCTCACTGAGACAAGGAAGATAATGGTGTTTACTATCACACCTCAGCCTTTGTCTGGAGTTACATGGATGAGCCTGATTATGCATTTACAAGAAAATTAGTTTAAAATGGGTGATGAAAGCTGGAAGGGTGCACAAATCTAGGAATAAGTACAGTAGTCCACAAATACATTTGGGAGTCGAATGCCAAAGCGAGACAATCTAAACCACAATGTCACCAGGAATAAGGATGATAGAAATTGTCCATTAGTACATTTAGGCTGGAAATAGGGATATGATCATATGTTTTAGCAAGAAGCTGACCTATATAATGCAGGATTCGCCATCCAATTCCATGTGCCTATGATACAGGCTGTGCAATCTCCTTAGCTATTCATGTCTCATTATACATGACACATCCTTCTTGATTCACATTAGCCACAGAATGCTGGTTTTTGCTGACTGCATCTTTCTCTTAAAAAGACATTAAAAGGGGTGAGGGAAGTGAGAAGAAAACCCTTAACTGTGAAAGCAGGAAAAGAAAAAAGAAGCTTAGCGCAATGTGTGCATGTGTGTGCTCATTTGCAGATGTCCCTAACACTAAACACAGTGTAAAACGTTTAGGCAGAAATGGATTAAGACATCAGGCTGGAAATGAAATTCAATTTTTTATCTGTCTCACAGTTCTTAATGGATTTGAGATTTCTTAGCTTATAAAGTGTCTCATAAAACACGTTTAACACTAAGACAAAACTTATTGTCGACTGCCTCACCTTATAACAACCTTGTCTAAGAGCTATGTCTTCGGACTTATGCTAGAAGTAATTTTCCTGTTGTTTAAATACAGAACAGGTAGATGCTAGATCAAGTCTCAGAAGAGTTCAGTTGTTAGGTTCAATGTCTCCAGCTTGGGACAAGGTATTGAATTTCTAGGCCACAAAGACCAAGCACTTAGTCTTTTACTTAGTGATTAATCCAGTTACTCCTTGGAAGAACATCCCACCCAGAGGCATATCTTGAAAGGCAGAGTCCATGCTAATCAGTGCAATAGCATGACCTACATCCTACCGCAAAAATCCATGTATGTGAAATATCCCTGTGAGGCCTCGGGCACTCCAGAGGTTAAAATAAGAAACATATTTACTTAATAGTTAGCTAAAGCCCTAAGAAAAGCTCTTATAATTATAAAAGCTCCCAACCTCTTTTCCATCCCCTTTTCTTCCTCCTTCCTTTGAAACTGCAAAGAAAACACACACCAAGATACTGGTTTAGGGTACAGAAAGGCATACAGTTAGATCTTTTGGGGTTATGTGACGAGGTGCAATTTACTGTCTCAAAGCTCAGATAACGTGATGAAATATTAATCTCGAGAGAAAACAAAAAAAAATTTCAGCAGTAGGCAATAGCAGAGCAGATGCTTTTGCAGATGATACCTCTACAATGCGGGACAGGGGTCTGAAGTCAGTTCAGTTTACCCTGGTGACAGTGAAACAGCCCTGGTTCTGCCATAGATTGCCTTTGACTTGCATTATTTTGCAAGCAGAAGCTAAGTTTCAGCTGCTGAACCTACAGTGGAAGAACATGGAGCACGTTTTGCTTTACAGAGATAGTTTACTTTAAAAGCAATGGTCTTTGAAAAAAAAATAACTTCTCAAAAATCCCAGCAGGAGAGTAAGTTGTTGCTGTTGACCATACATAGAAGGTAAGACAGAAGTAGCTGGAGAACGTGGATCCCTAGAACTTGCTTCAGACACCAGTGTACTCTTCTATTCTAATACTGCTCCCAGTAAAACAATACCAGTATTCCCCCTAAGTGCACCCATGGAGATATTTTCAAGGGCTCCAGGCATGTGTAATCTAAGATACGGCTTCCCTGTCTCCAAATAGGTAAGCTTAGCAAGTATGGGTTAAATGAGAGGATGGTGAGTTGAACTGAGAACTGATCAGCAGCACAGAGTCTAGTTGGAAGCCTGTAGCTAACAATTTTCCTCAGGGGTTGGTACTGGATCCAGTCTTGTTCTTATTCATCAGTGACCTGGATGAGGGGGCAGAGTGTACCTTCAGCAAGTTTGCTGATGATACAAAACTGGGATGAGTGGCTGGTACACTGGAAGGCTGTGCTGCCATTCAGCGAGACCTGGACAGGCTGGAGAGGTGGGTGGAGAGGAACATCATGAAGTTCAAGAAAGGCAACCTCTGTGAGCACAACCCCATGCACCAGTTAGCTTAGGGGGTGCGTTGCTGGAAAACAGCTCTGTGTAGAAGAACCTGGGAGTTCTGCTGGACAAGAAGTTAACCATAAGCTAGTAATGTGCCTTCATGGCCAAGAAGGCCAATGCATCAAGAAGAGTGTGGACAGCAGGTCAAGCGAGATTATCCTCCCCTTCTATCCTGCCCTATGGAGGCCATATCTGGAATTCTGTGTCCTGTTCCAGGCTTCCTAATTCAAGAAAGTCAAGGAGCTGCTGGAAAGAGTCTAGCAGAAGGCCACAAAGATGATCAAGGGACTGCAGAAACTTTTGTATAAGGAAAGGCTGAGAGATCTGGATCTGTTTAGCTTGGAGAAGAGAAAATTGAAAGGGGATACTATCAATGCTTAAAAATATTAAAAGAGTGATGTCAAGAGGATGAGGTCAAGATCTTTCAGTGGTGCCCAGTGATAGGACAAAGGGCAATAAGCACAAACAGGAGCGTAGGAGGTTCCACCGTAGCAGAAGGAAAAGCTTCTTTCCTTTGAGAGTGACAGAATACTGGAACAGGCTGCCTAGAGAGACTGTGGAATTTCCTTCTCTGGAGATACTCAGAACTCACCTGGACATAATTCTGTGCAACTTGCTCTAGGTGAACCTGCTTTAGCGAGGGTTTGGACTAGATGATCTCCAGAGGTCCCTTTGAGCCCCAACCATTCTATGATTCTGTGGTTCTGTGAAATCCAAGCACACTCCAGAGCTTTAGTCTTTCACCATCCCTAAAAGAAAAGAAGGGCAGTGCTTTTATCACAACACTGCAAGTCTGAACCTAACGTGTGGAGAAACCACATCAAAAAGTTTTCACTAAAGTGGGGAATTGAACCCAAGTAGTCCTACCACCAAGAATAATCTTCCTTATTCTTTTTATGGTCTTTGGTCTATTATAATCTCAAAAGATAACCTAGGCCTGAAACACAGAACCTGTGTGGTCACAAACTACTGCTACGTATTTTCCATATGACCACATATATAAATAAATCATAATGAATTTATGAAAATACTATATCAGAGCATTATTTTGGTTCATGAGAAGGAACCGAACCCCTCTGTAGTTCATGACTTTATTCTGGTTTTATTTTCATGTAGTAGATATGTTTCTTTCCTTTGCCCATCTATGGAAAAGTTAATCAAGCAGACGCTGAAGAGGGATGAGTTAGAAATATTGATGGCACTGAGCCTGAGAAATTAGAATCACAAGTTGAGGATATCAGTATGGGATTAAGTCTGGGAAAATGCAAAAGACATAAATAATCCATGGGGTATAATATATACTCTAAACAAAGTTTAATGTGGACCTCAATTAGGAAAGGAAGGCAACTTCTAAATCTGGTCTTCATTATGAAGCCAACATTTCAAGAAGTGAAGCAATAAGTAGAGAACTAAGATATCTAATAAAAAAGTGTGTTGAGGGGGAACAGCTCTTGGATATTTTCAGTGCCTCCTGGAGTAAAACAAGGAAACAAACAAAAACCAACAAGTAGACATCTAAAGAGAAATAAAACATTAAATTATTCACCTCTGTCATCTTGTCTTCAAATATTTCTATGCCTCAATTTTCCTTCACTCATGAATGACCCACACATTTATCAATTTTTCTATGAAATCCATCTTCTCCAGGGGACGTTAATATTAAAAATCTTTTTAAGTGACTTTTCTGATTGCACCTTACAATTTAAACAATTCATTTCTTTTGCCATCAGAAGAGAGCAGACAAACAGAGGTAAGAAACAAAAGGAGAAAAGATACAAGGCAAAAAGTCATGGGCATAATGTGGACATTACCTGGCAAAGCCCTCTTGTACTGCAATAGAACTGCTTACTTGTTAAGCAGATGTTGAAGCATTTATCTAGACCGAGATCTGAAAGAAGTCAGGGTGTGATGAAAAATCCATTGGAGTCAGTAGGAAATCTTCCATTGATTTCAACAAGCACTAAAATTAACATGCTACAGAACAAGAATAGAGAGACATAGGTATCCATAAGTAGTTTCACACTTGAAGTCCATCCTATAGTTCATACGTAGAAATTTAAGGGTATTTCATCCATCCTGATTTATTTTCATTGCCACAGTCTGAAAAACATATGAGCCTCTCCTTTCTGTTCCTGAGAGCAAACATATTACCTTGTGTTGCCAATACATATCGTGTCATTTGACCTGAACTTGTGTAAAGCATTTGACATTTTCCCACATCACATCCTTGTCTCTAAAATGGAGAAACATGGAATTGATGGACGGACAACTCAGTGGATGAGGAACTGGCTGAATGGTTGCCCTCAAAAAGTTTCAGTCAATGGCTCAATATCCAGAACGGATACTAGTGTTAAGTAATATTTTTCAGGGGTCAGTATTGACACCAGTGTTGTTTTACACCTTTGTTAGTGACATGGACAGTGGGATTGAGTGCACCCACAGTAACTTTGCCAACAACACCAAGCTGTGTGGTGCGTTCAGCATGCTGGATGGAAGGAATGCCAACTGGAGGGACCTGGACAGGCTTGAGAGCCAGCTATATCCTGGACTGCATCAAAAGAAATGTGATCAGCAGATCGATGGAGATGATTCTTCCCCCTACTCAACTCTCATGAGACATGGACTGGAGCTCCGGGGCCACCAACACAAAAAGGATGTGAACTTGTTGGAGCAAGTCCAGAGGAGGACCATGAAGATGATTCAGAGGGCTGGAGAGAAGGCTCTGAGGAGACCTTGTTGCTGCCTTTTAGTACTTAAAGAGGCCCTGCAAGGAAGCTGGAGGGGGACTTTTTGCAAGGCCATATAGACATGGAGTAATACCTTTAAACCCAAAGAAAGTAGATTTAGATTAAATATAAGGAAGAAATTATTCACTATGAGGGCTGTGAGGCACTGGAACAGATTGCCAAAAGAAGTTGTGAATGCCCCATCCCCAGAAGTGTTCAAGGCCAGGCTGGATGAGGCTTTGAGCACCTGGTCTAGTGGAAGGTGTGCCTGTCCACAGCAAGGGGGGTTGAACTAGATGATCTTTAAGGTTTCTTCCAATCCAAACCATTATAATTCTATGATTGACAGTATTCCAGGTGACTTCTTTGCTATTCAATCATGTGAGATAGCAAGAAAGATAAATGTATTTGGAGATAGCAAGGAAAAATACAGCAGTATTATAATCTGTGTCTTGGGTTCCTCTTTTTTTTTTCATTTTTAATTCTCCTTTTTAAAGTTTACTTGACAACTGCATTTATTTCATGTTGCACTTGTTACAGGTTAACAATATTGTTTTATCGGGAAACATTTATCTTCAGGAAGAAAGTTATCCTAATACAGGAGATATCTTATCCAAGGACAAATAGAAAGGGTAACGCTTCCAGAGGGTAATGTTAATGTCCGTAATGCTATAAAAATAAATGAAATCTGATTAACACCACTAAGAAGAAGTAAGTCATAGCTCGTATATAAAATATAGGTGCCTTGATTGGGAGCATTATATTTTCTCAGTTTAAGGCAGTGCATTAAAAGATATGATGGCATTAAAACTATGAAAAATATCATAGTGCTTTGACATTATAGATAGAGCCTGAAATCTGGGAACTTGAAGAACTTTTAAAGTCAGCTTAAGAAACACACTGCACGTTCCCCTTGTCCTCGCCTTTCTGGGGATGGCATGGAAAATGACACTTGCAAAATGGGAAAAGTCAAGCTGCATAGCAACAAGGACCTTGGGCACCTGTTGCTCTTGGATGTCAGTTCATCAGAGGGCTCCTCCAAATGCCAATATACTTTACAGCAGCTTTTGGTATGCTCCAAGATGCATTTTTTGAAATGATCTTACCTTACAGAACTTCTGAGTGGAGTGCAAAGAAGGGACTAGATTTGCATGTATCTTTCTGTCTCCTCATCTCTGTAGAGGGTGGAATTCTTAATGGTGAATGCTAAGACCTGCCAGCATATTGTTAAATCAGAATGATCTTCTAACCAGAGACAAATGTCTAAGATGTGAAGCCAGCCAGGGACAGCAAGCTTGTCGGGCGAGGTGCCACCTTGGCAGTAGAGCCCAAACACTGTTATCAACTTGCTGATCAGAGAATGATGGGACAAAGGCACATGAAAGTCACAAGAGGGACAGTACTGTTCTTAAGCAGCCATTTTTCAAGCTCTTGAGATAAAGAAGGTTGTATGAGGATCCTGGTGAGTCAGCACATGGTGAGCAGATGCCCTTTCTGTCTGAGCAGAGAATGACCTTTCCTATGAGTCTTAAGTCTATGACAAGTAACAGCAAAAGATTTTTTGTTCAGCCTCTGCATCATTTATTCTCTCTTGTATTCTGGTAAATGCACCCACAGTGGCTTGTGCTTTGCATGAGAATTCAGGAAAATTTCCATTACAGGACACATGCTCAAAGGGCATTGGAGAATACTCTGAAGAAGCCTAAGGAATATGTGAAGGAAACAGGGAGGACAAGGAAAAAGAGCATTACAGTAAGGAGTCCAACTCTTTCAAGGAGTACTTGAAATGAACTTGTATCCCATGAACGTGCCTGGAGGCATCAGGCAGGGGTCTCAACAGGAGTAAAGACCACAGGATGACAAGTTATTGGATCTGTTGGTGAGTTTTTCACAATTTCACCGACCAGGATAAAATTTCATAAAGGGAAAAAACCAAAAAGATACATTTCAGAAGAAGTTGGGAGAGACCTCAAATATCCCTGTTAAAGATATTTGTGCTGTGAGTGGTTTATATTGTGTAAGTGTTGTAAACGTAAAAAAATCCTCTCTCTCCACTTCCTCTGCAACAAATAAATTAATGTACCTGATTCACCTCTGGTTTTCAGTTTGCATGAACCATACTATGGTTCCTGTGGGAGAATTAAATATGAAGTGAACAAGATCTGAAGATTTTGTTCTGTCTGTTACCATAATGTCAATCCACTAATGCAAAGAGAAGATGAGCATGGCTACAGGGATCTAGTCAACAAGATAGACATATGTTTTGGATCTAAGTTGAAGGTGTTAAGCTTTCTTAAATATGTAAATTTCCTGTATCGTCAACGGAAAGAAGTAATGGACTTCAAAAACCTTCAGAGGCTTTCTGCCTTCAAAGGCTGATCTCTTAAAGATTTTAGGTATCTAACTTAGAAAAATGTAATCTCACTCTAGAGAGCTTCAGGGATCTGTAACTCTTCAGATTGCACATAGGAACATTGTGGAGTTGCCTGAAGTATTGATATACATAAAATATGTGGTGAGGCAGACAGTGTCCCACTCTGAATGAGCATCTGCAGAACAGAAGTGGGAGAGCTACATATTAAAATCAAAATTTCAGCTGCAGGGAATTTTGGTTTTCTGCAAAAGTTCTCTGAAATTCATATCATCATTAGAACAGAAAGAGGTTATTTTCCTCTGAGAGGTGGCACTTAATGGAGACTGAAAATCTCCATGAAAGTATATGACTGATCCTAGAAAAGAATGGAATTTAAAATTAAGATTTTCTTTCTCCAGTAGCCTAATGCACACAAAGCATTTGCAGTGAAAGAAAATTAAGGGTCAATCCCTGCTTTATGTATCCAGACCAGAATGCAGATACTATGGATGTCCTATACAGCAGGTTATTGGGGTTTTTGGCAACAACTCCCTCGAACTTCCAGTTAAATTTCTGCGTATTTTTTAAAATATGTTGTTTGTTAAGCTCAGAGGAAGATTTAATCCTTTATTATTACTTTGTTGACACAAGCCATTCAAGTCAATATGAAAACAAAGGAAGGAAAAGAGTTCAGGTATTCTTTCTCTTTGATCTCTTCTCCCACCATGTTTTTTTATTTTAAATATACCAATAAATTGATACAATGAACACACTTCAGCTGCAACATCATGAACACATTTTGAGCGCAAAATAAAACCTTTATATCAAAGATTTCATACCATAGACGGGAATGCTATCAATTCCTACATAGTAATCAGAATAATTGTAGCAATAGAAGGTACTTTTATTGACACAGCAAATCTTTGCTTTATGAAATGACAGCCTAACTGATGTTAAGTGGGAAACAGATATTCTCTGTGAAAAGAGGAAAACTCTCCTACTCTCTAAGCAAGAAGTATTACTTCATCTTTATTTATGGCATTCACATGCACTTGGGCACGTCTTAGGGTTGCAGAACTAAGCTGAACTAAACTTACAAGACTGTGGGTCAGCATTTAAGTCCTTGGCTCTGGCTGGATTTTCACAGTGCTGTGAGTCAGCAGCAGACAGAGCCTTAATCTTAATAGGTGAGATCTGCCATTGCAAGTCTGCAGTTGGACTAGTTTGAAGCATAAACCGTATGGAGGAGTCTCCTAGTGCTGGAAGAAGGTTAGTGTCTCCCAGGTAAACCCACACCTGCATTTAGATGCAGTGAGAAAATGGAGAGAGATGAATAGAGCCAAGAAGAAATTTTCAAAGGACAAATTGTGCACTGAGGTGCTGAACAGTTTGAGAACAGAGGGCTCACTCTTGTTTCACACCCATTCCTGTTGCCATAAAATACGTAAGCAAAAGTGTTTCCAGAAACAGCAGAGATCCATGGTCATGCCATTTCCCTCCACTGAACTAATTTACATCATTATGAATTAAAATCTTCAGATTTCCATTATTTAAAATTTCCAGGTTAGTAAAGCCTGCAAGCTTTTGCTATTAAGCTTGTCCATACTTCAACATTTACATTTGCATCTCTTTTGCTGGTACATTATTCATTAGCTTATTTATCTATCTTTTTGATTTTTTTATGCACATCTGCTTAATTATCTTCTTAGAGAGATTATCAATGCTTTCCATTTTCTTTGATGTCAATTTGAAAAGGGACAATGAGTTTACAGACAACTATCATTCCAGACATTTTGATGGCATGCCTTACCCTTTGACCAGCTTGGCAATCATCTGACCCTCCCTAATGACCTTCGCATAATTACCTATCCAATTTCCTTATCACTGTTCTCCCTTTCAGTTCCTAAAAGCAATGTAGCTGTGGTCACTGTCAAAGTCATGATGACCTTGTTAGGACTCCTTCTATAGTCCTAAGAAGATAACCAATTAATGACTTATTCCTTTATCTCAATGTCAAGTAATTTCTAAAACAGCTGTTATGTCTTCTTTTTTTCTTTAACTAAGTGTTAATTAACTTGGCCAACTTTTCCTCTTTTCTATTCATCCATTATCTAAACAAGAATGAAATATATCTGAATGGTTTTGCTTGAACATTTCCTCCAAGTATCCGGAAAGTCCAGTTACTTTCCAGACTCATTTTCCTACTCTACTGTATACTTTTTAAATAAACAGAAAATCTAAGGGGGCTTTGTGGAAGGAAAGTCTGTGAAGTTCTTCCACAAATTATTCCCAAGAAAAAATATCTGGTCTTTTTCTGGATGGAATAGATAGAAAAACTGTCATCTGCTTGCTTTCAAGATAAGATTGGAAAATATTCTACCTGCCTTCCATGCTGATTTCACAAGTGTTTCAAAAACTTCAGGAGAAATAGATGGACCAATCCTGGAGACCATTAGAGAAAATTATAACCGGAAAAAAAAAAAAAAAAATTCACTTACAGATTTGCTCATTTGCCATCCTTAACTTCTTTCTCTGTTTCTAAAACTTGCAGAAACCAAGTATGTGCCATACTTCTTACAGGAAGTTTGATTCATATAGAAATTGCCTCAATTTAGATTTATCAAAGACCAAGGCAAAATGGAGGCAGGGAACAAATAACAGACAAAACCCCTGTATCTCTCAAGTCCATGTAGGTGAAATGGAGTCAGTTAAAGAGATCTTGACACCATGACAGTCTAAGATGTGGCTGCACAGCATCAGTCCAGGTATCTGTAGTCACAGCCACCGTTATGCTGTTTTCAACTTGAGTTAATAAGCTTTACGCACATGTAAGTGGCTCAATTAAATACAGCTCAGCTGTCCCTGGCCTGTATCTTCACTTAGGTCTGATTCCAGGCGTAACACGAGGATCAAACTCAGGTGTATGCAGCCACAGGATATGCACGCCTCAGGAGAAGCGGAATCAAGGCTGAGAATACAGGATCCGGCATGTTGTTCAGGGATATCAGGCAAGTTGGCGCTCAGGGAAAAGACAGCCACAGAAAGGAATACCTTCCAGAGGATGTCAGGTGAGACCGGCACTATGCAGTCCTTTCATCTGAGTCCCAGACAAGCCGTTACAATGAAAAACTGAAGTGAAACCTTTTGATAGATATATAAATTTTAAGGTTAAAAAGGACTATTCTTGTTATCAACCCTGATCTACGAATAGCAGTGCTGTAGGCCCTTTCTACTCCTGTTAGACTGCTTCCTATCCAAGAATATTTCCCTTAAAAGAGGTAAGGTCTCATCAACAAAATTTCTCTGCAGTAAGTGCTCTTACATTTGCCATAAATCCCTTCAAAACTGCACATAAACAAAGTCAACAGATGTTAAATGTATGATCAATAGGCAAAGGCTGTAACTGAACAGCATTCATCTCTCCTTCAAAACTGACATATTCGTGGAAGGAATCAGTGCCAAAACAAATACAAGCAAAGCAATAGCCTGGAAATACTTTAAACATATTATTTGAATTCTCAGAAGTATCATTTTTAACTTAAAGTAAACATTGGCATGCAAACCTAACAGTCTGCGTAATCCAGTCTTGAAGTGTAACTTTATTTGTTATGGGGATTTGCTCAAGGAAAGAGGAAGGAGGGTGAGTTGGAAAAATAAAATAAAAACACCCCTTCTTCCAAAAAAAATCCTCCTCTTCTCCTGCTACAAAGGGGAGTTGGTTGTGTCTGCGGTCCTGCAGACATTTTACAAGGTCATTTAAGTGACTGTCTCGAGCTGCTCTAGCAATATGGAAGGGAGCAGGGATTGAATTGTTTTGCACTTGGATGTTCATTTGGCACATAGGGATGGGTAGTCTTTGTCACTGGGTTAATAGGAGCCAGAGATTAGGACATGCCAACCAGGTTTCCACCCTTGCAAGCGGAGGCGCCGGGAGCTGTGATTGCTTTTACACGAGGAGGGAAGGGCCATAACCCTCCTTCTTTGGGAGTGTCTTATGTCATGCTGTGGTCCACTGGCTTTTTCTGAAATAGTGCTGGCTTCTGGCAATCTCCAAATAAAGTCTTCGATTAATGAAGAAACAAAAGCCACTGAGGACTCTAGCCAGGACATGCTCTTAAATGGGAGATGTTGTGAGCACATTCTCCAGCTGTGACATAAATGAGGGGAAACATAATATTTTAACAAGACACTATTGGCAAAATCGCCCTCCCATGCTGGGGATTAGTTTTATTCATAAACAGAAATCTTTGTGGTTTTTCCTATCTAGTTACTAGTCAGTAATCTTAATTAACTAATAAAGCAGATGAATTTTCTTGGCTTTATATGCATCAGTTATCTGTCTTTTGGGGTGCAACATTCTTTGACCAGACTTCCCTTTGACTGTATTATGTTCATTGCCATAGTAAAACAATCTAATTTAATATTATGTCCATTCATATGTTATGATTCACCATTTATACTGGCCACCCGAAAAACAGAGTTTGACACTGTCAAAGCCTACTCATTTTAAAGCAAAAATGAGTTTTGTCTCCCTTAACTTTATATATCTACAATTAAAATATCTAGTTGAAGATTTTTTTGCTGGACAGAGAACATGAAACAATTTAAAAGATTCATTCTGCCCTGAGGTACTTTAGCAAAACGGGTAACATAAAACCCCCTTGAGAAATATCCACCTCTCCTCAGTGAAAGAAAGAGGGGTCCTCACAGATCAGCTTAAACTAATATCTTGACTTTTAGTTGACCAACAGTGAGGTGGTAAACCTGACCTCTACTGACCCATTTTATGCAGAAGATCATGTTGAAAAAGGTAGCATTGTTATCATTTAACAGTAGTCAAGCAACCAGTACTGATAGCATATATGTCAGATTACATGGACAGCATACAACAGATTTCTGCTTTCATGTACTGCTTCATGTAGGAAACTGAGGGCAACTTGTCTCCACTTAATATTAAATAATCAAATATTCATAGGAACAAATACACAACCTTGTTAAGTAGTTAATGCTTCTGTATAGATCATACAGAAGATCATATTTTAGGTCTCTGCCTTAATGGCTATTTAATTATTTAAAGTGGAACTACTTCAATGGGAAGTTCTGAGAGACACCTGCCTCCGTAATGTCACAGTCACAAGAACATAGCAAATCCTCTCTGTTTGTGGTTCTTATCTGGACTGTGAAAACATGAGGCTGAGATCAGGATCTAATAGAAGAAAGACTTGCAGTTAGATTCTTTCCATTCTTTGTGAGTCCCAGAAGTCATTGTCCTCATGAAAACAGACATCTACAACATTCTGCCCCAAATTCATAACAATTGTTCTGATTTGGAATACAGAGGGGAGGAAGTTAAAGCCAGAAATGAAAGGTAAATTCAATGTTTTTACATCCTGAGAGCTTCTGTCTTCAGCTGAAAGAGCCACCAGAGAGGCTTTTAACCCGATAGCCTCAGCACTACTTTTGAGCGACAACACATTTTCATAGTGTGAATGTAGCCTCACAAATTACCAAATGACCAGATGTGTCTGCTATGATTAAAAACAAATTTACAGACATTGTTTTTTTAAAGAAAAGAAACAAAAATAAAATCCCAAAGCTTCTCCTCTTCCCCACTTAGTACAAATGAAAGCCAAGTCACCTCAGGAAAATTATTTGGCATCAGCCTTTATCAACAGCTGCACTTCACTTCAGCACCTGTGTGTATCATTTCAAGTGATGAATGATTAGGAAGGCTGTTTTGTATTAATGAAACAAGTTGTGGCAAAGCATGTATTTATATTTACAGGACGAGTTTGAGTTGAATCTGTCTTATGAGACTCAGAACTTGGTGGTAAGGGTGGGATGCATTGGTGCATTATTAAACTTAGGAGTGCCTCCAAATCCTAAGGTCTGAGTAAATATGTTGGCCGTGTCCCAACTTGGTATTCGAGTAAGACCGTCTCCATCCTATCCCAAAATCCTGGTTTTCATTCAAAGGTAACAAAATTTGATTAGACAGAAGCAGTACTAGTGCTTACCAGCTGCTCTATAATCGCAATGATCATTCAGCTAAAAGCCCATGGCATTTCACTTTGCACCCAGATAGTAGACGGCCAGAAAGGAAAATCAAGATTTAGCTGTAGGAATCCATAAAACAAATCAGAAACCATTGTGCAGGCAGAAGCAGAAAGTCAATCTATATAACTGAACTTAATGCAGAAGGAACTGAAATTTTGTGACTTGTGTGAGACAGATTAGCCAAAATACTCAGACAGATCTTAAAGGATAATATTAACCACAACAATTTTCCTAAACTATCAGTCATGGTGTCTATGTAAAGCATGGAAAAAATATATATGATGAATAAAAACTTCACTGAATAAAAAAAATCTACAGAAATAAAAACTATTCACTGTGTTTTGTGCAAATTTAGAAATAACTTCAGTGAGAATAAAAGGTGGGAATGGAAAGAGAACAAAAAGGCAAAATACTCAAAGTAAATCATTTTATCATTATATTTCAAAATGTCGTTTTCACAAGGAGTATAACTTCCATCAGGGAAGACTCTTAAAATGAGGATGAAAAACAAAAAAGCCAAACATTTTGTAGGGCATGGGCAAAACACTAATCCACTAAAACTGGAGAATTTTTTCACACAGGAAAAAAAAGTTTGGATTAATCCAAGGTGAAAACACTTTTTCATGAGATTTTTGTCTCATTAAATTGAAAGCTCTTCTCATTTGTACTTTTTAAAGATATTTATTTCCCGAAGCTTACTTCAAATCCTGTCAAGATCAACGAAAGACTACCACATGATATTGGTGAGTTTTCATTTGAAGTCCCATGTGAGTAAACTTTATTTTCATCTGTTTTCTTTCCGTTTTTCTTTTTCTTTATTTTCTTATCTTTGTGTCAAACTCAGAGAATGTTCTTCATCTTGTTCCTTTTCTTTATTCACATGCTGTTTTTTCAGAGATTAATGTGTTAAGTCCTTCAAATACCTTTGCAAGACCAAGGTTTTATCCTCTTCTGGCAGTGGTGCTTATTTTTTATGTATTTGGCATATTATTATCATAATGCTAGAGTTATGAATTTTTGGCTGGTGGAAATTGCAACAATCTCATTGATGGATCAACATCAGTTTATACCTCCCAAGAGTCTGCCTCACCATTTCTTACAAGTCAGCCAGTCGATCATAACACACAGAACAGGCTGTAACAAAAAGGAATAGTGTTTACTTCATCTAATGTGTACTAGTTCTAGAATAAGGGAATACATTTGCTATGCTTTGGTTTTGTTATCCAACCTGTTTGCCTAGATATCAATGTTTTGATAATGTAACATTTACAGTGGAAAAATGTGATCATTGATTAACAGGTATTTACTTTAATTCTTCTGTCTATTACTGCGGTTTTAGGTTGTAAATTGTGTATTTGTGCATCAGAACAGGATCAGTGCTACGCTCAATAGCTGCTGTATTTTTCTCAATTCTTGACTGGTATTAAAAGTGTCATATATTACTTATCGATTAATAATTAAGAAGTTCTTAGAATATGAACTTCAGAGGGCACTGCAGTCTTTGACATGCACTAAGCTGTCTCAAACACATCTCAGCTTCCACTTATTCTCATGTTTACTCTGCTGAGTTGTTCAAAAGTACACCTTAGCTTGTATGTATTGGAGTTTTCCAAAGTGCTCCTTGGGATTTGAAAATTGAAAAATTCTAGCAAAATAATTTTAAACTCAATAAAAACATTCTTAGTCGCCTTCTGTCTTGTTACAAAGTACATTTAAGGGTGATGTAAATAGCATGCTGGGCAAGAAGGATTTCAAGTACCTGAAAAGACAATGGCCATGGTCTTCCAGTGAAGCTTTAAGGTTGTGTGTCTTCCAGGATACAGTGCAATCCTACTTGTGGTAAACTAGCTGATATCTATCTATCTATCTATCTATCTATCTATCTATCTATCTATCTATCTATCTACCTATCTATCTATCTCTATCTCAGTGTAGCCACAAAGAAGAGCAAATTAATTTGACCAAGCAGAGCTAATTTCACAGTTAATATCTTACACATATAAGGGCATACTTGTTTCTCCATGCATCTTTTTATGTCTCTCATGTATGCATTTGCATACACACACAGAGGTATTTTAACTTGAAATAATGAAGACTGATGAAGTTTATTTAAACAGAGAAAAGATGTCTTTTTCTGAACTGGAACGAAAAACCCTCTGGAAAAATATATTTTAATGTGATAAAAAATTGATTTTTACTTTTTATGTTATACTGCATACTTACAGTACAAATAATGACAAGAAATTAAAAATGAAAGGGCATTTGAAAAGGGAAAAAAAATCTTTTTTTTCAGGAATGGTAAAATTCAACTTCTTATATTGTCAAATATATATATTTCAAAAATAAATTTCTGGTGCACAACACTTCAGGTTATGAATCAATTTTCAGTTCAAAATATTGCTTAATATAGAAACACTGTTATGAAATGCAGTTGCATCCATTCACCTAAAATTTATCTTATTAAATATTATAGCATAGTCATAATTTTTGTCATTGTACTTTAAGCTCATATCTGAAAACTAAAATAGAACATATTGTCACTAATTATAGCAACTATACTATTATTTTTACAAATGGTCTTTCATTTTGTCCATTTTCCCAGGTAATTCTATGTGTTACCCAAATAATTCCTTAGGAGAATGAGATGCATTTGCCTAATTACTACAGGTGTGATATTCCCAAATGAAATGATTGCTTTGAAATGAGTCTTATGCATGCCATTGGTGTCAAGGGGATTATCTATTTGCCTAGATCTAATTATGCTGAAGGGAATCTCAAATGCAATTAGTTGCTTCTCCCTCTTTCATATGGCAAGAGAAAATTAGCTGCTTAATTAATAATGGAAGCTTCTTGATTTTACCAGTGGAAATTAAAAATGTGTGTTGATACTTTAAATAATGACAATATTTGAAGTTTGGCTGAAGTTTACTTGCTTGCAAAATGCTGTGTTTGTTTTTATTAAAAGTCTACATGCAGTATTTAGATGAGAGATCGTCTTGCCTGACTATTAACAGTTTAGTTGAAGCTACTGATCAGACAGTCTTTTGGAGTCAAGAAAGACGGGCAGGTGCGCACTATGTCAGTGACTTCTACGCTATGTTTACAGGATGCAAATGGAAAGATATTTGAGTTAACGATGAATTAAATAGAGTTGAGACTGATTTGGACATAATATTTTTACAGGTTTGAACTGAAGTTATAATAAATTAGAGTAGCTCTGCATGCCCAAACATGAAGGACCAATATATTCCCCAAAACACTGCACTGCTAAAACACCTTCTGGCCATGAAGCAGTGCCCCATCGTCATACAGATTTGTTGTGATTTCCACTTTACTGTAAGTAAAATGGGAAAATGAGATTTATATGGCCCAAGTCATGTCAAACCTGCTTTGAAAAAGATTGTGAAAATTGATAACACTCATCTAGAGAACTGATACAAAGTGAACTGCTCAGCATTCCTTCTTCCATGACTTTTTGAAGGCCTCTGAATAGTTGTACAGGGTCTGAAATGCAGTGCCTGCTACACGTGGAACAGAGGCTTGGCAAAGTGGTTCTGGCTGCTGTGTGGCCACTCACACCTCCTTCCTCCCTCTCTGAGAAAGTAGATACAGCAGCAAAGCTGCTAACAACTTAGTTCAAAAAACCAAATTATTTTGAGAAGCAGTTTTACAGGATTTTCCTCCTCCGAGTTCTCTCTTGGAACTGTTGATTGTCTGTTACAGCCCATCTCTGTCCATCTCCTTAAGAACCTTCTATCTATTTTTCTTCACACATGTTTTCTCTATGTTATCATCTTCAGAATGTACACATGGTAATTATGCGTTATTAACTCTTCCATTTTGCATTATTAATCCGTTTTATGCTACTTCAGAAATTTGTGTTTATTTTTAATTGTGATGCCAAGTCCTAGTGTCACTTTTTAAGTAAAAATCTTGACATCTGTCTCCTAAAACATCACCGCTGCTTTCAAATCAGCAAGCAGGACTCTCTTAGAGCTGTTCTCGATGAAACGGTAAAAGCTGTTAGTGGTTGGTTACTGGCTCTTAGCCATAGTTATCAATGTCTTTTTTTATCCAGATTAAATTATTTTGTCTTTTTGAAGGGTTCTTTGGAGTAGTAGAAGTCACAGAACTTCAACTGAGACCATGTCTTGTTTTCTTGTTACTGGCTTTTAGTACTAGAAAATCAAGGATCATTATATACTTCCAAGGACTCAGCATATCATGGACAAAGTCCACCTTATTTCCCTAAGGTATGTCTATGCGAACAGAACCCCTTCTCTCCTGCTCTCCTTCTAAGGATTTTGATGCGTGTGTTACAAAGGAGAAGAATTATAGAAAAAATTACCTGTGTATTGTGTTATCATGTATAGTTTATCCACAAAGAGGATACACGAATGAAAGAGTTTCATTACTCTGCATGCAAGATGCACATTGTTCCTACTCTTTCTTTTCTGGAGTTTGTGTAGCAAGGAACTCCTGCAGACGTGGTATGGGAGACATACTTTTAATCTCACAGTAATATTAATAACACAGAAATTTGACCAGCCTCTCAAAAGAGCTTTTGACATGTCCAGGATTTACCAAGTTCATACAGATTTAACATATTTTCCTCTGACTTATGTCTCTTTCTCAGCTGCCAAGGTATTAATTATTTAAAACAAGGGCATAGCACTACAAAATACAGTTACCAGATCTCTTAATTAAACCAATTCCAGTACCTGAAGGGCCCTACAAGAAAGCTGGGGAGAGACTTTTTAAAAAGGCATGCAATGATAGGACAAGGGGAAATGGCTATAAATTGGGGAGGGGCAGATTTAGACTAGACATTAGGAAGAATTTCTTCACAATGAGGATGGTGAGGCACTGGAACAGGTTGCCCGGGGAAGTGGTGGCTGCCCCATCTCTGGAGGTGTTCAAGGCCAGGTTGGATGGGGCCTTGGGCATCCTGATCTGGTGGAAGATGTCTCTGCCCATGGCAGTGGGGTTGGAACTGGGTGATCTTTAAGGTCCCTTCCAACCCAAACCATTCTATGACTCTATATAAAAGCCATAGAAGAACCAGATGCAAAAAGCCATCCTAATATATATATATATGGTATATATTATGTGCATATCCTTCAGTAGCACTTTTCCTCTTCAATTCCTTCTGTATAAATTTTCGATTTGTTTCACTCAGAGGTTCCCTTAGAAATCTTTCTCTGTAACATCTTATTTATTCCTTTTTTAATAGTCTAAATATGTTCAACTTCAAGGTGCATATCCAGTCCTTTAATTGTTTATCAAATTTTGAAGAAGACAAACCAAGATTGTTTACTCTTACTACAATACCAGTATTTTACAGCTTGTTTTGAGGACATTTCCTGTGCTACATAAAATATTCATCTATTAATATTTTACTTTTCAATCACATCTTTTGTCAAAGTTGTTTTCTTATACAAGAGGCTAAACAAGCTGCACATAGGTATGAATCAAGATGGGTAAATGAGATGATGTTTTTTGGGACACTGTAGTTGGTTAAAGAAAAATTTTTACATATCCTACATACCCTGGAGGTAGAATTTGTCAAGATGCTCACGTAATTGAAATTTTCTACGGCTGTTAAGAACCAAGAGAATAGTAGTTCTTCCCTCCAAATGAAATCTCACTGCCAGATTTGTATGACATTTCATGATCCAAGCTTAATTTGTTATACATTGTTCCCAGAAGGTGAGATGAGATTACATGGAACCATACATTAGTTAGAAGATTTATTTTACACTTACCCACTCAAATTTCCTTTCTAGTTATTCAAACAGAATAGAGAAATCTTGATTAGTTAATCTCTCTACATCAGCGTTTTTCCACAGAGCACTTCACAGAAATGTTTTAAAATTTCACCACAATTAAAAAAGCAATTAAAAAGGATTATCAAAATCAAAGTTGATCTTTAATTACTGCCTATATCTAGATCTTTATTCCATGATATATCAGATAAAATACTCTTAAAAATGCTTTGTTAATAGCTTTTTATTATTGAGAACATAGGAAATTTCAGTCTTTTGAGGCACATCCCTTTTTAGATCAACTTCATTTTCAGGTTATCATCTAAAACTTTATTTCCATCAATCTCGCCTTGTTATAGCTGAATAAGACTTTCCTTTTTTCTTATACTCACCATAGAATTGGCCACCTTGTATGACTTGGGTAGCGTAGTCAAAGCAGAGCTGTAATTTCTCTAGTGAAAAATTACTGTCTGTCATCTCATCTTAGTGAGCAAATCTTGTCTGGCTTCTGTGCGGTTAAGTCTACCTATGTGAATGCCTGCAATCAAATTTGGTAATTTGAACTTCTAGACTACTACTACTCCCCCTCTTTTTCCTCTGACCACTGCTGACACAAAGGTGTGCTAAAAGTCTTTGCGGTTTTACAGTTCTTGCTGTTGTTGAGAGAAGCAATATCAGATTTGTTCATTGAATGGTCGTATTTTTAAAAAACAAAAAAAAAATATGGAAAAATCTGTGAGGTATAATTTCTGAATCAACAAACTTCATACTATATTGATGAAGTTTTCATGTTGTACTACTACTCTCAGTTACTCTGTATTGCGTAAGTGAAGACACACTAGTAAATTCTAGCAAACTTGGAACCTTTGAATCCAATCTACATTATAATGTTAATATCTAAATTGGTTCTGGACACCTAGGCAGGGTGGAATTCAGCTCCATATTTAGAGCTTTTGGATTTAGAGTTGGGATTCACTTAACATATCTTCAGCACTGAAAAAATACTTGGGCTCCATTCAGTTCCTCTGTGATAGTGCGTAGTGCAGTTTGAGATGCCTTAAGTTATCCCACCAGGTCCACTCTTATTGTTTTAGAAAGATATCAGTTCTCCATAGGTCCTGTATTACATCTGCCATCCCTACATTGATGTCTTGAACATTCTAGAGCATTTCAAATAACGTTAGATAATTTTGTATGTAGAACTGGATCGAATCTTCTTACACCTAAGCTTGTAGCTATACTCTTGCTATAGTATCAACATTAACACATTCTTTCTCTTGCAGTATATTGGTTAATACATATATACATCTTCAAATATTTGCATTCACAGATCTTACAGTGGTTAAATATTTTTAGTTTTTCCCTCTCTGAAGACTGATTGAAAGAGCTTAGTGGTTTCAAAGTCTAACAGAAGGGACAGACAGATATGTACGTACCCTGTTTGAGTTCATTTTCAGAGCAACTAAAATTTAAAGGTCAACAAAAAAGTTTTATCCTGATTTCTAATGTAAAAGTGTTTGTGCACAAGGTCTTATAAATGTGAAGTTTATAGGGATCATATTTGTGCTTTTTAATCAAAATTCTAGATGTGTATAAGTAGATGTGACTCCAGCCTCATGAAGAACTGCACAACCATCTTCCTCGAATCATGCAGTGCCTCTCAGTTTGATTGCAACAGTGGACTCAAGAACCTCTCTGGTTTCTATAGTAAATCTGTACCAGGTGCACTAAGGACAAATTTTAAAGGTACAGTTTGAAATGTGTTCTCTTGTCAAAGTCACTGTGTATTCAATCAACAAAATGTGAGAGCAACCTCAGTTGCTCCTGATGAGAGTCTATGAGAAACAATGAGTAATACAAACCACCATAAGGCTAAATAGAGGAATTTTATTTGAGCCTTGGAGGTAAAACTTCATGTAATTTGTACTGTGATGGGATAGTAAAGAACAAACTGAAGCATTCAAATGTGGAAATAGTTGTTGCTCTTGGTTTGGGAGGAGTTATATTTGCCATTTAGAATGAGTTAAATATTTGCTTATATATTAAGGAATACAGCACAGCATCCACAACAATCACAGGGCTTATTCCTTAGGTGTAAAAGAAATATCTGGATGTTGTGAATTATAAAGCATAATTTAGCTCTCTAAATTTTTTTTCAGCTGTAGTTAGGACTATTTTTATGCCAAATGATCACAGTCATAAAATAACACACTCTTCAGATATCATATGCTGTTTAAATTCACTGAGATCTCAAACACGAACAATAGTGGAAGGTGTTTGTTTGTTGGTTTTTTTTAATTTTAGAATAGGTTATTGTTTTTCTATTTTTTCTCCCACTCTATAAGTTTGCTCTTCAGTAGAGACGGAGAAAAAATTCCATTCTGAACAATATTGTGTAGGATTTCTGCAATGGTTTGGAGTTCCCAGAGTGCTTGGTGGAACTGATGTTTCAAGAAAAGACACAATCGTTTTCTCACAGTTCGTCTTCTGACTGTCTGACAGGATGGCTGGCCTCCACATCATCTGAGTGAATATTAGCTTCACTCCTATCAGGAATAAAAGCAAGACAGTCACTTTCAAAGAAGCCTGTCTGCAGACTTAAGAGGATGTCTGGTGTGTGAAAAAAATACATGGCTGAGTTAATGTAGCCTGATTCTTGAGTTAATGGATCCATGATTGTGCTTTTTTATTAAAAAAAAAGCAGATTTGGATTTCTAATTTTGTAATACTTTATTTTCTGAATGTGTGCATTCAAGATATTTTCTCATAACATTATTTAAGGAATTTAAAAAAAATGTTTTCACTTTAGCATGCTGGGTTACATATAATATTACTAAAAACCATAAAATACATATGATGTAGAATTATGCATATACCTAAATATATATACATTTACACAATTAATAATACATAAGTGTATTAAATATTCCAAGAGTACATATCTATTATACCCAGTAGTTTGCTTCCTTCTGAATAGTAGAAGAAGGATTTTGTGTGAAACTGAAAAAAATATTAACCCCCCAAAAGTTACAGATAGATATATGTATGTATCACTGGAGTGAAATTCCTCCTTCTTTCAATTAAAGATTGTCTGCAAATCTTAGATTGTCAGTAAATTCTGATTTCTTAAAAAGAACCCAAAATTACATACCCCTCATATGGAAGACAGTGAAAGTCAGGCTCAGCTCATCAAATATCAACAATCTTAAAACTGTGCTTCTGATCTATTTGAGACATCTAAGACTTTACTTTCATGCCTCAGAGTGTCAAGTGCCATGTGAAGCTTACTTCGTATCTACCCCGCCTCCAATTGTGTCTCCAAACAGGCCTGTCTTGCAGGTCCTGTATCCCATCTACCAGCCTCGTGTGATTATCTCTCATTTATTGGGGGCTTTCAGGTGTCACTAGACACTCACTTCAGGCAATCTGAATGCAGGCTTTACTTCCAAAATGCTCTGGCAATGTTGTATTAAGTTTGTAAAATCATAAGTTGTTTTATCTGAGTATCTTAATCTACATGCCAGGTCCCCAAATTTTAGATGCCTGTACGTAGCAACATGAATGTAAGGTGGGTGCCTGAGGTCAACAAAGAGTTAGATAAATGACAGGGAAAAGAGCATGAAATGAAGTCACCATAAAATGATAAGGATAATTTTACAATGAAACTTTTCTAAAGTTCTACAGAGTGGAAAAGACAAAGAGAGTGATTGTTCTCGTATCCCATCCCACCCATTTTGGGACATTAAAAAAGCCCTGAATCATTATGTTATACTACATCCTAATACATAGAAGATCGAGAGCTCAACTTTTGCCCTGCTGCCCTTAGAATTTGAAGAACCCTGAACCCAACTTGTTTGGACTAGTGCAAATTGATATATCCAAATCAATAAATCCCTTGTTGGCCTCCATCTGAACTCGTTCAGATCCCAAACACACTGAGCCCCTACTCAAGTCAATGCAAGCATAAGGCAAGTAACACATCTTGGAGCTGGGTGAGGCTTTTCTGAAGGGACAACTGAGTGAGGACTTTGTCCAAGAGCTTCATTAAAATCACTTTCCTCCCCAGCAGAAGTGCTAGGCCATTAGTCAGTGTTTTCAAATCCTCTCTCACAATTGAACTTTGCATGGCAGCAAGACCTGAAATTCTAATGTACTAAATATCTTTTCTTTTAAATATCTGGATTCTTTCCTAATTATTTTCAGATTAATATCCAGCTAATACATAAGGATGAAATTTGGCGCGTGACCTATAACCCTAAGCATGTTGCAATTCTGTTACCAATCTCCTGATTTCGTGGGGGTCTTAACAAGCACCATATGTGAAGCACTGTGTTCCTCTGCACTAATATAGCCTAACAGTCCAGGGAATCTCTCTGCTACTATCTTGCTTTGCCAAGCCAGCAGCAGCTGAAGAATGGCAATATCGAGGTTCGCTGAAATGTTTTTTACCATATTGATGTCCTCGAGGCTGCAAAGGACCCTAAGGCACCACACAGCCATGCATAAACCAGTCCAGAGCACGCCTTAACTGAATGTGTTGAGTAACATAGTGGAAGGAGCAGGAAAAGGCTTTAGCCTCATGACTCAGTGCACTGCTGAATGCCACCTTTCAACCAAAGCTCTGGGTGCACAAGATTTTTGTGTCAGTACTCAACTTCTTTCATCTGCCAGCACACATTTTCTCTTACTTGCTTCATGGTCCCACCTATGAGATGCTTTCTGGCTATGTACCAAAGCTGATCACATTTAAAACTGATCAGATTTGAGTGGAAAACCGCAATGTTGAGGAGTTATTTAAACTGGAGGCAGCTTTATGTCCACCTTGCAGTGTGGCTGTGCAGTTACACCAGTGCGGTGTTCAGCCTGTTTGCCTCTAGTTAGTGCCTCTCTTCAGAGGAGTAAATGTTATTTTTACAAGGTAAACATTATATTCACAAGGTAAATGTTATTTTCCTCCAACCTTTGTAATCACTGTGGTCATGCTGTTCAATTCAGACACAACTAACTAATGGTGGAAGAGCAACAAAACTGTCCTGAACTGGGTTGAAATGGCTAACACAGGAAGGGATTAGGGGCAGTCCTGGGGGGCAATTTGGAGGCATGAGTTTCTCAGCTGTCCACTACTGGCTTGACCTAAGAGAGCAGTCATTAACAGCAGTAATGAAGAAATCAACGTGTGATCACACGTCAGAGGAGAGAACACATTTGGCATGTTAGCAGTTGAGTCAGATAAGAGACCAGGATTCAGAGCTGAACTGTCTACTGATCCACATGCCTCCCAGAAGATGCACACCTGACCCCAAGCTCTGAGATGTCCATGTGAATATTTCTACCAGCTTCAGTGGGCTTTGTGGATCACACCTGATGGGTATGACAAATTTCTTGCTGCTGGAAGGCTGCAGTAGAAATGGTTATTAAATCACAAGTTGTTCCCCCACTGCATATTACTGAGTGTTGCAAATAAGCTCTGCTTTCTCCTGGACCTGTTTCTTCATTCAAGAAGGACTCAATTTTCTCTGCTTGCTTCAGAGAATGACTTGTCCCCCCCTTTCCTCCTTCTTGGTTTGCCAGATATTGTGATCTCCCTAATCACCTATCCCTGACACCAATGATTAGAATTTTGCCATTCTGACTACACCATGAATGCTTGCTTAAACTCATGTATGCAACAGCTTTCAGAAGCCACTATGGATCTAAAGTATTGTCTGAAAATGAGCTTCAAATCTAAAGGTTTGCAGGCCTGTGGGAGAGAAAAACCATTATATTTGATAGCTCTCTGCAAATGTAGGCAATTACAGATAAAAAAAATCCTCCTTAGCCCTGCTGAAACTCTCTGTGATCAGCTGCATTCACCATTACAGCCTATAGACTGTAGGACTGAAAAGGCTTCACTAATGATTTCTACACTGGACCAAATGATAGCCTTGACAATAATGTAATCCCAAGAACTCTTGTTCACTTCCAGTTGTCACCATTGGGGCCACAGGCTTGCACAGATCAGCCAACACGCTCCTCCAGACCTGCACTTATGTTTCGATAATAAAAGCCCAAACACAGAACATTTTTTCTCCCTCTCCTCCCTCCCAAATGCTACTGATCGTCCTATTACCATGGCAACCAACTCCTGCTGGCATGATCAAGAAAAAACCTGATTTGGGATTTTAATTAATTGCTTGGAAATGGAAATGTAACAGTGACTGGCAGTTCAACTAAGCACGTTTGCAAAGTGAATAAAAATAGAGTTTCTGAAATACTTGAAATTGTTTCACTGGATGTAACCCACATTTTTTACGAGACACCTTAATTTATTCCGCTTCATAAAATAAATCTGCCAAATGTACTAAGCCATTTTGTCAACACAAATCATTCTGGCAAATACTTTAATCCTTCTTCTTAACAAAATATATTGTATTAAAAAAAATCTAACCCATCAGTATAAACCCATAGGTTTCATCTGAATGTATGCTTTTTTCACCAGCAGGTCATATTTATAAAAGGCTTTCATCTTGTCTTCACAAAGGAGGATGTTCTTCTTTTGATGCACGTGATCTCTCATTAACATTTATGGCAGCTACACCCCCACATTCAGCAGAGAATAGAATAGAAATGGCTTTCAGGCGATTTTTATGACCTCCAGTGCCTCTGTTGTGAAAGAAAATAAAGTGGTCATTGTCTGAAAATGCCATCGCCCTCTTCTGGGTGCTGCCAGCACTGCTGAGGTGGGTGGCAGAGGTCCTGTGTTCAACCAAGAAACAGCTCCATTTCTCTCTTGATTTTTAAGAACAAGAGGATTAGGAAGATGTCCTTGTTGTCTCTATGCAGTTCTGACTGCCCGTAGTTTTCAGAATCATGCTAATTTTGTAGTCTTGTAGCTTCACTCTGTTTACTATATGAATATATAAATGGACACGTATACCACTTTTTTTGTTTCATAAATTAGGAGAGGTTGTGAAGGATTCAGAAGATCGCATCAGACTCGAAATTGGAAACAAACTTCATCAGCTGCATTAATTTCTTGAGGTAGCTCCCCATTGTGAAGTGTTGGCCTGGTGGGAAAGCTACATACAGCATAAATGTTGTACTGGACACTTTCCAGTGACAGAATAATGCAGTGTCACATGGAAAGAAAAAATTCCATGACATTGCTCAAGGCCCTCCTTATTCACAAGCAAGAGTCAGGTCGCAGAATCATAGAATCATTAAAGCTGGAAAAGACCTCTCAGACCATCAAGTCTAGTAGCCTGTATGGAATCAGAAGTCTTCAATACCAACAGCTGTGATACCTTCCTCCTTTGAGATTATAGCTGTCTACATCCTTATACTCTTTACAGACCAATGAACTCTCTGACAAGCAAAGGTAAGTGTGAGCAATTCTACATTAACTCACTTATTTTCACATATTTGCTAAATTTCCTCCTAAGCAGCTTTTGTCAGGCTTCCAGTCTGCAGCTCCCACTGCCAGCTCAAAAATTCATATCACAGGATCATATTGCTGACCCAGAAGATACTAAACTTCCTTACTCACTGGCTTAATTACGTTTGAGAGGTGACTGTTCTCGCCAGTTTTCACACATTTGCAGTTGTTGCTTTTTATTGAATGCTATTCACTCATCCCCCAAACTCCAATTCATGGTAGACAAGTTTAGTGAGCAGAGAGGTGTGCTGAATGATCTGAATTGAGGTTAATGAACTGTCTTTAAAGATTACACATCACAGGGTTGGAAGAGGCTCTGGAGAGGTCATCTTGTTTTCCCTCTTGGGAGGTATTTGTTCACCATACACACTGCTTTTCCTTTCTCCCATGACATGTTTAAAACAGGGGTAATAATTTCCGTTACTGGAACATATTTTAGGTGCTAAGTATCATTAACCAAGTAAAAATTGTGATGTAAAATGAAAACACAAGAAATCCGGTGGTTATCTATCTCTTCAACTCTCTATCATCTATTGGTATTTCTATGGCAACTATCTCCGTGTTATCTAAGCACTGTAATATAATACAATCACTTGCAAGTTGTATCTAAGTGCAGTGCATTTTACTTATTAATAACATAGCACTTATCTTCAAAGTGCCTCACAAACTAATTAATTCTCACAGAACCTTCTCCCTGTCAGGCAGGTGAGACAACTATTACTCCTATTATACATATCATTATGATTATTACTTGAGGAAACAACGTTAAGTTACTCATCCTATCTCTCAAAAGAGACAGAGAGCACCTGAGCTCAGATATTAGGCAGCAGCATTTTCTGACCTGTTTTGAGACCACCTCATCATGCCTCATGCCTGGGCAACATCACGGGTAACATCATAATTACACGCTTCATTAAACATCAGCATGGCAAAACATGACAGAATTCTTTGTCTGAGATTGACTATGCTTTGTTTTGGTTTTTTTTAACAAAGGACCCTAACCAACCAGCCTGGTTCGTACCGTTGCATGAGTCATCCAAATTCATTAGGCTTGTGAAATACCTTGTTGACTTGACTGCTTCACTTTCACGAGCTTCATTGTGTTGGCATTATTTCTCAGCCAAGCAACTGCTGCACTCAAGTATCTGCACCTTCAAGGCAAAGAAGGCACATGGAAAGGATATTTAGTCACCATGGGAAAGAAAGAAATGCCAATAATAGAGCCTACTTGTTGAACCTTAATAATTCCTTGATAGCGCAAAAGCATTGGCCTCATCAGACCATTTACAAGTCTTTCTCTTAAGTTTATTTGAGGGTATTGATATTTGACGCCATCTGAATATGCATTTAAGAACTAATTCCACCCCTCCCAACTTCAATGGCTAGCTTGGATGTAGGATCATGCCCAGGGATGTTGCATAACCATTGGCGATAGCTAATGACTTTCATCATATGAGGGAGGCAGAGAAGGTAAACAAAGATAAAGGCATAACAGTTGCCCCAGTGAAGGAGGTCTTATATTAATTACCCCCATACTACAAAGCAGCCTTATCAAGCTGTAGGATGGTCTATAAGCTGCTTAAGCTCCCACTTGTTGTGTAATAATGATACAGAGGGCAGACATTCTCAGGCTGCCTCCTTGTAGGAAAGTACTTTCTCTGGGGTACCTGCCAAAAAAAAACATTATGCAGCAGGATTAGAATGCATCTTAATTATTTGCTGAAGGTCAACTCGACACTGTAGCCATTAAGTATATACACATACAGACACAGACATATATAACTTTATTTCTATAGAATTAAAAACATGAGAAATTGGATATTGGCACACCTGTATTCTATAAGGATGAGAAGTAAACTTCAAAGGTTGGTTTGAGTTTCAGGAAAACACTCCAAGCCTTTGAGGTAAAATTCATCTGCCCTAACTTGGATGTCTTAAGACTAAACAACTAAGTCTGAGCTCGTCACCTCAAGCTCCATTCGTGGAGAGAAATGGGCACCTCCAGAATGTGAGTCATCCCATCATAAGTGTCTGAAATAGATTGAACGAATCACTCACTGGAGGTCTCCTGCTTGTCTCCTTTGACTCTGAAGTGAGCCTATCTCAGATTTAGACATTTAACTTTTTGATATATAACAATATGTGAGATGAATCCCAACCTCATATCTTCTACTCAGGCTTGGTTCAAGCACCCTCACAGTCATTTGGTGCTGTCAGGGAAAATGAAGAACAGGGTCTTTGGGCATTTGGGGGGAAGGGGACTGCTACTTATCTCTCTAGGTAGGACAGAGTTTCAGTAATAAAGTAGTACAGGAATAGGAAGGAAAAAAATACCTTCTCCCTCACAAGATTCAGGCGGAATTTGTGACATTCTGTAATTTAATAAAAGAAGGACTTACTGGCAGGACACTCTCCATTCAATATTTCTTTACTGAACCACCATGTACAGACCTTTATTTTAGCAAATGTGTAAAGTCTTTGACTTCAAGAAGATCATATGGTCAGTGAAAGTTCAGTACATACATAAATGTACTTAACAGGCACATGTAAATTAATTAGAATTACTTATTTAAATACCTTTGTGGATCTTGGCCTTCATTCATAACCTTCCTCAGCTGAGGCTTGAGTCTATAACCTTGACAGAACATGATACCAGACATACATTTTCTGTTTGGAAGAAGGGATGCTGAGGATGGAGGGGAAAGGGAAGCAAGGCAGGTTTACAGTTTAGACGGGACAGTGTGATCGTGGTTTTATTGGAAAGATTTTTAGATTGCTCCTGAGATATTGCTATTGATGTAAAATTGCTGGGGACTATTTATTTCAGAAAGAAAACCAGTGGTAAGTGTTTTCCGGTGGAAGTCTGAGTTTTGAAAGGAGATGAGGGTAGTCTTTGCATTTCCATGCATTTATTTGCATAAATACACAGAAACTGGGGGCAGCGGGGTGCAGAATGATGACTTTCATCCTATTTCTACTCAAGCTGCTAAGTCACTTATGAATCTGCTTTAAATGTAATAAACTTTAACTGTATAGAATCAGCTTTGCACAGACTTTTCTTGTAAAGACTGTCTGTGTTCTGTGTTTACACAGCACTTCGGACAAAAAATAAAACCTTAGACATAAATATAGAAAGAATTAAAAAAAATTCTGTGCCCAAACCAGTGGAAAGAAGAAAATCCACAATAATTCACCCACCTTCATCTCATGGCAAACCCTGTTCCTCACATTTCAAAATAATTAGGTCTTGCAAAGGGTCCTCCACTACCATTTTCTTATACTTCACTTTTAAAATGAGAACTTCAAAGTCAGTGGAGAGCAATAACATAAAAGCGACCAATTCTTGTTAATGTAGCCTGGAATAGTGGGTGGGCCATCTCTCAGGTGAGAAAAGGCAAGCTGCAAAGTGAATACCTGAGGTGACTTCTGCTTGTTTGAGTCTGTTGCCCTTAGGGCTGTGTTCTTTTGGCTAGGGATATCTGCTGATCTTTCCTCTTAAGAGTAATTATGCCAGACAGCTTTTTGGCTTTCAGTACTGCTCCATAGGTAACATAAATCATACAAATTATTACCACAATGCTAAACTATAATTACCCACAGCCCCTGACATGCCAAAAGGTGTATTAATTTGATAATATAATAAATACTTTACTGTATAAAACTATAATTATTACTTCAAAATTCACACTTACACCAGCTTAATTTTTTTTTTTTCCAGGAGGCAACTTAATTGTGCATTGACCAATACCAGAAATGCTATTTAAATTCAATGAGAAGCATTACAAATGTAATTTGGTAGCATGTGTAAGGCCTTTCTTAAAGGAAAATGGCACGAGGATTTGTTAGATTTTTGGAGATTATCATTCCATAAAACAGTAAATTACTCAGTAGCTCAAGAGAAAAAACATATCTGACAAACGGCCCAGGAAAGGGGAACAATATCAACAAGACGTCTGAAATAAAACCAATAGAAAGAATAATTCATAAATCAATATAAAAAACAACTTTATTTATGTTTCTTCAAATACTATTGGGACAAATAAGTCACTGACATTGTAGGAGAAAATTCCCCTTTATTTAATGAAAGGACTGACAAATTGTATTTGTGGGAAAGACTGAGATCCCAGTTCTGCAACTGCCTGGGTGTGGACAACCTCTGGCATAGCTCCCAGGTTTGTTTTATTCAGCAACTGCCTAATGTAAAATACAAAACCAAGCCTGGGAACAAAGGTCATGATCCTGACCTACTCCTTCTCAGCTGGGCAGCTTAACTGCTATAAGAACAAGTCAGGCTCCCATTTCTGATTTTCTTTACATTTTTCTTCTTCTACATTGTCAATAAAAAAACTACGGGAAGTGAGTCTTACATATACAAAGCTGCTTAAACTCTGGGGAAGATATAAGCTCATCTCTCTCTCTTTCTGACTGACTGTTTTAACTGCTGGTTACTGTGCAGAAATCAGTCATATACCTGCGTTGAGCTACATTGAATTGATACTTACATACTGAGTGATTTTGTGACAGTCTATGTTTTAGATTGCTATTGCTATTAATAATTTTTAAACTGTAGCTAATGATGGAAATCTTAGTAGGTATTTGTTCCTAGCTTTTCTTTAACAAGCTGAATGCCAGTGATTTTTAATTTTCTTCTCTCATTTCCCCTTCTCATTTGTACTTTGGCTTGCAAAAGGAGGAAAAAAAAGGTATCAAAGGAAAAGAGAATATCAAATTTATTTCAAGTGTTCATTCCTGGGTGGTATGGCTATTGTTTAACTTCACGTATTTACACTTGGCTGGTTTGAGTATGAACCAGTTGCTGTAGGCATACTCTGTATTCAAAGGACAGATGTAGGCATACTTGGAAAAGGTAGCAGTTAATCACAAGATTTTCCTTCTGCACGTGCTTCCACTAGGAAAAGAGTCTACCATGATTACCTCAGCATTTGAACAAATAAGTCTTATCCAAAGTTTCTGTTTATTTCCATTAACAAAGCAGAAATAAGGGCAGGGAGATAATCCCTCAGAAGGAAGAAGTGAAGAATGGGGGAGAAAGTAAGGGTAATAATATTAGAAAATTAATATTAGAATCCTGAAATTCTATCAGTTTCTCTTTTCTGATTAAAAATGTAAATTTATTTCTTGAAAAAGTTTAAAATATGCTCAATAAAGAGACTTGGAAAGAAGAATTAACAATAAAAAGTTTATAGGGAGAAAGATAGTTTGGTATTTAGAAACTTGCCAAGAAGACAGATGATAACCTTATTTCAATACACTTGTCCGATACAGACTTCTATTGAAAAGGGATTTATTGTCTATCTACCTACCTGCAAGTAAGTATATTGTCAAATCTGAGGGGTGTTGGGGAGATACATACTTTGAGCTTTCCTCTTTAAGAGACTTGAGACCATACAAAATAGTCAAAAAGTCTTGATTCTGTTGTATGTAAATATTTACTCAACTTCTGTGTCAACAGTCTCAACAAGGTGAGTTCCTGGGCTGTCATTAAGGGTCATCGAGAATGGCTGTTGTGCAGATTTTTCATCAGCATTAGCAGTTGCTCTTCCACCAATCAAATTGAACAAGGCAAACATGACAATGAAACTGCTTGGCAAGCACTCTTCATCTGACCTATTACCTATATTACGTAAGGCTGTATGGATATTGTTCTCATTACTCACCTATTGGAATGTGCAATTTATGGCTTTGACAGGGCTTTTGGTGACTTCAGTCCTGGTGAGACAGAGAGTGAACCATTTCTCCTGTATGGGGAGGGCAGGAAGAGAAGCTTTCCACTAAATCATCATTATTTTCAGTGAAACCTGATCTGAAAAATCAATATACCTATGCTCAGATCTGGGCAGAATTATTGGCCAAAACTGAGAAAAAAATGAGAAAGAAAGAAAGAAAGAAAGAAAGAAAGAAAGAAAGAAAGAAAGAAAGAAAGAAAGAAAGAAAGAAAGAAAGAAAGAAAGAAAGAAAGATAAATGAGAATTTGGTGCAGAAGGTGTGAAACAAGTTGTTCAAATACTTTGCCTAACTTGGGAAAAAAATGTGACCTAAACCTGGAGGCCTGAAGAACGCCTTAGTTCTTAGAGTACAGGTGTTGCACACTGTCCACCAGGAGCCTAGAGGTCTTTCTATCAGTTTTTCCAATTGTAGGGTAGATGAACATGTCTTTTTAATTGAATTCTTTATTCCTTTTGCTCAGAGATATTCTTGATCTTAGCAAACGCCTTGTTTGAATGTGCATGCTGACAGTGAATATGATAGATAAAGAGGTGAAGACTTTCGGTAACTCAGCTGCCTTAGTTTTTTCCTATGTAAATCATTATGGCTATCATTTTGATGTATCATGTTGTTTGATGGAAATAACAGTTGACATACACAGTTGGAATTTCCTTTTCTTCTTGCAGTACTTTGCGGGAAGGAGTGAAGAAAATAAAAAGGTAGTTGGGATTACTTAAATCTTTCCTTTTAATAATGTGGTAGACAGTGATGATGATGTAATTCATTACTTGCCTATAACGTTAATTATACATTATTAGCTGTTTCACAGGATGATAACTGGCAATTGGTGATATGATTCATAAAGTACTATTGTTAAGCAAATCTGCAAATCTGTTTGATTTAGGTTAAAAGAAAGGGCGATAGGTCATAAGAAGTGAAAAAAAATAGAGAGAGAATAAAGAAAAGACACTGACATAATTTGTGGTTCTATTTTTATATGAACAACAAAGTTTATAGTGAAGGGTTGTTGGATACAGTTTCGGTGAGCAAGGATTTTGCAGAGAGATTAGATCAGTTACAAATTGCTAAATCTGATGACTTAGATAAAAATTTAACCAGAGGCTTTGAAAGAGGTAGAACATGTTTCTGTGGAGAAGTGATTGCCCCGTACTTCCGAGATAGAGCTAATCGCAGAAGGCCTCATTGACTGTACCCACAGTGAAAACTGAACAGGGAAGAAATCATTCCTTTTGAACAGAGATCACCTTCATGTTTAACAGACCAAAAAATACTCTTTCCTCTGCAAATGCACTCTATAATTTGGAGAACCCCGGAAGCCAGTCCCACAAGTTTATTATAATGTATTCCCTTCCTATATATATCTAGAAGGTCTATGTTATCAGCTGAAATAATTGAATAGAACAATTATTTCGTTCTCCATGGTCTTTGTAAGATTCAAAAATCTCGCATTTCCACAGAAGAACCTCACCAGCCTTAACAACCACTAGAAAATCCCGAAGACTACAGATTTTGCCAACAGATAGCAAATATTTTCAAGGTTAACCGTTCATTCCAGACTGGTTCATATATGCACTTTGTCTGCGCTAGGAACGGGAACTGAACTTTCATCTTTGTTGCTCCAGCAAGCAGTGACTTGCAGCGAGTGGACCTCATCCCTTCAGTCATGTAAGTCAAAAGTGAGTTATAGATCTTAACTCCTGCTTCCCAATCAGGGTACTGCCCATACAGGCACATCTCACAAACAGATTTCAATTTTTAGGAGTAAATACTACCCGAGTAGAAACTATTTATATTTAACAAAAAAAAAAAAACCAAAACCAAAAACAAAGCAACTAAAGAAAATAAAAATTAAAAAAAAAGAAACAAAGCAACTAAAGAAAATAAAAATTAAAAAAAAATCAAACTAGTAAAGTAATTCAAATAAATAACTTTGTTTTGTTAATTTTAATGTCCTTCAGAGTCCTAGGGAAAGGAGTTAGGATTGAATTCACATCATCCTGTTCTCAGAGGGGTTTTTTCTTCTCCCAGAAAAATGCTTCAAAGGGATAACAGAAATGCTACCTACCACACAGTTCTCTTATCTATTTCCTCATATACTCAGCTCCTCTGTGCAGCGACAAACCTTATCCCAATCCATTCAGAGAAAGAAAGTACCATGTTTTCAGAACTCCAATTGCATTAAAACACATGGCCTGGAAATTCTTCATGGAAACTTTCAGGATCATTTGCTGCTATGTCTTATTTCTTAAGGAAATGGTTTAGTGGGACAAAGATAGGCTTTGAAGCTAGGAGTTCCTGAATAATGTCTCTTGCACTCTCTTGACTGTTTATTGCCTACATATCACAGTGATTGGGTGATTTATTTATAAAACATAGATTAGATTAGCTCAAACAAGATTAAATGAGATAGAACAAGTCACTTAAACTCTCGCTGTGTATTTCCTCATCTGTTAAACAGTGATATCTATATTTACCTATTACACATGGTGACTGCGAAGATTACTTAATCTCCCTAAAGAATTATCATGATTATCATTAATCTGGAACACACGAAACAAGTCCCGATAAGGAAATAAGCTTGTGAATCAGCTGAGGTGAAATAAAGGTACCAAAGCAATTCTTCTGCTGATCTGATAGTTAAGCCTTGCTGATAAAGGTTTTGAGATGGCTTCGTCTTATGCTAGGCATCTAAAAATGCAATGTTTAATATTAGATAGTTTTCTAAATTCCCCCTATAGTCCAAATGGCTGCAGACAGACATAGTGCATTAAATGAATAAATAACCTCACTATTATGGGATGAACCACTTTATGAATTCTATTCATTATCTGTAGAGGGAGCCTAGACAGCTATCAAGATGTATTTTAGATAGTTAATATTATGTGAGACCAAAATGAAGGATTTAGTAACTTACTTGAAAGGCTACAGTCAGATGTCATGTTTGGCCCACACAGCAGCAGGGTGAAATAATGACCGATGTCAGTCTGCTCCAAAATGCTTATCACTCCCTTCATATAATATTAACTTTATCAGCCCTTTTGAATAGTCAACATGACCACACGATATTTTGCAGAAAAATAACGTGAATCTTTTATTTCTTAAGATGCAAAAAGCATCACAGTATCAGCAAGTATCATAGCATGGTTAAGTATTTTGTCCAAGAAACCCCTGTATTTGGGAACAAGGGGGACAGGGAGGAAGGGCTTAGGGTACATTTGTTTTTCTAGCTGATCTGCTCTTTTGGGAAGGGTCGGCACTTGTCCCTGGAAGAAGTCACACTATTTTGGAGTCTTTAGCACAACAGGTCATCAAGAGTCCCTTCTTCTCCCTGGAAGAAAAGAGTGAAGATAAGCAGGTGGGAATAGGCTAAAATTTACCACTCTTAGCAAAGCTTAGCTGTGGAAAGGCTTTTAGGTTAGACCTAAAGCTTTTCTTTTTCCTTTTTTCTTTTTCTGAGTCAATAGGAAAGATGCTGTTGATGTAAATCAAAATACGTGGGTGAATACTGCTGGAAAGGAAAGGTCCTTATGGAGGAAAAACAATGCAAAAAGCCTACAAATGCGTATTTATACAGTGAGAGACAGTTTAAAAGCTATTTCTTCTTAAGAACAATGATAAAAAGAGTACTTGAGTTGAGCAGACTTGTAGAAGTTCTAGAAACCAAAACATGGCTGGCCTTTAATTTATTATAGTCTTAGAACAGGGAAAAAAAATCTTTCTAATCCTAAACTATCTCTTTGTTTTTCTTAGAAAAAGGAAAACTATTTCAGATAAAATGAAAACCACCCTGAAAAGCCATCTGGAACTTGAAATTTATCCAGACTACCTGTGAGTAAGATCTGCAAAGAAGGGTATGCCTTCACTTGTGTTTTGTACTGAACTAAGCACGCTGTCAGCACTTAATAAATAATGCTAATAGTAATATTTCTTTTCACACACCTCTTCACTTCTTGGTGCTGGCTGGGATTGGAAAAAGCAGAGCAATTCCAAATGGAAACAGAGAGCACTAAAAATTACATTAAAAAAAAAAACTAAACAAAACAAAACCAAACAACCAAGGCTGTGCTGAAGTTTTTAGTCTTTCAGTTCAACTTTGAAAACTCATTAGGGGTTGATAGTGAAGATAAGGTATGAATCCAGATGTTTCTGTGTTTATCTTCAGCAATACCGAGTCCAAAATTTTACTAAAGAAATGGCTAGGCTCCTCAGTCTGGATTTAACCATGTAAGAAAATGCCTTGATGGGTAAGAGCATGAACACATGCAGCTTTTCTTGACCTTAATGAGATGTTCAAGGTACTTAACACTTTTGAAAATCAGGCCACAATTCAGCAAAGCATTTCAACATGTGTTTAACATTAAACACATATTTAATCAGATTAAAGCATATACTTAAGCACATTCCTGAACCAGGATCAATTTAAACATGTGCTTATGATCTTTGCTAAATAAGGTTCTCACTTAAGTTTCTAAATAAGGATTTGGGAGCCTAAATTTAGGTTTTAATTTTATAACATATTCAATCTGTTCTGACTGCAATAAAAATTTAAGTGAAAGGCAAAACACTTAATAGCCTTACTTATCTTGCTAATCACATTAATCAGTGCTTGAAAACATTCAGGGACCTAAAAATTTGAGTCAGTTAAGAGAAGTGAAAAAATAAATTGTTGAAAAATTTCTATTTTTCGTATTAAATCCTATTTGGATTCATATCCACAGTTGAAGATGCAAATGAAATTTCACTGTGATTTCTCTGATGTCATCCATAGTACTTCTGTTGATAATATTAGCACAAGGAATAAAAGGAATTTCTTTCTCTTTTCTTTAATTTTTCTTCTTCTAGTTTTCCTTTCCCTTTAATTTCCCTTACTTATTTTCTTTTCTTTTCCCTAAGTAATTTTTTTTTACTTATTTTTTGTTCTTCTTGAAACAGAACAAGCTACATTCTGTTCCCTTCTGTTAACACCCCTGCCTACATTTCGGTTTCCATCAACCACCCATTAGTCTACCAGTTATGCAATTATAAGTGTTAAGACAAAAGCAGCGTTAAATGCCACCATTTTGACTAGAGTAATAGTGACTCATTGGGACAACAGCAATTCAGAGCATGTCTATGCACACATTTACACGGATGTAAGTCAACCAAAGAGCATAAAGGCACATAAAAAAGATTAAACAAGAAGGGTGGATTTTAAAGATAAAACACCAGGCATGTCAAGAGCCCCCATTCGTAAGTATTACATGCTTTACTTTGCAAGTGAGAAGGTCTCTGACACCAAATACAATGGGACAAAGTTGGACACCCAGAACTGAGCCCTCCTTCCCTCCTGTGTGACAGTCTGCTGTTGAAAATTTGGCTTCAGGAGATATATTTCGTAGACTCCAAGACAGGAAAGCCCTCAAGAGTGTCCTAAATCTGAAGCACAAATAGCATGGGAAAGCCAATGGTCTGCTGTGAAAATTATTCATCTAGTTCAGTGGTTTGGTGGCTTAAGTCCACAAGGCTAGATTTGTAAAGAGCTGCAAACGCCTAAGAACCACTGGGGAGATGATCATTTAAAACTCCAGACTCCTGGGCCTTGATTTCCAGAGCCTGACTAGAAACTCAGAAGATCCTGATTAATCTTTTAGTTCACAGAATTTGGACTCACGTGCTAAGGAGATATTCACAGAGGCCACCAGTCTCATAGGAAGGCCGGGTCCTCTAAGGCAGTGGACATGTTCTTATCACCTTGAGGGGTCCTGCCTTGAACAACGTTCTGGTGCAAATTAGTCACTCAGTGTGTCTCCAGTCTCTGCAAAAAGAAGGGTCACAGAAAACATTGAATTTTCTTCAGATAGTGGGTGGCATTTGGGATTATAGAATCATTTAGGTTGGAAAAGACTCAAGATCATCGAGTCTAACTGTAAATGTTAACACTGCCAAGTCCACCACTAAACCACGTCCCTAAGCGTCACATCTACACATCTTTTAAATACCTCCAGTACCTCCAGGGACAGTGACTAAACCACTTCCTCGGGCAGCCTGCTTCAATGCTCGATAAGCCTTTCTGTGAAGAAATTTTTAATTCCAATCTAAACCTCCCTTGGTACAGCTTGAGGCCATTTCCTTTCATCCTATCACTTGTTACTTGGGAAAAGAAACCAACACCCAGCTCATTACAACCTCATTTGAGGTAGTTGTAGAGAGCAATGAAACCTTCTTTTCTCCAACCTGAACAGCCCCAGTCTTCTTCCACTCTTCATAAGACTTGTGCTCCAGACCCTTCACCAGCTTTTTTGTCATTCTCTGGACACGGTCCAGCAACTTCATGTCCTTGTACTGGAGGGCCCCAAACTGAACACAGTATTCAAGGTGCGGCCTCATCAGCACCAAGTACAGGGGTCGATCACTTCTTTTGTCTTGCTAACCACAGTGTTTCTGACACAAGCCAGAATGCTGTTGGCTTTCTCGGACACCTGGGCACACTGCTAAATTGTATTCATCCGGTTATCAACCAACATTCCCAAGTGCTTTTCTACCAGGCAGATCTGCAACCTCTCTTCCTCAGACTTGTAGCATTGCGTGGAGTTGTTGTGGCCCATGTGCAGGAACTGGACATTTCTTCATTTTTGCATCAAAAAATTTCCCCAAGATCCCTAGAAGGGCTTATTTCTCTGTTTGTGTTTAATTTGAGGGAACGAGACATTCTTACCACCAGGATGCATCTGTCTCAAACTTTAACAGAAGATGCTTCAGAACCACACCTCAGCTTTACATCGTGGCAGGCTGAATCTCTGAGCAGTTATGATAGATGCACCATGCTGCCCATTGGTCATGTAGATACTAGGTGTTTGGTCAAAACTACTTGGTTACGATTCCTTTCTTTTTCTTTGAGACACATGGCACCTCCAAGAGAGTTAAGCCCAACTGAAGTCACTTCTCACTTTCTCACACCTATAGAGGCGCGTCGGATAGTTCATTTAGAATACAAATCCAAATTTAAGATCGCTAAAATTTGATGGGTGTAAGTGAGGAATACATGATTCAGTGTTATATAAGGCTAAAGAAATCACTCCTGATAAACTGACGTGGTGGTTTATGATGTTGCTTCTGGTGAAGGTAGATGGTTATGTGGTTAAGTAGTTCTCAATGTCAGCTGGAGCTGGACTGACATGAAGTCTAGCTTTTCTTGGACAAATTAGATCACACAGCACCAGCTTAATCTCGGTATATGATTCCAGTTATTGCTCTGTGAACTTCTTCTCCAGCATTTTGAAACAGATTTCAGATACCAAGTCCTCCTTTTCAATATTAGTTTAATACAACAAGAACATCTTGTCTAGCAAAGTGAAGGTGACTGAGAAGGAGAGCTCTGATCACGTTCTAGCACGCCAAGCTGAGATTTTGGCTGGCATTAACAAGTGTTGCAATATTCATTAATTCATTACTTGGGAAATTGTCTCACCCAGTTTCTTTGGGCAGCACCTCACTCATTGCTACACATTTGGGGAATAAGTTAAAGATGCCTCTTGTTGTTCCAAAGTCTTAGTCACTGTTGTTTGGGTGTGGACACTCCTTAGCTTGGGATTCAGAAATTGAAAATAAATGAGAAGTGGAGGTATAGAAACTGTTCTCATCAAAACCAGAGGGAAATGAAGAAGCAGAAAGATGAACCCTCAAGTAATTAAAAAAAAAAAAAAAAAAAAAAAAAAGTTGTCTCCCTAATTCAGAGGATATAGAAGAACCTGTATTGGATACTGAAAATACCGGGTATTTGATGTCCTGAAAGTCCACAAATAGTTATTGAAATGTAAAGCACTATAGTGCACATGGTATCTGAGGCATGTCATATAATATTATCTGATATGCCTCCATATTTTGGCATTCCTTTCAATGTAGATCTTAAGTTCAGTGGAGATAAATGACAAAAGAAAATAAATAAGTAGTTATTAAGGCAGACTAGGCCTTCACAGTGATGCAGAAAATTTTATTTTATTGATGCTTATCCATTGTGTCTACTCTTACCAGGGTCCAGCACCTTTGGAAATACTTCACGCAAGCACCTACTTCTTTCTGGAGGGCTGCAAGCATTTTTGGTAGTTCACAGCCTTGACTCACAAGTGGCAATGTCTTAGATTAGGACAAATATGGTTGTTTCCGCCATTCTTCTCTCTTTGCTGTTGGTTTCTGAGGATATGTCCTAGAGACCGACCATTCACACTCCACTGTAGTTTACTGCAGAGCATATTAACACGAACCAACAGCCCCCTCATGTTCTTTACCAAGCACCAAGCCACAAATGGGAATTCTCTAAGCAGCTGAGATCTCCCTGAAACATTGCTGAAGACCCTGAGAAAATTGACACATGGACAGATATGAGCAGGACTCACTGCAGCAGTTCCAAGTCACACTCACTAAGTTCAAGGACCCACTGCCTCAAATCCAAGTCATATTCACTCTAATTTCAAGTCCTCCCTGTCCCCAGTTTGGTTTTTAGACTTCAGAGGACCAAGATCTTTTCTTGTGACTGCAGTTATGAGATTCAGTGTAAAAATAGAGAAGGCAAACTTCATAGCCTTAGTTAGACACAATATCAAACTCTTGTTGTCAGGTCTTCTTTGTCTCTCATGTTTGATGAATCTATATCTGATTTCACAGTATCAATGGGATTTGGGGAGTCTATTAGCAGTATAAATTAAGTACATGCAGAAATTATATCCTAACAGCAAAAAGAACTTTAACAGGTAAAAATATGAAAATAACTAAATTGGCTTTCTGTAGCCAAACAATAGAGTATGCAAATTGCAAGGCTAGACTTAGTCTGGACTAGTCTGTATTAAAAATAAATGAAAGAAAAATAATACAGACACTGCTAATTTAGCATGAAGGCAAAAACACTGCTGAAAGAATACTCTAATGTAGTGTAGTTAATTCCTTTCAATTCTTTTTCATGGTTCTTAAGGATAGGTCAGAATAAATATTAAATCCACAAGAGATTTATTGCTTCCTTGGAAAATCAATATGCCATGAATCAACATTAACATGAACTTTGGACATTTTGTGTGCTTTCTTTCCTGGGAATTTTTTTATGCTTGACTGTACATGCAGGGATTTTGACCACAACTCATGAAAAAATGTATTTAGCATCATGCCAGCTAATTGTGATTAATACTTGGATTTAACTAGGTTTGAGGCTGGTGAGACCTGAGAACATTCTTAAGCAAGGTGGAGAACTGAGAGCCAAGCTTTGAAAGCAAGTGAGCTTGGTCTAAACTGACTTGAAGTCATAGTCAACATTGTGCAAGTGACTCAGAACTCACCAACGTGTTAAACACAGCCAACATTTGTAATGGAGAATGCCCCACCTGCCCAGCCTTTGCTGGTATTGCAGATAATTATATGCCATCAATATTACCACCCTCCTTTTCAGGTATCTCCCTTTCCATCTGCTGTTTCTGTCTGTTGCCATCACTGATTGAAATTTTGCTTGGATGCTATTGGAATGTAGGCTGGGTTTGTGTTGAATTCTAGAGAATTTCATACAAGGTTGGTGTACCTTGTTAACTTGTTGGGACCAAAAATCAGCAGGTATCGGTAATATTTCCTCTGTGTACTACTTGCCTGACTGAAGTGTACTACTAATTTAAAGTCTGGGTTTGGTGTTGTATGGTTGGGGTCTTTTTGTCGAAAAGAATATACAGTATTCTGTCAAAAGTCTGTCCAGCACAAAGCCTCATGTGATGTTATTCAACTCCAGATTCAGACACCTGCAATTAAAGAAATGGCTATACGAACATAGACTTGACTCAGTTGCTCACATAGGCATTAAGTGCCATTTGAGACACTGTAGCATATCTAAGACATGTTTGTAGCCTTTGCACGTCTGACCCAGGGCTTATAAGAGAGCCTTAAGCCCTCTCAGGCCCTTCTTAATACCCTTTGGTATCATGAGTGGTAGTAGAAGTCCGTGGTTAGGCACATACCTATATCTGTTCAATAACGAAGTATCAGCTGATACAACATTGGCCTTGTTTCTGCATCACAAGGCTGGGCATCACATTGGCTTTGTTTCTACATCACAAGGCTGGGCGTCTTTACAGAGCCCATGTAAGAATGATGTAGCCCACAAGCTTTCTGATCATGCTGCAGTTGAGCGTTCTTCAAATCGGATCCAGTGAGAAGAGGCTAGATCTTTGATTCTTGTTATCAGAGGTATTGTATTGCAGCTCTGCAAGCCTGATGAAGTTAGTGCAATAATCTCACTGTTTTATCTTGTTATACAGAAATGAATCATGTTTAGGAACATATTTATTTGCAGGTGGAGTGAATAAGGAGGAAGGGAGAACTGTGAGATATCTAATTCTTCCAAGTGATGTATCTTCCTTGCCTACCAAAACATGGATCCCATATATTCCTAATCCGGTGTAGCACCAAAGTTTTCAGTCCCTTCAAACAGGTACAGGAGCTAGGAGAAAGCTTCTTTTCAGGTGATGCCTTGGCCATCTCCTCCCCAGCTGAAACTTTCCCCTTTCTATATATTCTGATTGTGAACGACGTCAACCTGTTTCAGGGTTAGCAAAGAGATTAGGAAAGAGTTAGCGTCTTGAACTAGAACTAAATAAGAATAATTTCAGTTGCAGCTAAATACAAACTAGAATTGAATGGAAAAATCCTTTGCTAAACTCTCTGGGGCAGGGTTTACCTCATGCCACTGAAATGCAAAGTCATACAACAATTGGCCTTCCAGCTGTGTCCACATCACATTACAAATGATGGCAAAAAGTACTAAGCGTCATGATGCTGATGTTGTTGGTGACAACATAATAATAATAATAGAAGATGTTATTAACTTTGAGAGGACCCACTGTCTGAAAGTACAGAGAATGACGTTCAGGTATAATTTTTCTTTTAAATATAATTCTACATTACTATAATTATTATTGACTTTTTGGTTATCCATCAACACATGGTGGGTGGAAATAACTTGGGGTGTGACTGATGGAGCTAGTTGTTCTTTTTTATTGTTCTTTTTTTTTTTTTCCTGCTGAATTTCTTGATGTGTATGCTTTTTTCCACGCAGATGGCACCTTTGGCAACAGCCTCCCTGGCAGGATTTCAGGGCACCATTAATCTATCAAAGCAATGCTAATGAAGTTGGACTCTTAACAGTTTACTCACCATCTGCTTCTAACTGTCATCCTTCTCTGTGTTATCCCTAATGCTTCCCTTGTGGAGGATGGGAACTTTGAACAGCACTGATTAATGTTCTTAGCTTGCAAGCTCCCTGAGCCTGGTGCAGTTACTGCCTTCCTGTAATGCTTTTGCTGAGAAAGAGTGTTAAGGAGTCAAAACCACAACCACTGAAAGAAATTGCTGGTGCCAAGGGTCATGTTTTAGACCCTAACTGCCTAATTTTTGCCTAACCCAGTAGACGCCTGGGTTTCCATGATTTTCTACCTTTCCTCTAGACTAGTTTACTTAAGAAAAGTTATTAAATTCAGAATAAATATTCTCAGTTTGTTATTTGCATTAAATGTTCCTGGGTTTACTGCAAACCTGAAAAATTTGGGGGTTCTTTACTTAAACAACAACCTGGTTTTCACCACTGATATCAGTTGATCTAAATAAAGACATTGGCTGTCTACAAACCTCACCTCACTTCACACTGTATCCTCAGTCCAGCAGAGCTACCACAGCTACCATTCTTCCAGTAAAATCCCTTACACTTCTGAAGCAGTCCCATATTGCCAAGGTGCTCCACACTCATTCCACTGTGGACTGGATTTGCAAACTAGGTGGTTTCCCTGCCTATTTGGCCCACGGAACCTAAGCCAAAACTATTCTCAGAGCACAGAGAAACTCATCCAAGAAAATGAGATTTATAACCCTCTTGCTGACTCCTTTTTATTCAAAAGTCTCAGGGCTTCACCTGGAATAGGGCAGTCCCAGGTGCAATTTTCTCTTCTTCCTGAGGGGATTTGAAACCACATCTCTATTTCTCTACCTCCCAGGAGAATACCCTAACCACCAAGAGATAGTGAAGGAGATTGTGGGTCTCACAATCTTTTCCAATGAATCTGTTCCACTTTAATTAAATATTCATTGTGTTTATGGAAGAGATAATAACTCTAGACATAAGCAGAATAGGAAAACTTGGGTTCTAATCCCATATCTAACAGGTGATATGCTCAGGATCATGCACTGGGTTTGTGAAACTAATTTTAGGAGATGCATACCTTATTCTGTGAGTTTGCCTTGGGAGAATACAGATTCCTTTTGCAGCTGCATACACCAGTCAGCAGCCAAAGTTAGACAATGCAGCAATGAGCACTGTAGTGTTCTAGTCTTTCTGCATCTCCAGTGGCTAATACATCACCGCTGAATTATTTCCTTTTAATTAGAAAAAGGAAATAATAACAACTCCCCAATGACGTAACTGTAGATACATGGTGATTTATTAATAATAATTGCAGCATATAAGCTGAGCAACCTAGGACAGTGAGTAAACCCATTAAATATAACTGCTGCAACATTTATAAGACTAGTCGACGGCAGTGGCAAATTCAACATTGCAATTTATGTTATTATCAATAACATGATGAGGAAAAAAGTAGAATTCTGAGCTTAAGGTATTGTCACCATCAAAACAGAACAAATCAGGGGCTTGGGAATGGGTAGTGGAAATGTTCAAGGCACAGAAAAAAATGTTTTGAATGAAACATAGGTTAGAAAAGAAAGAGAATAAACAAACATGAGGGATGTGATAGAGATCATGAAATGGTTGTTCCAAATTTCCCCATTTCATATTACAAGAATAATGAAACATTCTATGGAATCAGATGGCAAGACATACAGAGAGGATAAAAGGTAAGACTTTTTTTCACAATGGATAATTGACCTGTGGAACTGATTGCCACATGATAGCTGCAAGTCCAAGAGCTTAGCAGGTTTTATAAAGGATTAAACATGTATAGGGATAATTAGTTCATCCATTATTAAACAAGATAAGTTTTATTAGTCACTAGTTACATTAGACAAGATAAAGTAAAGACCTTGTAGGAAACTTTAATTCTTATGCGGTGAGAAATTCCCAAATCTCAGCTTTCAATGGCATTTTCAAAACCAAATATTTTTCTATTCCTGTTCCATATAAAATTCTGATTTTAATTCCATAATAGTCAGTATGCTTCTGTCTTTTCTTGTCTAATGTAACTAGTAAATAATGTGATTTCATATTGTCTTAAAGATGGATTAGCGCTGACATGCCCTGGCTAATATTTGGTGTCGGCACTGAAGTAACTTCTGTAAGAGGAAATGGATATCAAGGAGTTTCTGCAAAAAAAAAGACACAAGAGAGCTTAGACATCTTCTCTAAGTGTTTATGACTGAGATTAACTTAAGTTTCTAGAAGACATTCTACCCTAAGAAAATTACATCCTACATACTTTCAGGGTAGTTGGATGTCTTGCATTCTAGAGTGACAGTGCCCATTTGGGAACTCCACCTATGTGCAAACAAATACCTTTCTTTCTTAGTCATTTTGAAAATATTCCTTTCAACTTGGCCCAGGTTCCATCCCATGCTTGGAATTTACCAGAAACATCTACAAGAAAGTATTCCTCTTTAGCTTTCTAGGCAATCAGTGGAGAAAGTTGCTGCAACCAGATGACAGTTTGAAGAATCACGAGAATGCAGAGAAATTTAGGTTAGAATGGACTTTTGGAAGTCGTCAGGTCACAGCAGGGCTAACAGTAAAGTTAGATCATGCTTTCTAGACCTCTTTGTATCTGAACCACTGTATGGCAGCACAGAGTATCTCTCTTCCTATAGACAACCATGATGACAACAGAAGGAACTCACAAGAAGCCTAAATGAACACTTCAGCTTAAATGGGGTAAATCCTGGCCACTGCATTAAACTTCTCAGATGGACTCTTTCTCTCCCTCATATTATATCCTTTCCACACTTCTTACTCATCCAACCAAGTATGTCATTAGCCTCTCAGCTGGCAATCTCCAGTAGTTCCAACAAAAGAATTTCTATGTGCTGAAATGTTTACCATCTATGATACCCTTGCTCTGACCCCTGCTAACTCTGCTGATATATTTCAGCTCATTCCTGAAATACAACTGTTTTTTGGTCTTTCGCCTCTCTCTCCCTGCCACTCACTTATTTGCACTTTTCCCTCCCTTCACCTGACGCTGCCTAGTGCTCATAGCTGAGGCATATAACCGAACTAAGAAAAACAGGTTTGGAAAACAACAGTACCAAAGCTGTTCCTTACAAGAAGTATGGTAGTTTGGAGAAACTATATTTTTTTTGGTGCATTTTCTACCAAAATTACACCTTTTTCACTATTTTACACCTAGGAAATGCCAATAACTTTCTCAGATTTCCATGCTAACATAGTTAGATCGCTAGCCTGCTTGAAGCTAACACAGGTATCTCAACATTATACTTGCAACTAAAGTGAAGACTTACCTTGTACACACTTCTTGACGGCAATCCTGTCAACCATTAATGCAAAAAGAAAACAGGATCCAGTTCCAAGAATGTGTGAGATTGATATCAAATTATTTCCTTCATTTGACTTTTGATTATTGCGCCCTTAGGGGTATTCAGGTACAGGCACATCATCAAGCTTAATTTCATTTGTCCTGTATTAATAATTTTTTTAAATGGAAGTCAAGAATGCAATAGCTTACTGGAACAGTGTATGTTTTTTAATGTATTTATCTTCACATCACTCCTATGAGGAAATCAAATACACTCATTCCCATTTCACAGATTGGGAATGAAAGCACAGAAAGGAAAAACTGCTTGTTGAAAGAGCATGTCCGTGGAAGAGCAAGGACTCAAAAAATCAAATGCACCTTTCACGTCAGGGATTCATTCGTTCTATTGTACTGAAATCTGAGATCCTTCCATAATCACATTCTTCCAGGAGCTGAAAGTTTAATGAAAAACACAAACCACAATGAAAATTTCCTTGATAGCCTGAGAATTTACACCATGTTATAGATTGAGACATTCTCTGCAATATTCTTTTATATGCAACCCAGTATTTCCTTTTAAGAACCAAACGCCATACATTTGTCCCCCAAACATCAACAATAATAGATAGATTGTGCTTCATTTTTCACACTCACTTCCCCATTCCAGTCTTTGGATGATATTTTCCTCTGTCTCTTTTCATCATTGCTGTTAACTCACACTGCTGTGGGTTATTCCCCCAACCTCTGGAAAGATCACTCATATATTACAGGATATGTGAGCAAACTGGACAGATTACAGAGCAGCAGCTTTAGCTTAAAAAACGTGTTCCCGAAACACCTGTTGGAGTGTTCCAAAACATTTCACTCGCGGCAACTTGCTACAACACATAGAGACTTTTTAAGACACGTGCTTACCTGGGAACATCCTGGTGCTGATTCTGTAGCTTGTCTAAATAATAAACAGCTCTCTGCATGGCTAAACTTTCTCTCTGAATGTTTCGATAATGGTGTACAATACTAAAGAAAAAAAAAAAGACCAAAAAGCCTGAATTCTGTCGTTTAGTTTTAATTTATTTTTTGCTATAGATGGGTTGAGGTTAGGTGGGTTAATCTGGAGATATCTTCAGGCGGTTAGTAATACCAATTTAACATGGCTCCGTCTGCATTTTATCTCAGCTGAGATTCTAAATTAAACATGCATTTAAAAATAATGGCGTTTGAACAGGACGTCTCGTTCAATTTTAGCTGGCTGCAGTATTTTCTTATGTTTGCAAGTTACTCTGTAAATATTTGTGCTCCTTATCCTGATTACAGATGCAATTTTACAGCCTGTTTATTGATTTTGGAACTTTAGAATGCCATTGACATCGGCCATAAGGAACCTAATTTGTCTGGCAAGAGATTGCAGCAAGAATATCAGACCTGATTAATTTGGTCTTGTGTAGCTTTTCCACTTGAACGTGTAATAGGAAGCCTATATATTCATTGTATTGTTTGTGTTTGTAAAAAGCCAATGCATCACATTGGTGTATTTAAACACATGCAAGATATTTTTTTTTTCTTATTCATTTTAGTTATCTTGTATAAACAGTTTGAAATAAATAAGTGTACATATGAAAATAGATAAGAATTCAGAAGGTTCTGTAAAATAAACACACACAAATAAATATGTACTGTATTTCTCACCGTAAATAACAAATCCAAATAATACTGCATTTTTTATATAGTCATACCGACAGAAGTTAAGTCAATTTCAATTTTGCCTGAGTAAAGAGTTCATGATCTGACCTATGAATTACCATAATATTTAACACTAGAAAAATTAGGAAAAAAAAAAAAAAAAAAAGACTTCTTCAAGGACACCTCATAGGCTGGAGTCTAAGCCAAAAATAACAACTGATTTAGACTTCACAACAATCCCAGAGACTAAGAATCATCCCACTTTACAGAGAAGAAAGCTAAAGCCCCATAGTTAAAAACTCCTCATATGACACCTATAAAACCACTGTTACTGTTGAATGAATGAAGAATTCACTAATAGTTCACAGTAGCCACAAATGCAGCAAACGTTGCATCATGGCCAAGAAAACTGGTCTGATGTTAAATTATCATTGAAAAGTATTTGATAAAATGTGTGAAAAATAAATATACCTCTGGAATTTTTTTTTATGTTACATTAATGCCACTGTTCTCCAAACCATGGCTTGGACCTCAGCAATATTATAGAATTACAGATGGAAGTCCATGGGGACAGAAAGTGTCAGTGAGGTGCAAGATCTACGGGCTACCTAATGTTAGACAAGTTTTCTAATGGCTGAATACAGCTTTTTTCCTAGTTCAGCTCTTATCTCCTGGAAAATTATTACTGGAAAATATGATGGATTACATCCTTTTTCAGCTTTCCCTAAACAAAAGTGACTGATTTTTAAAAGATTTTATATTAACCCTACACAGCTTGGCCACCTGCATTTAGCCAGGGGAAGAAAAAAAAGATGAGGTAAATAATTTCAAGAATGTATTCTATTGAAAGATTGACAATGTTTTAAATTATCCTAGAAATATTTTAAACATTTTTTCTAAAAAAAACATAACAGAACTCATACGTCAGTCATTATGAAAAGAAATTAAACTTTTCTGAAGGAATAGAGGAAAACAAGGGAGAAACAAATTATTTCAGAAGCTAAATATCTTGTAGGAATTACTCTAAAACTTAGAAGCATTATTTTCCTTATATCTGAGAGCAATCGTACTTTCTATTAAATCATTTCAGAATTTAGTCTAAAAGGGATCAAAATTTCTAAGGAAAATGAAAATTTCCTTTATTACTCTAAAATGGATGCGTATTCTTTAATTAGAGTCAAGAGATGAAATTCCATCTTAACTGGGTCTTAGAATACTGAAAATCACCATATTGAGCAGCAATCCACTCTGACTCTTTTTCAAAGTTGAGGTAACTCATGGTTTGTTTATTTTAAGACATATTTTAAGAGTCATCTTATGTGATGAAATCCATAAACAGTGAGTGTTTCATAAAGTCCATTTGCACAGCAGAGAGGTTGAAGTGATCAGCTCTGTGCAGAGTTGAAAGAATAAGGATGTCTTCTGCTTTCCAACATTTAGGTGTGCGACTTCATTTAACAGCAAATGCATCACTGTAAGGTGATTTTATAACAGTTATTTTCTTAAACAACAACTTAAATGAAGGAAATAATGTGAATTCCAGGGATAGTTGGAAGCCAGTATTCTCATTTTATCATCAGTTTCTATTTAAACATTCATGTATCACCTTCACCTTGAGAAAAGAAGACTCTTTTGAGTCATTTCAGAAAACCATCAGACTGTAAAAGAAAAGCGTAAGTGATGTGTTACCAGAAAAAAAAATCAGGAGAACTGTCTTCAGTGGAAAAACAGAAAGTACCACAGACAGTGATGGGGAAGAATAAAATAATGGGGAGAAGAATATTTCAGTACTGAAAACTAAAATTAAGCTAAAATCTATCTTGGACAGAGTAGAGCAGTAAGCAGAATCCCCCCCATGACCTGGGCTATCTCTGAGGGCCCAGAGATAGACAACAGCAGAAAGATGGAAAATTTGGGTACACCCCAGGTCAAAACCTGAGGTCAAAATAAATCAAGGTCAAAAGAAATCCAATGATTTTGAATCACTTCGGGACATGGTTTAGTAAATGCAGTGATATTGGGCTGATGGTTGAACTGAATTATCTTAGAGGTTTCCAGCCTTAATGATACTATGATTGTATGATCATATGACTGTATGATTCTCGACTTTGGTCAAGATATTCTACAGACAACCTTGGCTTCATTCTGCTCCGTGTATTTAAAATGGTGTAAGTGATACCAGCAGATAAGTATCAGACCTGGCATGTTTTCAGATAGTCTGATAGCTATGAGAATGCAGTATAAACCAAAGCTCTTCCTGGTATAACATCATTGAAATCTGTGAGATGCATAATGTAGACACAATCCTGTGGGGAGGAGTCTCAAAACTGTCATTTAACTTAAAATTTCTGATATCAGAAATTAAAATAAATGGGCTCATTTTACCAGAGTTTCATAAACAGAGCTCCCCCAACAAAATCACCAAGGATGTTTCTTTGAAGATGAGCTGAGACACTACCCCTCAAAATGCTCACATTATTATTCAGTTTTCAAGTGAGGCACAAAACAATGTCATTGTCATGATATATTTACTGTCGTGGTATTCAAACATCAGATCATTTCAAAAAGGAGATACTGCTATATTCCACATGATGGCAGGAGATATGTTTTTCTTATTGCAAAACCAGAGCTCACAGTTTTAGATTGTCCTATTAAATATAGCAAGATAAGAAATCTCCCATATTCCCCAAGCTGTTTTATAGTAATGTGTCCTCAATGCATACTCAAAAGGGACAGTTCTTCTTTCTATAAAAAAAAAAAAGCCAAACATGCAGAAGTAGTTTTGCAAAGTTTACCTTTAATAAGCACCTTGTGAAATAATACATACAAGTAAAGTGGTATTTCAGGGCATTTTTACAGTCCTTGCATTGGTTTTGTTGTACATAAATGATTAACTTACAACAGTTTTTTTTAGAATGCAGAATTTATTATTTATGCCTTTTTTTTTAATAGAAAGGAACTTTCAGGCAAAATTTAATTTGATTTTTAGATGTCATTAGATATTTAGATGTATCTAAATAGAAGATTATTCTGCTTATGTTTTTCAGCTTAGGAAAACCTAGAAACATTAGGGCTGTCTATTCCTGGAGGACAAGGGGTTTCTGCATGTCTTTTCTGGAGTGCTTCTTGAGCACTTTAATTGAGAAATGAAACATGGGATTTGTTACAAATATATAACAAACATGTTCTATGTCGGAGTGTTTAGCAGGCAGTGGAATACAAAGAAATATTCTGAAAAACATGAATTTAAATATTTGTCTTTCACTGTCTTGAGTTTCATTATGTTATTATTTCTTTTCATTCTCCACTAGCCATCTGTTATTTGCATATATGAAAATTAAGGAAAAAAACAAAACTAAAAATTTATACCTAACAAATTACATTGTTTACTTGTATATTGAAGCAAACAAAGCAGGAGAAAATCTCACATGATTCCTTGTTTTTCTCTTGCAGATAGCTCATCTTTAAGCAATATACATGAATCATTAAATACTTATGCAAGAGTATGTTCTACTAAAGAAGTGCACGGAGTTCATCCTGTGTTTTTCTCTACCAGGGAGTGCCCAATTCTTCTGGCAAGTTCCTCTTTATTAACTTGATTTTAGGGCCAGAAAACAATCATAACATGATATCCCAATATCATTTCAGGCTTCCATTACCTGCATTGTGCTGTTTCAAAGGCTGTTAATGACACAACAAAATTAGATGATTGGCAGCTACTGGCAGAAGATATTTAGACATTAAAGACACAAAAGAGACAGGCTAAATACAAGAATGCTATCATTTGCATGCATTAACTTGATTTTTACGGACTTTTTTTCCCTGTCTGTCTCAGAAGTTAACCCCGTATGTGGTGGAGATGAAGCAGGGGGTACAGGTTGCAGGACAGAGATGCTGATGGTTCCCCAGACTCAATGTTCGAGAGGAACAAGTCCACAGCGGTGTCCGAGTTTAACACCCAGAATTAATGTCAGCAGCAGTTTGGACAGAGGTCACTCCTTCACCAGGCTTAGAAACCCAGGGGACAGACCCCAGGTTGGGAATCATGTTTGGTTGCACTTCGGTCATGATTTACAAGGTGGTCGCTCTTTCCCTATAGCATCTGCAGTATTTAGGCTGTGGAAATGAATACAGTTCTGGGACTATTTAGTGGTTGGGAAAACACAGACCCAACATGATTAAAATTTTACTTTAACAGATCTAAAGCTATCCTTTTTAAAGCAACAAAAGAGGAGATATTCCCCTTTGGTTTTATAATGCAGCCAGCAGAGAGTGAAGCACACTGCTTAAAGTGTAAGTCCATCAAAGGCTCCTTGCTTAATAAACCTTTCTCTCTGTGTATTTGACTCATACTTGATCATTTTAACTGCATTTTAGTACTGTTAGCTCTGGGGAGACAACTCAGCTTTTGGCTAAGAGATCAGGAACCGTGGAATAATCTTCAATTATATTATCTCTCCTATTGATGATGAATGATACTCAAGAAAGAAAATAAAAACCTGAGCACGATAACCTAGTTTTAACTTGTAACCTAAACAGATGTGGTCTGTGGACTTTGAGACTTAATAGTAATGGAATGCCATATTATTATTTTCCAATACTTTCTGAAGATGAATTTCCCTGAAAGGGTGCTGATGACAATTAAAAAAAACATTTTTGCAGTGATTGCTCTTAAAATGCAGTCTCAGCTAGCCGAGCAGCATTCACTGTGGAACTCTTCCTTGTTTGGTGCTCTGCAGCTTGCTTTCAGCACATCCTTTAATTTGGACAGAACAGAATCACGGAATTTCTGTGATTAACTCGCAAACACTTGAGGGGAATATTTAATTAGATCAATTTATTGTCTCATCTCCTTTTTTTGTATAACTTAACTAGATTTGGCTTTGGAAAAATAAAAAAAAGCTCCAAATAAGCTCCTGAATTTTGAGCAAAAGTAGACCCAGCTCTGTCCTTTTAATAAAAGTGAGGGTGAAATTCAGAGAAGCCAAAGCAGCTGTTTCTTTTTTCAGTACAAATGTGATCTTGAAAATTCACAAATCAAAATGCTTATCTTGTGTGGGTGACAGCACATAACGCATGACTCCTTGGTAGATGAGCGTCTACCCGTAGAATGCATTATTAGTCTATTTAGCTTCATGTGCCGTGGTGACCTACTTTAACTTTTCCTTAATAATGCACAGCACTGGAGTAATATTGACTCATATACTCTTTTCTCATATACTGTGAGTCATTAATAATACATTGTATTTTTATCTCCAAAGTGGAGATATGGTTAAATCAAATGGATCCTAATGTGAACTTCAACAAATGAAACAAATTGGCCTTTGTATGAGCAAAACAATATTTATAAGGAAGGTATTTAATTTTGCTTTCCTTGACAAATGCTTCCTTAAATATGTGATTGCTATTTTTATAGTGGGCAAGGTGGAATTTCTGGTTTTGTTAGGTTTTAGTATAACACTTAACAGTAGTTTTTCTTACCTGCATCTATTTTGAGCATATTTTAAAAAGCATTGATAAATCCTCCAAGAAGTGACACCTTACAAATATCCCTTTAAAAATAGTCTCGTTAAAAGGTAACTATGTCACAAATGGGAAAAGATTCTGAGACAATAACAGCAAAGATCAACATTAAATCAAGGAGTTTGACACCACCTCAGTCTAATTAGGCTTAGTTCCTGATAAGAGAAACTAAAAAAAAGACCAATTAATATTATTGTGAATAAGTAGATATTGTTAATTTGCCCAACTACAGAACAAATATTTTTCTATTTTCAAATCTTCCATGTGACCTTGAACATTTTGGTGAATCATTTAAAAAAAACTCCCTGCCCCTTGCAATATTGCTTTTGACTATTATTATTTCCTAGAATGAACCAGCTGATTCTAAGTGATGACTGGACACATTGCAGTGCTGAAATGCAAGAAATCAGATTTTCCCCTTTCCCTCTGTATCAGGGTAAACTGCATCTATGAAGCAACAGCAATATAAGCCATCAGTCCTGGACATACAAAGCCAAATGCAGAAATTGAACATATAATATTTAATTTACAAGTTTTTCATTTCAAAGCAGGCTGGTTTTGTTTTTCGAGGAATACACTGCAAATGTCTCTAGGCATTCTCCTTGCACTATGAAATTCAGAATTAAGGTACTACATTAGCATCCTTAGCGCCAGTCCTTTTATTATTTTTATGATTGCAAAGCATGATTAACTCCCGCAAAACATCAGCATTACACTACTTTCAAATAAGGATGCATTAGATAAGAGTCAGTTCGGATACTCTAAGTTAATCTTGAGTTATTTTAAAATATTGACTGCTTTACATAATTTGTTAAAGGTTATGACAGCACTGTTGTAATGAAATAATTAGCAAGCTCTGTTAAGTGTTAATAATTTGGCATATTTTTAAAAATAAATGAAACCTTCCCCAAACTTTCAGCTTTAAGCCCAGGATAATACTTCAATTTGCTGCGGAGTTTCAAGAAAATGAGTTAATTACTTTTTCAGAGATTTAATCAGTTGGATATTGGCCTTGAAAAACGTTTGTACATGTAATATCATGACTTTTAAATCTCTACGACTTTTAAAAGCCACCAACAGCAGAAAAAATGAATTTTTTTTCTAATATCGGAATTAGTGGTTCTTCCTTTGGTGAACTTGACAATGTTAGGTTGACAGTTGGACTCGATCTTAAAGGTCCTTTTCAACATAAATGATTCTATAATTCTGTGAACTTGGGAATATTTTGTTAATATGCAACAAGGAAACAGTGTTACTAGGATTATGTGATTATGAAACTTCTCAAACAGAGGAAGACTGACAGTTTTCTCCAGCACAGTACCGAGAAATGTTTTGGAAAGATTTAAAATATTTTCCTTTCTCCTAAAACTTGTCTTTTGATATTTTCCTGCACTAATTTTTAAGGACATAGAAAAAATCATTTAGATGGCTTTTAGGAATTTCCAAGAGATAGGACAGCATATTAATCCATTATCTGTTTTTTACCAGACTAAGTTTCTGATTAAAATACCCAATCACTTAAACAACGGCATAAACACATCAAGGTTCCCACGCTTGCACATCCTTGCCAAATTCTGTGGTGGCCTGTGTAACTGGAAGAGAAGAACCCCTATCACAGAAAGAAAAGGTTGGGTAAGTGTGCCAGAAATCCTGCCTGTGCATATGCGACTTGCATGATATCTTCAGAACCTCTACAAACAGATTTTTATTATGTTTTTTTACAAACACAAAAGCACTTTGGTTTCACCAATATGGTCGTACTGAGGGCAAAGTCAATGAAAGAACCAGGGTCTTTGGCAAAAGTCTCTTTGTTCATATGGCATAGCATCGCTCCCTTATAGATCTCAGTAAAACAATGTGGGAGTCACAAGCTGCCAGGCACGTCTTTTAATGGTAAATAAGCATGGTCAATCACGGGACAGTGCCAACAAATTCACTTTATTCACTCATGACTTTTTTTCCTCAGATACTACAGGAGAGACAAAATTTGTGTAATAAAATGTAGTACATCAGTTGGGTGTGAAAGTCTGTGTGGTCTCATCTTCTTAATCCTGTGCAGTAAATATCAGATTTAAAACCGATAAACATATAAATGAAAGGTCAATGGCTACTACCAATATATGTTTCCTCCCTGCCACATAGTCCTCTACTGTGCAGACACATCCACTAGGGAGACAACATTCAGCAATCATTTTGATTGGATGCCATTCTTCCAGGGCCCCATCTTGCTCCCCAAATAATGGACCCAAAAGAGAAGTGTGTGGAAGTCCTTGGGACCCTGGGAAGAGACTTCATGGAGGACTTACACTTGGGTGGGATGTTGGTACTATAAATGGAGACAGGAGAGGCTCTTGTAAGGCAGAAGGAATGGATTATATGAGGACTTCAGTCATCTTCTAACCTCCCAGGAAAACTATACTTGGCTCTACATTAATTGTTGGAAATAACCATATATCCTGTAGGTTGCTTTTACCTGTATGTGCTCACAGTAGTATGTACTTACAGAAAGCCCTTTTCCCTAATGTCATGTGAAAAATATCAGGAAATTATTGTTTGTGCTTTATTCCACAACAGAATTCTTCAGTTCCTATCTCTTTTATAAAAAGCTATTAAAAGGCTTGTGCTTTGTGAGTCTATTCTAGTTTTAGAAAACCAGCCTCAGAGCACGGAGTCAAACAAGCTTCTTCCTAGTTCATTGTTGTGAATAGCATGTGATCAACATCGTCTTAACCCTACTTCATCCTCCCTTGGACTAATAATTCCTTAGACAAAAATAACTTCTCAGAAAAAAGAAATTTGCATGAGTTGACACCTTTGTGCACGGAAAAACAACCTATTTAAAAAAATATTTAAGCAGCTCCCCCTATAGATGCAAGTGCTATCAGTGCTTGTATACGGTTTATATCAGTGGGCTGTTATAGACATTGTCAGAGAATTTCTTATCTCTAGCTTTTAAAGATCAACTAGACAACAACAAGATTTCTCTTCAACGAGACATGCTAGCACATGATGAAATTAGGCTGCAGTATTGAGAGTTCATTAAAGGTGCTGTTCTAAGAAAGATACGTAGCCAAGGTTTTGCCAGCTAATAAATTTTTTAGTTATCGTATATTACATTTGGAATTGCTGCATAAATTAAGAGGACCCATTTTCATAAGATTTAAACATGTGCACTCTTGTTCGCTGTTTCTAGCAGACAATATCTCTGGGTCACACTGCATTATAGGATCTCACAGACTCAATATTCTTTGAGGTCGATATAATCTTTACCTTTCTCATCATCGTGATCTGCAGTAGCAAACACAGGATTTGCTGACCCTGAGTTTTAACAAACCAAAGGAAATGGCATTGGGGATGAAGAGTTTTCAGTAAAAACTACAGGATTGGTCCCATTCTGGTTCATGTGACTGTAAGTTGGATTTCACTGGATACTGGGAGGACTGTGTGGCTATTGTTACACTATGCACCCCAAAGCATGTGCAGTACCCTGTTCCCCCTTCTGCAACAATCTAAATCTGAATTTGTACAGTCTTCTAAAACAAAACAGAACAAAATACTGATACTAAAAGAGGCATCCACACTATCATTGCTCTAATATAAAGTCTGTGAATTCTACCTACAGCTCAATCTTATAATGATCAAGAAAAGCCTCCAATTTAATAACTAAATTCATTTTTCCTTCCTTGAACTAAATGCACAGTTATTAAAACCAAAAGGATCACTGGCAGTATCTCCAGGCTTGCACGGTAAGCTGAAAATGGCATTCTCATCACACGATTAATTAATGTTCTTGATGCAAGGAGATATGGGATAGATTTATGTTCCACATGTTATTGAATAACTCTCATGTGTAATATTGCTTTAGCATGCTTTATGTTCCTGGAGTTAAAGTGCACATCAGTAGCTCAATGCATCGATAACCTCAATGTCGGCATATATCAGCTATAAAACCTGATTCTCCTTGAATTTTGCATAGTTTTCAGTACACTGGTCTCCTGGAAATGGGTCTTTTTGGATGCTATGCAAGTGGCACAGAAATCAAAGGGCCTGGATGATATAATCTTGTATAAAACAGATTTTATTTTCCTTTATTCTTTTTTTTTTGTTTTTAATTTAGTTTGTTTTGTTAGCCTTCTCGCACCTTGCTGGAATGGTGCCTTGCAAAGCATTAAAAAATTTTGTACCTCCATATTCCAAACACTTTGCCAATACTTGGAGTTTGTCCCATCATGAGTGAACCAGAAACTTCCAAACTCAACTTGGGCCTTTACTGGGTTCAATGTGGAATCCTCGTTCTTAAACTATAATATTAATTGCTGACATAGAGTGTTTTAGAATAGAATAAAATAGAATAATTCGGCTAGAAAGGACCTACAATGACCATCTAGTCCAACTCCTATTATTGTGTTTTGTTCTCATTCAAAGGACTAGAAATGATGCAACTATTGCACAACCCCTCAGAATGGTATTTTTCACTAGGATGAAAGGTATGTTTTGAACGTTTTATAGAGTTCTATAAAGGTATGTGAAGATACTTAGGAGTGTGAGGTTTGTTGGGTTTGTGTCAATTCCTTGTGTAGTCCAGCTGGAGAGAGTTGAATGTAGTTTTAATATTGCTTGCTTAGTCTGAATAACATATAATTATATATATACAGGTTTAAAGCTAATTATTCCTTTTTTTCTCTTTCTTTATTTCCTTCTCTCCTTCCAAAGTGGGCAATATTTTGTTACTGAACAAACTCACAAGCAGGCTTCATGATTTCTCTGGAGAAAGAACGAAGACGTGAATGTGCATCTAACTCTAGTCACGCGGCAGTATCACACCAGTGGAATCACCATTCAAATTTTTGGAGCTAAGTGCAGTAAAACTGGTGTGTCATCATAGTCAGTTCTACACTTAACCAGCCTGCTCTCCTGGTGAGATATGATCTAATATAATGTGGAAAGAGATAACATCAGCTGGGAGGAAAGTTTGTGTCAATAAGCTTAGAAGGGCTTTTTGTTTGCCTAGTAGCACATCATTTTACTTGCTATTTGATTTGCGAAATGCATGATCTATAGTATAAACTGCACTTTCATAATAATGAAAAAAAAATATCTAATATTTTCCAAATAGTGGAGCCTAACAGTGGTAAGGCTGTATACTGGTATCTCCTTTTTGAACACAAAACACTGAGGAATAAAAAACTAGAATACGAGTCTTTTCAGCAAATTTCAGGCATATACATGCATTTTTGACATCTATAACTGAGCTTTTCTTCTCTGGCTCCTCTTACAGTTAGAGGAGAAAAGCAGGCCCTTCTAGGCGTGTGTCATCTGACCTAACTGAGAAGAATATTTGAGAAGGCGATGAATATATCATAGGATATATCAAGCAGACTTTCTGTGACTATAAAGAGAAACTGGAATGACTTGCAAACACATAGATGCCATCATTGTCAGCATCTATGCTTGGTCAGAGGAATTCTAACCATCTTGAATGACAATAAGGAATAACAATTTTTCCCTTTGGTCACTGTCCTGACCATCCTTCAGAAACCTTTAAAGTAGGCTTTGTCAAATGTCCCTCCGTACCTCCCAGCCTTTATCCCTAGCTATTCTACCTCTCTTATGTTCCTCAACAGAGGCATTAAAAAAGAAATGCATGCTGGCCTGCAAACTTGCATTATTTAATACTGAATTGGTAAGGGTGCTATAAAACGTAGTTCAGTGCTTAAAAGACCATCAGAGCCCATTGCCAGAGTGCTTATGCTAAAAGCTGAAGGAAAAAGAAGTATTAAAACAACTCCAGGTCATCTCAGATACTTCGTCTATGTGGACTTATCTCTGTTAGATTCAACCTGACTCATTGTTATGCATTTAGTCCATAATGTGCAGGAAGCAGTAGACAAGGATGCCCGAGCTGTGGGTTTTGAGTCACATATGGCTCATCTATAACAGCTGTCACCTTGTGCCACAACAATGTCACAGCTGAGGAACAATCTGTGCATAGAGCAGGAATTTCCAAGCTAAGCCAAATTCCTGGGTATTGGAGGAAGGTAATCAGGGCTGCTAAGGCAAGATCATGCAGCCCACATCCACTAGGCAATGGCATGAATTTGACAAGAGATGTGACTCTCTCAGCTGTGAAATAAGGCAGGAATTCCATCCATCACTGCCACTCTGTGCCCACGACCTCTCTCCCCCATATAAAGATTTTGGAATGCAGCCCATAGGATCAGGGAAGTAGGATGGGAACAACATCCAAAGAACATGGATAATTGCATACTTACAGTTAATACTGACAATTGCACAATCACATGTGAAAGAGTTATATTACACAATCTCTTATATAACACTTAACCTAATTTTACTCCACAGCATATACCTTGTGCTAAACTACTGTTGTCATTTAGGAGAAAGAATATCCCCATTTAAGTAAAATTAAAAATTGGATGTTACAGCTCTTGAACTATTCAGAAATCTAATGAAAAAGCAACATTTCTGGTTTTACTAAGGTTTATTTTATCTAAGACATTTTTGCCATAATACCATTTGCTATCTTAACTCCTGCTATACTGATGTAGATTATTAAGTTGTGTCTGAAGTAATTTCTAATGGTTCTAATAGGAGGCAAAAAATGAGCTCCTTAACTGAAAATGACAGTACATTTCCCCTGTTCTACTCTTTGATTTTCTTTTTCAGCAGGATATTCCCAACTGACTTAAAGGCATTTTATATTTCAACAAGAACTTTTCCCAGTCTCAGCAACCCCAAGGGTAATCTTATCCCTGTAAAGGAATGTGCTTTGCTTTTGAGTGTTTTCATAGGCTCCAAATTCTGTGTCACTGAAACACAAACGAGTGCTTTAAAACAATTCAACATCTCAAAAAATGATCTGCCTGTGTCAGTTACTCTTTACCCCTATTATTATTGTTGAATATAAACATTAAAATGAATTATTGTGCACATTCCCTAAGCATTCATCCCCTTAAGATCTGGAACCGCCCATCTGTTTTTAATATGCATCATGAGTTCTAATGGAAGCCAAACTTCTTGTGACAATTTATCAATAGGAAAGTATTGTGAGCAGGAGAGGTGTACTCTTTAAGAAACCGCCCATATATATCTCACTAAAGAGGTAGCTATAGACAGAGATTTTTCCACAGTCATACTTAGCTGAACTTCAGCTAGAAAGTCAGCTTATAACTGTAATCTCTAACATTTTGCCCCGTCTCCTGCAAAATGCAAGCCAGAAGAATCCTACAGTGTGCTTCTGCAAAGTCCTGCACCACCCAACTTCTGCTCCAGAGTTTGGAGGAGTTGCTCAGAGATGCATTGTGGTTTTGTAATCCAGGAAGCAACAAGCAGTCCTTTCTATGCTCTTGTCACAGGACAGTGAGCAAGAAGGCTTCGTATAGTATGGTCTCAGTGTTTGTTAGGCTGCACTTTGATTTCTCTAACAAGTCAAACCTCTCCGGCTATCATTAGAATTAAGGTAGACTAGAAATGATAACAAGGTAGGTCTTTGTGGCTGGAGCATCCCCTTCCCTACACTTATAGAATGATGACACTGTCATTGGCGGAGGGTGGAAAATCTTAAGGAAGTACTAAACCTAATAGCAGTCTACTTTGGAATAGAGTCTGTTGACGATGATTATGTCCTATATATTTATGAACCGTGTGTTCCTTCAGCAAGGGGAAAATACATTATTTTTCATGCTGCTGTAGAACATATTGCCACAGGATTTTGTGAAGGCAAAAGTAAGAAATTAATGAAATAGTCTATCAAAATATTCACACATTATGCTCCAGATAGTTTCAGCTAAAGTTGATGTAAATCTCTGATTATCAAAGGATGAATTATTCCCGTTCTCTTTTCCTCAATATCTTCTATCATTTACTGTTTAAAACAAAATTGTGGGAAAGATTAATCTTGTTCTGACCCTGAATGTCGGGTTCATGTTCCTCTGCTTCAGACCACCATTATCATCTGAGAAGATGTCAGCAAAAAGAGAGGGATCCCACATACAGGAGAATAGTTAGATCAGGATTATCCTTCAGGGGATAGAACACTTCAAAAAGAATACAGCACACTTCGTTTTAGTGCCAACCAGTGTTTGACCGCTGTCTATAAAAGATGCGAGCCTTGAATGCTGAAATGGCTTTTACTGTGAAAAAGGAATATTACACCAAGTGTGTTAAGTTTATATTGCCCAGCTTTTCTCAGCTGATGATCTGCTAAAGGACCATTAGTTCTTCAAAGTCCTTTGCTAGCCACCATAGCTTCTTCCACATTTTTGCAGCTGCAGCTGCCATCCTTGCAAGCATCCTAAAACATCTACCAGACACCCCTGTATTCCCCTGAGCTAAAAGCTGGAGCAATAAAGATTCCTGTACCTATCTTTATCAGTAATAGAATCATCATTGCTTATACATTGGAGGGCTGGAAACTATACTGCACACTTCTTGGCTAAGTGTGCTTTCTGTGACTTAATGTAAATACGCATTTATTTTATTCCATTCTTTATGAATTTATGTCACTCAATTACAGGAAAAAAAATAGGCTTTGGTTAAAAAAAAGCATTGGGACAGAAGCTATTGAAAGACACACACATTATCTCTATGCCTTGTAGATTTCTCTAACGTAAAGGCAAGCTTCAATTAGCTCAGCATGATATTCAGGTCATAACTGTCATATTGAAAGAATGAATCATTTTCCATTTCAGGAGAGAGGATAACAAAAAGTGGTTATAGTCAGTGACGTAAGTTGAACTTGTTGGTATATTGAGAAGGACTTTCATTTGAATTGTTTAGGTTTCAATCAGTTTTATTACTTTATTAATCAGAGTAAATCAGAGTTATTACTCTGTTTCTTTTAATCACTGCCGTTCTCTTGGTACCTGTTGAGGGATCCACGAGGGAAGGAGAAAGGTGATAATTACAATAAATTTCTTCAGTCACAATGAGTTCTGAAATTATCCGAATCATTTTGCCAAGCACTGGAATTCCCAATGCTTCAAGAAATAGTGGCCCTGTTTCACTGTTGTAGTACTGTAGGAGACTACTTTGTACCACTCCAAAGTTTATACCATTTGGCAACAGAACAATTGTACACCATTCCCTTTACACAGCAGAGGGAAGGGGAATATGGTGCAACTTGGAATTAAACCCAGTGTTTTCTTTGTGAAGACTAGTAGAAAAATTCTTCTTCTTAGTATGCAGAAACCTCCTCTTGCGCTAAGGTGCTTCACCTACCTCCTGTGATTAATTTTCCATTCTGTCCAATGTCTCACTTTGATTATTAATGATAGTGCTTTGATTGATGACTGGTGCCTGCTAAATATTCTATTGTCAAGCAGGGAACAACACTTTTATTTAAACAGAGACTAGGTAGAGGGGAACAGTGCAGCAAGCAGACAAATCTATCTCTTCTTGAGCAAGGACTTGAATCCAGCTTATGCTAGGATCTCTACCTCTCTGCACATGTGTTGTTGGTTGCAGCTTTGGAAGAGGCTGCAAATTCTTTGCAATAAGCAGGGAAGACAACCGTAAGAGTTCATCTTGAAAGTCAGCCTGTGTGGTGAAGTCCATGGGATGTCAGATGAAGGAAATGGCTGATAGGCTTTTCTTCCCTCCTTTTAATTTTCCTACCACAAGACACTGGTGGGATCAGAGGTTGTAATTTTATCTCATGTTAACCAAGGCGAGGTCAGCCCTCTGCTGCAGGGAAGGGAGGAGAGAAAGCTTAAAGTGCTGACCTCATTTAACTACTCTGCAGAAAAAAACAACAGGTGTCTACTTTCTGGTCAGATTTTACATTAAGATTATTATCACACATTAATTATATCTTTATTAAAAAAAGTAAAATGCACATTAAAGATTTCTATCCCAAAACTAATCAGTATCTTAATATTACCTTTGCTTATCTCTGATGTTCATTGCATTTTTACTTCTATTTTTACAAGAACCTAGGACCCTAAATTGGGTCATACTTAGACTTTGTATAACGTACACAGAGTAAACAATGTACCTGCCTCAAACAGCCTGAGATCTAGAAGGCAAGATGCAACAGGTGGTTGAACCAAAGAAGCAGGTGGGAGTAGGGAAACTGTAATGATAGGATGTGTTAACACTTGAACAGTTCACAGATGAATCATCAAAATAATTGAACTAGAGCTGTCTTTCTTTTCTGTGATATAAGACAAATCTTGGAATTATCATTCAGTTTTGTTCTGTGTTTTATTCAGGCAAAATGTCGTGTATGCTTCAAAAGTGGAATGATTTAAATGAGATCTAAGCCTGTTCAGAGAACCAAAAGTGGGATACTTGAAACGGATAGGCAAATCCAAACCCATATTTCCATAACGACCCATTTCATTTCCTTCAATCCAAGTATCCTTACTAATTAATTATTCATCAATAATTTAAGAAGAGCTATGCATTGATGCAAAATGGGAACCTGAAGCTATGGTGAGAATTCAGACCATATCAGGACTTAGAGGAGAGTAAGCGTCCATATTCGCCCGAGTATCAGACACACCTAAGTTTCATTAATTACTGCCACCGATTACCCAGACATAGAGGAAATTAATTCAGAGTGACCAGGAAGGACCCCAATGAATCCAAAGGACAGAAAAACAGGAGAATGGCAGAGGGAAGACAAAAAAACCCTGACAGTTGAAGGACCTATGAGAGGCAAATGATAGTGCAGGATTTTGAGAACCTAGAAGGAATCTGATAAGGGAAATGCATTAGTGCCAATCTGTGGCTCTACAAAGAAGCATTTGGCCACACACAGGAAAGACTTGGTCATCTCAATCCATCTTTTCTCAGCACATGGAAGGAATCTCAGTGCCCTCATCTCCCCTCACGATGAACAGCAGAACCCAGTGATCTTGGCCTGGGTAGGAAGATCTTGATACCAGAAACTTTCGTAGTTATCAAACAAAAACAAATGCCTAAAAGCAAAAGCTGCCGAGTTATTTTAACCCTATCTGTAGTGTGCCACTCACCTTCAGACTGTAACATTGCATCTTGGTGTAGTTAATCCCATAATGCTGTCTCTATTGCCCAAAGTCTATGTATCAAGACCTAAAAGGATCTAAAACAAATTTCACTTTGATACAGTTACAAGCTTGCGCTATGTCCTGGGTAAAATTAGGTAGTCATCAGTAAGTGTTTTTTTCACATTTTATGATGTAGGGGTAGAATCAGTTCCTGTAAATAAAGACTAAGCTTCGAAGACCTCAGTTGCACTATCCATGAAGCATAAGCTGATGCTTGGTTTTGTGTTTTGTCATTTACAACTTTGGATTCACAAGCAATGACAAACAAATGAACCTCTAAGATATGTTTAAAGTAAACTTTGCCACATCCCAGATAAACAGTTACGGTAAGGAGAGAGGTAGAATTTGGACTGGAATTTACATGAAGACCCCTAAGACAACAGAGGTAGCTGCAGCTCAGAACAGCCTTCCCAAGCAGTAAGGAAATCCCAAATCCCAAATCCCCATCGTATCATTTAGACAAAACCCTTTTAATTTTGGTGTGGCAGGTGATGTCTCTGTGGGAATCAAATGTCCCATCTTCAGGTTTTTATCTTTCATCATGAACATATCCAGTGTGAGAAAGCTGTAGGTTTGTGGGCATTCCTGTAATGAACAGCAGACAAATTAGAATTAAAAAAAATTAGGACCCCAAATCTCTCAGGGATACACAGAAACACACAGATAGTTTTAATAAACAAGACTTTTGTAGTTATGATTTGCCATAGAAGGAAACTACACATGTCATCAGAATTTATAAGTGCAGTGTTCAGAAATGGGTTGTAAGATTTGAGATAATTTTTGCATCTCAGAAGAAAAAAATTCTTTGAAACTAAGCCACAACTTAGTCTCACCCTGATATTCATATTTTATCGAAGATCTCACTTGACGTACATGTTTTTGCTTGGGATTTTGACAAAGATAGTTATCATTTTTTGCAGCAGGCTTTGTAGACCTTAGTGGGTTTAATCTTAGTTTGACATCTTGTGCATTGAGAACATCCTTCTCTTTTTGGGTCTGAATAATCACATGTTTCGGAAGCAGAACTCTAAACAGTGTGGATATTTTGAGGCCGAATGAAGTTGTATGAATTATTAAAGGTTAACCCGAAGTACAGTTTGTCTGAAGAGTTTTAAGGAAACAAGACATTTAAACTCTATCATTTTATACAATTAAAATACTGTCATTCTAGAGACCATTGAGAAGATTTCCTGTTAAACTTCATACTTTAAAAGTTAATTTCCAAACATCTCAAAATTATGAGAGGTGTTTGTAAAGCCTTGCAATGGTTCAAGTAGGGAAGAAGTGTACTGGTCTCCCTTCAGAGCTGCCAAAAGCACTGGTTGGGTGTAACAGACAGGAAAAACATGAGGAGAGAAAGTGTTTTACCAATTGTATGGGAGGGTAAAAACAAGCAAGGAAAGCTAAAAAGTTGTCACAGTAAAGTAAGGAAAATGTCAAAGCATGCATCAAGAGCTTATTAGGAATTAAACTGGAAAAGATGAATATAGCAATAACTTTCTATGAACATTTCACACTGCTTGCTCTGAGAATCTGAAGGACTTTGTGGTCCTACATGAGAAAGGCTCAAGGGAAATGTCCTTAGTTTCCCTGGGGACATCTCAGACATGCTTTTCAGAGGGGAACAGGCACCAAATCACTGGTTTGAGCTGTGATAACAACCCTCTGAATGATAAACCAAGTGGAAACCACCTCCCCAGTTTGATACCCAAGGTATCACAGAGGATAGTTAGAGTTGTTCTATACACATCAGAGGAAAACGTTTACATTTGTCAATATACTGAAAAAACTAATTAAAAACTAACAAATGCAAACCAACCCAAAAGAAAGTTTGCCTTTGAAAGCCAAAAAATCTAGAGGAAACTGAAGTAAATATATATACGTATTTAGGAAAAAATATTAGCTGTTTTCTTTTTCTTTTTTTAAATAAAACTAGGTGTTTCCCTTTAAAGTATTGCATTAAAAGTATTTCCCTTTAAAGTTGTAAGTATATTTTCATATCTGAGTTTTTATTGACAGAAAAATTTTAACCAAGTTGCAACTTACATAGAAAATAATTTAGTCCATAGAGGCAACTAAAGCCAAAAGAGATAACTAAATGCAGTAGGCTTCACTTTTTTTCAGAGCATAGTCTCTCACCTCCCAACGCTTCCATCATAAATTTTAGATGACCTCTAGCCTGGTCAGCCAATCCTTCTTGACCTTTCTGTATGCTGTATTCATCACATAGCCAAAGGCCACTCTAAGCAACATTTGGAGGGACAACCGGGAGGTGACAACCGCTCCCAAGGATCCGACCTCTGCCTCCACTGTGGAATTGGGCTGGGACAGGTTGGATGGTGCATCGTGGGACACCTTATCCTCAACAATCCTAAAAGATAACTCTCTCATTTGCATGGCTTACTCAAAGTTGACATATCAGAGAGCATATAAATAAGGAACCCAATTTCAGGTGCATGAGTTACAAAGTAAAGCTCATAGCAAATACTTTCCAAAAGAAAAGCAAGTTTTTATTCTTTCAATAGATTTCTGTGAAATACATGCCAACAAAAGAAATACCTGCGTAGGAGCTATTTGGTTTTAAAGTAGTTGAGGATGTTTGTGGACAAGTTTATATTTTCAATGCAAAACAACCTCCATATATCCTGGCTACATCAGGATTAAAACTCTCAGACATAAGCTTTGACAAGTGCAGGGAACAGCATAAATGACTTTCGATTCATATTCTTTTAGGCCTGTAAAGTTATAACTATGTAATATGAACACAGGCTCTTTAGGATAGTTCAGAGCTAATCTGGAACCCTTCCAGGCTACTCTGAAGGATTTAATGGCATAGTTTTTATTTTCTGCTTAGTGCAGTGTACCATTAATTGAAGGTAATTGTCAAGAGGAGACTGGCTTTCAAAAACTACATAGCTCTCAACTGTTCTTGTGCAGAATGGATGCCCTGAGTTTAGGATCACATTTCCCCTGTGCTCTACATTACATTTGTCTTGTCACACAATTGTGTGATTGTATTCAACTAAATAGTTATTCCGTGCTATTACAGCATTTCAAAATAGGGACTCGAGTAACACTGTAGGGAAAGAGAGAGAGTGAAGGAGAGCCAGGTTCGTACTGGGATGAGGACTTGTCTGCTTGAGCTAAACAAAACCCTGAAAGGTATCACAAGTCTGAAGCATTTAATGGAACAGCTCATCTGTTTTGCTGAAGAAGGCAGCCTTGCAGAATGAGAGAAGCAGCTTGCAGCAGAGTACATTAAAGAGAAGAATCAGCTTAATTAGCAAAGAGGTTCAGCAGTCACAAATGTGCTGTGAGACGTGTCAGCCCTTCCCTGCTCCCAGGATGCCATGTGAAAGTGAACCACTTCTCTACATCCTCTGCTTTTCTTTGCATGTGGACAGGACAAAATCGTGATGAACTCCACCACGTTCTCCAGCTTGGACAGTCATGAACCCAGGACTTCAGGACACTGCACCATACAGACACAAAGTGGACTTGCTGACATGCTCTGCATGAAGGAATTAATATAATTTTCTTGACCGATATAATATTGCTATTTATTATCTCTACTGCAGTAATTCCCAGGAATCTCAGATGTGATCCATGAACCTCATCATTCTAAGCAATGCACAAACAAAGAGAAAAGCCCTTACACCAAGTCTGGAGGCCATTTGTATCTCTGGGTGTAACTTGGCCCTAAAGCTAGAACTTGATTAGCATTGATTTTGATGGGGTGTGAGGGAGAATGGAATCTGGTCCATCCTTCCACAGCTGCACTGGCTTTGCAATGTGAAAAACCAAGATGAGCCAAAAGTGATTAAGAAATTATTTCTGCAACTAGAGTAAGCACATGTAACCACAGTTAGACAACAGGGATCAGCAGATCTGCAATGTAAGGAGGTTTTAGTCTTATATAGCTGCTTTAAAGTAAAGTTCCCCTGTGAAAGTCCCTCCCAATTTATGAGCAAGTTTATCAGCAGCATCAACTGAGAGGCCAAGGAGTGTGACGAGCTATGGAGGAAGATCTGCTTTCTTGTATCTTTTTTCCTAGAAATCATTTATTACAGTTTTATAAAAAATATTTTTTTCTCCAAGGCATTCTTTGGGTGATTATGAGTGTAGTAATTTGTTTACAGATAGAATAAATGCACCTGTTTCTATCAGAAGTGTCACATACCACAACTTAACTAAAATGTATGAGTGATCCCCTTTATAAATCTTACTGTGTGAGCTACATAGGTGGTCTCTGTGCTTGTGCATGTACAGGTGGCTAAGTCCTGGATCGGATCAAAATGGAAATTCCAGTTGATGTTTTCAAACACTACCTGAGTGAGTGCTCTTTGTAAGTCCAAACTTCTCGAACACATAAACAGTGTTTGTGAGAGAGTGTGTATATGTCTATATACTTACACACATAATTAGGTTTCAAGGGACTCATATATAGACACCACACAGTCTGTAACTCATTAGCAAATAACTTCCTAAAGTTTCCAGACTGCTGATGGTAGAAGTAATACCTTACCTGGTCAGGGCTATTGGGAATGGAAAGAAAGCTCTTTTATATGTTTTTGAAAGGAAGAAAAAAGATTAAGTCGTTCTGGGTGAAATATAAGACTTCCATGTGATAGTTTTGTTGTTCCCTTCACTGAACTCATCTTACTTTCACTATAAAAACATCTGAAGAGTGGTCCCAGGGTTCCCCAAGACCCATTACTGATCAAGTATGGAGAACATATGCATGCAAACAAAAGTCTGAGGCACATTTGCAATCGCATATCCCTCCCAAACACAGGATCCTTATTAGATTCAGAAGGGTTTCAACTGCATTAGGTGAACCACTGGACTCAGTGGAGCAGAGCCCAAAACACTTTTTCAGGTCCTAAAGCTACAACCCCCAATCACCTTTATTTTTATTAGACCCTTAATGCTCATATTTGTGCAAGATGTACCATTGTTTTCACCAGGCTTGTACCTTCTCATGTGAGCAGAAATCATGGGACAAAACTAAGAGTTCAGTAGAGCTACAGACAGCACAGACCTTCTTAAAACCAATAGGAAAGAAGATTTTGATATGATTGCATGAATGCTCATACACATAGGAAATGACATTTTTCTTTTTGTGTGCGTATAGATATTTACACATTAAACCGCTATCTCCAATGTATTTTCTAAGCACATCCTGTACTATTCTGAAAACATATGGGTAAAATTGCAGCTTAAAACTATTCTAAACACTTACTCCTATGATACTGAAGAGCTGGATGTGAAAACAGAAGAGCTCATCTATACAATAAATTATTTAATACAGCCACATAAATCATCAGTGATTGGAAGAAGTTGAACAAATTCTGGTATATGTTTTAACGAATAACAAAAGCAAGTCTACATTTCCTTTCATGCCCTCCAACCAAAACAAATGGTACCAACCAGTAGCTTTTAGTACTATTTACAGTTGACTATCACTTGGACCTTTGGTGATTAATTAGAGACATGGAAGAAGGTAAACATGGTGCTATTAGCGTGTCTTCGCTGTATTCTGATATAGACCAAACTTTGCATAACCCAAAGGCATGAAACTCAGTGTTTGGAAATTTAAGTAATTGAGGAAAGTAATAGCTCTAATGCATTTTGCTGCTTGCCGTGTACTTTTGTGGAAAGCATATTGATAGACAGTAAACATCCTTAAAGGAAAAAAAATAGATGTAAGAAATCTTACTGAGGAAGAAAAAAAAAAAACCAGGAGAGAAAGACGTTCTTTTTATAAGGATAATGATCACCATAAGCTTTTATAAGGATAATTAAGAGGAAAAAAAGAAGTAAAATGATTTAGCAAAATGTTGTAATTCAATTCTGACATTCTTGTCTGCTGGCTGAAACATTTATGAGTGTATAAAAAATACAGGTTATGAAAATAGAAACTCTTTTGTACATCTTTCTAGATGATTCATTTAGTGTTCCTAAAGAAACTGCAATTTATTTGCAGACTGTGTAGTTCATTTACAGAATGTTTCTACATTTGTAACCTATCAGCCTCTTTCTCTGAAGAGCAATAATGGAAATGGAAATGTGAAAAGAACTAGTTAAAATCAATGGAGCAGAATCAGAAAAGATTTCAGTAAAAGTATGGAAATAGGAAACACAGAAAATGCACATTTGTCAGTCTAGCTGGAAAGAAATGAGTGTATATATACATTTAAACATTCATTTAATTACAGTTCTTTAAGAAAAAGAGCAGACACATCTAGAGATTCGTTCTGATATCCTGGCTTTGCTGAGGTTTCCTTTCAAGCCAGTGTTGTGGTACTTTATAAGGTCACATACGGACTAAACATCTTTCTCTTGGTGTTTGCATGATCGGTCACTGGCAGATCATTAAACAATTGGCCTGTATCCCCAGCTCTACTGTCTTGTGACTGTGGAGCAGCCTCTTCAAAAATCATCATCAACAGCTTCCTTGGTAAACTTCATGAGTTGTCTGATTGAACTCTAAATTTGTTGGCCTATCTGTTCTAAATAAAGCAGAACTCAGCTTTAGTGGACTATTTTCTTGGTGTTCTGGATATTGCCTTAGTGCAAATAATACTGAAATAGGGAGAGCAAAAAAGTTCTTCATCCCACAATCCAGATTACTGTCTGTGCCCTGGATAAGGATTTAGAAAATATAAGATTTCTTTTGACATCTACTACAGTTCATTACTAAGCAAGTCTAATTATCAGTCTTGTAAGCTGGAAAGATATAAGCCAAAAAAAGAAAAATATCAGGATGGAATTAGAACAGAAAATAGTGGAATAAAGCACGTATAGTGCCATAAATTTTAAGTAAATAAATTGTACTGCAGAAATTAATGATGATCTTAAAGGGTAAAGACTGTAGTAAACGATGTTCATACTTTAGTATTTTGCTAGTTGTACCTTAACATTCCCAATATGGTTGATAATCAGAATTTTAGAATAAAATAGTTTCAAATTCACTGAATTTAACAGGACTTATAGAAGGGTGGTGAAATCATAGCAATGGGAAAAATGATTCAACAACTAACAAAAAGAACGAGACAATAAATAAATATCTAGATGTAGGGTTTCCATTTGCATCATTCTCAGAAAAGATAGCACATTGGTGCTAACGCAAAATTCTTTGAATTTTGGAGTGAAGTCTTTTGTGGGTCTGATCCATTGCCAGCTGAGGTAAGTGGAAATTTTTCCTTTGTTTTTCATAGCCTTTGTACAAAGTCTTAAATGATCAGGTCTGAATATATGATGAGGTATTGGTCATGCAAAATTTTTGGTATCCAGGAAAACAACTGCCAAAACGGAAAGTCTATCAGTTAAGAAAGAGTTTAGTTAGCAAAAAAAAAAAAAAAGTTGTATCTCGTCATGAAAAATATAATGAAAAAGGTCCTCTCAGAGTTTTCAAGCAGCTCTAAAGAACAGTAAATAAGTCTGTGCAGAATTTCGAGGGAAATATATCTTCAAAGGAAAATAAAAAGCATCTGACATTACATATGGCACTTACAGACATGGTTTATTGGTGGATTCGGCAGTGCTAGTTTACGGTTGGACTCAATGATGTAAAAGGTCTTTTCCAAACTAAATGACACTGTGTAGTTCTGTGTAATTATGAGTAAAATACTGCCTATCTTTCTGCTCTCCAGTTGGATAGAACTAAAAAATAAATGTCAAAAAATTTCTAATTCACGTTTAGGTTATTTTGAAGTTCCGGAAGACAGTTCAAGCAACAAATAATCACACACATCCCCCTCAAAAAGCTCCAAGAAGCTTTAGATGGTCCCAGTCTGTTTAAAGAGTGTAACTAAAAGCCAACAGGCAAAATTTATTAAAATTTCATCTGGACCCTAATCCTGATATAATCTTGAACCCAAAAATAAAACAGTTGTTTCCAAATACTTCTCCTTTATCACTTCTTTAAAAAAAAACAACACAAATCTTGCCTATTTTGTGGTTGGATTTTCCATTCCGTTATTTAATAGCAGGGAGAAAATGCAATGCATGCAAGCAAGAGTGATGCAAGTATTATCAAAATATGTTCTACTCATTCAAGGACTAATCTAAGCCAGTAAATCGCATACTACCTTTCATGATCTTTTTCATGCCCTTTTTTATTTCTCATTTTTTTAAACAAGAATTTTGTTTTCAGACGTAGCTGTGTTTCATACCAACCAGAAAATTGTTTTCCTCACTGCTTAGCATCTCTGATGGGAATTCAAAAGGATGGCCAAAATAATTTCATAAGGGAAACCGCATGGAGACTTGCTGCTTGAGAACAAGGAAAGATGATCACTTATAAAACACAGGTAGGAAATGAAACAGGAAAGCTATCAGATCCAGACTTCCTCGATGAATAGAGGTTACCAAAACAAACACACACACAAAAAAAGGAAATCATTGACATTTGGTCAATCAGGACAGAACTGGCTGGAGTTGTTCCGGGCAGAGGCTGAACTACTGTGACTCAGACAACCAGGCAGGAAAGCTGCTGAGGGCCAAATGCCAGCAAAAACATGGGAAATGTGTTACTCCACTAGAGTTAGGCAGACTTGCCACCCGCCCTCCATGTGGATGCTCCTCTCTTCCTGGTGAAACTGGACTTGGGCAGTTGCAGAGCTCCTCAGACGTGTCCAAATGAAGCTCTGAATCTCCCCTCCTTCCTGACAGTCTATTTCCATCCCAACAGCCTTACTCCTTTGTGCCATAAAAGACATGTTTTAGATATCACATCTGCTTTCCACAATGCCCGTATGGAGGAAATCTTGCCTTATCCCCAGTTATCCTCAACTACATCTACAGAGGTGTACTGGTGTTTCTAAGATCTCTTAATGGCATAAATGAGTCAAAAGGGTGATAAGAGACCAGGCCAGGGGGGTGATTTCACCTGAAGACATTAACACCCACGAGGATTATTATCATCTCTTGATCTGAACTGCCAGCTGCTATCTATGGAATTTCAATGGTGATTAAGTTTACTGAACCCCCCTGAATTGTTCTGAAACTTGTAGGTATTTTTCAGAAGGATGTTTAGTCCAGATTTTTAAAGTGCAGATGGCTGAGACTCTACTTTTCTTGATAAGATGTAAAAATGATTAATTACTCACACTTAAAAAAACCTTCTACGTTAGCCCTCACATGGCTTATTGGAGGAATTTGTGAGGTCAGAACCTCATCTGAGGTCATTCCATAGTATCTTGTGTAGTCCTAAAAATACATTTGCGGATGATTTTAAATGTTTCTATTGCAGAATTCAGCTAGTATCTTATTCTTAAATTCCTTCTCAAAGGAATCTATATCATCATTACTTTGATGATATAGTTTAAATTCTGAGTTGTGTGACTACAGTTATACATAATCAGCCCTAGGCATTGACAGATCAGTTACATTCCCTCTTTCATTAACACACAGTTTATTTTACTAAAGTTATAATATTATTAATCCCTTTATAACGATACATTAATATTACTCTTGTTTCTAATGTTTCCACACCAGTCAACATAGAGGAGTTACAACTGAGCCAGAGTCTCAAAAAAACCCCAGAAGTATAAAGTAAAATGAATTCTGATACAGTCACTCTGCCATATTAACAATATCTGGAGCAGGAGACTTTACTGCAACTGATTCAGATATGAAAGTATACACACCAGAGACAGAAGCTAGAAGTGTTTAATAGAAAGAATACACATTTTATCTTCTCTGTAACTATGTTTTTAACATAGTCACTGATTCATACTTTCTTATATATGTATTTAAGTTTGCAATCCTTAAACATGGAATGAAATCAGAGAAGGAAATCAGGTGAAATGTATGAACTGCTATTCTGCTGATATGCTGTGCATAAGTGCATTCATAATAAAGGGAGTATACAAGTATGTGATATATAGATACATAGATACATGAACAGATAAAAAGTGGATTCTCATTAGCAGAATTCCTCAAATAGGTGCATTATTTATTTCTGGTTTATCTATCCAGATATCTGTCTTCAGGGGGAAAATATGCCTACAAACTCATTTCGTTTGACAGCTTAACCCCTTGTCAAAATTTGCCCAATGAGCTGAAATTTGCCAAAGGATGCACAGGTGACTGTGGGCATCTCACAGATACATAGTGAAGGCTCACAAAGTCCTCGTATCCTTACAAAATCAGTCTTAAAAGGTCATATTTGTAAAACTTTATACAGAGAGAATTTGAATGTGAATCTAGCTAAGATCAAGGACAATTTCGTAACTCAACCAGTAGCTTTGGTCTTAGAGCCTACAGTAAGAGAAGTGGACATGACTGTGCAGCTTTTTCTCTCTCTTTGCCATTAGGATCTGCCTATATTTTCTTCCTGTCTCTGGCAGTACTGGACGTTGGCTTTATTCCCCAAATTAGAGCTCTAAGAATAAGATACTCTATCACATGGATGCAATCATATCTGTCACACTTCTCAACCTAAAATCATAGAATCTCAGCCTCAGTCAAGCAGCAAGCAACCTTAAAAAAATCTCCAATTCAATCTCCTGCTTCCAAAGGAGACTGTGATGTTCAGAGCCTTGCACATTAAAATTTAAAAAATGTCTAAGAATGGAGATCCCACAGCCTCTCCAGGCAAACTGTTCCAGTGCTTAACTACTTCCATAGTAAACATTGTACCTATGTTGAAATTTGCAAGACAATGTTGCCTTTTGTCCTTTTTCAGTTGGAAAGAGTCTTGGCTCACATTTCCATAATCCTCCTTTAGGCAGTGGAAGATGGTCCAACCAAGCCTCCCCTTCTCCTAAAGAAGTCTTTTCTTCTCTTCTTCCTCAGTTGTGCAAGAACCCCTTTGTAAAGCTACAAGATGAAAATACACAGCTAACACATCACATTAAGTTAGAGGCTCATCTGACCGTGTTCTAACCAGCCATGCGGTGACTGGTCCTGTGATACAGGAGAGAAAAGGGTATCCATCATGACACACTCAGAGAGAGTCCTTTCCAATGGTGATCTTCCCAATGCAGAATCCTACTATGTGTTGCTGCTCTCATTCTTGCAGCCAAGTTTCAAGCAGAGCTTATTAACAGGTTACTTTTCAGGCTGAAATCTGCCTCGCAGAGAGAGCAGGTGATCACTTGTATGCAACTGTTAGGTAGGAAGACTCAGTCTGTGAGACTGGACAGGTAAATCAGAATAATTCCTCTATTTCTTCTCAGAAGATTACTGGTCCATGCTGACTGACTCATCAACATTTGATGCTATGCTCTTTGAAATAAGTGAAAAAAAACCCATCATCAATGTGTAGTTCAAAGACAAAAGAACAATTCTAGTACTCCAAAGTCACTGGCAGTGCAGTGACAGCTGATTAGCCAATCCTTTCTCTTCATCCCGCATGACCAGATCATGAGAAAATACAATATATAAAAAACCAGCATACAAGATCACTCTCCTCCAACACAACGTTTGTCACTAAGCAGAAACTTTATGACATTAAAGGGGTGTGCAGACATAGATACACAAAAGTTAGACACAAAAAAGATAGACACTTAAGTCTGAGCTAATCTCTTTGAAGAGAGAAGCGTGTGCAGAGAGCGATTCAGCTCACTGAAAAACAACCACCTGAGATAGGCTGGATAACTTCCATTCTGAGACTGCCTCTTCCTTTTCACCTTGAGAGCCTGATATGATTAAAACAAGGACAGAGATTAACTTTTGGGTATTTAGAGTTTTTTTGTGAGATTCTCCCTCATATGAAGACATTACCTACATCATGAGGAAGTTCAAGAATTCCTGAGTCAGAAGGTCTGATTTCTGTGTGTCATCAGAAAGTGATCTTTGACAGTCACTGATCTGATCTATCAAAAGAACAATAGAAGCTTCTTCCAACCCTTTACACATTTGCTGCAGATTATTTTCTGCATGTCCTTTATAAGCCAGATTTTGCCTCTGACAAAACTCTCGTACGCTTCAAAAGAAACCCATCTGTGATACAGCATTAGCAAGAAATAAAGTAAAATAAGAAGTGTTTGAAGAAAACTCGGGGCAAAACAATTTTTATATAGCTAACCTCTAAATATTCAACAACTTGCTGAAAAAATCTGCCCTTTCTTCCCGTAGCTAGAAACAGAAAGATACTTTTAAAACCAACTATGAGCTAAATCGGATAGTTCTGAAAAGATGTCAAGATGGGCTTTGAACAATCAGTAGCTTTGAATATTTCAAACAACTCCTGAAACTTGAAGGCTTTGCCTCAGCCTGAATCCCTGAGCCATTTGAGGTTCTTCATTCATTGAAATTCTTAGACGTAGCTCTGCTCTAATCACCAGGCATTGGACATAGGAGCCCAGGATCTCCTCGAAATAACATGCTTAACATTGTATTATCATGGTGTGGGAGAAGAAAGCTGAAACTACTTAAATATGTGTCACCCACCACTAGGCTCAAAACTTTACAAAAGCAAGTTCATAAATCAGGAGGTGACAGTAAATTTTTAACAGTGTATAAACTCAGGCATGAGCAAGAGCTTGGTTTATTTTATGGGTATGATGATAGCTGTGAAGAATGCTGCAGAGTGATATAGATAACATGGTGGCGCACCTGTAACCTCCAGGACTGAAAGAGAGAACTGTTTGCACTTCATCATTCCAGCAAGAAAAAAATACCAAGTTCTCCTGTCACAACACACCCTAAATGGAGCCTTACTGTCCCGAGGAAAAAAAAAAAACATAATGTACAATGTACACCTTGTCAGTCTTATTCTCTGTGATTATGTACTTCCATGGTATGTGAAAGTTTCATAGAGCAATTACATCCATTGTGACTTTGTAATTACAGTATTACGAGGTCACAGACAGAGCAACTTTGCCAACTCTTCATTTTTAAGACTAGCCAGAACAGGATATAGGTTTGCACTGGACTAGTAAGTCATCAATAGGTACACAAAGTGCGATACGCTCAGGAGGCTAAGACTGATATGAGATGTTCATGCTAGGGATCGGCCAGATTCTGATCTCTTGTACTCTTTCAACATAAATCTGCATAATCACCCTGGAATAAGAATGTCTTTATGGAAATAATTAGACAGAAGTCCTAGAAACTTGAGTAAAAAGTTAAAAATAGGCTTTAAATGCTTGAGTGGCTTAGCAACCAAAATCAAACTTTACTAACAACCAGGAAGATTTGGGTTGTGTCTATAGCCTGTAACTATTTACTTTTGAACCATTTATTCTACAGCAAAAAATCAGACCTGAACAATAATATAACAGTTTCACTAGAGAAGAAAATCTAAGAAAGAAAGAGTTTTTATCAAGTAAGTTAAAATATTGCGCGAGTTGTCAAACTGAATGAGGTTGAACATATCTTACTGAAGCAGATAAGAGTTGTGTTTATAGAGCAGAGTGGATCCCTACCACACCAGTGTTTGTGAGAACAATGGGAAACCTCAACCATCGTATATATTCTTCATTATAAGTTTAGGCACAGAGCTTCCTGTCAGTTAAGGTACCTGTATGATAGACTAATTTTCGGCAAAATGTTAAATGTGATTTTTTTTAAAGTGTGTTTTTTTACTGAGGGGTTTTAAAACAAAATTAAGTTTGTATCTTTTTTAAACCAAAATAAAATATTTTTTAAAAAATCAGGGACTCTACAACACTTTCTACTAATTCTTGTATGGTGTATTTTAGATTTATTTAAAACATGATAAAGTTTCCTGTATATACAGTCTTGTATAAATATGGAGAAAATTTATAGAAAAAATAATAAACACACTGGAAACAACATTTCCGTAGAAATAGTGAAATGCAATCCTATATTAACCACAATTCTTTTTTTTTTTTTAATATAATGAATAATTTGGCAAACTGTAGGTGGCACCATTAAACATTTTGGTATAACTGACTTTTTTTCACTAAAAGAAAACATTTTGCATAAAAATCCTCTGCTCTACTTGTTAAAAAGAAAAATCAATGTAAAATTGTCCCAACAGCTACTGAGAAACCCTTAACAGTGTTTGGAAAAAAATCCCTTCTCAATATGTTTCTGAAAAATCTAGAGGTTTGTTCTTTTCCTTTTTTTTTATATCAGTGAATCTGAAATCAATGAGCCTCAGGTTTCTTCATGGTTTTGCAATATACATGGGCATATTCTAGATTAATCTAAAACTTACGTCTGCCTAAAATCTGACCCAAGCTGTCCCATAAAATTGAAGATTGATGTTGTTTGAAAAAAATAAATTCTTCTCAGGGAACAGAAATACCACAAAAAAAGCATAAATGAAATTTGCTTCTTTAAGACAGCAGAGTGTGGAAGGGAACTTTTAACTGATGTGGTGGACTAGACTGTCAAATACACTGCGATTACTGATCATTGCTCTGTATCATATAACAAGAACATTAAATAAGGGTAAGTGTAATTAATACATAACATCAGTAAGAGTCAATTTTCCTTCTCTTCTTGAGGCTGACTGGCTTTATCATTATTTTATTTTTTAATTTCCTGGAGATATTGCCTTCCTTACCAGTCTTCTCATACGACTGAGATAAGCTATTGCACATTTTGATTTGAAAGCAAGAGGGATAGTAATTAAGTAATTTGAAAATGAAAAGAACTTAATCAAGGAGGTTTATACAGTATGAAACTGTGCAGAAACTCCATCTACCTTTAAGAAACACTGTTCTTCAAAATCTCCCCTGGGCAGACAACAAGCTGATCCTTGTCTCATTTATTTCAAGAGCAAAGCCTCCATTAATTTTCTAACATGACACCTCAAAATATCCTTTCTTCAAGGGGGAAAAAAATAGTCTCTTTTTAATGTATGTTTTGGGGCTGGGAGTACCAAAGAATCTCATGTCACTTTGAATCCAAAGTGTGAATTTGATCTACAGCGATGCCCAGGCACAGCAGGTTGCATGCTGAGTTGGTCACCACCGACATTAGGTCCCTACTCCTACCGGCTTTCCATCCTGTGCATACCTTTCTTTTCCCACCCTGGAACCCAGACTGTTCTGCACCAGCCCTATCTGTGAGTACACATTGACTCAGTCTGGTGCAAGAAGGGTCGAAACAGAAAAGACTGTGCTGCTGTGAAACCACTAAATGTGTGACAGCTCCTGAGGCTTCATGCTCAAAGGAGATGTGATAGGATTGTTTTCCTGATGCAGCCAATGCCACAGTATTCCTCAATTATCCATGATTAATCCTATTAATCGCTATTAATGTTGATGCTGGAGCTCAGATGGGAAACTTGGAGACATCTAAAAGAGGTGACAATTTACCAAGGATATTGTGGTGTTATATGACTTCACGAAACAGGTAAAATGTCCAATAAAGAATAGTACAAGAAAGCAGACACAGGTAGAACTTGTTTTTCTTCTTGTGTCATTTACCTTTGTTTCCTGGTACAGGAGGAACATGTATAAAAACAATGCATAGGAAAAGAACATAAGGATGATATCCGTCTGATTGTGTTTTAATTACACAGACTCATTCAAAGATCGTAACAAAGAAGCGGTCAGTGGAACTGTGAGACCTAGTGGTTACAGCACTCAAAATAAAAGGAGAAATTGGATTCTGGTTCTAACACCCCAGGGTTTGCTCATCCCATAGTTTACCCCGTAGCTTGTGAAACAATAAGTAAGACTGATGTAGGGACAAAAACTCAAGACTGTTTCTTTTTATTTGAATGTCATGACAGTCAGGCAATAGATACATACAATTATACATTACCCATAGCATGAACCCTCAACTCTGGCCTCCACAGCAAAAAAACTCATTGCTTTGTTTCAGTTCTGATATAATCTGCTAGATGATGAGTGGGGAATGCCTGTGGACAAAAGATGATAGAAGTTTAAAGACCCTATGCTCAAAGAAAGAACGACATTTGGGTCATTCACACGCTGGACAAACAATTCTGTATACATAATGGCTACACAAGGGAGAAAAGAAACAGGTCTTGTGTTTCCTTTCCAATTAATATACATGTGCATGTGCACACAGTGAGTTACACGTTGTCATGGTCATTTTTCTATACAGATTATGGTAATGATTAAAAGATTATGAATAAGGACATCTGAAAACAAGAACAAGTAGGGAAATTCCATCCTATTCTGTATCTCTATCTTTTCTGTGAACATTACTTTGTTATCTGCAATATGCAAGCCTATTGAATAGGTGCTATTAATTTAATATGCATTTATTCTTTCTGATCTTTCTTTAATTTTAAATTAAGTGAAGCCAGTGATCAAAGAAAGGCCAGAATAATAGCCCTGTAGGTTGATTTTTTTTCTTTCCTTTTGGTCCACAGAAAGCAATGAGATGCTGCACTGTCTGGTTTTTCCTGTGGTATGTACCTAGATGATAACGTGGCCTGCAGTAACGCCGAAGTACATGGGAGTCACCCAAATAAAAAATTACCAAGTAGAGTAAAGGCCTGTGATCAATCTCTGAGCATCCTTATTTACCTTTTGTGTTTCAGCAGTTGCTAAGAGCCACAAGCTTATTGCTCTAAGTCACTTAACTTGGAGCACAAAGATGATCCCTACCCCAAAGAATTTACAGTAATAGGTTGTTTAACTCTGTAAAACTCAATCTTGTTATAAGAGAAAGATATTTACTCACACACCCAAACTCCCTTCAATGGAATATTTAACTGTGCTACTTAAGAATCATGTCCATGATTAGAACTGTCCGTAAGCTACAAAGTTCCTTGTCATTCTGCAGAAACCAAAGTAATGTTTATTACAGAATCAATACTCAAACATTACTTGAAAAGGAGTTGGCTCTGCAGACAGAGGATACGGCTTTTATTAGACTAATCAGTATGCTCAGAGCTGGGGGAATAACAAAAAAACAAAGTTCTGAGGCACAATAGAGCTTCATGCAGTCAAAGGGTTTGTGTATTGGAAAGACAGGAGATGTAGTTCTTCCTTTTTTCCTCAGTTAACTGCATCACCTCTTTCCTCAAGACTTGTCTTACATCCATAGACAATATCAGTCAGTAATTTGATGAGCGATGTGATGGCCAGCCTTAAGACACAACTCAAGCTTAGATCAAACATTTGAACAGAGGTGCCTCCTTAGTGCCAGGAGTTAGGCTCTGGACTAAGGAGTCCAGAAGTTAGTTTAGAATTTTCTTGAAAGTTTGCCCTGCTCTTGACTTGCCATTGATCTAGCAGTTAAAGACACTAAATAGGAAGCCCTTAGGTTTGGGTTCTGTGTGTTAGACGGCCAAAGGAACTCCTTATCCAATCTGGACATTTTTTTTGAAATTTCATAGAGAATATTAAAATCTTTGAACCTTTCTCCTTCGCATTTTGACTTGTAATGTACGTTAACTCACCACATCTCAAAGCAAGTTCCAATTTTTGCTAATTTTTTCTGTTGAGCGACAAAAGAAAATTTTGTTGAATTACTTATGGGCTTTGACGACTGAAATAAAGTTTAGTGTCAAAAAATCTGGGTTTGTTCCTAAAATAAGTTATTTCCAGCTAATCTTTGCTGCTTGGCTTATACCTACTGTGGTCAGAATTAGTTGTCTCTACATTGGACCAGCCACAGCTGTGTTAGCATTCATCCCATGTCTCTTCTGGCCTCCTGTAGTTGTTCAACTTCTATTAACATTTTTTTCTTTAATTTTTAATGACTGAAATAATGACAAAACTGTTTCACAACTGGTTGGATTTTTTAAATTATGTTTATTATTTCCCCAAAAGGTCTTTTATTTACCATCATGACACTGAGGATATAGGTTGGGTGCCTTGGAGTGTGTCATAGGAACTGTTGGTAGTGCTTCAGAGCATGGAGTCTTCTCCATTAAAGAAATATGTGAGAGGGGAAGAGACCCTCTCATCATGTGACCTCCTCTTTCCACCATACAGCATACAGCATATGAGAAGAAGCTCAGGAAGAGATCCATCTGCAGAACTGAACCTAGGTCTGTGTTACACGGAGTACCATTGCATTTTTCATCTGAGGCTACTAATTTTAGCAGAAAATTGGATTTTCTCACAATCCAGAAGAGAAGATCCTTATCTCCATCTTGAACAACTGGCAGAACTTTCATGCTGCTGGTTTTGTAGTAGTGTAAGTCAGTTATTTCTCTCCTCTCTGAACTCTGTGTAATCCTGGGGTGGATTGTGGGAGTTGCTCATTTCACTGCTAAACAATAGATTCAGACAACAACTGAATCTATTCAGAATCTATTCAGGGGCAACAACTACTTTACCATTGGCAGTGACTGGAAGGGATGGTGTGGGCAAGAACAAATTCAGGCACAAATTTTCTTTTCTGGAAAGCATTACTATCATTTGGGAAACTTTGTTTGTTAAATCCCACAAGGTATACAGATAAATATCATGTCCTGATATCAGCAGAAATTATCCCCAGTATCAACAATAAGAGTAATTACTTATGGAGAGAATCATCTTAGCTAAATTTAGTTATCTACAAGTCAGGCATCTAATCTAAACCAACCACCTAGGCTCCCTCTGTAATGAACAGACAGAAATAGGCACCAGGAGAGAGAGACTTGTTCCATCCCCAAGATAAATGTCCTGAGATATGTAGACTGAATCACTTTCCAGAGGTGCCTATCTCTATTGACTACAGAAGGAACATAGATAATTAGCCATGACTAGGCACTTAATTTTTAGATACATAGACACCTAAACTTTAGCACGATGAATCAGAGCTGAGTGATTACCACTAGGCAAACTTCCTCCTACCCATTTATCAGTGAGAGAATGTCTGACACCTGAAACATAAAGCTTGGATCATTCCCAAAATTTTCTCTTTCTTTCTCATTTAGGTTTTTTTTTATTGTTCTGCTTCATCTCATGCTGCACATATTCAGGTAATAGTTTCTCTTATGCACTTTGTTATTATTAGACTGAACAGGAACTGCTATTTTTACTGAAATACCTGAAACAATGTTCTTTCAGAAAGGAAAATGAGAATACATGATAAATACATATTTTAAAATATTATAATAACATCATCTGTTTTTTATTTGCTATTCTTCTAAATCTGGTGCAATTTTATGTACAGCTTCTACTTCCTATGGGATTTTAAAAAAAATCAGCTTTTTAAGAAGATCTGTGCCTACAAATAAATCCAGCTTCATTTTATTGTAGTGCTTGATATAATTTCTATAAGTTACAGCCTAATATAAGGTAGAGGAACAAACTTTAAGCCACATCATCTGTTTTTTCCCCCAGGTAGAGATATATAATTTTATTTGTTCTGGAGTTTTTTATGTGGTTCATCAGATTAGGAAATTTTATTAGACCTCCTACTTCAGGCTTGTAACAATATGATCCTTCCTATGCCAATAAATAAAGTTCTGACATGCTTATAAGTAATATGAAAAATATAGACTAGAAAGGCATCTTCATTTATTTAAGCACATACTTAGTACAAGATTAAAGTTATTTGCTTACATGCTGTCCTTAATATGGATAGGCTTAAAGGCATTTCCATGTATTTTCCTGAATGGGAAAGAAAGTGTTAGATGTGCAATGAATTTCCATTATTTTTTATTTGATGTTAAGAGTATTAACATTAGACGTGTTAATGTGGAGATAGATGCTGTTAAGTAAAGTTCATGGGGTGCAATGTAGGGGCAAAAGAGTTAAATGACACATGAATAAGAAAACATACCTTTGGGCTGCAATTTCCGCATAAAATTTTGCTCTGATTTTAAATGTGAACAGTGCCTAGTTGTTACTCTGGATTCTGGCACATTTTGTCTCATTCATGTGTATACTTAGTAAAATAGATGTTTAGGTAGGGCCATGTATGTCTTTTAGAATCAAAATTAGTCTCTAAGACTCACTTGGTGGCATATAAAGCCATGTGTTCTCACAGGTCTAGATTAATGTTTTCCAAGTCTTGTGAAAGGAAGTGAGATTATTTTAAAGGAAGTCTAGATGAATCCAGAGACTCGAGGAGTGGTGTAGGGCTTTCACTGAGTTGGCTGCTCAAACACAGGTAGCAAGGAGTCAAATAAAAATAGCCATTGTTCTTAAAATGATTTGACCCTTTGGCGTGTTTGTAAATATGGACATTGACATCCCTGGACCAAGTCACAAAACGAGATGCTAAAAATGACACATTTGCAATTATCATAGACCTTGGGGACCTCTGTTTTACCAGCTTTGAGAACAACAGTGAAACCAAACCATAAAATCACTGTGATAAACAAGCTGAACTTTCTGTAAAAGACAGGTGAGTATTTCTTTTTCTGAAAGGCCTGAAACCTTCCCTTTCACAGGAAAAAAAACAAAAACAACCAACCTGTGGTTTTGTGGTTAAGGCACTGAATTAAGAAAAGGCACTGCTGGATTCTGTTCACATCTTTGCTTTGGTGTGAGCTGAGAAAGTCTTCTGCTTTTCAAACCTTCAGCAGTACTTGGGTGCATGCCTGGAGCAAACCAAAACCAAGATCCTTTAAACCATCCCAATTAGTAGCTTGATTGAGAGCATCTATATCTGCAGGATCAAGACCTTATTTTTTATCTCTCTCCTTTCCAAATAGTTCCTTCTTTTTGTCATTCTATTTGCCCCGTATATTTAAATAAAACCTGTGAAACAATGCTTTGGTTCTGCCCAGCTTTGTTTGAAATGTGGTGTTCGCTATTGAGGAAAATGACATATTTCTGGAGAAAAGATGGCAAAACTGAGGCTTACTTAAGTTTGAGGAGGGAAGAAATACCATATCAGTCATCTGCTACCTAAAAATAGGTAGCTGAAAAAGGTAATCTGTTCTCCCATGCACTTGCAAACAGGACAAGGATAGGTTTCATTGGATGAACCTCTCTCCATGCCCTCCAACCCTATTATCTATGATTTCTGAGACTGCCAATTTTGTTTGGATACAGGATGTTATCGCAGCAGGACCTGAGCTTCATACACACCTCCAGCTCTACTGCAATATGGAAAAAACGGGCATAAACAAGCATCTTTGTGTTGTGGTTGCTTTTGGCCAGAGTTTATAAGAAGCCATCCATCAAAGAGCAAGAATACTTACAAGTTTTGAGTTGAGAAAGTGCAATGGCAAGCTTTCGGGGGGATTTCACAATACTGATTTCTTGGTTTGAAGCTAAATACATTTACAAGAGCATCTGCTGGTGTGAGTCTCTTAAATATAGCATATACTCCGTGTTACTGCTTCATCATCGTGTATAATTGGCAATAAACCTATTTAGAATTCAAGATGCATAAAACTGAAAGTCTTTGAAGGGAAGAGCTGCTGAGATTATATTTATTGTGCTTTCCCACAATATTTTTCTATGCATAATGTGATAAACCTCCAAGGTGATTGTAGGCAAAGCTAAAATATTCACAAGTATGCAGTTATTATGAATTCAGACAGGTTGTAAGACATTTTGATATCAAACTCTTAATGAATGGCAGTAAACATATTCTACATTACTTTATTAAAATGCCTATTAAAACATACACATCCATGGAATGATCACTGGATGTGTTTACTTGCTAGTAAAAACTCCATGAAGAAAACAGCATGGAAATAAATTTTCTTTTCCTGTGCTACTATGATAAGAATTAAGGCATGCATTTAAAGTTCATATTATTTTCAGTGTGTTCACAGTGCATCCAGATAATCAGATATTCAAAGGAGGATTCCCAGTCAATTCCAGTGTGCCACAGTTCAAAGTAAATAAAGTTGCGTAAATGATAGTTCCATATACCAGAATGTTTTTGAGATCCCAGAAAACCTGCTTCACTCCAAAACAACAAACAAAACAAACAACAAATATGCAAAAAAAATACATTCTGGTTAATTCAATGCTTTTGGAATGAAATTTGTCCATATTTTTTTTTATTTTTCTAAACTTTTTTTAGCAAAACTTTAAAACAAAAAAAAGGTCACATTGAGCCAGAAAAGCAAGAGACTTTTTTTTCAGCTTTTCAGAGTGCTTGCTGACAGTTTGAGGAGAAAAGAAATCAAATTATGAGTTGAAAACACATGGAATTTTTTTTACATGAATACAAGTTCTAATTTTTTCACGAAGTCCTGATCAACACTAGTGACAAAAACAAAGCCAGAAGTCTCCTGTGACACTTGATAGCATTTATGTAGCTCTATACCATGCTTTTTAATCTAGAGATATTGCAGATCTTAAAGGGGCTGAATATGTTACATTTTCTCTAGGCAGTCGATAGCAACTGTCCTCCTAACGGAAATACCTCTATGTGTGTTGCCTCCATGGGAGGCGTCCATGCCTCAGAGTGCAATAAGTGTCTACTAGACCAGCAGAAAGAAAAGACCTATTGTGCCGTAAATTCACACAAGACATCACTCTAATGTGAAGTGTGTGCTGGATGAGCACATGGTGCCCTGAGACTGCAGAGCTGGGAGGAGAACATGGAAAGGCATCAGGACACACATAATACTTCCCTTAGGATATACTGAGCAAAAGTTAAAGCCTGGAGCTTTTTGCCTGTTAACAGAAACAGAGAAATTATCTTTAAATGTTGGTTTCTTCCTGGTATATGAAGCCTCTGCAGTTAATTGCCCTGAAAATACTGGTGTGATCTGTGCATTGCACAAGGAATAAAATCATGGCCCACAATAACCAGCGCTCAGGCTCCCATTCCCTTTGGCAAAGCAACAATCTTGCTCTCGGTACTCGTGTTTTGCAGTCCTCCAGAGAGTCTAGATTGTTTTGATAGGTAAACTGAGTCCGCACAGGTTGAATTAACACAAGAAGAGGTTTGCAAAGCATGTTACTGGAGTGGTCTCTTTGCCTTTTCCCTTAACCAGTAACTCCATGGAAATGACCAGTACCATATTAAAAGAATCGTACTTTACATCCTGATGGAGTTTATTATCTTTCTTTGCCATGATTACACAACAGCATATTCCTACCTGCCTGTTGGAGGTATTTTCTCATTCAGAACTGAATTTTTGGATAATGTACAAGAGCAACATGCTTTATCAACCCCTCAGTTTTACAGCACTGCTGTAGCTATACATACTGTTTCTACAAATAAGTAACATACCCCACAGTGTAATATCTTTCACTTCCCTAATGTACTTTTTGACACATGATGAGAAACTGCAAGTCTTAATTCCCAAGCCTAGGTTAAAATGACTGAGCAACGTACCATCCAAATGAAAGGGTGTCATTGTTCTGGCTGGAAATTTTCATGTCTGGCAATAATATTGTTTTAAATCAAACTGTGAAGAAATTATGCAAGCTGAGTCAAAAATTCGAATATGTATTTAAACGTCCTATTAATAGGCTTGGAAGAGCATGCGTATTAAAAAAAAAAATCCTTTATAAGGAACTGTATTCCCTAGGTAAATTCTACTTGACATGTCTTTATTTACTGTCGAAGCCGTAATACACCATTATAGTCCCTCTGATATCACCGATAAATGCATTGCAGAATACCAGATGGACAAAGAAAAGTGTAAGAATGGAGAAAGAAAGGGAAAATAAAATACAAATTGTGTTATGTCGCTTTGTCTGACACTCTGGGAGTTCAGCAGACGAGCAGCTTCCCTGCCATGAGGGATGTTTGTATGCCTATTGCATCACGAAAAAGGACATTAGCAAGAAGGATTTGAAAGAAAAATATGTGACAATATGATTCTGGGGTGTTTCCTCCAAGCATGGACACAGGCACAAAGGTGTACTTGAACAGCTAAGAAACAAGGAGAGGCTGGAGGAGATACATTGACAGTGAATGGAAAGCGATAAGCAGAAACCAGTAAACATGGACTGAATGGAACCATGAGAAACCACCACCTTATCATCCTCTCTGTGTCCCTCACTGAGCTACGCTTGTACAGAGAGGTCCCAAACCCTCCAGAGCCAGGGCATATTTGTGTGTTCATACGTGTACCACACCTAGCACTGGTGATATAAACCTAGCAGCTCCTTCAAGCATTCCTCAGCGCAACTCAGATCCTCTCATTATATTATTTTATAGCCATCACAGTTGTATCCTACTGAATTTACACTAAAGCAGAAAAGTTCTTTATGCCTTCCAAATGAGCAAACTCTTCACAGTGTCCACTTCAGTTACTTATTTCTATTCTTCTACCCACCCTTCCCCTTCCCCCTCGTCTCCAGCCCTGCTCTCAAAGGAGAAAGTAACAGAGATATTTGAGATTATAAAGGGTTTTGGATGAGTGAACCTGGAGTGAGTAAAGCTCTTAGAAAAGAATTTAAAGGATCGCAGTGGCATGCAGTCATGTTATATAAACATATTCTGAATGGTACCATCATACACCCAGCCCTGGCGCCACAATTGCATTAAGTGAAATTTTATACAGAAATTGTGAAAGTGCACCGGGCTTGGTTGATTATCTGCTCTTTCTGTTCCCTTTCAGATGTGAAGTAAGAAGCCAAGGTGCAGGAGAAGAATGTGGACAGTGCCAAGAGGTTCCTGACCTAATCTAAGCAAAAGGTTTTCTTTCTTTTTTTTTCCTTCCCCTTTTTTTTTTCATCTTTCTCTCTCTGGTTTGGTTTCCTCCACAGAGTTCAAAGCTGTCACTCCTGTCAGAAATGAACACCTGGAATTTACTGTCACTGGGATTTAAAATTTTCAAACACTAAAGGAAAGAGGGGGAAGAAATTGGAATAGAGCCATAGTGTGAAAGCTGTATGGTACTTCCTGAACTGTCTAATGAATATTTTCCCTCGTGTGCCTCAACAGTTTTAAAGCATATTTGGAGAGAGAAAAGTTACAATACTATTCAGGAATTGTTTATTCTTGGCAAAATAAGTTCATTAAAATGAGGTTCTGATTAAAATGAAATATTAATTTAGGCCTTGAATTGTGTAATCTGCCCACAAGGGTCTCCTTGAAAAATCAGGGTTATGTTTGTCAAGTAGTAAAGCATTGTTGCAAGTAAAGCCAACTTTTTTGCTTTTAATGTTGTCTGATCTCTTTCCCTGAGGTAGCCCAGGTCTGTTGACCTTCAGGGCAAACTGTGAAGCCTCACTATTACTTGCAATAAGAATGAAAATATGGTTTACATTTGAAGGGGGAAGAAGTTGGGAAAAAACTGTTATGTGGACTATGTGTTAGATTTGTTTGGAGGTTATCTTTCCTAGGGATTCTCACTTATCCCTGGTACTCATAGACTGTCTCCCCATTAAATTGTCAGTAACTGAAACTTTGCAAATAAATAAATTTTATAACATTTCTATGACTTTTCACACACACACATACATACAAATTATATTTATTTATCATCAGATAAAATTTCTGGTCCCAGAGATATGTGCAATTTTGATTTAAACCTTTTTCCTCCCTTTCTAGACACACACACACAGAGGTATACACACAAAAAAAAAGAAAAAGAAAGAAGAAAATATGCCTCCCTTTATTTTTTATATCAGCTCTGAGTATAAATAGTAACCTTTGTGCTTCTCTAGTGGAGGAGTTCAATACTGTGACAGCATATATCCCAAAGAACAGACGAACCCAACAGGGAGCATCTGTGTCAGAGTTAACGTCAAGACACGTTTTCCAAAACCGTTAAACAGACAGAGCCTGGGAAATCCCTTCAGTGAAATCCCATTCAAGACATTATAGATAAACAGCAGAAATTGGTTCTTCTTATACATGAACTTAAAAACTCCACCAGTGATATCGAATAATGCCTGTTTTACTACACAATGAGCAAATACATTATGAAAATTCCACGCAAATCATATTATTTTACTGGCTATACCGACACTGCATCAACTAGCAAAGAATCTCTTACTTTTTTCTGGGCAGCCCCGGGTCATGCTGGCTGGGTAGTGTATTTTAGATCTCTGAAGGATGCCCTGCTGTTTGTAGCCTCATCAAAGAGTATCTGTTGTTGGCAGTACAGCACTACAGTTCCAAGAGGGAAGGGGGAAGCTATCAGACTGAGCCAGTTTTTGTTTTCTCTGCTGTAGTTTCTGGCCCCGTGCTTCCTCTGAGAAGGTATTAAACTGTTTAACATTACCACTGTTTCTATTTGCCTTCTGACCTGAGAAACTTAGATATGAACTTTAACTCAGGCTGCAAGGAGATGCTGGGGCACAGAAGGGAAGCAGGTCTCCAGAAGCTGAGACTGGCACACATTAAAAGCTGATATTGCCAAAGCATTTATGAAATGAGAATATTTTATCCAAATGGTTGTTGGGATAAAACACACCAACAGCAACAAGGCATTGCTGAAACTGTCCTCCTCCCTTCCAGCTTTATGAGTGCCATATTGAAGCCTAAGTGAGGATGCCATGAAAGACATTCTTGCTCTAGTGTGACTTTAAGGGTGGGAATGTCATGGGCTGCCACAGCTCACAAACTGAGCAGGCAGCAATAAAGCTACAGCAGAACTATCTCTTTGCATTTTACATCTCCACAGCTCCTCAGCTTCTCACTTGTTGTAATCATGTTGTACTCACTGCAAGCCAGGACAAATGTGCAGGCTGACTTCAGGCTACAAATGACATTTTCTACAGATTGGTTTCTAACTAGTAGGTATTCTGACGTGATTGCAGGCATCTAGGTTTTTCAGTTTTGTGTTTACTGTTTCCCCCAACAATTGGAATATCTTTGCAACAGTGTGTGTAAAGATGTCCTCCCCTCTTGAGTGGAAGAGGGACACAGAGGGAATGGAAATAGGACAGGACATTCTGAGGAATGGATGGAGACTGGAAGGGGATCATCCAAATCCTGAAGGACATTAGTTCTACTAAGTTACTCTATTGCTGCTACCATGAGCAGAAAGGCGATGCCCCTCCATTTAGGATAAAGCCAGTGTGTTACGCATGATCTGGATGCTCTCTCAGGATGGAGGCTTTCAAGGAAGAGCAAACAGTCTGTAGAGTAGTTTTCAGTTCAAGAATAAGACATACAGGGGTAAGTTTCTATAAGAGGTGTCTACAAGTGTGTGAGGAATCTAAGCTATCGTTATAGTCAATAGATACATAGGGCTCAGCCGTTCCCACATTGGCATTTACTGCATTTGAGAAGCCTTACAGTACTGACACATAAACTGAGTGTCCTGAGTATGCCTTAATGTTCTGCTGAGCATGGCTGATTCCTTATGGAATCTGACTTGCCAAATGTGAGAAAGACATGGAAGGCCAAGGGTCACTCACCATAAAATAGACCTCAAGATTTGGTTAAATGAATTGCTTTCCAGAATCCATTCAGTTATCGGTGTCTACATCCTCAATATCCAGTTATCTTCATCTAAACACTTAAACATAAGCATCTCCATCCCAGAATGAATCCCAATCCTGTATTTTAGTCAAGCTTAGTTACGAGTAAAGTTCTATAAGCCTGTATCAAGAGTGCAGTGCCCACCACTACATTGTTAGAAGGTTGCTGCTTAGCCCTGGGGCCAGATTGCATTTTCCCCAAAAATTAGTAGGCACAGTCTGGGATTTAGTACAAGCCAGGGATCAGTCCCAATAAGCAATTTAGATGCAACTAACCTGTTTTGAAAGATGAGAGTCATATAACATGCCATGTTCATTAACCTCTTTGCAAAGAAAGAGTCCGTAACACATGCTCCTACAGCTCTGACTTCTGCGTCATATCGTTGAAGGTCAGCTAAGAGGGATTTACTGGCATTACAATCTCAGATTTATTTTCCAAAAAGCCCACTTTATTTATTTTCAACTCTTAATCTGTAACCAAGAGTTAAGGGCTCTAACTATTTCCCTAACTGGAAAATAAATAAGGTGTTTATATTTTGAGAAATATTAATATCTAATAGAAAATATTTGTCTAATTTTTTTTCAGAGAACATCACTCAAAGATTAAATTATATCCTTTAAAATTTCAGTGAATTTCTGTTGTCTGGAGTCCCTGTTAATAAGGGTGATGGGGATAATAGAGATGCCAGAGCCCCCATACATACATTTATATGATACCCAAACATCTGGTTGGAAATGAATATTCCCCCCTGAGCTTCCAGAGGTGGTCATTCCAGTTCCAAGTGAATTTTCAGGGGAAGTTATAGCTGTATCCTCCTCCTCTTGGCATCCCACATGCAGGCAGTGAGCTTAAGACAGGAAAGAGCGAAGTCTCTCTCCTGAGTCCTAACTAAGCTCACCAGCTTGGCCTCCATAAAATATGTATTCCCTTATCTATATTTCCCTTCTGAGAATGTTTATAATTATTTTCCTTACACAAAACATCCCCACTCAGTCCATACTTGCATTTCATCCTCATCAGTGTGGATCTTTCCTTCAATTACAGTGCAGGTATTTGGCAAAACAAGATAACAGCGGGGAGCTTTGTTATAACCCAAAGACTAAAACAGAAAACCCTCTAAGTGGGAGTGTTTTTCTGATGGAAAGCGAGGCACCAGCTGCTTCTCGAGGGCAAAAACTTGCCATGAACCAGTACCTCTGTGTTTGTATTATGTGGTTCTTCTCCTTATATCTCTTTTAATTTTCATTTACATTAAGATTGTTTTCTTAGAGTTGTCTCACATAGCGAAGAGGAAGGAAAGCATGAATAGACTATTGACTGCTCCAGCTTCATATATAATGCATATGGCACTCTTATCTGTCAAAAATATTATCTTTATAGCAGAATATATTTAAGAGTTCGGAGCACTCTGTTTGTTTTGGCAGAGGAGAGGATTCAGGATGACTTGACACATCTAGCAGTATCATAAGGGTCAAGATGCTCAGGTTGTGTTTTCCCTTCTTCCTACATTACCTTAGGAAGTCATAGGGTTCTTCTGTGCTTAAGTATGTAAAATATCTACCTCCAAAGCTGTGACAGGATTTCCCTGCACTCACTCATAGCAGTGTGTTTTCATCCATACAAGCCTGGTTTGATGGCTCTACTCTAGTTTCATGGGAGAAAATACAGAGGGAGTATTTAACAGAATCGTGGAGCAGCCATTTTATCTCAAGATCTCAGCACCTTTTTCCAGCCTTCCTACCAACAGTTTAACCTCTTACAGCTGCGTTTAACACTGCATGGCTGTCTCTATCCCTTCTTTTGCTGCCTCCACTTCTGGGCTTCATTCAGAAGTGAAGGGGAACAGCAGAGAAGTTGCTGTGCTTACCTTGTAAAGGGGTTGTTCCTTCTGCCAGCAAGAAGAGGTGAGGCATTCCTATCATACAGGGTTAAGGGGAAGAGACTGGGATAATGCCTCATCCCTAGACTTGCCTGCCTCCCAGGACACAGCGATTCTCCATTGCTTAAATTTTGTCCAGTCCTTTGAAATTGTTAGATGAAAGATAAGGTGATAACACTGTTCTGGGTTTGTGTGAGTACAAAGAAGTACGATTCTTTCCACAGAAGCTGAATAGATTTGCTGATTTTTCTCGTTTAATGGGAGTTTCTACACTTCATGGAGTGGAAGCTGTTTTGATAATCTGCTGCGAAATATTGATCCAAAGATCTTGGGAGAATACTCCTCAGTGTCATTAGTATTTATGTCTTACATCCAAATATGCGTGAACAAATGGAGGTAGATGCAAGAGGAGAAAAAATCTTCTCCTTCCTGCTTTCTTCTTCACATACATTGCCATGAAAATATCAAAGCAGAGAAAAAGGAATAGAATCTTTCAGAGCTCTGAGACTGGAATATCACCATGGTAGGTAGAAGCAGTTCCTGAATGACAAAGCAAACTCTGTCCTAGCTTATAGCCTAAAATGGGAGCACCACCATGCAGGAAGGGAATCAAGGCAAAGATTTGTAGTATTACATGCTGCATGATCCATTGGAGGGTATGTCAGTCATAACCAAAACTGAATTTGAGTAACACCAACCACTGTTTAAAAATGAAAACATGGCTGCTATTAGTACTGACAGAAAGACTTAAAGTTTGGCTAATAGAGGAATCCCATCACTCTTTGTCACTTCTATGTGTTTAAATACAGTCCTTCAAATTAAACCAATGTGATTATTGTCACTGACCTGTTCAAATTCCCAGAAGATACAAACTTTCAACAAAGAGCACTGGCATAGCTACATACAGATGAAGCATAAATTCACCGTATCTACTCACCCGATGTACAGGATATGCGATTTAGCGGGTTTGTGTATATCTTCAGTAGCTTGATGATCTTCAGCGGGGTGTTCGCTTTGAAATACTTGAACAAAGGCACAGGTATCCTATATTATATCCTGCACAACAGGAACTTTGTTAATGGCAAACGAAGGAGAGGGAAAGCACATGGTGGGAGCCGTTCAAGTTCCTTCTTCAAGAAAGATTTTCACGTGCCATTTTGTACAACGTGTTGTATTCCAAGGACAAAAGCAAAAAGCTCTTCAGAAGTTTCTTCATGAACTGGAGATAAAAGTAATCCCTGCTAGGGATGGTTTAGCAGTATGCATATATGGAGGAGGAATTTCAGAGAAAGGGAAATACCTCTCCACCCCATCCTGAGTTTTCAATATTACTTTGTAGTTCTGCCCACTTTTGAAGTAGCTTAAAAGAAATGGAAGTAGTTGGAATGTTTTTACACAAGAAATACTTCCTTTTGTATAATTAAAGTTACTGTGTTTGGCTCCTAGAGTGAGAGGCTCATAAATTTATTTCCAGTAGCAACCAGTTAATAGTTAATACTCAGTTAGTTAAGTTATGTTCATTTTGGGCCTCATCCAGAGGAAAGAAACTGTTGACTTAAATAGGCTTTGGAGTAGACCCTACAAGCTCAGAGGAACAGATAATCTGGTTATTTCTGTAACAGAAAGGCACAAAACAAAAAACAACCAGGAAAATGACACCATGATTAAAGGTCAGAGAGTTTTGTATGATTCAGAATTGCAGTAGGGAGAGACAGGGACCCTCATGCTTCAGAAGATTACCACGTCAACTGTCAGAAATCAGGAGGAAACAATGAGGAGATGACAATTTGTCTTTCACTTCTGATGTTGCAGGATTCATGTACCTTTTTCTGGATTAAACCTCACCAATGACGAAGAAAAAGTATTACAAGGAATAACCTTGGGTTTTATGTGTTCTGGACAGACTTGTGATATCAGAAGTTGAAGTTGTCTGGTTAAAAATAGAGATCAAAAACAGATATGAGGAAAAGATCCTGAAGGACACGCAAACTTCAGGAAGGTTTGTAAAGAATCCAACATGTTAAGTGGTTGTTCTGGCCAAGCTGGATGAATTATTGAAAGCTACGAGGACCTCTGACATGAGTTCAGTACTCAGCAGGTTTCCCATGGGAACAGGCATCCGCAATGCAAATTTTGTACCCAAGCCCCGCAGCATGATTGCCAGATCCAAACACTACAGTCATGAATAAATCCCTTTTTCACTTCTCTTGCAAATATTGAAAAAGTAGGAAATAAAGAATTTGAACCCTTTTTTCAGTTTACCTTGTGGTTTAAGGAATTAGAATACCACGAATACTCTAAAAGCTCCTCCTTCCAACTATGACTATGTGAAATTACTTTTTTGCTTAAAACAAGAATGAGGTACTCATTTCCCAACAGATTTCTACTTATGTTCCCACTTGGTTCGTCTGCATCCCATTTCCACATTCTTTCTTTGATTTCTTTCCTCAAACCCCAAGTGCCCCAATGCTGCAGCTCCCCTGTGCAGTTCCCCCATCCAAAATCACACTACATTATTGGTTAGATGTCACTGTCTCATTCACATCAGTTACAGCTACAAAGATATTGCTTAATAGTGTCCACATGATATTCAATATTAGTTCTTCCATGTCACTCTGTTTTGCTGTGTTCTTTTCTTATTTTCAGGTTGCAAGTTCAGCCAAGGTCACGCTTGATGTACTGTCTCAGTGTTCTACAGATTTTAAATCAATGTGGAGAACCATGCCATAGTTCCAGTAACCCAAAAGATCATCTCAAATCTCCCAGGTCAAAGAGTTGACATGAAAGTCTAGTCTTCCAAAATCTTCCTTAATTCTGCAAAATACGTGTTAGGTGATCAGATAAGTCACTTGAGTTTTCCATACTTTGATATCTCCAGTTCTGAAGACAAGTAACAAACTTACCTTTTTGAGGTCAAAATGAGACTAATTCAGATCATTCTGGGGACTTCTACGAATGCAAAGCTTTAAGCATTCCAACAGACATACGTCTAGAGGAAAAACAATGCAGAGCTATGAAAATAAGAGAAAAATATAGAGGGTCTAACCTCAATTGGCCATTTTATATACATGATTTCCTTGTTGTGAGATTAAATCCTTAATTTGTGTTTGCTGATCTGGGTCAAAGGATAAAAGTGTGGGAAAGAAGATTATAATTTTTTTCTGCGTGCAGATTTAAAACAACAGCTTTTAAAGAAACTCCCCTTTTCTATTTCGTATTTAAAGCATGATGGTTTCTTTAAAGGCAACAGGAGTGTGTATGTAAACAAATAAGACTTACATTTATAAGAATTAAAACAAAAATGCAAACAAACAAGCAAAGTACCCTTCCTTTTTAAAACAAAGAAACAAGAACAAAATAAAGCTGCAGACCCTGCCCCATATTACCCCCACTTAAATCCCAAACTACAGCAAAAACGAAGTGCAGAAATGCTTAATACAGTTGAAGGAGGTAAATTGAAACACTTGCGAAATCAAATAGCTATTTTAATCATCCTATTTAGGTAAAAAAAGAAGGATGATTATTTGTCCATAAGGCTATACATATGCAAATGGCGAGTAATATTTACAAATATTGCTGTGAAGGAAGTTTTCCTGTTTGTTTGCATATGGGAGATGTCCTTTCATTCCAGCATTTGAAAGGGAATGAAAAGGCCTCATCTGCAAGCAGACATACAGGAAACAAAACCAGAAGTGCATGCATGTTCAAGTACCTTGAGAAAAGTATTGGCTTTGTTCCAAAAATCCAGCACCATTACTGGAGCTGATATGCCTCCCTAAAACTGTCACAATTATTTCCATGATCAGAAAAAGGGACTGATGCTGTAAAAGTCCGTCAGCGTTCTTGAAATATTAACTTTCGAACCAAAGAGTATCTTGCAGAGACAGGAACAGATATATCTCTTGTAAAGAGAAGAAAATGATCCTGTAAAGTGCTTTCCATATAAGAGATTAGGTTGGAGAAATTTTTTTTTTTTTCATTTTCTTCTGTGTTTGGCTGGAATAGAGTTAATTTTCTTTACAGTAGCTAGTATGGGGTTATGTTTTGTATTTGTACTGGAAGTAGTGTTAATAGTACAGATGTTTTAGCTATTGCTGAGCAGCGCTAACACAGAGGCCGGGTCTTTTCTGCCCCTCACACCACTCCACCAGAAAGTTGTCTGGGGGCACAAGAAGTTGGGAGGGGAAACAGTTGGGACAGATAACCCCTGCTGACCAAAGGGATGTTCCACATCACACGACCTCATTCTCAGCATATAGATCTGGAGGAAGAAGAAGGAAGGAGAGGATGTTTGGAGTGACGGCATTTGTTTTCCCAAGAAACTGATACATGGGATGGAGCCCTGCTTTCCTGGAAATGGCTAGGCACCTCTCTGCTGGTACGAAGTAAAGAATGAATTCCTTGTTTTGCTTTGCTTGCATGTGCAGCTTTTCTTTACCTATTAAACTCTCTTTGTCTCAACCCGCGAGTTTTCTCACTTTTACTCTTCTGATTCTCTGCCCCATCGCAAGGTGACAGGGGGTGAGCGCGTGGTTGTCCGGTGCTTAGCTGCCAACTGGGGTGAAACCACGACACAGTTAAAAATTGTTCACACCATAAAAAAAATCAATAATGAAATCAAAACACTAGACAGAAAAATATTGGCATTGTTTTTTAATTAGTAAAATAGAAACAATATTATAATACACATTTTTCAACCAAGACAAACAGAAATATTTAATTTTGACAGCTGATAATAACTCCATGTTTTGCCAGCCTTTCTCACCAGAAAGGAATATCTTCCTGGTATTTCCAGGTAGTTTAAAAGGAAACAAGATTTATGATTAAGGGGTGGTCTGGCACTGAAGATTTGTAGTTTATTTCCCATATCTGCAATAGAATTCACATCTGAATATTAATAAGACATTATTACTATGAGTACTTTTTGTTTGTAAAAATGTAATTTTTTTCCAGAGATATTTTGACATGATAAAAACGTAACACCCCAGCTGACCTTTAATTGTTTGGGGAAAAGCTAAAATGTATTTTTCAGTGTGTGCTCAAGCTGTTATGACAGATAATCCATTTGGGCTGACATTGCATTTTCTTAGTTCTTATCTTAGATTGGGTGTATCTTTGTGATCTATACTGATATTTACATAGAAAGTCAAGGTGAGTTCTCCTATCTTTAATTAGAAAAAAACATAATTTATTTAGGAAAAAAATTCCTCCAAGTAAGTGTCAAAGTCTGAAGTCAGTTCTGGTACTACACCTGTGCTAGTGCTTATGACTAAGTCTCATTCAGACATCTTATTCTGAAATATAACTCTCTGAGAGTGGGATAAGTCCTACCTAAAATTTTCACATTCTCCATGGACTGCAAAGGGAATTGAGGAGGGTTTAGTTCAGCTCCAGTCACCTCACTGTAGATTATTTGAATTTTACTTTGTCTACCACTAATGTAATTAGAGAAAATATGTGGGACATCAGCAGGAGCATTTATCTTCTCATAAAACAGGCTGTATGATTTGTCTTCTGTAGCTGTGTAACCCTCTTCATAGACTAGAGAGCGAGCTTTGATGCTTAAGCTTTAGATGGCTAAAGCAAGAGAAGAAATATCCCACCCAAAATATATAAAGCAAGAAGTCTGTGACCCCCAAAGTGGAGTTTTTTGCTTTTACAACAACGCAAACAGTACAAGAAATAGAAACTCACCAACTCAGCTCAAAACAGGCTAAAAGCTATTAAACTTTTCAGGCCAAATATCTCCTTCCAGCTTCTGTTGATATTAATGTTTTTTTCAGCACCATGCAAGAAGATAACCTTTTCAACTGTACCGGCCAACCAGACAAGTCAGAGATCAATCACCACAAATCCCATCTAGTAATCACTGTTACAGTTCCAAATGCACAGTTCTGGATTTGTCTCCTAGAACTGCATCATAAATACTAGCATATGTAGCATTATACGAACCTAACCTGAAGCTTGTTGTAAGGTTACTCAAAGACACCCACCTCTTTATCAACAACATCACTCAAACCCAAGATTATCACCAGATATAGGAACATTAACATCCACATCTACCTCAACTCATATCACAACTCAAATGTGAGGATACCCAAAAAAACTCACCTCCACAGACAGCTCCCTTTAAATGCTGGTGCACAACTGGCCACAAAAGTGATCAAAACTACATCCCTGCCTCCTTTCTGGAGATGTTCTTTAACTTAACCACTGTATTTGCAGAAATAGGGAAAAACACCTATGACTGAGCAAACAGCAGAAAGATTAAAAGAAAACTCACATTGCTACCGTCTCTGCTCAGCTAGTCACACAAGAAAATAAGAAAAGTTACCTTCCTTCTGGGCGTCAAATGCCTATAGATGGCAATGCAGCCCCTACAGCCCAGATCGAGCATACTAAGGTTTATGAGATGCACACTGCCACTGCCAAAATGTGACTTGAAACATGCAACCAAGTGGCCTCTCAGAAACACCGTTTCTTAACTGACAATGGAAGGAGTCTAAGAAGGGTAGATTTCCTAAAATATATCAGTAATAAAGAAGACAGTCAAATAAATAAGCTTGCTCCCTCTGATAAATCACCTCTTCTTGCCCCTCCTTGAACATTTCTTATTGTTTGTTAGTACATGAATATATCCATGAAAGGAATTTAGACCTCTCAGTACTCACAGGAAAAAAACAAAAATTCCATTCCTTTTGTTAAGTTTGGTAAACGAGCTGTTGAAAAACAAATCAAATTTGCCTCCATGGGAGCTAAGATGAAGCACACAAAAGATGTTGTGAGAGAACTTTTAGGTTTCAAAATCCAGCTTGCGTTTTAAGAAATTTGGTTGGCATCATTTCCACAAGCTTAATCATTATCCAAAATATTTCAAGATGTACTACCTCAAAGTATTGATACACCAACTGCAGAGCATTTCAGACCACATCTGCTAGGACACAGACCTTTCATTTATTTTTGTGAAGAGATACCCTAATGTTTTCAAGATTCCCAACTTGGAGACTTTAAATGGAAAGTAAGAAATAGTGTTTGTAATAGAAAAGGAAGGAAACCACATATGCACCCTCAACAGCAGAGTAACCTCTTGTCAGAACACTTGTCCAGGACATGGGGGACCAGCTCAGCTGTTCCCCTCTGTGTATCCATACACATATCGTTAAATAAAAAGATTCTGCTTGGAAACCTGTGGGCTAATTGATAGTGGTCTGAGTGATGGAAGGGTATGTTGGTGGATCTGCCTTTAGAAACTGTCCTTGCAAAAAAAAAAGGGGGAAATGACACCATCCCCCCAAACCTTCCAAAATTCTTAGCTTCATTGAGCAGCAACACAAGGACATGATTTAAGAGGATAGTAATTACATAGCATGCCTGTGATCAGAAAGCAGCTTAGATGCTAGTGCGTATTCCAAGGGTGATTTCTGGTCATTTCATATTTAACAGTCATTAGACAATATGCAAAACCAGTCTCCAGCAAAGTGACGGACATGTAGGACTCTTTCCATCAAAATGAGCCCTCAGTCACCAAAGAGCAATGTTTTCTTTTAGGCTTTCCTGCCAAGAGAATGGTGAATTATTTTTTAGACATTTTTACACGGGGAGTACAGAGCACTTCAAACCGTCCAAGGAGATGAAGGTTCGCACCTTTCTCAGGGAAATGGAAGCTTAGATTGTGCTTCAGTGAGATTCAAACACACATTTAATACGCTCCTCAGAAGTTCCCTAACCACTGCCCTACAGTGAAGGACTTGTCTACTTAGTTAATGAAAGGGAACATAGTCACCCAACTGGGACTGTAGGCAGCGAGAATTGACTAAACTCCATATCACCTAAATGTTAGATAAATCATGCTTACCCTTATTCATGTCCCACTGTATCAACCCTGGGGATGTTCCCTTTCTTTTGTCAAGCAAGGTCTGATTTGGGGTCCTAAATGGATGGAGACATCCCCTTACAGCACTAAGTCAGTCATCTTCTGGTATTTGAAATGGTAGGACTCAAGGCAAAAATTCAGTTTTTCATAACGTTTTCTTGAAGGCAACTGCCCTGAGCTTTGTGCTTAACAGATCCCATTGTACAGCAGCACTTCATACAGGCCATGTAGGATTTTTACATGATATACATTAGTCACATATCTTAATGTAGTCTCAAAAAGTCCTCAGATATTTATGTTCTGGGGGAATATAGGCACTACATAAATGTAATAAGTGGGACTAGGGCTGGGATCTGTATGAAACAGTAACAGATATTAGTTCAATTTCAATAAAGCCTGTCCTGGTTCCCATTTGTGTCAATGCAGAGACTCTATAACACAAGTGGAAATAAAAAGAGGCTGCTGTGGAAACAGCAGGCTGAAGGCAATTTGTTTAAAGCTTCTGCATGATCATGAATTAATGCTGTAGAGGACTAAATGTGCATGCAGTTTCAGGACAGATGCAGGGGAAGAAGTTGTTTCTAGCTAATGCAAAGCAACATACTTTCTGGAAAATGAGCTTCCACAAGTTTTCAGTGGTGTTGTGGGCTGAGTTAAACTGATATACAGTGGAAGAGGACATTGCATTTCTCACAGAAAATGAGAAGTACATAGGAAATAAAATTGTCAGGGTTTTTGCCTGGAATTGAAAATTGTTGAAGGTTGAAGTCTTTAATGTAGAGGGTTTATCAACAGAAGCAGAATCTGTGGTTTCTATCTGACTAGCAGTGAGGTCTGCAAAAGGTACTTCCTGCTGATGAAATTATATAGCTAGAGATTTCAGTCCAGATTTTGTACTCAGGAAGCCCTTGAAAACTTGTTTGCCGCTGTCGAACTGTGGGAATTAATATATTTAAAATTAACTACTGACGTATTTTTGAGGCAGCCCAAAGTGTAACAGCAAAGATCCCAGTGCAAGTGGAATGGAGAAGTGTCCGTCTATGTCAGTGTGGGCATGAGAACAGGCAGTGTTGCAAGCTGCATTTTGCATGGGCTGGAAGGCAATCTGTGTTCCAAGATAGCAAAGCATGTTTTGTACCATTGTATCCTCACCTCCCAAATAGATAGGCTACAGAATGCAAATAACTGTGACAAACAATTTCCAACAACACTCCTGATTTTCAGTGTCTCAAAAGGTGTCCATAATGAGGTGTCCCAATTATCAGACTCTGGGGACTAAAACACAAAGAAATCATTCTGGTTTTACATTGGCTTAGCAGCCAAATTAAGTAATGGAGGAGCCCAAAAACGCACAAGCTACAAGGAAATATCTAAATCTCCATTTTGATGGTTTCCTTCACTAAAATGAAGTAAGTTATTTAGTAAGTAAGAATGTTACTGTTACTTAATGACCAAAAGTCTACAAGTAACTTAAACTCTGCAACTTACATATAGGCAGCAATTGCCTCTTCTTATTTGCTATATAAGGAAGGTGAAGATTTGAATACAACACAAGAGCCTGTAAATAGAAATAAACCAGAAGTGCTGGAATAAAAGATGACCTGGAAGAAGTTATTGTGAGAAAAAGATTGGTGAATAGCATATAACGCTGTCAGAATGAATAACAAAGTGAACATCAACTATGATGGTGCAGTCTGATGTGGACAGATATTCCCAGTTCCCTATGGAATTTGGTACAAATGTTTCATACCCTCATCTGTGTCTTACCAGGGGCTCAGGACCAACAATTAATATGAGAGGGTGGGAAAGAGAAGATCTGACAGGGACGAAAGTTTCACAGAAAGCATGATTCCTGTCAATTAAAAAACAGCTCCCTTCATGGGTGGCATAGAAACAGCATGAGAAACAAGAACAAAACATTTTTGAAAATATGATCCTATTGCTGGATGGAATTTTTCAGTTCCTAAAAATAACCCAAGTTATTAAAAATGCAGGTAGGAGTTTCTGCTTCCAGGAAATTACCTTCCTTTTTAGAATGGTATAAAAGTTTCTCTAACAAGCAGGCCTATGAAGAAGTAGAGTGCTCCTTAAGGGCATGTTTCTGTCCCAAGGAAATCAGTAAGAGCTTTGCTAGTAAATGTTTTGGGAGCAGGATATGGCCCATAATTTGATTAACAGATGATTTCTGTCTGTGTAGATTGACTTTTCAAAGACGTACATAGATAAAAGACTTCTACTTTCATGTCACACTTATCTTTCTTTGTTGTAGCGTAAAAGTCTGTAAAATGTTACCTTCCTCCTAACTCATAATACAGCTGTTATACTTATGCTCAAAATATTTCATCCTGCCAGGGCCATGATGGTGGATAATCTAATTATATAGTTAATTCCACACATGTATTGTGGCCTTTAGGGAAATCACGATTTGGGACTAGAAGTTTCAAGCGTGGTTCAGTGCTGACAAAGAAGTGGAACAGCACCATCTCTCCTGTATAGTAAGACTATAAGCCTGATACTTTTGCTCTTCTCTTGAGGTTTATGTAAGCCTTCTGAGTAGGGGATGAGGTGGTTTATTTGTTAGGGCTGAAGAGAGTGAAAGAGAGAAATCCTTGGTAGAGAGGTGGACAACCAGGCCTACATCAGTTGTCCTATGTTGACATAACTGCCTTTTGACTGTATTGCAACAAGTTAATATGGTAGTGCAGACAACAGTCAAGCAAGGCTGCTAATGGGTGTGGTTGGTCCCAGAGGGTAAGTTCCTCCGGGAGGTCCTCCAAGCTAGATCTGAAGTTGGCAGCATTGATATTGTCATGGGGTGCCTTGGGATACCAGCTCTTGACGACTTAGGTCAGGATCCTGGCCACGGACGCTGGTTGTGCACCGTACTGAAGAGTTGTCTTCTCTTGAAAACAAGGCACAGGGAGGGTGGTGTGGTACACTGCTGAGTTAGGATGCAATGCGGCACCGTGCCATGTTCTGGGAACAGGGAGGTGCTACTGGGTGCCACAGTGCAAGTATATCTTTAGAATATCTAATTCAAGCATCTGCAGAGGTCCCACTCTCCTCCCAATTGAAAGTGTCTAGGTAGATTAGGTAGTTCAATATCACTTTGGACCATCAAGAGGGTCATCCTCTTTGTGTAACTGTCCGGTCTCTTCCCTCCACAGTTTCTTATTCTGTTAAAGGTTACTCTGTGCTTAACTACCTAAAGAATGTGGCGGAAATCTGTCCACTGCAAATCTAGGACTCACCTTAACAATGATGGATATACTCCGATTTTTCCCAAATTCTTTACAAGCATTAGAAAATCTTACGGTGGAAGTTCGGACTTTATTTTGTTACGAAAAATATGAAAGAGAACTAAGCAACATTCTTGCTTTAAATAAGATGGTTTTATATTTTATATATATTATAAATAAAAAATAATAATAAAAAATTATATATTTTATTTATATTTTATTTTTATATTAACAGTGCTTTATTTCCCTGTGTTTGAAATAGGAACTTTTACTGTGCATTAAATGTTACATTTACCACTTTATTTTGCTTTATTGAAACTTCATCTTTCTCTATGAGAACACTCCATTTTGTCAACACAAAGAACACAAATTTCATGGTAAGAGCTTCCAGTCCCAGTTTTTGGCAATTTTAAAACGTACCTGTTACTCCAACTATGTGATTTCATCATAACCTCGGATCTCCTTGCTGTCTTTCTTTTCTTTTTTTCTTCCTTTTCTGTTTTTCATACTTCAACTCTTCGAACTACAAAAAAAAGCTTGGAAACTATAGTACCTTGAATGTCTAATCTCCATTAGAAAATATCACGCTTTCTTATATGGAATGCTAAGCACATTGGAGAGAGAACAGTGTCACAAACATAACTTTTCCATGCTATTTCAGAGAAATAAAAAATTGTGTGTTCCGTTAGGGGTAATATAAGAAAGATTTTTCAAATTTATTGCATGATTTAAGGTATTTTTCTTTGAAGCCTTATATGCAAATATTGAAGGGCTAGGTTGAAAAGGCCCATTGCATGATTTGTAGCAACAGTAAAATCACAACTCTTCCCTCACCTCTTTCTCACTCCAGCACATTTATAAAGGACATCAGCGTGTGGCAACAGACTTTCAGCTTCATAAAGTTTCATCGAAGTGACTGGAACCACAGTCATTTCTAACAAGGATGAGGTGATCTTGGCTCTTTTTTATTTTCCCTTCCCTTCTTCTTCTTGCTTCTGTCCACAACTGCCACTCTTTAAAAGCTCTTTTTCCCTTCTACGAAAGATGCTGAAGCCCCAGCTTTTTCTGCAGAAAGACAAACTCTGATGTTCGTTTTGTTTAGACACAGTCATGTCTTCCCAGTTGCCAAACAGGTATGTCAAAGGGCTCAGGTTGTCCAGCGGTGCACTAAAAAGCCCTTTCCAAAGCATAAAAATGTCTCATTTCTTTAGAGCTGAACTTTTTCTCTGAATTGGAATAAATTGATTCAGCACAGAAACCATGTCTCTTACCTTTCTATCCATAATAATTCTGACAAGTCTCAGACCCCAGCTCTCTGCTTGCAGCTGCTGTGAGTTTTTCTTCTCTCTCCTCACACTCATGCTCTCATTCACAGTCCATCAGGTCTGGATCTCAGTCACAGTCCCTTCCATGACAACTAGAAACATGTGGGAAATAAAAACTCAGGCAGCTTAGTGTGTGCAAGAAATAAAAGTGAACTTTCAACCTTGAGGCTGACAAGTTCCACTTACCCTGCATTTAATCCTTTATGGCTCTGTGATGTTGGACTAAGGATTTCCCCTTTTCATTGGGAAGGTGGGTTGAGATTGTTCTAAGGTGGAGGTGAAAATACGTCTTCTTCAAGAGGCCAACATGCCCTTAAATGCCTTTATTGACAACCAGTACCCACTCTAATCATTGCAAAACCTTTACAGAGAGATTCTTTCCTTTCTGCCTACCAAAAAATCCATGGACACTTCAAACAACAGCAGAGCTCACTCCCTACAAAGTGGCATAGAAAGAATTGTCACCGCTCCAAGGGCAGTTGCATATTAAAGCTGATGCTTCACCATATGAAAATATCCAGTCCATGAAAATATCCTAGCCCATGTCTAGTTGTAGAGAACACCAAGACTTCACGTACATGTATAGTGGTCATGTCTCTTTCTAGTCTTTGGATTAAAGTCCATTGTGGTTCCTTCTGTGCAGTCTCCTGGCTCTCAGATAGTTTCAAATCAGACATTGGTCTTCGTGCTCTTTCGTGCTAGATTATCTCATTTATCTTGGGCTCTGCTGCAAGAGTCGGTAAAAAATCCCTAAATCCACTTTACCTAATCATAAGGGCTTGTTTTTTTCAAAATCACTCAGCACTGAGATTAATATATTCCCATTGATGTCAAAGACAGCCCAATTGTACACAGCTGAGTGGAGACCAGTGTCCATCTTCATTCAGTCAAACAGGCAGAAAGACTGAAAGGAATCTGTGTTCCTAAGGCCTGAACTGCCATCCTAAAACCTTCTTCCTAACACTAGGGGTCACTCAGCTTCACCTCACTTCTTTTGGTTGAAGTTGTCCAGGCACTAAAGACTGCGTGTACCCAGAACTGCTTTTCGCTGGACAAGACAGGATAGAACCACTCTGGCTTGTGTCTAGACAGCTTCACAGTCTACAAGGAATTGCTCCTCTGCCTAGGTCTCATGAAGAGGCCAGACTGTCAGGCATCATCAGAGCACTTCCGACGTGAATCAGAAAGCTCAAAAGCCCTGGAAGAAGCACTGATGACTACCATTTTGTGACTGGTGGAGCCACCTTTGGTATTTGTATCATAACTTTTAGGCTAGATCACCTATCTAAGGACTGGAAAACATGTGTTCATTTCTAGTTTAGCCTCTTGCTACTTCCACCTCTTAGGAAATTTGTCTGTAGTCTCCAGGCCAGAAAATATTTGACTCAGGAATACTGATGTTGAGCAATGTCTGCAACAGGAAGGTCAAGATGGAAGAAATATAAAGATTTTTTAGGGCAGGCTTGTCAGGTCTTATTCCAAAGTCTCTTTCTAATGTCACCTAAACCATTTTGTACTGATGATAATTTGCTTGAAGACAGAAATGTTGTAGAACGCATGGAGCAACTATTAGGAGTCCCACCTTTTTTTTTTTTTTTTTCCCCAGAGTGCTGCAATTGTTATGCTGCAGAACTATGTTCCGCCGGGTTTGTTCTTCATTCCTGTTTCTCACTCCAACACTTTTCAATTTTTCCCCCTCTCCATCTCTCTGCACAGTCTAACCACAATGCTTCCAGAGGATAGGAGGCTACTTTCCTCTACTACCTGTAGTTAAGGCCCATCTCAAGAAGTGATGCATATGCTAATTTGAATGATTTCATTAGGGTGGGAATGCATAAGTATCTTGGGCATCTTTAATGTAGTCTTCTGCATCTTAGTTTCTTAAGACTCTGTTGTCAAGGAATGAAGTCAACTGGTTTACTTTTGCAGCTACTTAAGGATGTGAAAATGGGGCTATAATCACCTTTTCTTAACTCAACAATAAGGGCAACCAGGAGACTTAGCTTTGCTGTGGATGCAAGCACTACTGATTTTTAAAGGTAGATGCTGTGCATCTCACCCTTCACCTTTTGTGGACTCTTATTTATTACACTCTTTGATATGACCCAACACAATTAATCTAGGTACCTCTGAATTGAGAAAAACATGGAATCAAGAAAACATCAAACCGTACTCAGGTGTAATTTCTAGTCTTTAAATGTATTTTCTCATTTTCTTCTAGAAAGTCTAGTCAATAGATACCACTATCACTGTTGCTGACAGTGAGAGACTAAGGTTTGGTTATGATTGATGACACTGCTCCCCAAAGAAGAGGTATTGAATTTACTGAACTGCTGCTTAAAGGAGGACAGGGCTCGTTACCGGCTGAAAGCTTCTGAGCTGAATGATATCACTTAAGGAATGTTGATCCACGCTACACTAATTCACAAGAATGTGAAAGCAGTCTCTGGAACATGACAATTCAGTGACTTACTGCAGTTAGCAAGTGATGGGGAGCTCCAATCTCCCATTTAACTCAGCTAACTGTTGACAAAACTGTTTTCAAACTTTATGAAATGCAGGCACGTTGCAGGAATTTCATGGATTTAGTCCCTAGACAACCTCGTAGTTAAATAGTTAAAGAAAGCTGGCCAAATGAATAGCATCCGTTATTTTTGGCCAGGTATGTGTGTGTGTGCACATAGAGAAAAAGGTATTTTTTTAAATCTATGAGCCTTTTGTCAGAAGGGACTGTGGTGACAGGACAAGGGGTGACATCTTTAAGCTGAAAGAGGGTAGGTATAGATTAGATTTTAGGAAGAATTTTTTTTTGCTGTGAGAGCCGTGAGGCACTGGAACAGGTTACCCAGAGAAGTCATGGAAGCCCCGTTCCTGAAGGTGTTCAAGGCCAGGTTGGATGAGGCTTTGAGCAGCCTGATCCTAGTGGAAGGCATCCCTGTTCACGGAAGGGGGGATGGATGATCCCTTCTGACCCAAACCATTCTATGACTCTATGATTCTACGATTCTATGTCAGTTTAGCTACTTACACCATAGGTTGGAGTTTCTACTAATGTTTTCTTTCAATTGAGACTACCCTGCTAACAACACTGGTTGCAAGGCCATGATGGGTTGTAAAAGGTTCTCTGGAAATATAAGCCTTGGTAAAGCTTCTCACGGTATTTGTGATCAAATAAACAAAGGTGCAACTGCTGGTCTGAGGAAGAAGTTCAAATGCCTCACATCATATCCTGTGAATAACATAGTTTATGCCCACTGCTGCCTTCTGTCACACCCATGTGGAGGCTGCAGCTAAGTAGGAAGATTCTGCAGCTAGACAGCTTGTTCATCTTCTGGTTTACCAACATCTAGACAAGTTGCTACTTGACAAGCTGCATTTTCAGCAATGCTCAAGGTCAGATTTTGGACTCTGAGCTGGGCTATGTTTTTAAGACTGCTCCATACCTGCAGTTCACCCAGCATTTACAAAGGTTCGTCTCTACCTTCTTTTACACCTATGTAAACGGGAGTGAAGAATCCCTACCTCCAGGATAAATATGGAGGGAAAGAGCTAATTTTTGAAAGGGAAAATATTGCAGAGCAGTCCTTTCTAACAAAAAAACCCCACCAAAACAAAAAACATGAGCTCTTTTACCATACTATTTTTTATTCTTGGAAATGTGCCAAGACATTTTTTAATGGTAATATAAGAAATTAAAAAAAAAAAAAAAAAAAGACGTCAGGATCATTAATTCTAGATCATAAAGCTTCTTCCACGTGTTCATTTGCACATAGCAAATCTAGAACCATTTTGACACTGGTCCCAAGATACAATCCCTTCAGTCAAATGCAGGACAATAATCACATATTAAACTGCTCTCTTTGCTTTTCTTGACCCATAGGATCTCTATCCATAGCATTCTTGGGTTTTCTTTCTCCATCTCCTTCCTTCTTTCTGCTTCCCATATTTTTGCAGAATAGCCCATGGAATATTCTAACGAGTTATTCCTATTTGCACAAGAGAGGAGTCAATCCTTCTTCGTACAAAACAGGAATGAAAGCTTTGTGTTAATCATTTCCCTCATGACTAGACCTCAGCTCCACTGGGAAAATTTGTATTTTCCACTCAAGGATGTAAAGTAATTTTGAGGTTTGGACCTTTAAGAGCACTTGTGCATCTTATCTGATAGACGGCAGACCTGGACACCAAGAACCCAAGAATTCAACTTGAACTTCACTGTTAGCAATTTCCAGTTAATTCCCTGGCTTGAGTTGTCTGACTTCTCTGACTAAACAAAACAAAGCTCTCTAAAGTTAGTAGAACATTTGATACTGAGCAAAATTTTAGGGGTACCCATCAACACTGATTCCAATGACAATAAAAACACTTAAAGGTTCCAAGCAAAACTTACTCAGAACTTTTTTAACATAATTATGAGCAAGTATTTCTGCAGAAAGCAGGAGTTCAAGGTACAATCTAAACTGAGTCATTCACTTAATAAATTTCTTTGCATGGGCTCTTATTGCAAATATCAGCAACTATTGACATTTAGGCATGCAGTAAATGCCTAGTTTTGACTAGAGATGGTGAGTGTGGGTGCTACTTATTGATATTGGCACACACCACCTGGGTTAGGAACTTAGGGATGAAACAGACACACAAAAATAGGATGAGAGGAAGAGCTCAAATCCTGATCTTTGCAGAACACTGCACTGGCAGATTGCCTGTAGTAACAATGACAAGAAACCCATCATTCAGATATAACTTTGCTAGACTACTGTCTCAAAGGAGATTTTCCTGAACAAATGGCAGAAAATCAGTTAACTTCCTGGAATGTGAATGCCAAAGCAGTGAGGTTTGATCTTTGAAGGACATGGTTTAAATTTGAGTTCATTTTTTCTGGGCAGGCTGACTGTTGCTGCAGCCAGTGGCACAAAATAGGCAGCCTGATATGCAACCTCTTGGATGTTCATAGGATAATTCAACTGTAAATTGCCTGAAATCCTGCTCAAAGCAGAGCCAGCTATGATTCTTCTTTATTTGGGCTATTTTTAATTTGTTAAAGGAGAGAAATCACAGTATCTTTTGACTATTCATAACCTTTTCCTATTTTTTTAAGTGCTGATCTTCAGGTTCAGGCTAAACCATGAACTGCACAGAAACGTTATTTGCTTAAGCAAATTACATTAACAGCTTGGTGCCAAAACCTAACACATGTTGAGCAACTTGCACATATTTGCCAATTTTGCTGATGTTAGTTGGTTTTGAAGACCCTCTACAAAGCCTTAGTCCTCTGAAAAGCTGGATTTAGTCTGGAGAACATCTACACGAACAAACACTTATTTCAGGTCCTATTTCTCTGTGATTTTTAATGCATCCAAAGGTTTCCTTTTCACTCTTATAGTGAGACCCTGTGACTCCCAGTCACAGGAAATCCAAGAGTTTGATCATGTCTGAAATCTAAAAGAAAAAGTTCTTTAGATATCAAAGTTCTTGGTTTACATCTTCCCATCTGAGGTTTACTCTTGATTAATGATGCATAGAAGGATGGCACTACAAAAATCCCAAAGCCCTTCAGAAATTCTGATGATCATTCTCATTAAAGGTGTACTCATCCACTGGGATATGCAAACAAAAAGAGGTGGATACCTTTATTTACTGAAAGAGTTCACAGTAGCATAGAGCACTCTAACATGTACTAAAGACAAGTAGTGAGGACAGAAGTTTTGATGTAAGTAGAATTATCACCATGAGCATGAAGATAGAAACTGACTTGAGTCTTTCTCTCTCTTTTTGCCAGAGAAGTGAAGCCTTGGAAGCCCAGTTTCCCCTGGTCATTATCTGAAATCATGGCCTCCTATAGAGTAGGCACATCAGGATGAAATCCGTGTCTAGTTATGCTACAGACATCCATTGTACAATGGAGCTTGCAATCCAAATAGGAACTTACAGTGTAAACAAATGAGACTAATGATTAAAGAATGTGACAAAACCAGAATAAAAATATTCTGTCCCATATGCCTTGTCCTAAATCTAGAAAAACTGAGAACTCAGATTACATGACTGACTACGAAAACAGTCTCAGTTTGTCTCTTTTTTTTCCAGCAAAGTGTTTTGTTTTGTTTTTCAAATTCTGCACACTGCCATCTGTACTATCCTTTCGATGGCTGAATGAGCTTTTAGTCTGAACAATTTCTAGCTTGATTTGATTTTTAAAAGAAGCCTCACATATACACAATACGAGTTGGTTATTTTCATTTCATTTTTTGTCAACAGAATTGCAATTCAGAGGATCTGATTTGTTATGTAGTATGTGCAGTATTCTGAATCCATTAAGCAGTCTGCATGTTATCAACTACTCAATAACTCTCCCCTGTTTTTTTTACCCCTGCTAACAGGTTATCATCTTTCTGTGCTCTGTGCTTTAGATTCAGAAATCGCTGGTGCTCAAGGAAAGCCTGCAGCAACCAAGCGGGGCATTCCTTCAATCTGTATTTAACAGTTAATTGCAAACCTGTTCCTTGAAGTACTGCCACATTTCCTTGCTTCACTGCAAAGTCTTTGATATCAACCTACTGCTTTTGGAAAGATTACAACTTGTGCACTTGGCTACTCTGGTCAAATGTGCACAAGAACATCAAGTATGAAAGTCAAATTGCTTTCTGTGCCGCGTATGAACCCAACAAACCTCTCAATTGCCATATTAGATATGCTTCAAACCACTGCAAATCTGCAAGAGAGACGTTCTGGTAGAAAGGAAATTTCCAATAAGGAAACTGATTTTCTGGGTGGAAGGGGAGGGATGAAATGTAGAGGAAACCCATAATGTGGAGTATTTCTCACATATTTTGTCAGATTTATACTCACATCAAAAGAAGATCTGTCCCCACCCCAGTATCTTAACATCAAATACCATTCTCATTTCCAGTAATGCAAATACAGAATGGACACAAACAGCATTCAACAGGATTTTAACAAAGACTTATAATTTCTCTTAAGAAAGAGGTATGACACACATTGAAAGTGAACTTAAAATTACGTTTCCCAACTAAGTAGCTCAAAACCTGTCAGTAACGAGTTAAATCCAGAGCACACGGATCTCACAGAACAAAAAAACTATCCATCACAACCAGGAGTAGATGTGCTGAAGTATATGAAGGGTTATATAACTTGCTATATCGCGTGAATATTTGGAGCTTATTTAAGCTCAAAAATATTTATCTTCTGCATAGTCAGATTTGTGTAACTTGAATGTCCTCAATACCCCTAGTACTAATATCTTAGTGGAGTCAATGTCAATATTAATGCATTACCCCAAATGTATCTATAGTCTGATATTAGAGACTTGTGCATAAATGCATAAACTCACTAGGTATTGATTTAGTCTTTCTTTTATGGAAAAGGAATTTGAGCAGAGTGAGGTCAGGAAATGTTTACCGTATTGGGAGTTTTGAGATATGTTTGGCTCCAGGCAGTCTTACCTTACACCTGGATACGGTCCAGGATTTGCACTGGCTGTGGATGAAGATGTCAGCCCATGCTGACTGTTTTTTTCAGACTTACTCATGATTTTGGAAACTGTTTGACGAGGAAGACCTTATAATTTTACAACTTTTCCATATTCTCCCTATAGGTGTCAAACTACTTTTGGGGCAGACTGGGAAATTATTTATCTCTCCACATAGTTCACCTCCTGCTTAACATGCGCTTATACAGTGGAGTCCAGTACATTGTTCATTCTAGGCTAGATGTTCAAGATGCATCTTACACCTGGAAACCATGGTTATCATAATACTTCTCCACCACCAACAGACCCTATTCTGCCCTGCACACACAGTCATCATCAAAGATGTATATTGACAGGGTTAGGGAAAAGCCATGGAGCTGAGAGCTGTCAGAGAGTTCATGTGTTCATGTTCTTGCCAAACAACTTTTTTTTGCCTTCATCTAAATGAGATCAGGGATTACATGAAGACATTCTGATCTGTGGTTCAGAATAGGAAGGGCAAAGACCATACTCTTATATTTGTACTAGAAGAGCAAATGGCAGGTCAAAATGATCAATGACAGTCATATTTTAAAATTTTGAGCACTGAAGAGTTTGCCACAATCATCTTGCATGAGTCTTGGCAGCAGAGGCCAAAGAACTTCACTAAGAATCAGACATTTTTCATTTTTGGACCCTGAACTTAATTTATACTATAGTCATCACTTTCCAATTTGTCTACATGCTAGTTTAGGTATGACTACCAAGACTGCACATATTTTTTCAGTATCAATCATGGTGATATTATGTATCTGAATAGCGTCATCTTCTACTCAAACTAACTAACCTGTACATTCATAGAATCATGGAATCATAGAATCCCTAGCTTGGAAAAGACCTTTGAGATCATCAAGTCCCACCACACCTGTCCACTACTAAATCATATCCCTAAGTACTTCGTCTACTTGTCTTTTAAACACCTCCAGGTGTGGTGACTCAACCACCTATCTGGACAGCCTGTTCTAGTGCTTGATAACCCTTTCAGTTGAAAATTTTTTCCTAATGTCCAATCTGAATATCCCCTGGCACAGCTTGAGACCATTTCCTCTCCTATCACCTATCACTTGGATGAAGATACCAACACCCACCTCACTATAACTTCTTTTAGGTCGTTGTAGACGGTGATAAGGTCTCTTCTCAGCCTCCTCTTCTCCAGGCTAAACAACCCCAGCTCTCTCAGCCACTCCTCATATAAGACTTGTTCTCCAGCTCCTTCACCAGCTTCGTTGCTCTTCTCTGGACACGCTCCAGAGCCTCAACATCCTTCTTGTGGTGAGGGGCCCAGAACTGAACACAGTATTCGAGGTGCGGTCTCACCAGTGCCGAGTACAGGGGCAGAATAACCTTCCTGGACCTGTTTATCACGCTGTTTCTGATACAAGCCAAGATGCTATTGGCTGTCTTGGCCACCTGGACACACTGCTGACTCATGTTCAGTCATGGTCAACCAACACCCCCAGGTCCTTCTCTGCCAGGCAACTTTCTAGCCACTCTTCCCCAAGCCTGTAGCACTGCACGGGGTTGTTGAGTCCCAAATACAGAACTCAGCACTTGGCTTTGTTAAACCTCATCCCATCGGCCTCAGCCTATTGATCCAGCCTGTTCAGATCCCTCTGTAGAGCCTTCCTACCCTCAAGCAGATGGACACTTCCTCCGAGCTTAGTGTCAACTGCAAACTTACTAAGGGTACATTCAATCCCCTCATCCAGGTGGCTGATAAAGATATTGAACAGAACTGGACCCAGCACTGAGTCCTGGAGAACACCACTTGTGAACGGCCTGCAGCTGGAGTTAACTCCATTTACCACCACTCTTTGGGCCCAGCCACCCAGTCAGTTTTTTTAACCAGGAGAGAGTGCGCCTGTTCGGGCCAGCAGTAGCCAGTTTCTCAAGTAGAATACTGTGAAAAACTATGTCAAAGGCTTTACTGAAGTCCAAATACGCTACATCCACAGCCCTTCCCTCATCCATTAAGCAGGTCACCTTGTCATAGAAGGCAATCTGGTTAGTAACATGCCAGGATTATATCCTGCATTTCACCAATTTATGTAGAAAACGGTCTTGTGCACAAAATAATCCTTATGATATTTGGAGGTGTTTTCTAATTCATTGTTTTCCAGACTATCTATGGATTGTGTTTATGCATATTTGTAAATGCAGCATGCAAATATGTATCTGTTGAACTTCATATCCATGGTTCCTTGGTTCCAGATACATACGCTTATCTACCTGTCTGTTAGCTGTGATTCCTTCTCACATCTAAAAACATTTTTCTGAGGTGTTTAAACATGGCTAAGTAATTGTGTTACTGAAGCCTTGTGAAAAGGTTCTGAGTAATAAACCTGTGTACTTCCTGTAATTCTCCTGATAGCTGCTTACATCACAAGAAGAACTGACTCTGGTTTCTTTCCCCATAGAAGTGAATTATGCATTTAAAGACATTGGATTCTAATAGCTACCTCAGTAAAACAAAGCTAAACTTCACAGTGTTTCAAATACAGATGAGTAATTTTTACTGTTTGGGGCTATATTTACAAGACTAGTGGTACTTGCTGCAATGCAAGTAAGGATAATATTTCTTCTTTGCTTCATTTTCTCATGTATGAAGCCACAAATGGGAGGAACAGCAAAGAATGTTTTTACAGGGCTAAAATAATCATTTTAGATTACTAATCATTTTAGAGGCTTCAAACAATTGCATGTACACAGTTATAAAACTGGGAGTAGAAAGACCTGAAATAAAATCTTGGAACTGAATGTTAAATCAAAAACTGGATTCAGATCTGAAATTTTCAAATGGCATTAGTCTGGCTTTCCAGCAAGCAGAACCTAAAGCCCAGTAACAAGTTAAGCCTGAATTTAGGGAAGTTCAAATACCACTGTTAAATCTGGGAATTTGGCTCATTTCTAAATTATGTAAATACCAAGAAGGATGCTACAGGTTAAGGAATTTTGTCTTTGACTCCAACAGGAGCAAGTTTGTTTCCAGAGCACTTTTGCTGTTGGCAATGATACCAACAACATCTATTGAAACCAACTTATCAGTTGGTTTGGAAGGTCAACCTTAAACCATACAGTCTCATGCTTGCCTTCTGTCTCAAGCTATGACAAGAAAAAGATCTCTTCTGTTACTCCTCACAGAAGAATGGTTTGTTTTTGCAGAACAACTTACTTTACAATTTGCCACATGAGGACTTTATTCTCTTTACTGCTGAGTTTACCATATAGCCTCAAACATATTCATTTCTTTTTTGCTAGCAATTAGTTCTTCAACGTTTAGGCAGATGTTACTCTTTAGCTGTAACCTAAATGTATGAGCTTCTATTTGCCATAAGATGTAATAGATCTTGTTCCACATACAATTTTTGAAATGACTTCAAGCTGTAATCACAACAAAGACTCAAGAGTTAACGTTCTTTTCATCTACAAATTATTAGTGAACATTTCTAATAATCTAGTTAAGTTGTATGAAAAGCACAGAAAGAGACATGGAACAGATTTCTCATTTCCTTCACTATCAAGGCAAAGAAAAAGACAAATCCAACAACAACAAAATATTTCTTTCCCTTCTTTCTTTAACTCAGTGAGTGACTTTCTTCAAAGAAAATAGGTTGCAAGCAGCTAGGAAAGCTATTAAATGTTGTTCTTGTTTTCTATGTCACCTGTGAAATACCACACAGAGATTTTAATCTTTGTTTCAGTGTTTTTTCCCTACATTCATTCATTTATGTGGAACTGCAATTCTTTTGATCCAAAGAAAGAAAACTACAGCCACAGTTTACTTCTTAGAAGATTCATTATATGCTTTTAAATAATAAAATGTACATTTAAGAGGTAAGACTTAATTGACAGGCTGCTGCTACGTCTTGGAAATCACATTATATCAATAATTACCATATCCAATGACACCTTCACGTCTTACTCCAAGGACAAGGGGAGCAGAAAACAGAAAATGTTAGTCAGCTGCAAGGGAAAGGAGGAGAGATATTTGAAGAATGACTCCCAAACATATGGCAGTTTGTGTAAGAGCTTTTTCTAAGCTAAAACTGCAATGGTATTTGTCCTTCTTGCAGTTCTCATTTTAGGTTGACGTGTTACAACAGGCCGGATATTTACCTATGAATCAAGACATCATTCCTTGAGTTGGGACATATGGGTTCATGAGAAATGCAGTTATGGCAAAAAAACTCACGAAGAAATGTTGGACATGACTAATCTAAGCTACGATTTCCATAGCTTCGCAAGAGCATAACTAGGAGCCACTGAAAGCCAAAGTGACAGAAATGCATTTCAATGTTTCTGACTGAAGCATTCATGAGATTCTTTTTCTTTCCCCAAAAATGTGACATTTTGTCCCAAAGCAGACTGAAAATAAATGTTGATGGAGTGGACGTTTCTCTGTGTGGAAATTCCTACTTTGGTTCTGATATCCCATATTTGGCCAGAGTCACTAGACATTTCTTAGCTATTTATTGTTGTTTATATTCAAGGTGCCCTTTCCAAACAGACATGAAAATATTTGGTCTCTGCTATTTAGGTCTTGTGTCATGTTGTAATTTAAATATTCAGTCTGTTTAAACTGTTTGCATATGTAAAAATTGTACCAATGTTTAGTAAATAGAAGTGTTTATCCTCATAATCTCTGAATGTACAGATAGTTATGATTTATTTTATTTTATTCAAAATTTTTCTGAGGAAGAGGAGAGAGAAATTGAGATGGATACCATCCTCAAGAAAGCTTTAACTGGAAAAAATTCTCAGAGCCCTGAAAAAGACCTGGAAGGAAACAAGACTGATGATGTGACTGGTAGGTCACAACTGATTAACTTTTGCAACAGAAGAGGAAAAAAAAAACAGGTTGTTCGTTCTTCTTCAAATCAGCTTAGCTATGTCATTTGGACTCCAGAAAGTCTGGCACATGGGAACGTGAGTGTTAAAAAAAAAAAAATAATGAAAAAGGGAAGCTTATTTCATTTTGTTTCATTTTTCCCACTTATAAAATGGACAAAATGCAGCTGGTATGCTGCACAAACTGTAGAAAATTTTGAGAGTAAAAAACATTAATCACTTTTTCTCTATATGGCTGTAAATGCTGTCATTCAAAGATCTAGGTAGCCTTTCCATGTGTCTGACTAACCCCTCTTCCCTCACCATTCTCTGTCCTACCAGCAAAGTTTTGTTGCCACCAGCTCATTTTACAAATAGCTTTTAAAAAAGGTTTGCTTCATTTCATCAACCCATTTAAATGGAGAGAACGGGTTAATAAGTCCTTTCCAGGACAGGCATTTAGGACCAGATCCTGTGTTTCCTTTGGAAAGCTCTTTGGAAGTGAGGTGAGCCACCACCATCACTCGGAGCAGGATCCATACCAAATCGCCTCATTTCCCTGCCCACTCAGCAAGCAGCGTGCCTCTATAGTTTTGCTCCACCGATTGGAAAGGCTGCAGCTTAATACCCTTTCATTGCAAACTTCCTTTTAGAGCACAGCTCAGCAATTAGTCCCCAGCCATGCTTCACGACCTCTGGCTGCCTCGCTGGGAGCTTTGATCAGAACTTTGCTCGCTGACACACATCTAATAACCTGCCACGGCACCATCTAAGCTATCAGGTCCTAATTAATACCTCACCCCACATCCTAGGCCAAATAGGGGGTGTAATTAGCTATTATACCAGCCAGAAGTTTGACCTGACCTCTTGTTTGGAAGTCAGGCAGAGAAAAGAAAAGAGGAAAGCTACTGAAAATTAGTTTTATGGATCTCTGTGAAAAAAATGCAAGATCCACACACAGGTAGTGGTCCTTTGGTCCATTGTCAGAGGAGACTGTGCTGGTTTTCAGATTTCCACCGGTCGCGTAGTACCCTCGGTAACAGAAATTGCAAACTGTCTTCCTCTTGCCTGGAGATATCGTTGTCATTATAGTAGCAGATAGTTCCTGTGGGACCATGCAGTCTTGCTATAGACACGAGTCCAGTTAGACAAAAATGCTAAATATCAAAGAATCATAGAATTGTAGAATGGTTTGGTTTGGGAGGGACCTTAAAGATCATCCAGGTCAAACCCACATGCCATAGGCTGGGAAATTTTCCAGTAGGAGCAGCCCAACAGCTTTCTATATGAAAACATGAGATGTGGAAAGAGATGTCAACCCAGAAAGGATTTTTCAGGGCTACACAGTTTCTGTGTTTCACAGTAACTTTTTTTCATATTTTTTCTGAATTATTTTTTTAAGTGACATAAAAATGAGAGGCAAAAGCAAGAAGAACAACATCAAAAGAAGCTTTATTTGAAGTCAATTTTTTTCCAAGCTGAAATGAAATGTTGCAGTTCTGAGTCCTTGGAAACAATGTTTATTCTACTTTAAATAAAACTGAAGTATATTTTAAAATGAAACATCACCTCAAATTACTTCAAAAGCATTCAAATAAAAAACATCTACATTTTTTCCAAAACCCTTTTCCCATTTTCCAACAGCTTTTTTTTTTCCTCAGCTGAAACAAATCTCTTTGATCGGTATGAATTCACAAAGCATTCCAGTCAACCAGCTTATATAATTTCAATGGGAAAAACTCTTATTTGCATCAAGTTTTCTGCCCAATGCAGCCACCTCTCAGGAGACAGAAGGGAAAACAGAGTCCAGGATGGATGAGTGGGCTTTCCCGAGACCAAGGCTGCAGCTGGATGGTGTGGAGCATGCTCTCATCTGGCACACACTTGCTACTACACAGGTACCCACCAGCCAGAACTGGCAGAAGAAGGTTCAGGATGTCCGTTATCAGACTTGGAGCAGCATCAGCACTCTGTGAACACTCCGCTTTGTCATGCCTCTACTTCTAGTTAGGACAACAACATCTGTATCACTCTAGCAGAAAAGAAACATGATCTACTGGATCCAACGTTCAACCCATGGAGGCAAGATCCTATTGGCATCTAACGTGGGATCTCTGACACATGCACATAAAGGTAGGAAATTGCTGGTTGGATTTCTAGTATGTTTAAGTATGGAGGAGAAACTAGAAATAAGGAGCATTGTTGGCCACAAGCTGGCAAGGAGTCTACGTTGAGTTAACTAGTGAGCACTGAAGGTTTAGTGTTGTTTTATTTCAGCTACATTGCATATCACAGATAATTTCTAAAAACTGAACTGCTAAAGTTCACTTGACTGCTTCTCTGTCACATGATGGAGGAATGAAAACAGCACTCCCATGTGTTTTCATACCCAAAAAGTCTGGTCACAACTGTTATCTTTCCATCTGTGCTGCCAGCTCAGGGAAACCGCAGTGGATTTTTGCCCTAGGATATTTTAAAATAATCTAAGTTACCATATCAGTGATGCACAGAGGTTTCTAATGTGGCATTCCTTCTTGTAAAGGATCACTTTATACTATGTTCATACTTTTAAAAGTATATTTTAAAGTTGGTTTGAATTTCCTTCTAATACAGAGGGGTCAGAATGAAAAAAGCTAGCAAAAAGAATTTAAAAAAGAAACCATGGGCATGAATGTGAGAAGTCCTTTTTCATAAGTGCTCTTTGTGTCTGTTGCTATGTTTCCACATTTTATTCCATTTGAAAATAGCCCCACTGCTTAGCCATGATTTTTTACATGATGAAAGGGCATTAGGTCTTGGGGTTCAGGCCTGCACCTGCCTGTGAAGGGCCACCATGGACATGGTCTCATAATCACAGACGACCAGAAGTGGGTCCCATCCACTCCCTGCAAATTCTTCAGAGAGCAACCTGGAACTTCTGCCAGGGCTTCTCTGCCAGTAGTGTCCCATGTCATGGGCCCTGCAGCTTCCTGGAGACACTGCTCCTGACATACCCAGGAATACATTGACAGGTTTTGTTGCAAAAGCTTTGGTTTCTTGAAATCCAAATTATGTCCTCAGAGTACTGCACCTCAGATAAATGTCCCCTTTCTTGCATTAACCAATACCTCCTTAGATCCTTTTTCTGGTGGAGTGGACATTCCCTAGATTGAACAGGAAGTCATTCAGGATCTGGTTCACACAGGTCAAAATTTATAGACAAAAAGGATTCTTCTGGCTTGCTTGAGATGAGTTCAGTCATGCAATACCCCCACTAGGATCAAACAGCTGATCTTCAGGAAATACTTCCGTCAGCACTAATGGATTCACTGTCTCCGGACAGCAGTATCATTTCTCTTTCAAGAGATTCAACAGTCCAAACAAGAGGGCAAGGTTCATCAGTGGTTAACACAACATTGTTAGGAAGAGAATATACATTTTGGAAAGCTAGGTTAGACCAATGTTATTTGTTCGGGATTTATTTACCTGGGAAAAGATGTGTGGTATCTGGAACCAATCGTAGCTTTGGAGAGGAGAAGTCTAATGAGGGACAGTGCACAAGTTCTTGGCCTGTTCTGCAGAGATGACCAAAGCAGCTCATTGACTAAAAAACATCACTTTTAAGCACTGTGGGTCTGAAGTTATTATTTGACATATATGACTATGAGAAATTTTTAAGTCAGTGCTGATAAAAATATATTAATGGTACAAGAGCACAGAAGAGGCGAATAATGAAAAAGGGCCAATTATGGTCTGAATTGCCTAACATGGACCCAAGCAAAGACAAAGTGTTACACTTCGACCAAAAATCAATGATGGACAAGGAAGGGGATAGTTATTCTGTCAAACAGAGATATACAAGATCTGAAAGGTGAAATCTAGACAAGCACAGGATGGAAAAAATGAGAGCAACTATACATTGGAACAACTCCTTTTGCCACCCGCTGTAAAGCCAGGATCTAGTGCAGTGAAAGCAGGAATAACTTCAGAGAAGACCCTTGGCCTTTATCGCTTAATTGGTCAAACAAGATGACAAAATAAGCTCTTTTGGATTTAAAAATTGCTGAGCTGATGCTCTTACCAAGATGCTAACTGTTCTAGGCATTTGATGAGCAACATAGCCACCATGAAATGGATTAAATGCTTTTTTTTTTTTTAAGGCAGCATGTAATTAACTTATGGAATATGTTGCCATGGGATGTAAAAGGAACACGTATCTTGGATTGATATTAAATGCTACACACCATTTCAATAACCACTTAGTTAAATGGAGATCCAGACAAATTTCCCTGTATTAGAGTATTTGATTAGGTAGACTTAATTTCGTTCTTTAAGATGTCTTTCTTTTTCTTAAGCATTAATTACCTTCTTCTTGATGGACAGAGGATAGCTGGTTTCCATTGGTCTGCTGGGAGATGATAATTACTAATTTCTGTCTCACCGTGCCAGATGTTATTGCTATTTTCACAGCTCCGTTTAGAGGCTATTTCTTTGCTTCAAATGTCTTGGTCTCCAAGGATGATGCCTCAGGCCAAAGGTACAGAGCAAAAATTTTTGAAGGCATCATTTTCCTCAAGACAATTCTGTTATACAGAATAAATGTTGTCCGGATACATTAAAAGGATCTATATTCAAGACAGGACCCACCCTGCAGCTGCTAAAACTACTCAGAAATATCCAAATCCCAGGTTCAATTAGACTATTGCACAAAAAATTGTCAGCAATTAAATAGCCTTGCATGTTTACCTTTACTCTGGATCCTAATTCCTTCTTTAGCTATTGAAGTACAACTTGCTTATGTAGAGCTTACAGCTCTTGGAACAATCTACTTTAAACAGAAATCACCATAGAATATTAATTATAGGCTTGTTCCTGCCACCTCATAATCAAAGCCCTGGGAGAATCTATATTGTGAAGTGTGCATCATATTTTAAACATATTTAATTTCAATATTAACATGATTGTGTTTCAGGAAAGACCCTTGCTTAGTATTTCCTAATAACATCTATTTTCAAAGCCTCCCCCTCCTTTTCTCTGTTATTTGCCCTTAGTTATTTTCTTTCAAGCTTATTCATGGCCTGCACACCTATTTAGCGCTGTACCTACTGACAGGGGGGACTGAGACATTCACAGGGGCAAATATTTACCTAAATAAGATGATTCTCTTTTTCATGAAAGATGATTCCTTTTTTTCATGAGGCTGAGTCATTTATCTTTTTCTTTTTTTCATTTATCTTTTTCTTTTTTTTTCAAAAAAATGTTGAAAATTGCTTGATATTTAGTAAGATTCTTCCAAATAAGCATTTCTTTTTGAACTGCTATTTCAAAGCATTCAAACTACTGACATTTTTGGTTTGCCGCATTTCAGGAAAACTGAGGTTTAAAAAACAGAGGAGGAGAGCCACTGTTTCCTAGAAGACAGGAAAGATTTTCTAAGATAGAAGAGCAAAAAGGCACTTTGTTGGAGGGAACAGATGCTTTTCTAGTGGGACTACAGGGTAATGTTTTCAATATTTGTTAATAAACAGATATTCCAATAAGCTCAGTTGTAGAAGCAGTGGCACCGGTTTTTTACTACATGAGGTACAGCACTGCTGAATCAGCATTTCCCTGTGAAACTGTGTGTGACAGGCACTGCCAGCCTTTTTGTTTTGGACAGATATATCATGGATGCTATATACAACCATTTTAACTTGGGGTCTATGTGCCTACCTGCTTTGATTTATCTCCCAGTGAATATCCTCCAGGGAATATCCTCCTTTTCTGCTCACCTTGAGTAGTCTGAAATTTCATTTCAGGTTTGGTGAAGTGTTGCACCAAGAGTCTCTCCATTTTTTTCCAGCATAAACGAAAGCTTTACAGGGAACGAAAGTGTCACCACCTTATTCTGGTTTTGTACTACCTGTACACTAGTGCAGCTCTTCATCACAATGATTTTTAGTGTACAATTATACAAGTAATGACTAAGACATAGATAGAATATGAACGTTCAACACGTCATTGCAATATATGCAGGAAAAATGTGAAGTAACTAAAGTCTGCATTAATGAAGAACGAAGTATCTTGCGTGTACCACAAGGTAAGTATGTGCCAGTGTGTAGATACTGTAAAGGTGTGATGCACTGTTTATTTGTCCTCACTACTTCTCTGTGAGCCTGAGAACTCCATATTCTGAGTCTGCACCAATGCAGCACTGCATATTCTTAGCTAAAAGAGAATATTCCCAAGTTCAAAATGCAAACTAAATATTCCTGAATACAAACCAACAATAAAATCTGATAGTATTTATTAAATCATCACTATGGGGAAAAATCGATGTTTCAAAAGATATAAACATTGATTTTTGAAACATTATTTATCTGGATAATAGTCTCCAAAGTCTTTTCTCTGGTTGTATTTCAGCTTGCCCTGACAGCCAGAAACAATCTTGCTGCTAGTATCAAAATCCTGCTGCAGTGGGAAGGTGCTTGATGCGTGTGAAGATGTGATTATCCATAGGAAGGAGAGATCCTATAGCCGTGGTCGTGCTGGGGTGGTGTGCTGACTCAACAAAATGTCCTCTGCGAATTTGACAGCTGCGTGCTTTGCAGTTTCGGAAATCCAAGCATCTTTCTGGGTATTAGTCTGGAGGCTGTGAACAAGAAAGAAGCCGCAGAGCAGTGGATGAGGGATTAGCAAGTGCGCAGAGGTCACGGTATTAAACAATATGTAAACTTCACAATTTAGATCCTGCTCCAGTAAACAGAGTTAGGACCCGACCTGTTATTTTCCTCAGCCTCTACCTATCCTAGATCCAGTGTAGCAAATAATATTTGGTAGCTGACAGCAAGACCCGGTGATCAGAAATTTGTTTTGTAAATACTTACATGTCAGAGTCTGGTTACAAAAGAACTCATCACGTAAAAGCAGCAGGCAAGCCGAGGCTGTGAGCGCAGGCAGATGTGATCCGGGTCATCCATTTACCCTGCCAAATGGGGAGAGGAAAACAGGTCTAATGCTCTCTCTTTCCCAGCTCACGCCTCCCCATGAATCTGTGCTTGTTTAACTTAAGGCACAGGCAGAACAGCTTTGTATATCTAGCTGAAGAAGTTTAAGGAGTTGCTGTTTGCTACAGGCTGCTGTCACTGCTGCTGAAAGAGAATATGTGAGTGCTCCCAACACATTTCAGGGCAAATCAGTGGTGGTTTAAGCAAAGCCAACTGGGAGCTTAAATTCCAGCTATTTCTACAGTGACAATGCTCTTAATGTCACATAGAGAGGACCTGTGGTGCAGAGGCATGTCCTCAGGCGTGTCATCTTGTCACTGCCGCTTAATACAGGAAGAGGTAAAATGAAGTGGCTCTGCACTTTGACTTCTGGTGAAAGTTGCCAGGCATAGCAAAAAATTTACCTGCATCCAACAAGACAAACACACCCTATGCAAACTAGTCCCCCTCAGCTCTCATCGTAGTCAACACAGAAAGAGCTGCTGCTACAGCAGATAAGATGAAACACATCACTGATATCTCAACATCTGGCCAGCGACTGTGGAGGGAATGCAGCCAGCCACGTCGTAGCTGGGTTACAGGTGTCTCTAATGAGTTTCTTCTTTCACCCTTTCCCCACTGTGGGTATCTTGTTGAGTCTGAGTGCAGAGAAGTGGACCCACAGGAGGCCAAATGGAAGAACATCTGAAAGCTTTTCCTTCTCCAACCACATTTTTGTAGCCTGCCTCCCCTCACTGACCGAGCTGGATTAAGTCTCCATGACAAGAAGTCAGGAATGTAGATTCATTCAGACTTGTTGAAACGGTGGCACACATCCCAAGGAAGACAAATAGCCTTTTGTAAGATAATTTGCTAACACTGTTCCACCCTAACATGTATCTGTCCTGTTATCGCATGACTAATATGGACATAACCCTGTGCACTTTTATCTGACATGCGTAATATGTGTCAGCCTGATTTGTGTCTCACTTGGTTGGGTGAAGAAGACAATGGACTTGTGCCCAAGTGAAACTTGTTGAACTGAGATGGAAATCTGGTGTGTGTTTTTAATTCACTGTTTGTGCCTCTTTGCAATAAGTGTCTTTGGTTCATAGGGTTATTTGCAGAAAGGCTGTTTTTCATTCAGTTGTTTCTTTAAAAATACACAGAATAATCTACAGAATAAAAATATTTGTCATTCTCTATCACCTCTACAGTTATTTCTGTTAGTCGCTTTATTCTTGGTGGCCATCTAATTTGGGTGTAATTTACCCTGTGAGTAATCCCACAAAATGAGTAATGAGTAGCAGATGAATCTTGTTCTTCCATAGCATTTTAATAAATGTTATAGAATTCTGTAATATTTTCATGACTAACCTCATGTAAATGATAGTCTGGTGCAAATGACATTATCACTCTCCTTGCAGATAGGGAAACTGAGGCACAGGGAAAGTCAATGCCCCTGGATAAGAAGTCCTGGATCTCAATTCAGAAAAAAAATTCTACTAAGCTTAAACAGAAGGCAAACAGGCCTTTCCATTTCAATACTAACACAGCACTCAGGAGATTTAATTCTAGCTGTGCATCTACCTTATATTTCCTCTGTGCATCTGTTTTCTTTCAGCAAATGGTAGGCAGTAACGTGGCCTTTACAAATTACCTTCTTAGGCTTTGAGAGCTTTGGGGATAGGAGATGACTCCTTCTCAGTCACTTCAGTAGTACTTACCACCAACAGGACCTACTCCTGCCACCGCTGTCAATGTCAGTGGTCAGGCAGAAATCTTCCAAATAATTTTTGAACTGAAATGTATTTTTTTTAATTACTTCAGAATATCTCACTTTCACAAAATCAGCCCCATTGGAAGCTGAATGCTTTTACTTTCCAGCCCAGACCTGAAAACTTTACATTGTGAACTTTTGGGCGGAGATGTTGTTATGTTCTCCATTTAAGCAGCACATATTATGACCTCTTTACAGTGAAATCCAGTCCCCAACAAGGCATTAACTGAGATTCTAGTCAATGGACAAACAACCAGCTCCAGCTAGATCCTAGACACAATTTCCAAATGTACCTACTTCCTTTTCTTCAAAGCAAAATAAATTAAGAGATCTGACTAATATTTAGCAGTGTTTGAGTCTCATTCAGAGGTATTTCGGCTGGCTGGCATTGCTTTGACGTTTACCCACGTGATGAGGAGAGGGACGTTCGTGCCATTGTTGCAGTATCACCCTTCAGAGGATACTGGCTTTCCTTTTACGCTGGAGTAACTACTACTACTACTCTACTCTTACAAGATAGTTTCTCTGTATTACCTTGCTGGAGCTGATAGCACAGTTCTATACAGGAATTAGCTCTGTCTTTTGGCTTGTACAGGTAATGGATCCTTGAGAAAAGTAATGCAGTAACTATTCAAAAGCAGTTAATTGATAGAAGGCGAACCATATCCTGGGTTGCATCAAAAGAAGCGTGGCCAGCAGGTTGAGGGAGGTGATTCTGCCCCCCCTATTCCTCTCTTGTGAGACTCCACCAGGAGTCCTGTGTCCAGTTCTGGAGTACTCAACATAAGAAGGATATGGAGCTGTTGGAACGGGTCCAGAGGAGGCTACAAAGATGATCAGAGGTCTGGAGCATCCCCTATATGAGGACAGACTGAGAGAGTTGGGGTTGTTCAGCCTGGAGAAGAGAAGGTTCTGAGGAGACCTTATAGTGACCTTCCAGTACCTGAAGGGGACCTACAAGAAAGCTGGAGAGGGACCTCTTACAAAGGCATGTAGCGACAGGAGTAGGGGCAATGAGTATAAACTGGAGAGGGGCAGATTTGGACTAGACATCAGAAGGAATTTCTTCACTCTGAGAGTGATGAGGCACTGGCACAGGTTGCCCAGGGAAGTTGTGGCTGCCCCATCCCTGGAGGTGTTCAAGGCCAGGTTGGATGGGGCCTTGGGCAGCCTGATGTAGCTGGAGGTGGAGGTTGGAACTGGATGATCTTTAAGGGCCCTTCCAACCCAAACTATTCTATGATTCTTTGAAAATACAGAGATAGCCATGAAACAGGAAACTGTGTAACAGAGCAAGAGTGTTTCTGCATCAAACTGCCATATAGTATCTACAACTCCCACTGCAGTACCAGTTGCAGAGACACTGAGTGAGAAAGCCATGATTAGAGCTGGTACTTGCAGTTTCCCCTCCCAGAGGAATTCCAGCATTCAGAAATTACTCCTTGTTCTGAATAACAACAAAGCTTTTTCTCTCAGAGTTTTCCAGGAACTGAAATGAAATAATGATAAAAGATTCAGGTTAATGAAAGCATTTAATTTCAGTTTTAGATTATTTTTTTTAATTTCTTCAAAACAATTATTGTGTCAAATAAATGAATTTAAAAATTATTTTGAAACAAAAATGAATATATTGCAATACAATACCATTAAATGTTTTGGTTTTTTTCTTCCGGTAGAAATAGTCACTCTTTCATATAATTGCATTCAGAGTTTCTGTTTTGATAAAGCATTTTGTAATATGAAAATAAGGTAGCAGGGAGGAGGAATTTTAAGATAACTTTACCTTTGCCAAGGGAAAACAGAGACCCGAGGAAAGGTAGGTAAACAGGAAACTATTTCCTAAGCCATGTTTTTAATCTGGATTTATTCCCTACCAAACGTCATAAAAAGACACTATGGATTTACCTTTTTTTTTTAAAACGGTGGCATTATGATTTGAAGAACTAGTCCTCTTGAACCAACATTACTGCATAATTTGGCAGCAGCAACTTCTTCCCTCACTGATGAAGAAATTTGTTAACAAGGTTGATCCTGAGCATAAGTGCTTTTTTTTTGCATCACATAGATCAGACAATGAGTCCTTCCAAACACCTTTCACACTTTCATAGTTACTCCACGCTACAAGGTGACGTGTGAATTTTCACTCTTCGTGATAAATCATTCTAGGAAGACAGAAGGAGGGCTGGGATGGGGGGAGCAGGGAAGGAAAACATCAATTAATAGCTGAATTACTGTGAAATAAGTACATTTAGTGGCTTGGCTTTGATGTAGTGGATAGACTCAGGTACAGAGAAGTGAATTTAATTGCAATGCATGGATTAAGGTGGACACGGAGAACAGATTTGCTCTATATAGAGTAATGTCTGTTAGTTCATTTCTGGTGCGTTTTCATTTCAGCTTACTTTTTGGCTGTCCCACATATACATACGCATACGCATACGCATACACATACACATATACATATTCTGTATGTGTATGCATACATATTCTATAGATAATTTACTTGATGCTTCTGAAAACTAAGTAGTGCAAAACATTGCTTGGATAATGTCAGAGCACCCAGGATACATATTTACAGTTAGTCACAGCTGAGTTATTGTAAATCAACATATCTCTGGTCATCAGCTCTTTGCTGCTGTGACAAAGTCAAAGTCATAAGATTCCAACTTAATGGGGAGTGAATTCACTCCCCTTATTTTTAGATGTCTACATCTCACCAACTCTTCCTGAGTACCCTGGCTGTCAAGATATATGATTAATATATTCTGTTCTACATGTTTATCTTGTGATAAGGCAAACTTTGCTCTAAAAGTGACCATTTTCCTCCAACAACCACCAAGGAACCATAACTCAGATGCAGATTATAGCTACTGATAGGTATGCAGAACATAGATATGTTCTCAGTACCTCCATTTGGTTCCATTTCAGCTGCAACAGATGAAGCCACCCTATGACCAGCTGTCCTTCAGGCCTGTTAGATGATAATTAGCTCTCTGAGATAGCAGAAGCAAACATGGATTAGATCTTTTAATGCCACAGCCTGGCAGCCCTATCTAGGAAGTTAAACGACACTGACTTGAGGCTATGAAACAGCAGAATGAACAGACAACTTGGTTGCCTCTGTAAAAGGCAATGTTTGGCTGACAGATCAGGCAGAGGAGAAGGAGTGATGACAAAGGCAATGTCATCAGTCTTATAGAAATCCAAAATGACTGTGAGTCATAGCCCCATTTAGGAAGTAAAACCATTCTTGATGTGATCTAGAGTAGCATTTGGTTTGCTGCAAGGTATACTGGGAAGCCACTATCATTTCGTGCTAGATGAAGAACCAGATAGGTCGAAAGTCATGTTAGACCACCTATCTGATCAGTTTTCATGTTCTGGGCTGAGCATGACTCAACCACTAAAACTCAATAAAAACATCAGCGAGAAGTGCTTGGTGCAAATATGAATTATATACACGAACACAATCTTGAAGAGCAGGATTTGAATCCCAGCTTAGGGAAGAATGGGTGGAGGGGAGAAGCCTGTAGGAATATTTGCTTCTGATATTTCGAGGAAGAGAGGTACTTTAAAGCTGCTGACAGGGTTAATTCTGATATATTATTTGATAAGTTCTTAGTGATTAAGTAGATAGGATATGATCATACGCAACTTTAACTCTGGCAATATTTCTTTGTTTGGGAAACTCCCTTGAGTTTGAGTTTTTAAAGGAAAACAAAAGCTAAATTAGTCTTTGGGAGGATTCTTGTCATTTCACAGAATTTATGAAGCCCTCTGAAGCAAAGGTCTTGCTCTGTGTGCCTTTTCATATTTAACTATGGAGTGGGAGTGAGTTATAGTCATGTGCTATAGGAAGTATTTGAAGGAACTTCGGGAGAAGAGGCAGCAACTTTTATCTGCGTTAAGCCCATAAACAAATACAATATGGTAATCTAGGAAATCTCATAAGGGAGCTGGCTATACTCCTTATCACCATCACACTTTGCAAGGTCTGCTACTCTGCCAATCCATGTTTCATTTATAGCCATTCACCTGATTTATTCAGTCCACCACTGTGTAAATGTGACCACTCTGAAGTCATACCAAGAACATAATTGAATTATAACAGGTCATCATAGTGTGTCGTTGGACAAGTGTCTGTTGTCCAAGGCAAAGCATTAAATAGAAATTAAAATGTCAAACCCTATTTAAATTTTTCATGTATTTTTTGCGTATGCATACAATGTATGTATTATTTAATACATACGCATATATAATATATATATATATATTGCGTAAATTAAAATATATGTGTATTTTTATATATATAAACATAAATATTCATGAGTACATTACTACATGGCAATCTGGTTATACGTGTATGCATACATAGAGACGTGAATATGTACAAGTGCATATTTATGCCTGAGCACATGTAGGTACAGCATAAATGTATCTGTATCTCAAATTATGGCCACAGATTCATTCAGTAGTATCTGCTTGTCCGTGGTTATGCCAACTCACAAACACATGAGTGCTTGAAAATCTTGACCTGCTAAAGGGAATGTGAAACATAAACACAAATAAACAAATAAACGCGGACAGAATTATGTGTTACAGTATATGACGATGCCTAAACATTTACGCACACACACACATGCATGTCTTTGCCTGTGTTTTTGAAGCAAAATGTTAATGATATTTACATATTTGCCCTCATCACTTTTGTTTGCCAGAAAGCCTTCCTTGAAAGGCAAGATTATTCGATTGGGCTTTTTTAGTGACAAAGCAGCAACAGAAGCTGTGAGGATTAAGCAAACATAAAAATTGTCGTGTAATAGTCCATCAAACAGCTCTTGTCACATAGATAAACCTTTTATCTGCCTCTCCCAGATTCTAATCGAGGGTACAGTTTGCATGTTTCTTATGTCACTGCAGCAACCAATTCAGCTGGGATTTCCTATGCCCTGGGAAATAAACTTATTTTGACCCAAATGAGCATCCCAGAGCCTTGTTTTATCTTTTCACATTAACATATTTGTTATTATTTGTTAGTCAAGGCATGAACAGTGCATTTTCTCACCAAAGGGTTGCAAAGTAGATTGCATCTATTTATGTGGACAGTTTTGTACACAGAAGAAAACCAAAACACTTTCTGGGAAATGTGGTTGTAAGAGTAAGTTTTCATTGTGGCTCAAAGTCCTTCTGAAATACAGTTTGAAATTTGAGGCCCAAGGAGTAAAGCTCCAACTTTTTTTATTCCTTAAAAATTCAGTTTATAGTTTCCAGAATCTTTTCTATTATCCAAATATGGTAATGACAGTCTAAAAGAAATCTGGAAAATTAAAATTCTACCATATTGTTTCAATATTTGCATTGTTGTTCACTCACATTCTGTATTTAGCTGTGGACAATCAGTCATTTTCCTGAGTTTTGCATTCCTAATTAATTGTTCACATAGAAGAGAGAAACAAGGTAAAAAATGCAGCATTGTCTCAAATTAAGGCTTAACTCCAAAAATACAAAAATGAAACCCTTATATACTGTTTTTATCGTGAGTCTTATGATTCTTGTTGAGTTCAATAACCTTGGTTTGTGGAATTGTTTACATCAGCTTTCATTCACTTGATTCTCATTTCTAGCTTGCATGTTGTTGGCAAGTAAAAAGAAGACTTTAGGCTATGTCTGTGCTCATAAACTGAATTAGGCTAGGGAACGGGGCTTGAGTAGAATCTTGGATGATTTTCAGCCAAACACTACCTCTGCCTTGGGCCATTTCACTTGTTTGTGGGAGGCCAGTAAATAAAACTCCACATTTATTATTTTTTAGCATTTCTGATTTTCTCTTCAGTGTTTGAATGCTTGGACATCCACTATTGAGCAAAATAAGCACAAAGTTGTGGAAGAGAATGAGTGGTTGGACATTACGTGCTTGGCAATGTCTGTAGTACCAGGCATCAATAGTTAATCCAGTTGCCCTCACCTCTGCTGATATGCATGGAAGAAACAGGAACTTTTCAGCACGTGATTCTTTTGATGTGTTTTCATGTTTACTTTCAGATGAGATGATGCCTGGTGACACACCTTCTCCCTTCTCCAACACAGGAAGTTTTAAGCAGCCCAGGCTGGATTTGTTATGAAGCAGTAACTCATTACCTTTCCTTACCACAAGAGGGGATTTCCCTTCTCTCCTCTACTACAGACCGAAGAGGGTTTTTAGGAATTTTCTTTTCCTTAAGCATTGTTCTTATTAAAAATAGTTCACCACCTTAGGCCATGAAAGAAATTTTCTTCTGATCAGGCCTCCTGCCTCAAGCAACTAAATTAATAGCATCCGTTTGATGTAGCAAATATGAAAGCTGCATGTTTACTTCTTCACTTTGAAAAAAATACGTAACAGCTGCTACTTTTCTTTTTTTCCCAAGGTTCACGTTGTTGTAAAATAAACAGATGTTTGGTAGGGGGAGAAATGTATACATTATAAATGTTTAAACTACTCCCAGTCACCCTGATTAACAAACATAACAAAAGGTGATAAGAAAACAGAAGACATCAGAGGTCACTGGCTTTGTTTTTGTTTTGTATTTTCTACTGTAAAATGTCTGGCATTTCCAAAAAAATAAAAACTGCTTGAAAACCAGACATCTGTTTTCGGAGTGTTTGAGAATGCAAGTGTGAAATGCAGAAAACATATAAGACCCTAGCAAAGAGTCTCGTCCCCTCCTCAGAACATAAGAAACTAGAAGAAAATCAAATCAAAATAAATATGAGAAACCACTCTATGAACCAAGGTCCCCCTTTAACGCAAATAGCTTTTGTAGAGTACACGTGACCCTTGGTTTTCAAACTGGAGCTCACTCATAGCAGTTCACAAAGACTCTCAAGGGAGTCGCAGCTCAGCACCTCTTTGTATAGCTGCAAAAAGTAGATATTTAAATCTGTTCTCATGTAATCACATTCCTACATCAGCGCATCTAGGCATCGTGTAGTGGGGGATTAAGTGGAGTGAACAAGATTGCTCACATTATTTGCTCCCTAGTTCTATCCATACTGTGAGGAAATGGAAGCAAAAAGCCGAGGCTGAGCATCCCAGTGCAGATTCCTGTTGTGCCCAACCTCATGCAGTGTAACAAGTCCATTAGAAACTCATATCTGGGCCCCAGACGGACCTGTAGCTGATGAGATTGGTGTAGCTTTGATGATGATTGAAGAAATCAGTTCCCTGTTGAAAGGAAAGCCGGTCACAGCCATACTAGACATTTCCTTTCTTAGGGCAGTGTTCATGAGTGTTGAGATTACTTTAAGGAATCTTTGAAGAGCTGGTGCAAAAACCCACTGGCATCCACAGGCTTCACTGCCTTTGGATCAAGAGCCACAACAGTTTCACAATCCTCTGACTTGTTATTGGCATTCTAGTCACACGTGCATTCCCTCAGTCTTTTCCTGTGTCACTGTTTTAAAATATAGAGACTTGAATTGTTATCATCCTTTCCTTGGAATTAATTATTTTTGCCTTATTTTCCTCCCTTTTCCAGGCACAAATCCTGCTTGCATTTGCTAACATGCAACTTTGCAGACATTAAACACATGGACATTCCATTTTTATTCTACAGACAAGTATACAGGTAAGGAAAACTGTATATGTTTTCAGGACAGTGCCACAATTCATAGTTTTTTCTTGTAGTCCTGTTATTTCCTTAAATCATTACACTCTCTAATGGTAAAATAAATATTTTACCAACTTCTATAATTTTAAATAACACATCAGTTCAGTGATACAGCCAGTATTTAGTTTATATTATTATTATTATTATTATTAAGTTTTACTGCTATTGAAAATTCAGCCTGAACTGAACAAAAGTGGAATTTGCCACACTGCAAAGTTCATGCTATTACAAAGAAGCAGAATTAGCTTTTGCAAGAAAAAATGGCATTACATGAAGCTGAAAAGCTGACTACGCTCTTATCTGTACATTTGATGCATTTAACAAGAAGATATTATACATTTAATGAGCAATTTCTTCCCGAGCTTGAAAACTATCAACTCAGTTTGCTGCTGTTCCTGTCCTTTCAGACCTCTGTGGGCTGCTGTATTTTTGCAGTTCACCTGACAAAAACCCCGAAGAAATTTAGAGATCTAAATTTATGTTAAGTCCTCTTAAATACTTTGCCCACGCAGGCAATGGACGTAAGTGTTTCCAAGGCCAGGAATGTTTTATCCACCTAAGACCTCAATCTTAGGTGCTAACATCAAGTTAGAAAGCACTCCCCTCTGTTTTCCTCCCAATGTTCTTCTCTCCACTGAATAGTCATATTGGGCATTATCTGATAAATTTCGGTTTGCTACACACTTAATGCACAGACACAAGTTAGTATTAAGATTTAGACAGGATGCAACATATTGTGTATCAAAAAAAAGCTTCCTGACATAAAAATCATCCCTATGTTCTAAAGCATGGTGCCTTTTTCCTTCAAACAACAAACTTTCCAAGTGTTGTGCATGTTTTATTGATGCTTCTTTGTCTAATGTGGAAATTTACACAATTATAAGCACCAGACTCGTTTCAGAAAGGACACTAAATAGCTCTCAACTAATAAAAAGGTGAAAACACCCACCAGATTAGATCTGAGCTACAGAAAAATTCCTAGTTAATTCATAGTTTGTTAGCAAAATGTGAGCAAATCACGCTACAGCTGTAAATGTTTCTCTTGTAAACCATGATTTTTAGCAATTTTTAACATATTTGGTAAGAGAGGCATCTCAGAAAAAAAAAACATTCAAAACCTGCTGCCTCCCACTGCCTGTAGTCGACATTTATCAACAACAACAGATAGTGAATGCTCTGCGCTTTCCATCCACTGACAAGAAGACAGGAACATGCATACATAGTATTTATACTTTATAGCACAAGGGCAGAATAATTAAAGGAAAAATAGGAGTCGTTGTACAGAAAGTCAGTGAGGATGTTGGACAGAAAATCCTTGAGGTTAGACTTACCCCACTTCCTTGTACAAACAGAAGATATATAAATCTAGCACCTGTCTCCCAGAGGAGTTTGGAGGAAGCATGACAGGGACTGCAAGTCAGCCAGGAGCATGGATGAACTGTGCAAGTTTCAATGACACTGAAATGCAGATGTCCTGGAAAAGCTACTGCTTCACCTTTGCAGAAACTAGTGAGACTTGGGGTTCAGATTCTTAATCTATGTAAATTGTGTACATAGTTTGATACTGATTTGCTCCCTTAAAAATCAGTCACAATTTTGTCTTCATTAGTTGATACCCAGTAATAGGATATGAGTATGTGATGTACTGAAAAGTTCTCTCTTGGGCTTACCCTCTCTTATTTTAACTGACACAAAGTTTCTATTAGCTGTCCATACAAAACATAACCTGTATATAAAAAAATAAAAGCTGGGATATTTTTGCTTAAAAAATGCCTACCTTTACAAACTGAAAATACACACATATATGTGTAATACTGATAATTAAAATTTGCTAAAAGTGTGGTTTCCACAGACATGATTAATTGTTTTCAAATGGAAATCTACCTCTAGTAAGTGGTTCAGGGTTAGAAAACTGGGCTTCAAAGGAATTTGGTATGCCTTATTCACCTTTGAGATTCAAACACTGGAGCCAGGATTGAAAACCAAGGTATTTCAGGTGTCTGCATTTAAAAGACTTTGTTTATGTTAAGGCTTAGGTCACCTTAGCAGGTATGTTTTAATGAAAACATTACCTCTCTGTGACCTTTGGGATTTGAAGGTGAAAATGCAGTCACTGGAAAAAGGAATCCTAATTCTCATGGATGAAATCTTCAGCATTAAACACATTGTTTCTCATCCTTGTGAGTGACTTACTGCAACAATAGTTTGCTGACTCTACAGAAAAGGGAACAGGGTGGTTTCTGATGACTTGTCTTCCCAAGAAAACACAATTCCAAGACTTTAACAAAATTGATAAATGGCTTAAAAATATTTCAACATAACCCCTTAAAATGGACATGCTAAATATTTTTGCTATGTAACTGAATCTCGACCTTTCCTGTTCAAATACGAATAGTATTTATGCTGATATCTATGTTTTACAGGCTATTATGTAGTTATTGGTGATTTATTTTATTCCTTGTTGCCCAAGGAATGATATCCAGTCATTACAACAAAATAAGGTAAAGTCACATAGCGATTACACATTTTCTATAACTGTAGTAATTAATAAATTATGTCAGACATCTGGGACAGAGGTTCTTTATGTCAAATATTAAGTCTATTTAGCAGTTTATCCATAACATATTTGCAACTTCAAAAAGAAAGACAGAAAGGAAAGAGCAGGGTTTTTCCTACATTTTTTGCATTAATGAAACTGACAGTCCTTGTGCATTTTCAATAAGTCAATTGAAGTAAATGACTTTTTACAACCCTTATTAACTTCAGTTGTCACTGGGTTGTCATCAACAAGATATTCATTGCATTTCCAACTGGATCTTTTAAGTACAATAACATCAAAATTGCTGAAATTCAAAACTTTATTTTTTCTTGCAAGGGACAGAGAGGGTGGAAAGAATCTGTCGGTTCCCTAAATTCAGGTCAAGGCAAAGTGGGAGGGAAGAAAAGCTAATGTTTCAGAATCATCATTTTACACCAGTTTAAAAGCCTGAGTGATGAGCGAAATACATCATATTTCCACTCAAGTCTTGTGCCGTCCGAACAGAAAGATAGGTTTGTGAGCCTTTCTCATGTTACTTATCTAAACCAAAATCCAAACCAAAGCAGGATTCAACAACACATATCTCCTGGTGCTTAAGGAAGCGCTGTTGTGGAAGGTGAGCAAACAGAGACTGTGTTTCTCTCTGAACACAAGCTCACTCTGTCCAGGCATTTCCCAGCCTGGAGACGAGCCAGCCTTCAGCTGGAAATGACACAGACCCATTAGCGCTGTTGAAAAACATACCATGGACACTGGGGATGTGTCCGCATCATCAAACTCACAGCTCCTCTGAGCAAAGCATTGCACAAGGTCTGCTCTCTATAAACAGCATGGGTAAGATTTCACCAGCTTTGGATGCCTCCTCTCCAACATAATTCCAGCAAGTCTTCAGCCTGCTGACTTAACCTTCGTGCCCCAGCACCATGGCAATACCCTGGGGTGTCTAAGGCACCCATCCACCTCTTTGGCGAGTTGTTTTCTCACGTTATTTTGAACAGCATGAGCTGAAAATCTCCAGGCATTCAAAAATAACTGTACCTCTAGACTAACAAGGTTCCTGATGAGAGTCAAAGGAGATATGGGCCATGTGCATAGATTCACCTCGTCTGCCTGATAGATGACTGGTTTGAGCCGAGCAGATGCAGCCCTCACTGTAACCATCAGCCTAGGACAGGGATGGCTCTGTGGAGTGAGTGACCTTTATGTTGTGGATGCTGCCAGTGGCAGGGTCAACAGGTCAACAGCTATGTCTCTTCTACACCAGATCCATGTTGCTGCTCTGGTGTGCGAGGCTGCCTTTCTCTGAGGATGTGGTCTTGAGGAGACACATGCTGGTTTGGCACATGGATGCTGTTCAAGCAAAGGATTAAGCAGTTTGCCACAACTCCCACAGATGAAGATCAACCGAGTCTGGACATATTTTGGTACATATTCCATCTCTTCTGATGTCTTCAACAATCCCCTTTGCCTTTTTCACCCTAACATACACTGAGTTAGTGGCCCCGTTAATGATTCTCCTGTGGGAATTCCTAAATCTCTTTTTTACAGTAAATATAGGGTAAATAGCAGAGCTTTAGAGAACAATTCACCGGTGCAAACTTGAGGCCTTTGTTATGTCCTGAGCAGATCGTGGATGTGAAGTTTCTGTTAGGAGATTTCTGGCACGTATATGTGGCTTCAATTTGAAGCAGGAATGTATTCCAGTCCTCCTTTCTTCTGTATTTCAAATAGATCTCTCTATAATTCCACTAGAATAGAGGAATGGTTGGAAGCACTTGCTACTGGGCTAATTTATAGGAAAGACTGGGATAAAAAGAAGAATGCAGCCAAGCAACGAGATCTGGTCCTAGTGGGTACAGAGGGTGAAGGGATGAGGTCAGGCAAGAAAAGCAAATCATCCTCAACACATGGGATGTAACAGGTTGGGCTGCAAATAATTGTGCACTTGCAGTCATGGCCGTGTCCCACTCCCAACACCTCATGTATATGAAGTTCGATTTGCCTGCCTGCAGACCCTCTACAGAGCTCCCTTTCTGCGTACCCTGAGACCAGCTTTTGGATAAGAATATCTTTCTCTTTTGATTGCTTGCTCTGAAAAATAAACGAATTTTCTAAACTATTTCTAGATCATGAATGAATGTCTGATTCTGCCATTCTAGATCTGACACCAGGAACAGGCAAGGCTTTTGCACAGTTTGAGTCAGGGAAAGAAAAAAACAGAGACTACACCTAGAAGGTGACCTGAAAGGAGGTGAAAAGTTAAGAGAACAACTCAGACAAGGTTAAGATGTGACTGAAACATGTTTAGCTTGAAAGCAGCTTCCTCAGGCATTGCTAACAGGAGGGAGTTTAGCAGAGTTATAACTTTGCTCCTCCAGTAGGCTTTGCAATTTTTCCTTTTCTCTGCACTCTCCTGCATGCACTACCCAAACAAGTTATCTGGAATTAGCTCAGAGGTATCCACACATGGTGCAGTCACACCTTGTTCTGCCCTAAGTCACAAGAATGGAAAATATCTACAGCTTCTTCCTGGAATGAGAAAAATAGCCTTTCCCGGTTCATTAAGGTCAAGACACTGCTGGAAGCTTGAAGAGACAGGAAGTTGTAACTTTGAAACTTCTTTAAACAAGGGAAAAGAGTTCTTTGTGTTTGGCTGGAGAACAACAAAAGTCTTTAATAATGTTATAATAATATGTAATATTATATACATTTAGCTAGTAAAACGCACCACAAATTGCTTTTGTGTAGCACTTGAGACTAACATTATAAGGAAGGAAGTCCAGTGCTTGGCCAAATATGCAATTAGCTGCCACCCTGAAGCAGGATTTGAGATCAGTGTATTATCTCCTCATCGTAAAAGAGATGGCAGTAAAATATAGAAAGCCATGATTAAAAAAGAAAAAAGACTCAAAGATTTAAGAGTGTTTGTGGTGAAACTCCTCACACACCACACAAATTAATGTGCTGTCCGGACATAAAGGAGCAGAGAGGTGAAAACAGCAAAGAATCTGAGCTCGTCTTCAATCCGCCTGGATCCTACAGGCAAAATTGTGTGACCACTTAAAGTCCTATGATGGTAGTCCAGGCAGAACTGCCTCCTTCAATAATTTCCATGACAGTGAATTCATAAGTGTACCCATTCTCTTGGTTGAATTTCAAGTCAATTGTAATACTCCTGGAGGCTTCAGTGGCATTTGACTTTGGTTTTCATTTGAATCCACCAGCAATTTTGCCATCAGGCTTGGTGTAAACAAGATCAGGATCTAAATCACTGGGGTAGGTTTTGAGCCAGTATAAATTACCCTCATTACAAGATAGGGTTTTAGCAATTCCACTTTCAAGCTGCAACAATTTGCACCATGGAGTTATGACAACTGTGCCTTAGGGGCAGGATAAATTGTCCCATCCAGCAATGGCATTTTTTATCTATATAAGATCTGCCGCTTGTTTTAGAAAGTACCTACTCAGGTGGAGCTTGCAATCATACGCATTAAAAAAATTCTTTCCATTATATTAAAGCCAGCAGGGCTTTTGTAACTCACATCAGCAAGGATAAAATTTAGCTCTTAATCAAATAATGGGAGAAAAACACATCTATGAGACCACATGTTTCAAAAGAGAAAAAAATATCAAGCCTATAGTATCAGCTTTTAAAAATATTATGGCCTTTATTTACTGGTAGTGTGGTAACAGATAGTAAGAGGGCAAGTTTTAAAGTTTTTATAAAGCCTAAATTCTTATCTCTGCCCTGTTCCTTTTATTACCACTATTAAAAACTTGATAAAATAATACCAATTACAAAAACACTTTCTGAGAAATAAATACTGAAAAAAAAAAAAAAAGGAAAACCCTAAGACTCATCTGCCAAATAATACTTATTCTTACATAAACTGAAGTTTTATGTCAGACAAATTTCACTGAAGAGTATATTTGCAAATATGATGTAACTCTGACAAGCTGGGCTTTGTATCTTCTCAAAGGAAAGTTTAAGAAAATACCCATGTACACAGGCACACACACAAACATACGCATATATATATAGTATGTTTGATTTAAGTCTAGAAAATTTACTGAAAGAGATTATGTGTCTCGTCTTGTCTCTGTTTAAAAATAGGGCACTTATACGTGATTTTATTAGCTTGTTTCAGGATTACCTTAATCCTGCCCAAAAATTTTTACCACTTCCCCATACTGTAATTTGCAGAGATAATCTGTTTATGAAGGGTGATGTTATAATAACAGTAAATATCTTTCTGACAGAACGTTAATGACAAAAAAAAACCCAAAACCTGCAGCTCAGGGAAGCCTTGGTGTGCTGAAAACAAAGCTCACTTAAGCAAATCCTGCAGTGGATAACACAATACCTTATGACACCGAACCATGGGAATTTGCGATGTATGGGATAAACCCAAAGAAACTTCTGTTTGCTGGGAAAGTCCTGCCTTTATTTCATTTACATGTGGTCTCATGGGTGTAACTAAGAATCATTTGGATCCTAATGTGGTTTTCCACACAGATGTAATCATTTATCTTAAAGATGAAAATAACCCACATTATTTTTTATCTTATTTGGAGATTTTGCAGACCTTTTTTGAAATTATTCTAATATGGTCCAAATTTCATAAGCCTGGTGAAGTCTACTGAGTCTGTGTGTAGATCAGACAATAGATAGAGATATCAATACAGGCACTCCGTGTTGTACAAAGGTGTCCGAGTCCCCTCCTGTCCTGGTCAGAGACAAGTAAGGATTAAGCTTCCCTGTGTAATCCATGCACATAGACTTCCTTCACATGGAAACTGGGGATGAAGAGATATATTTCTACTTGTGACTCAGCGGAAAGCTGAGCAGAAGGCTAAGACTTTAGCCAAAGGTCTTCTTAAGAGAATAGGATATTCTGGTTTGATATTGTGGATCTTTGAGAAAGTTGATCTGCATTAGAATAAATACACAATTCTACCTCTCTCCCTTTCTTCTTCATATATCCCTTCCTCATCTACGCTTTATGAATCAGTTGTCAATGTTTTGCTGCAGACTTGAGTCTCACAAATGCTACACACTCAGTACACACCATAAATTGTTTGGCCTTCAAGGTGCTGCCATGCAGCCAACACAAAATTATCCATCACAATTTTCTCAACAGTGGAATAAAATCTTCCTGAAAGGAAAGAATTAAAAATACACTTGGTCAGGAAGGAGGGTGAAAGATGAAGGAAAGAGGGAAAATAAAAAGGTGGGCTCATTAATCTGTTCTAATAATAAATCCTTATCACTTATGCATTTCACTTACTCCCTCAGCCTCCACATTCTATATTTAAATACATCTGCTTCACACATGCTTTGCCAATTAGCTGATGATATTAACAGTTCAGCACTATCTATTAACACATGGCACTGCTGAACAGCATGAGAGACAAGCTTGACCAGGAGAGATAGTCATTCATGAGGCACATATTTCTCTCTTTAACTCAGAAGTAGAAGATAGGAAAGTAGCACAGCAATTGACCTAGGTTGTACATCAAGGCTAAATAGACACAGAGTAAATTACGGACAAGTGAGACAAGCTACTAACTGTTCCTTTAGCAGCCCATAATGTCAGTAATTCTATTACAATGATTGCTAGTTATGCAATGCAGTTGCCATGTAAATTTTTCTTATTTTTCCCCCCTTCCCGTCTTTCTCTGTCTCTCTGTCTTTCTGCACTCTAATATTCACAGCCCAGTGATGGAATAGATACATATGGAGCTACAAAAGGGTCATTGTGATCATCTTGCAAAATGACATAAGCGTGGATCCTCCCTGAACAGATTCCTTCTTTAACTACAGAGCAAAGTCAAAACAGCTTATCTGGCCTACCATGCCATAGGAAAAGGTATTGTAATATCAGAATGGTTTTCATCTCTTGCATAATGATAATGTAAATGTTTTTCAAACTGAGCTGGAGAGTATTGAATTAATATTAGAATGACAGCTATGCTTAGACATCCAAATTAAACATTAGATCGCTATTAATTATAATGGCAGCTGGGACCTTGTGAGCTGTGGCCTACACTTTCTATTGCCTAGTCACATCTATACCCAACTGAAATGCCTTGGGATTTTTTGCCTGTTTTTTCATTGCATCTCCAGAAAGGTCTGGGTTTCCTCTGGATTTTGTATCATTTCTATTAGTTTTGTGTAGATGTTTCAGATTCTCTGTAACATTTCAGTTGGAAAGCGACTAAACTGAGTCCTCGTAATTACAACTAGACAAGACTAGCCGTTATATTTGCACATTAAAACCAATTTGAGCTAAAGAGAAATAAGTTATGGCAAAGGACAGAAGCATGGAACAAGGAAAAAAGAAACAGGTTTTCTTGCCAGTCTATCACTTACTACCTACATGGTAATTGTTAGGTGCGTTTACCGTCTACTTCACTTTCTTCATCTAACAACTCTGACTTCTTCTGGGGGACAGTGGTGATGAAATGGATGTAGAATTTAATTTTTGTTATACTCTTCTGAAGGAGAGTTTTCTGTCTCTCCTTTGAAAGCATGGGAGAGGTGTATTTTGGGTCAGGCTCTGGATTAGGACTCTGCAGATCACAGTTGCATTCCTGCTCTGCTGCCAATTTCCTGAATGACTTTGGCGAGTCACTAAGGATGGGATACATCTTCATTTAATAGCCATCCATAGCTAGCCATCACAGTCACACAGGTCACAGAGTAGATACTTATGACAGGAGAGCAGAATCAGTCTCTGGAAGTGCCTCTTTTAAGGATCTCTAGGAAAACTCTGACTTAGTGTAGGTGAGATTGAATTATTACTTAGACAACTAAAGGAAATAATAAGATTATATGCTCTTTCCCCCTTCTTTGTCTTTCATTTGTTTGCTTGTCTTGTGACACTTCGGGAGGTAAAGACCTCAATGCCACATGCAAAGTCAGAGGTGAAAGGTATTCACATCATGGCAAAGACATAATATGGCCATGCTCTGTTCTGTCTGGTTTTTTTTATCCTGTTTCTCAAGGTATAGCTGACAACTGAGAAAATGCTGAGCTACAGCTGGATTCAAGAAAGTTACAGTTAGCAGACAGGGTATTTACCCCAAAAGGGAGTTCTAGCATTTTGAACGAAATATGCTATTGAGATATCCACAAAGATCTCTCTTACAGTACTGATCAGTGCTAATTTGATGCTAACAGTGTTCAAATCATAAAACATTATGCTCAACACAGTTACAATGCATACGCAAACCAATGTTTTCATTTAGTTATTTTTTAGGCCCCAAGAATGTCAAAACCCTAGACAACAAGAAAGCAATGACAAAAATACTATTGAAAATATCAAATTGAAAGGAAAATCGTGTTCAGTTATAAGGTGAATTTAAAACCAGGAACAAATTTCTGTTATTTTGTAAGTTTTCACTGTGTAATTATTGACAGACCACAAAGCTACATGAAGTTGCTTGGAGGATTAGGCAAATGAGAACCAGGCTCATGCTAGTTGTTTGAATTATTGGCACATGGAAAACTGATGAAGAAATACACATATCCAACTTCCAAGAAGAATAGTTGATACCTTCTGATGACATCAAAGAGTCTGTTTACAAATAGATGGATCAAGGTTGCCTAAACACAGGTGCCTGGGCTGTTTTAGTACCCTGGAGAAACTAAGAGATCCCCATAACATGATGCAGGATTTGTGGGAGACTGGTACTATCCCTGTTGTTGCAGCAGCTGGTGATAGTGCAATACCTCATATATATGCCCAAAATGTCTGTATTTAGGCAAATGCATCCTACTCAGTATGTCAAAATCAAAAGCCAGCAATTATTTGGAATTAAAATCTATTTTACATATGCAGCTGGCATGAACATTGTGCAATGGGTGAAGGCAAAGAGTTGCATTTAGTCATGCAGCATTAGAGAAGGGTATTTATACTACCTATGTTTATATAGCTACATTAGAAAGCTTAATGTTGTGAATTGTCTGTATAGGTCAGAGGAAAAAAAGGGCATGATTCAAAGGATAGGTCTGATGCGTGCTTTAAATGATGCTCTGAAGAATTCTTTCTTTCTGTGCTGGTTGAAAAGGGGCACAAGTAGACTCTTTATTTACATCAAACAGGCTCTGAGATAAATGGCTAAGGTCGGGTTGCAAATACTGGCCCTTCTCTGGTCTGGAGAACTGACTTTTTAAAGCACCAAATCCTTCACAGATTTTACAGACCTACACAAGAAAAAAGGTCCTAGCTGTTTGGAAATCCTAACCTTAAATTTGACACTACTCCTCCTGTACTGTGGGAAACTCACATACGCACCTCTTGCTGATTTGTAAGAAGAGATGACTGTGCATAGCTAACTTTCTTGTCAAGTTCTAGGAAGGATTAGGCATATGTTAACTTAAAAGCTCTTTGAAGCATAACTAAAAATGTCATAAAAGGGCTAAGGCATATTGTTAATTAAAGCGGTCATGGAACATATTGAAAGAAGAGCTACTAAGTCTTAAGTCATATCACTACACGTTATGTGAGCTATGCAGCCCTGAGTGAAGCGAGTTCCCATGTGTGGTATCTACACAGGTGTGTACACAGAAATGCCTGCAGGAAGCTAATATGTACAGAAACGTCAGCCCAGAGTGTCCTGCAGGAGCAAAAGCACATCATGTTAGATGAAATTCATGGCACATCTGTCCAGTTTATATGGCAGACATCTGACTTACATCTCTGAATGCAGGCAAGGATGGTTCAGTATCAAACATCAATAGAAGCATTCGATCTAAGTCCTTCCGCGAGCATTTGCATTGAAAAAAGAGATATCAGTTGGGAACTTGAAGGATGGATACAGCGTGAGAGGTGGTTTTACCTGATTCTCAGACATTCTGGGTATTAGAGGTATATCCCAGATAGCACTATGGCTATGTCTGTTTGGGTAAAAGGCACATAGACTTCCTCAGACAGGGTTTGTGATGGAGGACAGTACAGAGAACATGACCAGTACATGCAACTGTTTTATACCTTCAGAGACTGCAGAAGCTAGAAAACAGACAAGTGTTTGAGACAAACTGAGAAATTCATGGCAAGAATGAGGTCAGAGCCATAGTTCCTCAAAAGTTGCCAAGGTTGCCATGGTTGTCAAGGGCAGTTGTGGCTGCCCCATCCCTGGAGGTGTTCAAGGCCAGGTTGGATAGGGCCTTGGGAAGCCTGATTGAATGGGATGTCGCTGCCCATGGCAGGGGGGTTGGAATTAGATGATCTCTAAGGTCCCTTATAACCCTAACTATTCTATGATTCTATGAAAAGAGAGGAAAAGTGTATATATTTTTCAACATGCACATTACAAAGTTTTAGAATTACTTTCCTTGATGTTTCAAATAAGAGTTTTCTGGATTTTATTTTCAGAAAACTTGATTTCCTATGCTCTCCAGGAAAGGACTCTCTACCAAACTAAACCTAGTCTGAAGCACATGGAAATGGAAGGACCGCATATTCCCCTTCTGATCACCTCCAGGTTGTGCTAAGGGATGAAGGTATGAGCTGATTGACTAGATCTGTCATGAAGCACCTGGGACTGAAGACCTGTGGGAACCCATACTGCTGTGCAGCAGTTGAGGATGAGTAATCCAATGAAACCTAAACCAGCTGGGACATGCCACAACCTGTCACATGTCATGTGACCTGTTAAACTGATATGACCCTACCACTCCATCTAAAGCATGGATCTTCATGCTTTGGATGAGAATAAAGGTCTCCAACAAGTTCTGGAGCTATTCTGCTAAGACATGAGAGGTGGCTTTCTCTTCTCCATTGTTCATTGGGGAAGTTTTGAAGACAAATTTGAGCATTGTGCAGGAAGCAGTCCAGGTCTGTTTGTAATCATCTGTGTCCACTCTGTTTTAAAATTTTGCCTGTATTAAAAGCTACAAAATCTTAACTCCTTCAATACATTTTGTTTGAAAACTTTTGCCAACATTTTTTTTCTAAATATGATTTGTTAACTGTTCTCTGTAAAAGTGTAATTCATTACCATTGAGGATAACACCAATGTATAATCCCTTTGTGATCCTTCCTATGGGGACTGTGGGAATTATAATTAAGTCACGGCAGCAAGCACACCTGTGAAGCAGGTAAACATTTACAAGCTCATTTAAAAAAATTAATTAAAAGAAGTTTGTTGTGTTCTGTGCACCTTTTCTTTTCCTTGAAGGCACAAAGAGATGAAGCAACCGCGACCCATATTATGAAATTAGAATGCAATTATTGCTTTAAGTAAAACAAAGCCCAGCCTCACACAAAAGGTGTGGAAACTCAAATTGCTAAATGATCCGATCGTAGTCACACTTGGTAATCAGCTTCAGTGTTATTTTGGCAGGGCTCTGCTATGAATTATGATGGGAAAATTAAAAGACATGTCTTGTCCCATGCCGTTGCCATGTAAATGTGTGCTTCATGTGGAGATATAAACACTGGAAAGATCTTGAGTTACACTGCCTGTGAGTAATTGCCATCTCTATAAGCAGGCTGTTTGGAGTTGTAAGAAATAGGAAAATTACACCTTTTGTTCAAGATTTGACAATGTGGAAGAACCCTGCCAGACCTGTCTTGTTTAATCATGTTAGCTCAGCAGCAAAACGAACCGCTTGTTTTAAAGGGAACTCAGAGTTCCTCTAGGACAAGGTTGTAATTCAGTGCGTGATCACTCCTAAGCCGTTTGCGCTGTTACGCTGTTAGCATGAAGGGCCTTGAAGGGATTCCAGCCTGCATTGTTTTAAGGAAGAAAACAGTCTTCAAGTTGTCATGTTTCTGAGACACCCATACATGCCTATTCAGAAAGTTGGAATATTAGCCCCGTGACCGTTATCTTTTGTGCCAGGGGTTGTACATGCTCACACTGGAGATCATCCATGGACTGAAGAAATGCAAGGAAATATTGTCATCTACTTGGGACAGTCAGGGGTGTTAGACTCAGAGAGATTAGTGCCTTTGTGATTATCCCGCAGGTCCGTGGCAGAGACTCAAAACAAATAAAGCAGGCTGCAGAGGATGCCTTGGTGGGTATTTACCCCGAATCCTGTTGGGCTGTAGGCAGGTCTCCTCTGCCACTTCCAGCTCTCTGCCTCTCCCTCCCCAGGGTGTGCTAACAAACACCTGTGCATCAGCACATCCAGGTGAAGGGGTGGGTCTAGTGTGTGCAATGAGAATGAAAATGAGGCCAAAGAGATATAATCTGGATCTGACAACAAGCACTGGGCAATTAAAATGTAATATATATATATATATATAAGTATTTATGCATATATACATTTAAAAAATGCCTTCTCTAAGGTAACTGTAGACAATTTTGTTCAGTCACCTCTACCTGCATAGTCTGGTTTTCAGACTGACCCAGATATTGGTCAAGATTATGGTTTTCAGGACTAATTGTGTGAGAGAGAGAAGGTGCACTGCCTGAAGTTTATTCAAATTTTTCTCCGTTTCCACCACTTTATTACAGCCCTTGGCAAAAAGCATAATAAGGGGTGGTGGAGGATGGGATTCAGGCAGTCTTGGTACTATAGACAATCTCTGCTTCCTATAGAAACAGGGAAAGGGAAAGAGAAAAAAAAGGAAAACTGCAAAACTTGCTACCGTTTGTGCCACTCATGTTTTTAGATTAAGAAACATCCCCAGAGAAGAAAGCTGCTGGAGGCTTTTTGAGTAGATAGAGAAGGATGCCTGACCTGCCATGTAGCTAGGCCTTAACACATTCTTAAGTCCATTTTGAAGGTAAGGATGGCCTTCAAGGGAATATCCAGTTTTTATATTAAGTGTCCAGAAACAGGGAAAAACTTTTTTGAAAGCATCAGTTTCCTGTTCTGATTGTTAACTGGGTTCATGGTTAAAACCTACTTCTTTTCCATCTGAATTTTTCTGTCTCTTATTTTTGTTTATTGGATGTTTTTTAGATTGTTTGCCTAAAAAAGCTATCATCAAGTGTATCTTTCTCGTGCAGGCACACACAAGCTGAAATTGAATCACTGCTCAGCCTTCTCTTTCATAAAAATACACGTTGAGTTCACTGCATCTTTCGTGCCAATGCAAGTCCATGTTTCAATATTTCATCATTCTCCTGACTGACCAAGGCATGAACAAAGGGCTCATGCCTGAAGGGAAAAAATCATACCCGTAAAAGATACACACCCATAGGTTAAAAATCTCTTAGTCCACGATGCACCCTGGACACTCAAAGGCAATGTAGGAATTATGGCTCCTTTCTCCCCCACTATGTTTCTCACTAACACTCCCTATTGTGAAAGCTGTTCCTTTTTGCCCCATCAAAGCAACATCCAGCCTTCAGATTTATACGTATTAAACTTTCCTTTTCCACAGTGGTTAATTGCTTTTCAGTACACTCCAAGTGATTCCTACAAGTCAGGACAAGGTGTGGGAAATTCTGGCCTCTCGTGACTGTGTCGTCTGTGGACAATGTCCTCAGAGTTCTGTAAGGCAAGGGCAAAAGACATATGACGGGGTAGTTATTTCAGTTTTCCCTCTTGCAATTCCTCCATACATTTCTCTATGTGTTTGGCTTTGTTAATTTGTTGCCTCTCTATTATCAAGTCTGCATTTGGGGTTTCTTTCAGGATTGAAATACAGCAGTTTAGGCAGAAATAATCCAAGCCTTTGAGTACTACCCCAAACCTCTGTGGTGTTCTTTTTCCTTGAACACAGATGATCAGTTCAAAAATTGGTCAGAGAATACAAATTTCACCAGTTCTTCTCTAAAACTAATGAGGTGTAAGCGAGCACCCTATCAGCCCTCTTGTAAGACCTGAACAATCCTGTCAGGTTTGCCTATGGACATTCCCATGTCATTAATCCTGTTGCATCTAGTTAGTATTAAATAAAATAGATGAAAACATAACGAAATAAAGGCTGCTTATCCTGGTGGGAGATACCCACCCAGAACTAGCAAGTTTGCAGAGCTTCGAGTGAGTTATAAATTAGACATGCAGCAAAATTAAACAGATGTGCAATGCTCTCATGGAATGTTCTCTGTTCTTGCTATATCCACCATAAATGGCTGACAGGCTTCTTCAACACAGTTTCTTCCAGCAAATTGAAAAGATGGGGCCTCCACTGAGTCTCTGACCCGTGCAGCCATAGCGATGTAAAGGAGAACATTCCACAATAAAAACAGAAGTGTGTGTAAGCTCCAGTCTGTTAGCAGCTGTACATTTATTAAGTAAGATAACCCATGTCCCAAAAATATTCTTCCCATGATTAATGTCTACAGTGGAAGCAGAAGGTGCTGAGGAACAAAAACATTCCTAGCAGTGAGATGCTGATCATTGCTTGGTGCTCCACACTGGGCACAGACAATTGCATGGAATCTATGTATCACCCATCCAAGAGAAAGAGGTACAGGCATTATTTTTAACTAGCAAAGAAAGAACCAGAGAAATTCCAGTTTGGCAGATTTTGCACATCTAAAGAAGATATCAAACTATGGTTTCAATTGATTTGGTCTGACCAGAAAGCTTATTCTTTTTAAAACAAAGGCACCATTCACTTTGGTGTTTTCTTAGGCATCCATTTGCTGAAGTGTATGAGCCCATCGCATGGCAAGAAAATTTGACTTGTGTAGAACTCTGCCATATTTCCGAGTCAGGATCTTAGTTTACGTTTTTAATCTGCAGATTTTCATAAAAAACTGCTCTCATAACTATTAGAATGCATGTGACTTTCTCATAAGTCCACTATTTACAGTTTAAAATGTGGGTTTTAAAAAGCTGAAAGATTCTCGTATGGTTTTGTAGACCATTTACCTACTTATTTGCCTAATACCTGTTATGCTGAGTGTCTAATCTTCTGTGGGGTATTTTTGTTCCTAATGCAGCTGTCATACATATTATAGGTGGATCTGCTAATGAAACCTGTTATTAACACTGTCCAGCACTTCCTGTTATAATATTCCTTTTCTGCCGCTTGTAATTATCTGTAATTTTCAAATTTCAACTGAGAAGGCCAGAAGGAGTTACTAAGGCGTTATTAAGCAGTTACACGATTTAGTTTGGCAGAGATTGTTTATTTTAATCCAGTACACTCAAATGAGCGAGAGTCATTGCTATGGTTCAGTCTGAGCCAAATTCCAATGGCAGGGAAATAAGTGGGGTTTGGCTGCCATTGTGGGGTTCATAAGATCCCTGTTATCCCTGCAATGTCCTCAGTGAGATCAGAAAGAGGAAGGAGGAGATGTCTGAATGTGCCATTTCCCTGTAAGCTCCACCAATTGTGCTGTCTGGATCTCCACTTCTCAAATACTTTACTTACCTGGAGAAAACTGCAGTCAAAACCTAAAAAAAGATGTCTTAATCTGTGAACTGCTCTCCCAAAATTGGGCAAGGAGAATCCTACCTCAACTTTTCAAACCATGTAAATGTTAAAAAATCAGTAGATTCCAAGGAAAATAAAATTGCTGGAATAATTCCAATAACATTTAGCAAAGAGAACCATGGAAATTCCCAGGAGGAAACCAATCATTCTATCACCAGCAGGTAATAAATAATGGTAAAGAGGACCACCCATTCAACAATCAGGAATAAACATAATTTTGAGTAGCTACGCAGGGAGCAAGAACCAGCTAATCTGCAATCTTAATTAAGGAAAAAAACTTTTTTGATTGTAATACATGTACAAACCAAGAGGAGTTTTATGTGGATACACGTAGGTGACCAGAGCTCTATTGGTACTACTCCAGGATAACCAGAACCGGCACACACTGTACGATGACTATGCTGTGGTCAGCAGCCTGATGGTGTAGGTATGCAGATTCAGAGCCAGGTCTGGCTTCTTTCTGCCTGGCTTGTATGGACAGAACAAGTCCGGGTCTGTGTGCAACCTCTCATTTATACTACCAATTTCCTTTTCCAACACTGTAAGCCTTAGCATTGTTCTTTAATGATTTTTTTAGGTGAAATCATAAATTAGATCAGAATTTTTAAGTCCTGAAGCCTGGACTACATCAGCCTGCAGTGCAATTAATGAGATTTTTAAAAGAGACAGCAGTGATAGCCGAATCAGCCTAACGCGAAAGGTCAAGAGAGGGTTGGTTTTTTATAGTAGGCACAGTGCACAAAATTTACCCCATGTCCTGTTGATTTTAAGGAGAAATTTTCCAGTGACCTCAATAATTTTCTGACATCTTATATAATTGAAGAGTAAATTAAATCTGAGTTAAACTGTAGCTTTACTGATTAAGTGATGTCATTTCACTGCTGGATAATCCTATTTACACTAATTTCTCTGAGGACAGTATAAAGGAGCAGAAATGCCTATCTGAAGTCTTCCGTCATGCAGTTTTGGTTATTGTAGTCATTTTGCTTGAGTTTCTGTTTCTAGGTTTCACAGAAGAAAATATAGTTTCTCCATGAAAATTAAGTACATTCAGCTTGAATGAGTAGTGAATGTAAAATGAGACAAACACTGTCGAGTTTTTATAAATCTAAGGATAAAAACAATCAATCTGATTATTTAACGCCTACTGGACAGCTTCATCACATGTCTTCCACTACAAAAGTAAAGTGAGGAAAAGCAGTTTAGATATCATCAGAAAAAAAACAGCTCCTCTTATTCATTAGTGATTTGATAGACCATCTTTCAGTGTTTTGGTAAATTTGAACATAGACCATGGGAAAAGTTAGAGACATCACGGCCATTTCTTATCATTGTATATACATTGGCAGTCAAATGTATCATTTCTATAGGATCAATCCTTGCACTAATTAAATTCCTTGTGGGATTCGACTATATTGTTCTTACAGCAACTGTAAAAGCTTTGACAAAGATATGGAAGTCCTTTTGCCTGAGGCAAAGCAGAAGCACATAACAGACGATGTCTTTGTCAGAAGATTTCTAACCTAATGAGAAAAGTTCACAAAAAGTGGAAGAAAACAGACTGATGTCCAGTGGGAAAAGAGAGATACAGAGAAAATAAAAAGTATGAAGTAGACCTAGTGCCCAACTCCCAGTGCCCATGGTCTGGCTTCCCAGAAGACGCAGTTTGCTGCAGTAGTGTTCATTATACACCACAGGTACTTTGGGATATAATCTGCATATTCCTAAGGAGTGAAAGACAATCTATTTCAATGTTCATATGGTTTGCCTTCAACGGGTCTTTCTAAATCTGTATTGGTTTTGTTTCTGCATTCTTTAGTTTATGTTAATTCCTTCTTTGGTCTTCCTATTTTGTGATATTTTTGGCAAAATATTGAATTATCCACTGCCTTTTTTTGTTTTGATTTGGGTCTTTTTTTATGTGGAGTATTAATTGTTGAAGCGGCATCTTCAGCTTGCTAAAGGGCTTTTCTCATGCTTGTGTCTTATTTGTAAACATTTTTCCTCACTCCAGTGTGGGTTTCAGGACATTGTCCTGAAATTTTTAAATCAATTTAAACATAGGGACAGCAAATTCTATGCATAAAATAATTTCATTTTGGAATAACATTAATAAAAAATTAATACTTATTTCGATGTTTCTGTGGGTGCACCGTTTCATGGAGAGATTTGAACACATCAGTCTAAGGTTCTTACTTAGACTATTACTATCTGATTGCACCAACACATATATTTTTTATGTCCTGGAATGTTTATTTGATTTGATTAATTTATTGTACCAGCGAGAATAACCAAATGTGTCACCTCAAAACACAACCGATCTCCAAATCTGATCTGCATCTGAATATAAAATACTACTTTGTTAAAAAAAAAAAAAGAGCATCTACATTTCTTTGAGTAGAACCTCTGAAAAATGAAAACACAGTACAGGGAGTGATTGAGTCCCAACAATTACTTTTTTTTCCAGCTTCTAGATGTGTTTCATAGTGAAAAGAGATTGTATTCAGTGTCTTTAATGAACTCACAGGATCCTGATGTGTGACTAGTGTGTGAGGCTTTGTACTAGTGGACAAGTACCTTGTTTCTGAACTGAGCTCAGCATAAGCCTCAACATGAGCATTGGATCCTGACGCACTCTTTCAATACAGGCTGTTTCTGCAGGAGACACATGTCGGTTTTTAAAAGCTACTGATTCACAAAAGTAAAAAAGGCGTCAGCTGTAGTCATAAATACATCATTCTGGTAGCCAGCGTTCTCTCTGACTTCCTTGGCATTGTGGCATAAGGATGAGAAAAAAGAAAAGTAATGCAAGTCAGCATTTTATTGTTGTTATTATTATTGTTGCTATCATCATCATAATCATTGTCATCATCCTCATGTATTCCCTTTGGGAGGCAAATAGTAGCTATAGGACCCATGGAACATAACGCACTCTCAAACAAAGCCTGCCCAGTTCTCCAAGTTATTGTCTTGCACAGTGGCCTCGTTGCCACGAAGATCACCAGTCACAGGACATCAGCATCAACAGCACTAAGCTCGCAGAGACTCTGTCTGGTTATTAAACTCATGTGATTGCAAACTGGAAACTCACAATTCATATCATTTTAATTTGCCGCCCTGCTGGAAATGCATATCTAAGAAGCTGTGTAAGATCTCAGCATTTTGGGGGTTGTGGAACTCCACGCAGAATTCAATGGCAAAAGACTTTAAATGAGTAGTATGTGGTCTCATTCCCTGTTCCTGATAACAAGTTCTCATGTGCCCTTGTGAAGACACTTAGTTTCTTTAGGTTCATTCATAAGAGAGCATTAAAAAAAAAGTCTTTTTTCTAACCACGTACAGACTCTAAGCTGAACATACACAAGCCTCAAGCAGGATTCCGCCAACCTATCTTAGTCCTTCAAGATTCAACATCTACAACTCAACAAGTCTCCCCAGAGTCTCATGATGGGATGGAGAGTAGGAGGTTCCTCCAGGCAGAATTCCTCTTAATTCCTTTTATTCTTAGCCAAACCCTGTCACCTACTTCTCTCCAGTGACTAAAGAGAATGAATGATTATGGGTAAGCACCTCCACCTTACTACTTTTGGCATTCCCATCAATATCCTACTAGTGTCTCTGTTCTCATTTCTCACATGTCTCATGGCAGTTCTGTTCTCTCACACTTTCCCAGTCATATTTATTCAATTTGTAAAAAAATATATGTAAAGACATTCTAGGCAGATTACTTTGTAGAGAAACACTAAATCCTAACTAGGATAAGTGCACATCATCAGTTATATCTTTGTTAAAAGTAGCAAAACTTAGTCTCTAACCTCACCTACAAAGAATAGTAACAATTATTTTTATTGTTACCATTTTTACAAGCGACAATAAGCTTAATTGCGCACAGGAACATATGTTTTCTGCCTGCCCTGAGGTCTAAGTGATGATAACCAATGGTCTTTATCAATATCATCAACACCCTTTCCAAACATGTAGGCTCTGCCAGCAATAAACAGGGATTTTCAAGATTTAGAGCTGCAATCCCTAACTTCAGCTTCAATATGTATTATTACCATTATTTCTATTATCCTGTGTTACCATGTAGATAGAAAAGGGAGGAGGAATGAATTGGTTTTGAAAGTCTGTGTCTAATGTCTAGGCAAGATATTGATGTGTAGACCCAGACAGGAGATTTCATGGAATTCAAAGGAAGGATGAAAGACGGTCTCTCCCCTGCCGGTATTTGAACTTATATTTTCTGCAAGTTTGGGTATTTCTAAAGACACATTCAGAGTACTAACACATTACTTGCAGCTGCCACTTAATTGATTAAAGACTATGTTTAATTAAAAACTGTCACAAGAACAGAGCACTGGAAGGATGAGTTAAAATTACATTTCAGCCCACCTGAAATAATGAAGCTCAGAATATACACGCTAAATCACACCACTAATTGAGAAAGCACTTTAAGGGTAGATCCAGAACCTTCCTGGAAAGATCCGAGAGAACATAATTGCACATCTGTCAACATCACCTGTGGATCCTTACTATGGGCTGCAAATGCCTTTGGGTATTTTGGGAGGAAGGGAGTTGAGAGAGCAGAGTTGAAAAGCTTTTGGAAAGGCCTGTTTTATTCATTTTGCATAAGTGAAGAGAGACGGCAACATTGGTGCACACAACTGAACGAAACGTCCACGTTCAACATCCACATGACTGTGCCCTTCGAAACCCACACAACACCCCCTCTTGCCACGTCTTCAGAAACATGTGAGCTCTTTGCGGACTTTTTTTTTTTTTGTTTGGGTTCTTTTTTTGGCATTGAGTCTTTCATTGCAGCTGCCCATTTCCCTGAGCTCAGGACAGACGCTGCTGTCACTAGACCAATTACCTGCATTCATTTCACCTCTTGCTTGAGACCCAATGGACTCCTTGTTCTCCTTCCGTTGACAGCTGGAGAAGGCTCCAGCCAAACTGGCCGCTAGATACTGACCCCTCCACAGACAACTTTATTAGGCTAATTGCAAGGCTGGAAGCAGCCGAGACTGGAGCCCAATTACACCTGTCCTTGTCCAATTCAGCCAGGGCTTAAATTACTTGGATGGGTCAAGGATGGTAGTGTGCTCAGGTGAACAAAAGCTTTCCCTCTATTCCTACGCTTTTTAGAGACAGACATTCTTAATTATGCTTGTCATTGGGACATAATAAGGCTGATTTCTTTAAATGGCATCTTTCTTCAGCATGGAAACTAATGCATTGTCTTACTGAACACCACCATCAAGCAGCCCATATATTTAGAGCAAGGTAGAAGTAGAAGTAGCTTTTGGGGTTTTCCTCTTATACCTTATAAACTTTCTGGTTATAATCACTTGGAACAGAGAGAAGTCAGTGCTCCATGTCTATTATGTGCTCTTATGTATGCTGATAGTTAATGACAGTGGTGATAAAAGCACAAAGAAGGGTTTTATGTTGTTTTCCCATTACAAAAGTCAGGTTCTGAGTTCATTAGTTTAATTTTGTTCGAAGGAGATGATCATTCAAAGTGATGAAATGAGATATAAGAATGATCTACAGACAAAGATAAAAGCGATAGACTTAAAGTTGGTCTTATGTACTTTAACTGTATTAATGAGGGACTGTTTCCCAAAGTTAGCAGTGAGCACAGTCATACCTGTGACCTGCAAAATTCTCAGCACTTTCGAAAAGCACTTCTGTATTTAAATACTTAAATACACCTTTATTAATTTACATTTCAAATTCTCACACTTAGAAATGTCAGGAAAATACAGAGTTGCATATGCATGCATATCTGTATTGATATTGAATTAATAAATTGAAATAAATAAAAGTAAATATACTTCTATAAAAAAATTAAATTTTCAGTGTTTCATGTGACAAAAAATTACAGATTCATACCCACAGTATAAACATGCAAGTTTTTTCTCCTTACTATGCAATACTGAGAGATTATTTGTTTGTTTTCATGGTACTTTGCAGAACTGGATAAGAAAATTGCAAAAATAAAATAATGAAAATTGGAAGCAAAATACAATTTTTAAGTATGATAGCATGCATATCCTTTTGCAGAATTAAGAGAGGATCTAACTTCAGTTATTGCATTTTACTTGGATATTTGAATCAATATTTTATAGGCATTGTAATAAAATATGATTCTAAAACAGTTATTGATAATTTACTTACTAGAAATAATTTTTATTTCATACAAAATTAGGTTTCAAGGAAACAAGTACAAAACAGTAATGAAACAAAAGTTCTTTACCACCCTAGTAAAATCATGAAAATATATACAAACAAGAAGTATGAGCACTGACGTTTTTGTTAATTTCTCTTTATGTTTTATAAAATCATTTTTTAATTTAAAAATTTTTGCCCACTTTTTCAAGGGTTTTTTTTTTCATTTTCATAAATATGCCATTGTCTGCTCACATGATTCTCAAATTTATGTTTGTCATTACTTGAATATCATTATGAACAAAGAAAATAATTGCAAATTGTTAATTTTGATGTCTCCAAATTTTCACTGCGTGACTTCTTTACGAAATCAGGCTAAGAAGTTTTGATTATCTGCTAGAGACAAAGGACAGACTAATAACACACTTTCAGGAGTATCTTATGGCATGAGAAGTAGGATAGGATAGGATAGGATAGGATAGGATAGGATAGGATAGGATAGGATAGGATAGGATAGGATAGGATAGGATAGGATAGGATAGGATAGGATGCATTAGCCCTAATCTGCATTTTGAATACTATAACTAAATTGGTCATCTGTGGACAGCTAAATTTATAAGGGATCCTACAGCTCTCCACGTATGTTTCTGTACTGACACTACTGTCCTCAGGACTAGATAGAGCAAACATAAATCTGTGGAATATTTTGCCCCTTGCAACCACTTTTTGATAATAAAGGAGTACTTGGGTGGAAAAGCTACACATTTTCTCTCCTAGATCAGACCTCTATTACTAATCCTTTCTGACACTGAAATTTCTTTGTCTTTAAAGAGTGTGTCAAAAGCAGTAGTAAAGGAACTATATTTTATAGCACATATAAAGACAAAGTATATCATTTCACAAGGAAAAATCCTAGTAGCTGCAAGGAGGCAGAGTGAACCAGTAAGCTTTATCCCATTTCTAGGAATCTGATTCTGTGCAATGTTGCATCACAGAACATTGGAATTGCTTCCAGTTTAGTCATAGAATTTTTCTGCCTTCTGTTTGATTAGATCTGGCCTTTAGTATTAATAAGTGCTATTTTCCATGACATCGTGTGTTTTGCTTTGTGGAAATCAGTTATGAAATCATCTCACATTATTAAACCAAATGATAACCTCACTTAAAACCTCTATATTGCAATTCATCTGCCTGAAAAAAAAAAACACTTTGGAAGGATGAGATCTCTCATAGTCTAAGATATGGCTTTAAATTAGTTGAAAACAATTTTCAGTTGCTATCAGAAGATATACATTTCATCAATTTTGATGGACAGAACAAAGTAAGATTAATCCCACCCAATGACATTAAAGCAATAATTGTTATAGTAACAAACACTTAACTGGAAGCAAGGTATGAGCTCTCAGGTTCTTCCTGAGCTCAAGAACTCACCTACATGGAGTTCTGCTATGTCACTGGGAGTTTCAGCATCAAGTTGCAAAAATATCTGTGTGCATTGCCTGCTACCTTAGCTGGAAGATGCTTAGCAAAATGTGCCAGTTCCAAGGGGGTGCGGGGAGGATTATATCTGGAAAAACTATTATAAAAGCACCGATATTTAAGATTTAAAAAAATACAGCCTCCTAAGAAACCACAGGATATTAACGATAATGACTTTTCATTTCAGCCAAGAACTTAAATATGCCTTAAAATCACTATTTAAATGTCATCGCTGTTTTGGTCAAGCCATTGTGAACCACAGCAGACATTTCCTTACTCTCCCTGGAGATTTTCTAGTATTCTCTGCCTTTCCATGATATCAAACACACCCTGTGAGCAACAGGAGCTCCGTACACAGGATGACAAAAGCACAGGAAATAGAAGGGAAACCCACTTCATGAATGCCACTTATGCCAAAGAAGTGAGATGGAAGACAAAGATTTTGCTCCTGCTCATTTCTAAGGCCAAGAAAGTGTGGTTGTGTTTCTTCTCCCCCTTTTTTTTTAAAAATTATATAGACTTTTTCCTGCATAACCGTGCTATGTGACACAGATCTTCTAGGTCTTTTTCATGAACAGATGATGTCCTCCAGTGCAAAAGTCCTCATTCAAGATACAGGTATGCAGTCTGCAAATATCACTTTACATAACTCAAAAAAGTGTCATTATTCTGGATCTCCACATTGCTGCTGATACGCAGTTTATTGTATAGTTTATATAATATCGAATGTAAATTAGGGGAAAAAAGTGAGGAAATATCCATCTGAGAATGGCTTACCAATAAGGGTATGTGCTAAAAAACTGTGAATTTGTTCCAAAGAAAGAAAAGATGATCCTGAACATAATATTAGTGGGAAGGTGGGGGGTGTAGGGGGGGAAGTCTTCTTGAAATTATAACTCCTAATTCAGTTCATGCTTTTGCCAGTAACGCGATACACATTGTCTCTTGAATCTTTGACACATCTATCAGAATATCAAGGAGCCACCTTATACACAGATGGAAATTAGAGTATCTGGACCAGAGCAAGAGCAAATTTTGTCGTGCTACAACGTGTGTTCTAATTTGCACTGCAATAACAGAGATCAGAATCAGTCATGTGAGTATGGAAGTGAACACAACTCTGCTTCCCATTTAAACCAGCTTTCTCAAGTGGGATTAAGGGATTAGGTTTTGTGGTTGTCTTCCAGAAGCAATGTCACAAGGTGGTTTTACTGCCGAAAGACAGTGCAAAATGAAGTCTGCTGGCAAAATGAATGCAAAATTGTTGAGACAGAGGCTCAGTTCAGCTGCAACAGCATAACACCAAAGTTACATGAGCTCTGAATCTCCCGCAGCTGTAGATTAAAATGAGATGGTAAACTTGTGCAATTCCCCTCTCTCTGTACTGTCCCTTTTCCAAGATTGCTGCTCTCAGCAAAAGTGTCTGAAGTAGACAATGAACAACTGTGGTTTGCATGTCAATATTGTGACACACATTTTGAGGCTTTCATTAATACATAAGGATGATTAACCAAGTTTTATTTCAGTTTCCATCGCGTTGAAAAATGTACTAATTCAGGAGCTGCTTCACAAACCATTTAGTCATCTTACTGGTAAGCAAATAATATGGGGGTGTACAAAGACAATAATGACCTCAGCTATACAGTTTCAAGCAGATGCCATCTGTGGGTGTGAGCTATATCTCTATTACAGTCCATGAAGCCTGGCCTCAGTGCAAGTGAGAATAATAAACACAGTAGAGATATTTGAGCATTTACTAAACTGAATTCTTCAAAACCTGATAGAAAGAGAAGTTGTATGTCATTTTATTTAGCACGAGTTGGAGTTACTGAGGACATTTTCAATTTACAAGCTCCATCCAACTTTAGCAGGAAATTTCCTATCGCTTGTGATTAAATTTGGTTTAATGTGATGTCCTTTGGCACGGAAAAGTCCTTCTGTATCTTTTCGTGTCATCATTTGTTTATGGGGACAATTGCACTTTACTCTTTTACTTTGGAAGGATATAGACTGAAAATCGTTGAAATCATAGTAGTAAGCTGATAAAGTCTCATCTTTATCTGACATCAATAATACAAGGAGCACTTCTGCCTTAAAGATTACTCAAAAATCTTTCAAAGATTCAAAGATTGCTCAAAAACTTTAAATTAATTTCAGGAGTTTGGTCATAAGGGCTGTCTCAATCAGTCTTGCTCACAAATCATAACAACCTTACATAGCTTCAGTTTTTGGTCCACACATGAAAACAAAGCTTTGTTCTTTGGTCCATAGATGACAATTTTCCCCTTCTCAGTTTGCCAGTTTTGGGAAAATTGCCAGTATTCTCATGGAATGAGACAAGTGACTTGAGAACCTCCTCCTAGATGTCCAAAGACCAGGAAACTCCACATTACTGCCAGAAACTCTGGCTCTCACAGGAAAAAAAAACAGGAACCCAGAAGCCCAGATGTGGAGCCAAATGTGATATAGCTAGCAAAGACTGCTGGCTGCAATGTAGGAGGTGTCTCTGTTCTCCTTTTTGGTATCTAACTTCTTAAACCTGGTACCAAATCTGGTGTATAAAACTCTTTGAGTTCTGGTAAGCAGCCAGGTGTATTTCTTAGGAGTCACTGACATATCAGTTTTGAAGAGTAATTGTTAACAATGATCATGGGGAGAGGCTTATTCAGCACTGCATAGGACAGACCAGTTTCCTTTAAACATTGCAGGATCCCATATTAAGATTCCTCCCTTCCCTGCTGTATGCACGCACATGGTGATAAAATTAAGGTTAACATTATTTTAATATTATGCTGTGTGAGGATGTGTTCTTGTATTGGGTGTCATGTTACTTGTGGCCAGCTAGAGGTGAAACTCCAGCTTTGCTACCTCCTCTGCTCTTAAATAAGTCACTGCAGCTGCTTTTGGAATTAGGAGACCTGACCTCAGTCTCATCTGCTGCCCGAGCAGTCTTTTATCTGCAAGCAATAGATGGCAGCTGATGGGAACAGCCCATAATTCAGATCCATTCCACAGGTCACCAACAGAACCTTAGAGGACTGTCAAAACAACACAGAGGCTTCTTGCACTGAGACAAAGTTCTCCACTCCCTTTGCCCATTCCTTGAGAGGCAACTGGTAGATCCCTGTAGGCTACAGGTAAGAAAGCAAAATAAGGATGACTAATTCTCATCCCCTAGTCTAATAGAAACAAATAAATTAAATGCTCTGGTGGTGTAATCTGATTTTCAGTGTTCCCAGGAGAAATTTGCGGCTCAATTCAAGTATGCCTTGGTCATGTCAGAGATGGAGAGAAAGCAGCGACACAGAGCTGAAAGCAATAATGTTTTCCCTGGTTCTGTCCCTTTGCAAAGTCCAGGTAGATTGTTAATCAACTATGGCTTAGAAAGAAACCTAATTTTCAATGTCTTTCCCCCTGGACTTGATGTAAAGACATATGTGAATTAGTCTTAATACTCCACTATGACAGGGCATGCAACAACTTCCACAGGACAGGAATTCTGTTTTTTTCTGGCATTTCTTGAATAGCAGCATGTGATTTGAATCACTGTAATAATGTGCAACCAAAGCATGAACAAGATAGATAGATAGATAGAGTTTCTGGCGTTTGGCCCTGTGTTCATAAAAACTCTTATGTTAAGTGGATACTACAATTGTGTTCATGTTCCAGGTAATACTTTGAAGAACATAAGAAAAAGGACATTCCGATTGTAGCATTTCCCCTGAAAAAATACATAATTGTTCTTAAAGTGGGAATTGAAATAAAAACCTAGCCATTTGGTAGTAATACAAAATTCAGGCTTAACACAGTTCAACATTTTCTTGCTGTAAAGTTAGAGGGTTTTCCTTGAAGACCCATTAGCACAATGCTAGTTTTGTTTGAGATCTGTTGTAAGAGTCGTCTTGTCAGGAAAGCTCTGGGATCCTCTGAACACATGCGCTGAGTGAGGGCATTTGGCGAGAGGTAGGAAAACAGGGAAAAAGACAATGAGCATGGTTTAAAGTATGTATCTAACATATTCGAGTCCTTTCTTTAGTCTGGTTTTTAGTCCTTTACCAGTGATTTTGTAAATCCAGGGTACTGGAAGTTGGTTTTCTCATGGAGTTTGGAGGGAAACTTCAGCTTCAGCTTGGTGGTACAATGTCTTTAAAATCACCAAAGCTGCATTTGTTCAACTCACTTGCTGAATACAGCATTTCCTCTCCTGCTTTAGGCCCTGGAGATGTCCCAACACTGTATTTAGGACTCTGCAATCTTGCAGGGTGGGTTAATCAATGGCATTTCTGCGCTGCTGTTTGATAAGCTATAGAAAGTTTCACTCTCATAGTGCCTGTCTTCTTCTACAGCCTTCCTCTTACCCTTGGGGGTGACATTTGTAAGTCCATGCCACTGAAAGTGAGACTCACTGAGGTGTTTCCAACTCATCCCCCACATTTACCTGTCACTCGTTTGCATCCTCAGATTGCATCTCCTCTCCTGCTCTTCAACTTTACATGCCTGAGACAGTAAGGTGGTCCTTATCAGGGGCCACCTCAGCCTCACATGCCCAGGGGCTTGCAGGGACACCACAATGGTGACACATACCTGCAAGAAGAGTAGGATCCCAAAATAAGTCTTATTAGAAGGTGGAACTTCACAGAGCTCACTTCTTTTATGGCCTGGCCATCTCCGTGCTCTGCACAACCTGACATTCAAAGCTGAAGAGATTTGTGCTAAATGCACGTGGTGATTTTTTCACAGGTGTCTTCTTGAGTGCTGTTACGTTTGTGACTCTTGTTATGTCTCATCCATCGCAAAAAAAGTGATTAACTGTTTTGTATAGGCATGACTCTACACATGGAATGGGACAAGTATGAAGAATTGTGGGTTGAAGATAGTTTGTAACATGCTTTGAAAATCAAAAAACCCACAACTAACCCAAGACCACTTCTAATGCAAATGCTGCAAAAGTGCTGTGACATCACAGCTACCTGGCTCCATTTTCACAAAAAAACAGAACCTTCCAAGAGTCTTTTGAGGGGGGGAAAAAAAATAGGAGAAGTGATATTAAACACATATAAATCAGAGTTATAATTACTGCCTGGAAATCTGTCAGAAAAATTTTATAGTGAAGCTTTATGAGGCTTCCCCTTTAGGCAATATTGAGACCATGATACTCTCTTTATAACCATTGCCTGGGCTGCTCTTTGGTTTTGCTTGTGACAGACATATGGGGTTGATATAATTATATAATTCTCACTGTTTCCTAATTAGCACCGTTCCATTATCCAGCACACTGCACAGATCACTTTCATTTGTTATGGCATGTAGTATGTGACAGTTACTAGTAGTTTTAAAAATTATGATAAGCCACCAACAAAATATTCTTCTTTGCATAGTTATTAACCCCAACACTGGTAGAAGAGAGAGGGGAAACCCATCTCCATGCAAAGAAAGAGTTCTTAACTACAGCAAACCCCAAAATTTTAGGCTCTTTAAGGACCACCCAATTACTACATTTGGTGCTGCTCAGTAAATCTTTTTAATAACACTACATGATTAAGTTATTCCCTGATTTTTTTATCTCCAGAGATTTACAAAAAGTTACTCAGAGACACCTGTGTGGAAAAAAACATAACCTAATCCATCATGGTTTGATGTTTGCCCACAGGCAATTCTCTTCAGCTGAACTAATGGCACTGTGTCAGGTGAGAGTCGTATCTTCACACCACAGAACTATTTTACCTTTAGGGACATAAGGGGGGGGATAAAATTATTCCTAGTTGTTAGCTTTGTAGCAACGCATTCATGCAACAGGTGATACTCTGAAGACGAGAAGCGATTCCACTGGAAAACCACAGTATGTTTAAGGACTCTCTCTGTTGTTGCAGTGGTGTTTTCTCCCAGGTGGATAATACTTAGCATTTGCAGGTAGGGCGTTTCTTTCAGTGACCTCCAGAGACGTCGTAAGCTCTCACAAATCAAACTTCAGAGTGTTTCATGATATCAAGGAACCAGGCAGAAGGCGTGATCGCATTTTTCTCTTGATCACTGACTGGATGTCCTTCTGGTTCAGGATACTGAGTTTAAGATAAAGAGAAAATGATTGTAAAGGGATCCTGTGCTCTTTTCCAGACATTTCTCCTAGTTGTCCTCCACAGCACTTTTTCTCTGGCATAGACATGTTTTACCATCTGTCTTAACTGTGAGTATGCATTATACCATCACAGGCCAATCATGGCTCTGTCTTTCTATCATCTCCAAAGTTCCAGATGAATTTTACCAGAAGAGTAGACCAAACAATTGCAGAATGGCTCCCCGTTTGCATTTTTTCAGTTCATTCACCGGGTTTGGCCATTACTAAAAATCTAAAATACATAATAGAGTTGGATTTTATGGACAACTGCATGCATTCAGCTCTTTCGTTTAGGAAACAGCTGATTCTTCTTTTATCCACTAAAATATATAATGGATAAAGCTTTCATTATTTTTTTACCTTATTTTGTTATTTGAACTCTCTTAATCAACATTTTTAAAACACAATATTTGAGAAAAACTGGGAAAATACAGCATATATGAACAAGGAAAACCTTAGCATCAGACCTGGTTTAAATATTTTAAAGAAAAAAACAAGTCAATCCAAATCATGGGGGTGAGCCGGTGGCATCACACTGCCAAGGGCCTCTGAGAGGAGCCCAGATTAATGCCCAGCAGTGTATGGGTGAAATATGGTTGTGTTTCTTTTCTTACTGGATCAAACATCCAGCAAAATGGAGCCTAACTAAATGTTGGAAATTCAGCAGCGCTGAAATACAGAAATGGAACTGGGTAATGGCAAAACTACAACTTAAAAAAAGAAAAAAGCTGTCTGCAACTATGGTTACAGTTTAATTGCAAGCATATACATGCATGCATTTTCACACCTGGGTTCTTTCCCCACCCTTTCTGGGGACTAGCCCTAAACATCTCACTGACGCACATACGAGAAGAAAACAAGTTAGTTTACAATCTGTCCTAACAGAGAAAGTCTCTAGGCAAAGCACTGAGATCTGGCAGGCCTACAAGAAGAAAATACACAAGTAAGGATTAGCCACACTGGTTTTGACCTCTATGACTTATCATCTTTTATTGAAAGAAATGGCTTAATTATTAAAACTGGTGAGGGAGGAGGGGTAAGGAAAAATGGATCTGTTTGGGTCTAACACTAAACAAGAATCAGAAAGCTACAGGAAGAATGAAGAGAGGCTGTTTGATGGCTTTGGTGGTTTAACCAAAATGTAAATTGATTGGGTTTTTTCTTTTTTTTTTCCATTTTTTTCCCTTGCTATATAAACTTCAGAACTTTATGCTGGATTTATTAGAGATTGTTTCCCCAATCCTATCCTGTTCTTTTACTCATCTTAGCAAAAAAAACAGCTGTACCTGGGTTTCATTAAACCCCAGAGAAATGGATGTTGCTGTGAGACCTATATCCGAATTCTGCAGAAAAGAAAGCAAATCCAATGTTTTATACCCAGCAGAGACCTCTGTGAACATCCAGGCTGTCGTTTAGGAAACTGCAGAACATAACCCTATGCTTCCTGCTTGCATCCAGTGGACTGAATGCTCTCACACTGACAAATCTGTTCTTCACCTCTCACATGGCTATAACTTATTCTTTATTCCCCGTCACCATTAAGTGCTGCTATTAGTTCCCAACGCATATCTACATTGACTCTAATGCTTTATGTCAGTGATACCAGTTCTCAAGACTGCAAATGTCGACTCTGAGAGAGAGCTATACATTTTGGGGACTGCCCTGTATTCTGGTGGGTTTGATTCCAAACCTATGATCCTCTGAAAACACCTGTGGTTTAAAGGAAATATCTAAGGCTCACTTCTTCTGCACAAAAGATGCAGCTATGGCTGATATTGTTGCTTTTCTACATCGCTCCTCCAATTGCCTGAAACAGAGTAAGAGAGAAAATTAACAAAATTGAAGTACTTTTGTTATAAAACATTTTCTTAGAAACACAGCACGGTTTTCCCGCTATGGCAGCACTCTGTAAAAGCTCTTTTCTGATCTCGAACATCTGCTCCTCTGTCTGAAAAAAAAACCACCAAAAAACAGGAGGTTTGGGGGGAGGAGTGGGAAGGAAAAAAATACTGCAAACTCAAAATGTTTTGAGAGCAGCTACCCTATTCTCCTAGGAACTAAATGTCAGTGGGCTGAATAGGTCTCCTAATGGGTATGAGCACATGCCAGTGATCACAGACAATCACGCTAAATTTCCCTTAGCAATATCCAACAGACCAAACTGTGATCAGTGATAACTGAGCCCTCAGGGACTTACTTGTAGCCCATTCAAAAATGTATATACCCTCCAGGGAAGGTTTACCTTGTTTTCCTGAGGAAATTAAATAGACTTTTTATAGAATTAGCAAAAATCAGCAGGGGTTCAGATTTCCCATAGTCTTTCACGACCTGTGGTTTAATAGCAGACTTTAAGTTAATGTATATCAGATACATGCATTTTGGTTTTCCTTCAACTTACAATGAAGAAAAGACAGATTTTAATGAGCTATTCCTGATTTCCACTTTAAGTGAAAGAACAGGAAGGGTCACTGTATCCTAATAGTTTTAGAAGCAGAATCTCAAAAAAATTTACCTTGCTTCTCAATAACAGACACATAGCTCATAGCACCAAGAGCACGCTGTTTTGCATTTTCAAAGCATTTACCGAAGCATCAGTACAGAGGCAGAGGTAATTATTTGAAAACTCCGAATTTTTATTCAAAAAGGTGCTTTGCCTGCTTTCTGGAAAATTTTTACAAAGGGGAAGACCTCTTTTTCCATAAAAATTAAAAATTGAATACAAGTGCATAGAGAGGCAACATTTAAAAATCTGTGTAAGAATTAATTAGATTTATGAACTGAGAACTCAGTTTGCAATTGCTAATGAGTTTTGGCAGAAATATCTCCACTGGCTCTGGATATCTGTTTCCAGACTCCAGATGTAACCTGGGAGAACTGAGCTTCCTAGGGTCTTCCTTCACACATTCTATTGTGGCAGACTGGGCATATCAGGGAGATCTGAAGTCTTACGTCTGCTTCCTTCTACCTACCATGTCACATTAAAATACACATATGTGGTTCTGGTAAAGCTCGCGCTATTGTAAAAAAAATCTCTAGGAGTATTTATTGTGCCTCTTGCACTTTAGACTCCCTTGTGTTGATGCCTCCTGTTGTAAGTGCTGTGGTTTTGCTGTTTGCAGCCCAAGTAATGAGAACCAAAACTCTTCAGTTCAATTGCCCCATGGCTAATGTCACTCTCAAGAAAACCACAGCAAGATTTCTCAGCAAGCCAGCCTTTGACAGGTCCTTGCTTGAAGGGCATGAGATCATTAACAGCACCCTTCTCAGGAAAAAGTCTCAAACAATCACTCTGTAAGGCACAAAAAATATCGGTAGGTTGAAAATAAAGAGCAAGACATCAGATACTTTCTTGCCTCAGTTTCCTTAAACACTGTTTTACAAAACCTGTTGTTGCCCAAGAAAAACATCTCCACCTCCCTCTCTTGAGTCTCTTCCCATGCAGCCCTTAGAAGTTTGGTAGACTTTGCAATGGACTGACAAGAAATCCTCTTCTTTTTTCCAATGCTTCACTAACTGATTCGCACCCCTGGACAGGCTGTTTATTTTGGGGGCTTCCTGAAAAATTGAAGATTTTTTTTCTGAGACATTCTGGAGTCAGGGACCCAAGAAAACTTGTCATTTAAGAGACCATTGGTCTTATTCTCAACAAGAGGTGACCTATGTGTCATGCACACTCCACTCAGGAGGATCGCACCTCCAAAAAATATGCAGAAAACATCCCAGATTTTTACTAGTGATAATATTCCTGCCGGCTCTTTTCCTGCTTTCCACATCACTAGGACGATAATTTGCCCTTTTCCTTTCGGTACCTCTCTTATGAATACACGCTGTGGAGCAAATCACGTTCACTTGTAATATAAAGGAGATGGGATGTAGCTAATAAAGAACAAGGCAATTCAAACTTTTTTCCTGAGCCCTCAGGAGGAATACCCAGGTGTGCTGAGGAAGATATGCTCGGAAAAAAAAAGAAAAGAGCCATTCTGCAGTCAATCTAAAAGCACTAGGCCTCCTTTCATGAATTGATTTACCCACTGGGTGACATATTGGCAATTTTCTGTTACCTACCCAGTGATATGACTAAGTAGATGAAGCTTAAAGGCAGGTCAGATAAAAAGACTTTAATCTAACAAAGGCAGCCTGAATTTTGCATGTCAAGGAAGATGATTTAACAGGGAATAGCAGCCTAAATGCGATACTGAATCAAGGTGGAGAATCCATAATTAAAGTTACACTGGAGAAATATTTACTCAAAAACAGAATGACAAAAAGGGCTAGATTCACCTTTCCCATAAAAGGCCCAAATTCAGCAAAATACCTCACTGCTTCAATCTGGACCTATATGAGATGGAATGCTTTTGAGTTTGTCTCTTTACAACCAGTTAAAAAAGGCTGAGAATTTGTCATGACAAGTTCTGTAAGACACAGGCTGAGTGCTGCTATAATTCGATGAATACAGTAGGCTGGTTAAACTTGGCAGAAATGTTGTTCAGAGAATTAATTAAAATTGTTTTCTCTGAGGAAAGAAAAGTTGTGTTTTGGGAAAAGCAGTAATATCATATGCAAGTGACATGCGACTTGTTCAAGTGTTTTCAGGCCCAAGGGGTGAAATGCCTAAAGGAGTGGTTGGTCCTTGAATAATGTATTTATCTTGCAGTTACGCTTCACCGTTTTCCTGCTGGGGTTAGTTGAATTTTCTGAACAGCAGCCCAAAATGTAACCTCAAAATTACTAAACAATGCCAGGGGGAGAGAAAAGCCATATTCTGCACCCCAAAGTGTTCTATTCGTCCTCTCCTTTCTGATGATTTCTCTCTTCTTCGTTAACATTTGAAGTGTGGAGTTGCTGTATGCTTATTCCTTGTGTACTGGGGGAAGCAGTCACTATCTGCAGCCCCCCAGAAGTACAATGACTGCTCAGCATTTTGCAGCAGGTACAGGATGAATGAAGCCAAGCTGAGCTGGATGGCTTGTTACTAGATAGCCACAAAAACAGATTTTGCTTTTTTTTACTAAGAAGCCTTGAATTTGCTCTATTTGGGGACTCGGAAATGTTTAGGACTAAGAGCCTCTACAACCTTTTCCTCTCACCCCCTGTAACTCTTTCTATTAGGCTTAGTCACGGAGCTTCTCCCACTCTTTACTGGCAATACCCTCAGCACAAGGCAACCTTCAAATTACCTCCCAATTAATAACCCTCTTGATTTGAAACCATCCAGCCTGAAGAGACAGCAGTCTTTGAGGTCAAGTACTTTGACCTGAAAGCTGGTGAGCACCCACACTGCAGCCAGAGGCCCACTGGATGTTGCTTCTCGGCTCCTTATTGCCCTGAGACAAAGACAAAAAAAGAAAAGTGGAAATTTTGCAGAAGGCCTTTGATTAATTATCCTCATCACTCAATATTTTAACCCACCTTGTCAGCCTATCCTACTCTGCCTTGCAGGAGGAATAAAATTTCCAAAGTGCCTGGAGCTAACAGCAATGGGGAAACCACACACAGTCCAAAAGGCTGAGAAGAGCAAAAAAACTGTTCCTCCGTTCAGCAGCTCTGACTTCCAGAAATGCACACAAGCTCTGGCAAACCTCCATTACCTGCGCCAAAAAATGTACATCAGAGCCTTTGCACTTAGCTCCTGATTAAGGATTCCCTCAGCTGTTTTCACTGGTGGATTAGTAGGATTCATTCCTGTCACATGAACAGAGAGGTCTGTTTCTAGCTTGTTTTGCCCCTGCTGTTGCACAACTGGCTTCCAGCATGATCAAGCACATTTACGTGCACACTGCTGTAAGACTGTGAGTCACATCTAGAAATTAATTCGAAACAAATCTCCAAGCTCTGAGAAGAGACACCTTGGATGAATATCATGGATGTGCATAAGAAAATAAGAAAAGCATTGTCAATTGAAGGGGGGGGGGGAGGGGGCAAAGGAAAATCCTTCTCTTTTTATGCCTAGATACCTCAGTTCCAAATGTGACTGCAGTTCTGAGATTCAGAAACACGTGGTTTTGAGGCAAACAACCCCACTTGGCTGCTCCAGGATGATATGTAACTGCTTGAGCTGGTATTTTGGGTGTTTTTGGTAAATCTCTCATAATTACAATTAACGGTTCTTAGTGGTTCCCACCCTCATCTTCTCTTCTACAAAACTTTCCTACAGTCAAAATCATCCTGAGTTTGCCCTCCAACATGCTGCAATGCTTGGGCTGTGGCTTCATGATGAGCTGAACCAGCCTCGCAGCGGGGCTGGAACCCTCCAATTAAGACACATAGCATACAATGGTGTGTTAGAACTGGTGTATTTGCTCCAAGGTAAGATATTCAGACACATTCTCCAGGGTTTCATGAGTAAAATGAATTTTTACTTTTTGTCTGTCTTTACAGTAAATCAAAAACTTACTTATATGTTTGTATGTATATACACTTATTTCTTATACCACAGAGCAAACTTTAAAGGATGTCGTGGAATGATAGGTTGAAGGGTCTCTTTCTGCATCATCCTTGAGTACAGACAGGGGTCTTAACCATTGATTTTGTGGGTAACAGCTCTACCTTTAAAGAAAAAACACAAAAGGGAAAAGAAAACTATGAAGTCCAAGATTCTTGACCTGCAGCTTAATTTTGTTTTGATTGAGCTATTCTAATGACATTAAACTCCATCTCCCTGAAGAAGAATTTGATACAGCTGGTTGATTGCTGACTGTTCTTTTTAAGCATATCAGCCAATAAAACAATCAAATGCTTATGTTACAACAAGCATGAATAAATTTATCTCTTCTCCATATCCTGGGATGAGATAGATTCACATTTTCCTAGGTAAATGTACCTTGATAAATAGTATTAATGAATCTTCTATAATCAACTATTGTAGGAAACATTTTTCAGTGACATTTCAATTTTTATAACTGCTCTCCATGCAAAAAGAAAACCTCGCAAAACCCTCAAGGCCGAAACTATTTTATCTTTTCATAAAATAAAATAAAATGCGTTATTGGATATGCAGAAAGCAGGAGGGAGAGGAAGAGATTTGGCTTTGCAGCAAAGCTGCTTGCCTGAAGATGTAAGAACATTTTCCCAGTAAGCTCAGCATTCAAAGCCAGGAAGCCAGAACATGCTTCACAAGAGAGAACCTCCTGTGAACTCCTCACCTTTGTAAGGTAAGTCAGTGTTCACAAGGAAATACCCCACCACACCATTCCTTTTGATGTTTTCACTCCGCAGAAGGGAAGGGTGGTCTTTTTAAAGAATTCACAATAGAGAGAGAAGGGGAAGAGGAAGCCCTTTGAAGAGAGGAGAGAGCCTACTCTCATTTTGCTGCTGACTACAAGCTACCCCTTTCCTTTTTGCTTAGCACAAAAGAAGGTTTGCAAGCCCACTTCCCCCTCAATCAGACAGTCATTTTCTGTGAGTAGCATACTGAGAGGAGGTGGTTTTCCAACATGCAGTTCACAGAGGGGGGAAGGAACTGTATGGCTTCACACATCAACCACCAATCAAACCTCTTGAAAAATTTCTGTATAAGGTTTTAATGTATATGGGACCCGATGGGTCTTCCTGCATCTTTAGGCTGAGCAGCAAAAGCACACTCACTGGTCCATATGCAAAAGTTCTCAGGGAATCCTATGTTTTCCTAAGTTCTTTCTTGAATCATAACGGAGTTAATACCTCATAGTCTGGACAACATCAAGAAGGGCAAAGCTTAGCTGGAGCTGAAACCATCTAAGGACATAAAAAACCCCAAGAAGTGATTCCACAAGCATGCAGCTGGTAACTCAGAGGAAATGTGCATTTATTGATGAAAATGGAAGACAACACAGTTGTATGAAAAGTACAGAAAAGGATGAATTACTTCATGACTTTTTTGGCCTTAGTCTCTGCAGTCTGAGCCTGATCCCAGACCTCTGACTCCCAGCATCACGGTTTAGGAAGGAGAGGGATGATGAAAGACAATATAATGAGGGAAAACTCAGATAAACTGGATGCATTCAAACACTGGAGTCAGATAAGATTCACCTGAAGATGCTGCAAATGTTGGCTGATGTGATTGCAAGGTCGCTGTCTATCGTGACATGATGGAAAATCTTAATATTATGCCTATCTTTAAAAATGGGAAGACCAGGGAACTACAGGTTGGTCAGTCGGTCTCATCTCAGGCTCTGGAAAGGACTGGGAGTACATTCTCTTTGTGTCCACTTGCAATCTACTGAAAGACAAAAAGCAATCAGGAGCAGTCTACACAGATCTGTCCAGGACAAATCATAGTTAACCACCCTGATTGCCTTCTGTAATTAAATGGCTGTCTGTAAGGAAAAGGGAAAAGCAATATGTATGACATATTTCTAATTTAATAAGGATTTTGTCACCCACAGCATTATCATTATGAAGCTGAAGAAGTAATAAACTGCTAGACAAGTTGAAAATTGGCCTGATACTGGGTTAAAATGATTGTCCTAAGTGACTCAATGTCCATTAAGCCGTTGGTAACAAGCTTATTACAACTAGCTGATAACCGGAACAGTAGAGCTTCAAGCCAGGCAGATTTTTACAAACTTAAAGACTGGGGCAATGGAGACCTCATAAAGTACGGAAAAGATAGTATAAATTTCTGCATCTGGAGTGGAATAACCCCATGAGCCAGGAAAGGAAGGGGACAGGCTGAATAACAACAGCCTGTCTTCAAAGTGAGCATCAAGAAAACAATTAATATAACTACCTTTTTGCTGGGTTACATTAGGAGGAGCTTGACAAGCAGGCTGTGAAAATTACTATCCCACTCTATGTAACAACGCAGAGGCTGCACTTGAAATACTGTGTCCAATTTGGGTTCTCACATTTCAGAAAGATGTTGAAAAATTCAATAGGGTTCATTACAATGCTAGCAAGATGTTTAGGGGCCCATATCATGCAGCCTACAAAGAGAGGTTGAATAAGATAAGTTCATCTAGCCTGGCAAAAAGGAAATTAAGATTTGATCGATATGTTGATCAGCCTACAAATACGTGCTGGAGAGCTGCAAAGAGCCAATCTCCTCTTGTTAGAGGCAGATGTTAATGGGTAGCCATGACCACAGGTTGTGACTTGGAAGGTCTGAGATGGTCATCAGAAAGAACTGTTTCTCTGAGAAGGCAGACCCATACTAGACAAGGTCACATGGAGAGGCTGTGAAATCTCCATGCTTGGAGAGTTTCAAGACTCATGTAGGTAATTCCATGTCTGGCCTGCTTTCATATTGGAAATGGGCCTTCTTCAGGCTGGAATTTGGAGTGCAGACCTCCAGACATCCCCTCCAACCAGCACCTCAGTGATCCCCAAATGGAGACCATAAGGCTCCATTAGCAGTAAGGAATTCAGATCACTTTGTGTTGTTAGGCAGGAAATCTGGGCAAACTCTACATAGATGAGCTTCTCTAAGCCCTTTACAAATTCTCTCTTAGGCAGTTCTATATTTTCCAGTCAAGATTCTTTCTTGTATTTGCTAGTCTGTCCAGCCATTGACATTCGCAAGTACGTCCAACTGACTAGATGTGGCTTTTGTGGCTGGAGGCTTGGCCAAGAGAATAGGAGCTGAACCTGCCAACAGCTTCATGTGCGGACATCTTTTTTACATGGCAAGTCTCATGCTCACAGCAATGGCTGAGATGCTCTGGATGTCTAGACAGCACCTCCACTGTGCTTGTAGCACCCATGGTAGCTTTTCTCAGCATCAGAAAGAGAAAGGGGGTGGGGGAAAGAAAGAGAGTTTATGCAGATGAAAGTGCTTCCAAGTCAATGCTGATTAATTTTGAAAACAGGCAGGTACTCATGGGCAGTTTGCAGCAGAAAGCCTGTTGCATGGTGTGTGCCTTTGCATGCAAGGGGAATAAGAAACATTCAGGCTGTCCTTTGTGGCCCTAGTTATATGAGCCAATGGACAAGGCATCCATTATGCTTCAAATGCCTGGCTGATGTTTGCCATGCCAAAAATCCACCTCTTATTCCCATGAGTTGCATTTTATACCTATGGCCAGAATAATGAGCAGCTAAATAGCCAACAGCCAGATAATAACTGGTCTGGAGAAAAAGACTAGTCAGCAGGAGATGTTCTTAGTTCCCACTCACCATCCAAAGTAGACCCGGTTTAAAGACCTCCAGAAATAATAGAATGGAGAAGCTCTGATGAAGAATGAAGGCAGAAGTGGAGGAACAATAACATGCTTTACCATTGATTGCAGCTCTGTTGGTTAGTGGACATCAGGTAAATTAGGCATTGTCTGTTTTATAAATGCCTTCTACAACAAGTCTAGAGCAACAGATGAGCTCTTTTTTCTTTCGCTCTTTTCCCTCTTTTTCCTTTTTTTTATTTACTGCAACATGTATAAAGCTACATCAATCTTTGTACTAGAGCAAATAAACAGATGGAAAACATCTCAGCTGTGATACTACTCTACTATAAAATAAAGACTGGAGACAGATGCCAAGCTTAGTTCTCTCTTCTTACTCAAACACCTACAGCACCTTAGTTCTCTCTTCTTACTCAAACACCTACAGCACCTTAGTTCTCTCTTCTTACTACAGCCCCTTGCTTTCAATCAGAAAGTAAGTAAGCACTTTAGACTTAGAAGTTCTCCCTTTCTTGTTTGCTCTCTACTTTTTCATCATTAGGTGGGAATTTTTATTTTTCATTGACACTTGAAATAAAAAATTGGACAAGCAAACAGCTTTGAATTCCAAGCACTTGACATTCATAAATAAAGCTATGTCGTTATTGCAAAAAAAAATGAAAGAAGAAAAATAATTCTCTCCTACTGGTATTAAATTATTTTGCACATAAAGTCATTGAAAAGGTTGTCTTCAGAGAATATAATACCAAGTTATGAGATATTTTTGGCGCAAGGACAAGGTAAGATATTGCCAGACAAAGAAAACACTTACTTATAATTCAGTTAATGGCTGGCAAAGTTATGCCTTTCTGCTTGTAATTAGTTTTCCATATTTCCAGCCAAACAAAAGTACAGGACTATATAATCACCCAGGACAGCAGTCTGCAAAGTGTTAAAACATCATTAAATTAAACACTAGTCTCACCCTGACTGCTGCATTTGTCATCTGCAACGGAGGATATGGTAAAGGGAAGGATTGCCAGAGGTGGAAACTACAAGACCCAGCGCTGGTCTTTAGGAATTGTATTTGTTTGTTGGAGTGCAGCTGGGACCTGGCCAACTCCAGAGGGACCGGAATGTGTCAGCAAGTAGGTGATGTGATTTACACAAGTGTGGAGCCACCTGCATGTGCTCTCTGCACACACACACACGACTAAGAAGTTCATCTCCAGCAGGAGTACGGACATGTCCGTGCTGGAAGGAAACCACCTGCATCAGGCAATGGCTTGGTGTTATTTACTTGACGTCCAAAGTGTGTCTCCAGCAGAAGAAGGGACATGACTGTGCTGGAAGGAAACCACCTGCATCAGGTAATGGTTCAGTGTTATTTACTTCACACCCCCACAGCAACAGGGAGAACAAAGCAATGGGTTTAAGGTCTTTGGGCCACATTTTCTTTCCCGGTCTTTTTTCTCTCAGGCAACAATTGAACAGTAAATGAAGGATTAATGCTCCAATTAAAGTCATTTTTCTCATAGTTTAATCCAGATTCTGAGATTACTTATAACCCTTTTACAAAGGAGCCAATTCATTCTGGGAAATTACTTGTGATCCAGTCCATTAAGCATTTTATATCAATTCTCTTGGAGAGGCCGATGCTCCAGGACTGGCACCAAGTGCAAACATTATCAAAAACCAAGGGGAAATACGGCTGAGGAGAGCGGACTTGCCTTAAGTCAACCTCAAAACATTTCCTATGAGATTTTTGGCAAAATAAAACCTAAAATTATCTCACTCTAAAGAAAAGAAAATATTTCAGGTCCTTTTCAAGTGTATTTTTCCAAAATCATAGTGGTAGAAATTTCAAAACAGATGTTTTGGAACAAATTTTCGTTTTCAATTACCTTTTTTTTAAGTTTGGATTATCAAGAGGATAATTTTTGTCTTGAGTCATTCACTTGTTTTTTGGTTTCTCTTGACGTACATTTCTCCCTTCTGCAGGAATAAAAGATTGCTTTAGGTACACAAAATAATGATGTTGATTGCAGAATTTAGTCATAAAGACCTTCATCTATGTGGATTTAGTAAAACACAGAGCAAATCTTCCCTAAGAAGTAATTTCACATTTCCCATATAGCGATCAACACTTTCTTTAACTAACCTGCTAACAGGCAGGGCTTCTTAAGAGCACTAGAACTTGGCAAAGGGGAATAATTCTCTGTAGGGAACATTTCAGTATCTTAATGATAAATGTCTTTTTCATTTAGGGTAAGCCCCTCATTTTTACTCTATCCAGACAATGCAATTGATCGTGACTTCTTGGACTGCTATATGGGCAGTCATGGAAGCACAGGGAAGAAGTGAGTAAGTGTGTTCTGGCCTCTTACTGTCTACTTTTCCACTCAGCAGGAAACATCAAAACTTTTGACCAAGAGATTTTAACATTTCCAAGTTCCTGATTCCCTGCCAGCAACAATCCTGATGTGCTGATATGCTTCAAAGGAACTGGTTCCTACCAGGACACAGTGTCTTGCAAGTCTGGTTTCCAGAGGAAATATCATCATCAGAAGTTAATTGTACTCTGCTAGGAGTTCATCACACCTGAATCAAAACTGATCTGTCTCAGCAAAATGTTTGAATTACTATGAATCAGCTTTTTCAACTAGGAAAATAAACAAACATTCCACACTGGACTTCCCAGCCAGCTTTAGTGAAAATCAACCTTAAAATAGATTGTTATGTCTTTCTACCTGGAAAATTTGGCAGATATTTATGGAATTTATGACAGATACTAGTTTATATTTCCAAAAGTAATTGGTAATCTTGGTCTAGATAAAAACCTGGACTAGATGAAAACATTATAAAAACTGCTAAAACCAGGAAAAGCAGAATACAATCTCTGAAAACCACGAGTTATTTGTTAAAAGACACGTTTATTCTGTGTGCAACTTTAACTCTACTCTTTCCAAATGACAAGCCAGTTGATCAATAACACAAATTTAGCTCTGACCCTCTACAGGAGCTACTGATCATCTGAAACATGAACACAGAACCTGTTAGAGCCATAGAAATTTTCAAACAGTTATTTTCGGATGCTCAACTGCAGACACCCTGAAGCTACTTGATTTCCTGAGAAGGTGCTGAGCATTTAAGAAATTGAGATACCTTTGAAATGCTGAAGATTTGTCTTTACGCTTTCCACCCTGAAATGTAGATTTCAAGATGAGTGGAAAGGTTTAAACCAGCTAGTATAAGATATTAGGTAATTAGAATGACTGAACTGTTGGAAAGGATATTTCAAGCTGCATGGAACTTGCTAAACCTCTTTGTTTCTGACTCCAAACTCTTGACTGGCTGAATCACATCTGAAGAGTGTTAACCCTTGAAACCAACTTTAGCAGCAGTCTGGATCCCAGTTGAGATGGTGCCTGATTTGTGGCTTTGCATAGTTAAGGCATCAGACTTCATAGCTCTTTGGCAGAGTTTTGCTTTGCTTTCTGCAGAGTGGGCCAGAAGGTCAGCCTGACAAGAGGTGCAAGATTTCATCCTGTAAAACATCTGCCTGGCTGTGACTACTGGCACTTCTAGATTTATTAAACAAAATCCTTCAAAATTGTGTTTGTTCCAGTCCTGGACACTCATCATTCCTGCAAAGGAATGTCAGAAATGCTGCTGAGAGCAAACTGGTGCTTATAACAATACAGGTATTCACAAGGGTATCACACAGCAACAGAGCCCTGGCACAGAGATGATCGTTTCTGCTTTGCAATTCACCAAGTGCAAACCTATCCAGGCTATGCCGTTTTGAAAGCTCTGTCCCATTCCACATCTCTTACCAAGATTTATGACAATTAGCTGCCAAATGCATAATTAGCAAGTGGTAACAGATCAGCAGATATATCCAGTTCTGGTGACACCTCTGACAGATTGACGTCTACTCCCCAGATCCCTGCAAGGCTTCGTGTTTTCCTTGTGACCATTCTCAAACAGAGTTTTGGCAAGGCTTTTTCAGCAGGGAGAAGAGGGAGGGCTGGGGAAGACAAGTTCTCACAAGCATGACAGGACCCATGCATAACCATTTGGCTTTGCAATTAAAAACATGTTCTGCCTTCCTCTGCGTCATGGAGGAGAGCATATAAGTAACCATTCTGCAAAGTGCCTTAAATTCAAACAAAGCAAGAGGTTTGGGTTTCTACATGTGAATTTTTGTTAGCTCAGATAAAGGAGGGTCTTTTTTCCTTTCCCAAAGAAGCATTTCGTGAAACTTTCTAGTGAGGAGAGAGGAGGAGCAGATGGAAGGAAGAGGAGCAGTATTTGTATTTGCACAGGACCTTCTGTTTAGACAATTTGCAGTGAATAACGGGGTCAAAATGAGAAGTGGAAGCCCCATGTAACCTATACAAAATCTAAGAATTTATAATTCCTTAATGGCTGCTTTAATTAGGATTCAAAGTCCTCCTTGTGCACCAGCTTCAACTTTGAGACGTCAGCCCTGCAAGTGTGTTGTGGGGTGCCTTTAACATTTTGCATACACTCAGCACTTTCTTCACCCTTTCTAGGCAAAATCTCCCAGATTCCAGACTCAGGTGGGCTTCTTTCATCTTCAACCCTTAATTTTAGGTTTCAATATACTCCATATCTCAACGCATCCCTTATCAGCAGATGCTAACTGTGTACATTTCTCATTTGCAACCATCGCTTTAACTATGCACTTTCGTTTTCCTAGCCCTGCTGGGTTTAACATTTAAAATGATTAAGGAGCTGTATTTATGCAGTGCATCACTAGGGGAAAAAAAAAAAAAAAAAAAAAAAAAAAGATGTAAAAGGAGGTGTTTGATTAGGTCTTGTGTACAAGGTTACTCAGGGAGTGTGCCACTGAAACCATATCTCTTGAATTTCAGCCTAGCTGACTCTCATGCCAGACTGACAAGAACCACATTCAGACTATCTTCTATGAATTTGTAACAGAATCAACACAGTTGCTTATTGCATTGATTACATCGGAAGCCTGATTTGCTTGTAATTGCTCCAAATCAATATGCCATTCCAGTTTGGATGACAGAATTATTGATGTGTACTTTGAATTCACCCTTATGTCACTTCCTTTAACGACACTTTTTTGTTTTGTTTTATTTTTTTGTTTACAAACATACCTGTTGCAGGATGACAACTATGCGCAGGCTGTTGCACAAAAGACAGCTGTGCTTCAGGAAATCTCTTGCAGTCTCAAAGAGGGCATATTGGTGCTTCAAGTTGGTACACGGCAAAATACATCCATGGTTGCAAGACAGTCAGTGAAAGGAAACAATGTTTGTTCACTTTTTTTTAGTTAAGGAGGGGCATGATTTATGTTAATTTAGCTATAGGAGGAAGAGATAATGGGAAACTGGCAAACTATTCTTTTTTTTCACAAACTCAATACGGACAAAAGTCTTTGTCTAATAGTACTCACAGTTCTACTGCTTGCCAAGCTGCCTTGAGGGAGATAAGTGGAGAATCCTAAACCATTTTTAGGTTAGCACTTACCAGAACTGCTCCAGTACATTTTATATATGTAGACAAATCAATACAACAGATGATAGAAAAAGAAAGAGAAGGGAAGGGTGTAGAAAAAAAATGCCCTTCCATCAGGTAGAAACAGAATCTTTTTTCTATTTATTTGTTTTTCTTTCACTTTCTGCTCTTTGGTGCGATTGTAAGCCACATAAGACCTGAATAGTCTTTCATTTTGGCTGTGTCTCACGTGTTAAGTGAGGCAGGGCCAGAACTGATCGGTAGTTCAAATGCCAAATGGCACAGGCTAACTCTCTTACCCACCTCTGCAGAAGATTTTTCTTGAAAAGTACTGTCTAAAACCAGGTCGGGCAACTAGATAACAATTCAATAGTGAGGACAGTCAGTGATTTGAATCTGTGACCTTTTTACGTTTACAGACACAAAGGGAACTTATATGTCTGCCCCTCAAAAAAGCTGAATGTGCTTTTTGATCTTACCTTACACATCCAGGATGCTGTGAATATTTACAGTGGTCACAGTCTTTACTCAGCCCTCATTATGAGGCTAGATGAAGATTTGCAGAGGTATTTAGGGTTGTATTTGTTTCCAGAGTAAGTTGGTCTCTTCTTCTTAATGTTTTTGACTCTTCGGTCCCATTACTCCTTCTGAATACTTTGAAAATTCTGAGGTACCATCACCACTGTTTCTGTAAGAAACCTAAACACTTTTGCAGATATGGTCCTCAAGAGCTCATCTTGAACTAGTCCATTTGACAGCCTTGGCCTTGCTTCTGGTTAGAGAAAAATCTCAAAAAAGGAAACAGGGTTTTGCCTCTTTATAAACAAGAAAAAAAAATCACATTTCTGTAGAAAAGATTCTCTATATGAAAACTAAGACAGATCATAATTCAGGAATAAGTTGGCCAGAAGATCTCTTCATGGTCTGTAGCTGTTTACGATGTGTTGTTGTCTGCTGTGATCTATGTTATCTTGTGATAGAACTTTTCTCATCCATCTTCTTGCTTCTTTGCTTTTATACATATTTATTACCTTATCATAGTCAAACCTAAACAAAATAACCCCCTAAAGTATGATTCTTCTATTTTGCAAAGAATTTTATGTTACAGAAACAACCACTGGTTTGTTAAAGGAGTTATTTGCAAGATGACTAGATTAGATTAATTAGTTAATGTTTGTAAAGTACTTTGAAGATTAAGAACACTATATAAGTGTTAAGTATTATTGTTGTTATAATAGATAGAGAAGGTAGATAGCTAGATAGGTAAAGAGATATAGCAGGCTGATAACAATAATTATAATACTTAGCATTTCTATAGGGCTTTACATCTTTTGAGTGTTTTACAAACATTAACTAATTAATAGGGTTAAGCAGACAGATAGTAGATAAAATAGTAGGTAGATTGATAGATAGGAACAAATTTTGCCTTTGGATATATGAATAGTAAAGTTAATGAAAGTTGCATTGATGAGGGCAAAAATTTGGTCCATAGACAAATTTAAAGACAAATCAGCTTGTTTTTTCAAGTTTTGGGTTAGTTTTTTTCCATAGACAATTTATCTTGCCAATGGGTAGATTCACTGTGGGAACAGAAAATATATTGGAATGTTGAAATGAGTGTATCAAACGTGTCAGACTTTACAGTGACATATTATGGAATCAAAGAACATTATTAAGATTAGTCACATCAGGATGTCAGTGACTCAGCTTTGCAATATCTGAAATGATGCATCATGTCTTTGGGAAGCACCCTCAAGTTGCTGAACGAAACAACATTATCGGTGCACTCTTGCACATCTTGATTCTTCATGTTCCTATGAAAATGGAAGAGTATGATCTACTCACTGAAAAAAAAACCAGGGATTAGTGCCAGATGTAAGTATATTTTATTTTCATTAAATAAATCTGATATCAATTAAAATGGAGAAAAAGAGTTATGTAAAGACACAGAGAATGGACAAGACACTTGTTTCTTCTAAATGTGTCTCTTCTTCTTTAACACTAACATGTATCTTCAACAACTTAACCCTGAAGCTGTACAGGGATGCAGGAAGCTAACTGCAGCTTTCTGAAATGAGGTTTATGTCTAAGATGCCTTTGAGATTCCATTGCCAATGAGGTCAATGGGCCCGAAAGCCTTTTTTTTCCACTGCAGTATATAAAGGAAGAGAGAAAGAGCCTCCAGTCGAATGTGAACAGGCTCACTCTAAAATACAGTTGTATCACTACCATTCTGTACCTGACCTTAAAGGTATCCAGTGATAGGACTAGGGGGAATGGCTATAAATTGGAGAGGGGAAGATTTTGGCTAGACACGAGGAGGAATTTCTTCACAATGAGGGTGGTGAGGCACTGGAACACGTTGCCCAGGGAAGTTGTGGCTGCCCCATCCCTGGAGGTGTTCAAGGCCAGGCTGGATGGGGCCTTGGGCAGCCTGATCTAGTGGGATGTCCCTGCCCATGGCAGGAGGTGGGACTGGATGATCTTTAAGGTCCCTTCCAACCCAACTATTCGATGATTCTATGATCTTACTAGGTTTTCTGAGGGCTTCTAACGTGACTTGAGCAGCTGGCTGATGCATTGGTGCTGCCTCTGCATTTGGGGTAGAATCACCACACTGTGTTACTCTCTGCTACCAGGGAAGGACTGTCAGCGCTGCTCTGAATTGTGTCATAGGGACTCAACTAGTATTTTCCCTTTGCAAAATTTTTCTGCCACTGGGTATATGTAGAACCATTTCAAGTCTTCAGGGTAATCAGAACCACAGACAACAATTAAATCTTGATGAGGCGGTAAAACTCAGGAGAAGGAATCACATTATTTAACTCTGATCAGCTATGGTGTGGATGGCTACATGTGAGCTAGACACCCTAGACTTCCTTAACAACCAACAGAGAAAGAAGCACTTAAAAGATAACTTTCATCTGCTCCGTACTTATGTCTTCATTAGGATGAGGTGAACGGTCTCCTAGAAAGTCTCGTTTGTCTCTATTGACTTGCAGTGAAGCCCAGATGATTATCTCAGGAGAGGTCAGCTCTGTTGTAGATATTTAAAGGGAGATGAGGCAAAACTCATTGTGATGGGTTGAACATGGGTGACTGCGAAGTTCCCACCAAGATGCTCCGTCACTCTCCCTTCTCAACAAGAAAGAAGGAGGAAATATGAAAAGCAGATGGGTCAAGATAAGGACAGGGACATCACTTAGCGATTATAGTTATGGGCAAAATAGGCTATACTTAGGGAATTCTTTTACTGGACTGCCAATTATTCGGAGTGAGATAATAAGAAATAATAACAAAACTAGAAAGGCCTTCTTCCCAGTCTGAACTTCACTCTCTCAATTCTTCTGCCTCCTCCCCAAAGTGGTGCAGGGGGATGGGGAATGGAAGTTGTAATCAGTTCATAGCTCTTCTTCCCTGCCTCCCTTCTCCTCACACTCAAACCTTGCTCCAGCATGGATTCACTCCCATGAGATACTTTCCTTCACAAGCTTCTCGAATGTTGGTCATTTTCACAGGCTGCAGTTCTTCACTGACTGCTCAAACATAGGCCCTTTCCACATGGTACAGTCCTTCAGGAACAGATTGTTCCATCATTGGTCCTCCAGAGGTCCTGCCATAAAATCTTCATACATGAGCTCCTCTCCTCAGGCTGCAGTTTCCTTCAGGGCACATCCATCTGTATGGGGCCCTCCTCAGGCTTCCATGTGGATATCTGCAGCACTGAGGTCCTCCATAGGCTGTGTCACCGTGGTCACCACCGTGGCCTGCAGAGGAATCAGCTCCAGCACTTAGAGCTTATTCTCCCCTTTCTTCCTCACCGACCTTGATGTCTGCAGTGTTGTGCCTCTCACATTTTTCACTTCTTTTTCTCCCAGATGCCGTGCAGCACTTTTACTCTTTCTTAAATATGTTACCACAGAGGTGCTACCAATGTCACTGATTGGCTCACCCTTGGCCGGCGATGGGTCTATCCTGGAGACAGCTGGAACTGGGTTGGTCCAACATGGGGGAGTCTTCTGGTATCCTCACAGAATTCACTCTTGTAGTCCCCCTACTATCAGAACCTTTACACATAAACCAAATAAACTCATGCTGAGTGTTCTTCCTCCCATTTTATCTGCAAGGTCTATCTAGTGGGTTCTCCCAAGCTCGTCTGCACAGCCAGTCTCACTAGGATTGATAATGAGGAAGCTCACCCAGAAATCGGTGGAAAAGTTATTGGCCAAAAGGCAAGAAGTGAGTCAGTATGCTGGTCTTTACTTTATACAGTGAGATAATTACAACATTATGTACCTGCTTTTCTTTGGTGGGTACAAGACACAGGTACCTCATGGTTAGAGGTCAGAAAACTATGAGATCAAGAATGAATCTTAACTGCCTCTTCCTCTCTGTGAAAGCCTTCATACAATGAAGTTAGCAACAGTATGTTTCCCTTCGGTAGCACAATCTACCAAAGGTGGGAAAGCTACTATTATAAAGCAAGTGCAGAAGGCAATAAGCCATGCAACTGACTCAGCCAAGAAAGGTGACATTCGAATATTGTACAGAACCAACATTGTACAGAATAAATACACCATTCATCAACACAAACACCCTTTGATCACTTAAAGAGGCATAAAAAATTAACCAGGCAAGCAAGAGCAAGAAATAGTGTCAATGCCCTTCTTTTTTTACCAGGGATGGACAGTACACACCTTGGTAATTAAAACTCATAGCTTTCTTCTCAAGGAACTTGAACCCAGGTCTCAAGTTATGGGTGAATATTCACAGTATAAGGTTTCAAGACAGACCTGTCTGAAGTTCTCTTGTTGGAGCCGTTTTATTTGTATAGCATATTTCACTATTTCCTGGGTCACGGGGAGAATGACTTTCTAGTTTAGTGGTTAGCGTATTCACCTGGAAGGGGAAGTCCTCAGTTCCTGTGCCTGCTTCTATTAATGTTTCTGTGTTTTTCATTTAAGTATTCATTGATGTGGATAATGGAAGCCAGGCCCCTGTTCCCAAATGAAAGAGTATACCATGAAGATATATTGTCATTTGCATAGACTTGTCCTCTTCCTGTTGCCATGAATATTTAATTAACCTATGCAAAGTCAAATGGTTTCAATATGAGGAACTGAGAAAGCCCTGCCCTAGAATATTCTTTAGCCTAGTCGTTAGGGCAGTCAGGGAAGTGGAGAGACAAGTTCAAATCCCCTTAAGCAGAAGAGGGAATTGAACCTGGATCTTCCAGAGCGTGGTGGGTATTCTCAAAACAATGTTATTGGTGAGAAAAAAAAAGTAGCATCTCTGCTTCCTTTTCTTGCCTGAGCTAATGGGACACCTTGCCAAAATGCTTATCGTACTGAAAGATCATCACAGAGTATGACTGATAAAATCTTTATTAGAAAACAAATGGTTTCATAATGAACTTTGAAAGAAATAGAGTAAATGATGCGACAACAAAATGGCTTACCACAAGGGAGCATACTCATACCTGTATTATCTGCAATCTAACCAAAAGATCTACCAATCTGTAATGACAGAAAAAAATAAGGTTGTCAAAATTCGATTCTCAAATTCAAGGATCTGGCCTCAACTAAAGCCACGTTAACATCAGCATTCTACCAGATTTTGGAATACCATATGAAGAATTAGTGAAATATTCTGATAGACATAATACTATCAAGTCTCTTTCTTCTCTAAGTTCAAGGCCCTATGAACACAACAGAATAATCTCAAAAGAGATGTAGAATCCAGATTGGTTGAAACTGATGTTGGACTATCAGGGCACAGATAGAAAAGACAGAGCATAATGTTAACCTATAGTATAAATTACTGAAGAAACCCATGAATTCCAAACTGAAGGTCAACTCTGCAATGCTGTGATCCATGCCCCTTGCACTGTTATCCAGTAGATAAATATTTATGTCATGCATAAGAATGCACTGATATGTCAGTACCTGTACAGAGGTCAGATATCCTGTTGAATGAAAATGGCTCATATCTTAAGCATGCCTTATGTCAGCTGAGAAAAGCAGTCTTGTATCTCCTAGCTGGTATCACTTGACTCGGGAATAAATTAAAAAAAAAAAGAAAGAGGGGAAAAAAAAAACTCAACAACAGGAAGAAAAGAAGGGAGGAAGGAAGAAACAAGAGCTTTAAAGCATGTCCTTAAATGCCCAAAGTCATCGGATTGGTAAGACCAAATCACTAACATGCCTGTTACCAAGCCCTGTAAATTTCAGATAGATCTGTCTGATAGGTTTCCATTGCCTGCATAATTTTTCATCCTTTTCCATTTAAACACACTCTGAAAATGAATTTTTTTTTAAAAAAACTAAATGTTGATAATTTTCTAAAAGGATGGTTTTTATTGATTAAACCCTCTGTATATACTCAGTTCTCTGCATGGACGTTGTATTTGCTTGACTTCAACTCAATATCAATGCACAGGCCTTTCAGATGGTTGCACCATACTCTTTCAGCTCAGGAGCTCTTTAGGCAATAATACCTTCACGTCCAGTCAGCCCATAACACAGACAGATTAAATGCAGAGCTGTGCAAAAAAAAAAACTACAGACAGACCAATCTTTGTCAATCCCAGTACAAACTTTACTGAGGTATTTTATTTCAGGCATTCTTGGATGGCAAGCATGGACTTGCACAAATACAAATCTTTTCTCTTCACATTATGAGCTCTCTGGGGTAATAATTTACTGTCTATACATATGTATCCATGTCATAGCACCAGTCCTGCCATAATAATGTTAATAGTAATGGTAACAGCAGCAATAATGATAACAGAAATAATAATAAATTCATCCAGGATGCTGCATAGAAGAGTTGAAGGCAAGGACATATGTTGGGTAAAGAATATCACACACCAGATTCTACACAGGGATCATGAGTCATATGAAAGACATTACAAATTAAATTAATTCCCTAGAATCATAGAACCATAGAATGGTTTAGGTTGGAAGTGACCTTAAAGATTAGCTAGTTTCCAACACCCTGTGCCATAGGCAGTGATATCATCCGCTAGACCTTGTTGTTCAAAGCCCCATCTAACCTGGCCTTGAACACTTCCAGGGATGGGGCACACACAGCTTCTGTGGGCAATGTATTCTAACACCCCACCACCTTCATAGGGTATAGTTTCCTCCTTATATCTAGCCTAAATCAACCCTCTTTCATTCCTCGTCCTATCACTACATGCCCTTGGAAAAGGTACCTCCCCAGCTTTCCTGTAAGCCCTTTTTAAGCATTGGAAGGCTGCAATGAGGTCTCCCCAGAGTCTTCTCTGGACTGAACAACACTATCTTTCACAGCCGGTCCTCATAGAAGCGCTTCAGCTCTTGGATCATCTTCACAGCCCTCCTCTGCATTTCCTCCAACAGAACTACAATCTTCTCATGTTGGAGGCCACAGAGCTGAATGCAGTACTCTAGGTGGGGTCTCAGGAGAGCAGAGTAGAGCAGCAAAGTCACCTCCCTTGACCTGCTAGTCACACTTTTTTTGATGCAGTACAGGACGTGCTCGGCTTTCTGGAGTACAAGCCCACATTGCTGGCTCATGTTGAACTTCTCATCAACCAACACCCCCATGTCCTTCTCCTCTGGCCTGCTCTCAATCCATTCTCCACCCAGCCTGTATTAGTGCTTGGTATTGCCCCAGACCATGTGCAGGACGTTGCACCTGGTATTGTTGAACTTCATTAAGACTGTCATAGTCAGCCTGTCAAGGTCCCTCTGGATGGCATCCCTTCCCTCCTGCATGTCAATTGCACCACAGAGCCTGGTGTCATCATCAAACTTGCTGAGAGTGCACTCAGTCCCGCTGTCCATGTAACCAACAAAGATGTTAAACAACACCGGTCCCAATTCTGAAACTCGAGGAACACCCACTCATCACACATCAAGCCATTGACTGCAACTGTTTGGGTGCTACTACCCAGCCAATTCCTTGTCCACAGAGTTATATATCTGTCAAATCCATGACCCTCCAACTTAGAGGCAAGGATATTTTATGGGACAGTGTTAAAGTCCAGGCAGATTATGTCAGTTACTCTTCCCTTATCCACTAATGCTATAACCTTGTCATAGAAGGTCACCAAACCTGTCAAGCAGAATTTGCCCCTATTGCCATGTTAGCTGTCACAAATCATCTCCTTATTTTCCGCATTCCTCAGCAGAGTTTCCAGGAGGATCTGCTCCATGATTTTGCCAGGCACAGAGATGAGACCGACTGGCCTGTAGTTCCTTGGTCTTCCTTTTTTCCCTTTTTTAAAAATGAGGATTATGTTTCCCCTTTTCTGCTAGGTAAAAACTTTGCTGGACTGCCATGACTTCTCTAATATGACGGATAGTGGCTTAGCAACTTCATCCACAAGTTTCCTCAGGATCCACAGATGCATCTAATCAGGTCCCATGGTCTTGTGCACCTTCAGGTTCCTTAGGTGGTCTTGTACCTAATCCTCTCCTACAGTGGGCGGTTCTTCAATCTCTCAGTTCTACATTTGCCTTCTGTGACTTGAGTGATGCAGCTAGAGCACTGGCTGATGGAAAAAGTCTTTGAGTACCTCAGTCTTCTCCATATCCCAGGTAACTAGGACAACTGTTTCCTTCCGGAGAGGAGTGACATTTTCCCTAGTCTTCCTTTCATTACTGACATACCTACAGAAGCTTTTGTTTTGCTGTTGACATCTCTGTCCAGGTTTCATTCTACCAAGACTTTAGCCTTCCTAACCTGATCCCTGGCTGTTTAGACAATTTCTCTGTATTCCTCCTGGGCTACAAGTCCTTGCTTCCACCCTCTGTAGACTTTCTTGTTGTGGTTGAGTTGATCCAGGAGCTCCTTATTCATCTATCAAAGCCTTCCGGCATTTTTGCCTAACTTCCTCTTTGTTGGGATGCATCACTCCTGAGCTTGGAGATGTGATCCTTTACTATTAACCAGCTTTATTTTACCCCTCTTCCCTCCAAGTCTTTATCCCATGCTACTCTGCAAGCAGACCTCTGAAGATGCCAAAGTCTGCTCTCCTGGAGTCCAGAGTACTGAGCTTCCTGTGAGCTCTGCTCACTGCCCTAAGGATCTTGAAGTCAATCATTTCATGGTCACTGCAGCCAAGGCTGGCCTTGAGCTCCAAATTCCCTTCTAGACCTTCCTTATTTTTGATAATAAGGCTCAGCACAGCACCTCGCCTCACTGGATTTTTCATGACTTGGAGAAGGAAGTTATTGTTAACACATTCTAGAAACCTATGGATTCCTTGTACCCTGCTGTGTTTTCAGCTGATAATGGGATGGTCGAAGTCCCCTGTAAGCACCAGGGCTTATGCCTATCTGTCCATAGAGAGCCTCATCCACTCGCTCTTCCTGGTCATGTGACCTGTAGCAGACACCCACTATAACACCACCTTTTCCTCCCTTCCCTTCAATCCACAAACTCTTGGTCAGCTCCTCATCTGTCCCCAGGAGGAGCTCCGTGCACTCCAGCTGGTCACTGACATAAAGTGCAATGTGTACTCCTCATCTCCCTTGCCTGTCATTGAAAAAAAATCTGTATCCTTCCATCCTAACACTTCAATCATAGGATCCATCCCACCATATCTCCATGATGCCAATGAGATCATAGGTCTGCAGGCATGTGTACATCTCTAACTCCTCTTTGTTTATTCCCCTTGCTACATGCATTTGCATCGAGGCACTTAAGTTGGGCTCTCAATGAAGCTGACTTATTTTTTGCCAATGACACTGCCTTGCCTACCATCCCTGGGCGTTGTGAGAATTAATTAATGCTTGCAAATTGCCTTGAGAACTTCAGAGGAAAAGAGCTTTATGTATGCAAAGCCCTGCTGCCTTTCCCTGGTGTCTGCTGCACACCTGTGCCCATTGCATCATGTGCCGCCTCTGTCTGGTCGCAGAAAGCTTGCTATATACATAGGGCCTCGGTATGATTGATGGTTGGATTTGGGTGCCGACACAGGAAGCTCTCCCCTGTCAGTGGGAGCTTGCCCACACACGTCCATGCACCATCAGCCTCTTTCCTCCGGCATAGTTGTCAGGTTTCCCAAAACAATGATTACCTTTCCCCAGAAACACACCTCCATCCTGACACCTTCCCTAGCTGGCATCCTGTAGCATGAGGGCTCCTTTGTAGAGGTCTGTTCCTCACTTCCCAGGTCTCTTGCAAAGCTTCATTCCTTCACATTTGTAAAGACTGTCAAGAAAATGACTTGAAAGTGCAAGGAAAGAGTGCTGCACGTTCTTTTTTTATGACCACTATTAGCAAATAATTATAGTCATGCAAGATGTCCAGATTGTACCACAACGTCAATACATTCCTTCAGGGGAGGACTGCAGAGCTGGAGGCACTAACAAGAACAGAAAGGCGAGGCTTCTCCATCTCTAAAGTGTCCAACTCTAACCTCAGAAGAGCAGAGCATGCCTGGAGGATGTGGCAGCTTCTCTGAAAGGAGCTGCAGGTGCGTTATGTCTGCAACCCCAATGCTGAGGAGACTCTGAGTTACCAAATTCTTCATATATTGAAAATTAGTCCCACTTAGAGCAAATAATTATTTACAGCGAAGCAAAGTGCTTATTGAAATGCCTTTTTCTTCTGTTTATATAGTTAATGGAATTTTTAAATCGTTAACATCACTTCTTTGTGTGAGTTTTTTTGGGTGGATCTTCCACCACCTCCTTTCCTAATCTTGACTAAAAATGGTGGACTCACTCCATACACCTCCAGCCTTCCTTACCTCTGTATAGAGTTGGAACCCATAATACTCCAGCTGAATCTGAAGCACTCAGCATCACAAATTCAGAATCAATTATAAGCCTAATATGAGACCCATTATCTTGCCCTTAGTCTCAGGTCTTTTTTCACAGAACACTGCCTTTGAGCTGAGGCATCACTATAAGAACTATATGAAGACTTTCCCCAGACTATAATCAGAAATTCTCTCCAAGTGCTGTATGCAAACTTTTCTTAGTCCACAATGAAAGACATGCATTTGGGCACCTTTTCTTTGACCAAAGCTTTCATAGGTAGGTCATCTTCTCATAAGAATCAGCTTATTTTTGATAATCAAAGATTTTATATGGTCACACTGGTGAGGAAATGGACCTGTGCTGGTGGTGACGTTTCACAAGATTATTTTAGAGGGCAACAATTTACGCTTTCTCCCTCCCTGCCATGGTTGTTTTCAGTTGAGTGCAAAATCTAGTGTAGAAGTCTAAAGTCAAATAAGCAATTTTTTGTTCTTTTAATGTGTCCTGAAGATTTATCTTTTCTGAGTAGTTTGCCCAAAAGTGATTTTGTGTGAAATGAGAAATAGTACTTTTCTTCTTTCAAGAATCAAAATATTTATTTTGGATTGTCTGATTTTCAGATGTAAGGTCTTATTTTTTCCCCTCTAGAGAAGCTAGTGTTTGCAGAAATATTCAATATCTATTAAGCATTCAATATCTATTAAGCAATGATTCTGGTGGATAATTAGAATTTAATTTCTCTGACCAGCACCCTCAGAGGCATTTAGATGCCTTCTGCTTCACCATTCCTGTTTCAAACAAACAAGAAGAGTAGTTTTTTGCCTGGTCTATCGAGATGGTGGAAAGCTGAATCCTTTTGAAAATATACTCAGCTTCTACAGTGGTTATTCAGGGTCCTAAATGGAGAACCATTGCACCCAGAGCAATCTCCCTTTGCCTTTCCCATTCGCTCTATCTCCTTCTTCTCAGTGCTTTGCATAGGTAATTGGGTTCTGCCTCCTCTAAGGAACTACAGTTCAGCCCATTGCATATACACAGGCAAATAATGAAGGTCAGTCTCAGATATGAGATTAATGTCAGGACACCTGCATGGATGAAAAAGATACTCCTGGACCAACTCAAAGACAACAAGGAAGTCTACAGAGAGTAGAAGCAAGGATAGGTAGCCTGGGAGGAATGTAGAGAAATTGTCCAGGTAGCCAGAGATCAATTTAGGAAAGCTAAAGCCCTGATGGAGTTAAATCTGGCCAAGGATGTCGAGAACAACAAGAAAAGAGAGCTGGAACGTTTCTATGAAGACAGACTGAGAGAGTTGGGGCTGTTCAACCTGGAGAAGAGAAGGCTTGGAGTAGACACAGTGTAATGGAAGGTGTCCCTGCCCAAGGCAAGGGTGCTGGAGCTGGATGATCTTTAAGGACCCTTTCAACCCAAACTATTCTATGATTCTACATAATGAAAGGGGACAATCATAGATTCATAGAATCATAGAATAGTTAGAGTTGGAAGTGACCTTAAAGATCATCTAGTTCCAACGACCCTGCCACGGCCAGGGACATCCCACTAAATCAGGCTGCCCAAGGCCCATCCAACGTGGCCTTGAACAGCTCCAGGGATGAGTTTGTTCTGGCCACTCCTAGATTACCCCACTGCTTCTCACAAGCTCTGCAAGTTCTTCTGGTTCCTCCACAGAGCCTGAGTGTTATGGGGAGGATTTTCGTACTGCTATCCCCAGCTGTTCTCCAACAGCCATGTCTTTTGAAGATGCGCCTAGTTATCATGCTATTTCAAAATACCAAATTCACATCACATTTCCATTCGTCTTCCTCCCTGCTGGAAGGTAAGGGCTTTGCAGGAGGTAATGGGTTTGCAGAGTGCTGCAGTGAAGCTCTGAAAGACTCCACCAGACTGGCCTGCTACAGCTGCAACTTCCTTCTACCATGTTTGTCATGCAAATCAACAGCAGGAAAGTGGCCCTAACACAAGGCTTATTCCCTACATCCATGTTGTCCCTTTCATCACAGAAATTCTTCTTTATGTGTCCAGAAAAAGACATTAATGAGGCAACAAAAATCTACGTTTTTCCTGCATCTATTACTCAAAATGTTATGCTGGAATGACAGAACTGATTTTCAGCAGTCAGCTTAAACCCCAGCAGGAACATCAAATCACATATTGGAAACAATGGGAAACAAAGGTATCAATACACCATAGACTACTCCAAATGCTTGATGACCCCCTTCCAAAATATGCATCACAGCTGTGTTAAATTATTCTTCCAGCCTACTGTGCAACAAGGCTTCTGCTTATTTTTTCTGTGATTCTTATGGGGTATGTTGGCCCTGAAGGACAAGAACTGCATTTCTTCCTAGTAATTGCATCATGTCTGTAGTAGGCTTACCTCACTCCCTCCAGCTCACCCAGCTACAGGCTGCTCAGAGCTGGCCCTTAAGAAATATTTTTAAGGAACTTCTCAAAAGTAGGTGGTCTGACAAACAGAAAGTACATTAACACAAATGAAGATAAAGAATTTCACAGAAAGATAATTGTTTGCCTAGAAACTGAATTTATTTTTGTTCTCAAGCTGTAATTAAGAGAAAGGTTGCAGGTTAAATTGCAATATATATTTTCTTCCATTTATTCTTGTCTAATTAAACAGAGCAAGAAGTTGCTATCTACAAGGTTAAAGGGTATCATTTTGCCCACACTGGGTTTAAGCACACAGATTTTACTGAAATGAGTAACATAAAGATAAGCAGCTGGAGAAACTTAAGAAAAAAGTACTGAATTCAGTTTTCCAGAATCTCGTATGTTGGAGTACGGGGGAAGGGAAGGAAAACTGGTGCTTTCCCACTGAAGTCAGTTCAAGGAGTTAGCCATGGACAAGCAAGATTCTGTTGAGATGGCATGCATTTAGAGCTTTTTTTCTAACAGCATGGAAGGATGACCAAGTTCCACAGGCCCAGATGTTTTTATTGGTGTTAATATTTACTCTTTGCACATGTGTAATGTTTAGTAGCCGTAAACTTAGGAGTCTAGGAGTCATACCAAACTTAAGGATGTCATAAATCAAAACTGGTCTCAGATTTCTCGATGCTACATAAAAGAACAAGGAAACATAGAACAAAAACAAGGAGTCTGCTCCAGAATGCTTGCAATCAAAGGAGAAGACAAGACGTAATGAAAAGTCATTCCATCTGGATACAGACAAAGCACAGGACAAGGAAAGAACAGGGCAACCCAGCATAATGGACATAAGCCACATCAAGGTCTTGCATATGTCACTATACATAAATAAATTCTGCTAAAGGAGGAGTAAGGGTACTATGTCGTGTCTAAATTGGAGAGAAACTTCGTTTGATAGGGATAGAATTGCAAACAGATGAAAATGTTTTCAGGCATGTAAAATAATGTGCATCCCTGCAATGATTTGCCATGATGTGAGAAGTTTTGATTTTAATTTTGATCATTTGAGTTTAGCTTAAAATAATTAACAGTGCTGCTTTTCATTTAAAATGATCCAAGATGTCTGAACACAGATATCTAAATATACTTAGGTGTACAAATGAAACAGGGATAGAAGTCTGAATATCTTTGAGAATCTAGGTCTCACATTCATTCTAAATTGATGACCATTGAGATAAAAGTTATTCTCGTGCAGGACTGTAAACATTGACCTCTTGGATCAAGCTTCTGTTTTATGCAGAATATAATTTTTTCTCTGTGACTGGGTTCAAATATGTGAAAAAAAAAAAAAAGGTCATTTGCAGGAAAGAGAACTACCTACCCATTTTCACTTCTCTTGAATACTTAATCATAAATTAGCTAAGAAAAGTTTAGATCCCTTGCCTTGCCTTGCCTTGCCTTGTTTTCCTTTCCATTCCTTTCCCTTTCCTTCTGTTCCTTTCTCTTCCCTTCCTATCTCCAGCTGCCTGGAAAAATCACTACCTATTTCTTGAAATTTTGCTAAATTTTCACAATCAATCAGATTGTGTAGCCTATGAGAAAATCACATAAGCCGGGCAAGAATACACAATCATTTGATGTTGCAAATGCTCCTGCATAAACACACAGACTAACAATTAGTTAAACAGCTGAGATGACTGGCCCCAAAGCTGAACATTTTATGTGTTGCCTCCTCTATCTAGCCCTCCTTCAAAGAAATCATTTGGACACAGGTTCGACTTTTACTGTCAGAAATTCTTTATAGATTATGAACCTCAGAATGAATGGACTGGTTCTCTGAAAGTGAATCAACCAGACCTTTATCAAGCAAGGCAATTAAATACATGCTTAACGTAAGATGATGAGTACTTTTTATGATTAAACTCAAGTTTATTATTAAAACAAGATTCTGATACTGAAATATTGTTTTCCAGATAGATTTTTCTAAGACATAACTTCTGCTTTAAGGATTACCCTTTCCTTCTTCCTACCAAATACTTCATGTATTTTCTGTTTCTGTGCTTTCAGTTCATCCATGTAGAGCAGCAATTTTTGGCACATCAAGCACAGTTGATAATTATATGTCAGTTGAGAAACTCTCAGCTTCTTGTCACTATTCTATAAAGCTCTCTGTAATGTTGTAATACAGTATCACTGATATCTCAATGAGATAACATGTTAAGTGTCTACTGGCTACATAATTTGAACCAAAAGTTAACAAAGAGAGCTGATCTTTCGGTAAACATGTAGTGTATTTTTGTCATCTCTTCCTGATAGTGGTTTTGATAAGCAGATTTAGATGTGGTGTTATCCTCTGATTGCTTTTGCAGTGTACTTGCAAGACAGGGAACTCCTTCATAATTCCTCAGACAGATGGTGGAGAGGAATTTCCCAAGTACCCACAGATCAAAGATTGTTCCCTGTAAATAATGATGGTTACTGATACTATAAATCCACCCAGACATTTTATTCCTCCTCATTCTGAAAACACTTTCACTGCTCTCTGCCCAGTGTGGATTCCCATTAGGTGGGAAGAACAATTTTAAGCAATCAAGAGACAGTGCAATAACCTTAGATTGCTCATTAAGGACCTGATCATGAATGAGGGGTAGATGACAGAGGTCTATGAAATCAAAGAGGCATGGAAATCGAGAGCAATTTGTTTCCGTCTGTTCCAAAACAAGAGCAAGGGGACACCGAATGAAACACGGAGGAGACGGGTTCAAACCAAACAAAGAGAAATTATTCTTCATACAATGTATAATTAAGCTTTGGAACTCCTTGTCACAGGATGTTGTGAATGTTGTAAATTTACATGCATTCAAAAAGACTGGACAAGTTCATGAAAGAAAAATTCTTCAAGAGCTATTAAATACAAAGGCATTACCTCTGGCTCCGGAAGATGCTGAAATGCAAATTTAAAGATGTTGGAAGAGTGCTCTGAGGAAGTCTCTCTTTGTTATTTTACTTTTCCCAAGTAAGTGTTCATTGTTTGCCCCTGTCCGGAAGAGGTAGATGTGTTAGATGGATCCTTGTAGAGCTGGTGCAACTCTTATTATATCCTTATTTCATACATCTGTCTTATTCAGGGAGTAGATCAAATGATGGCCACTGGTAGACATAGTATCCACTTTTTAATGCTCTTTCTCCAACTTACAGCAGTAATCTGAAAATAGGTGTATTGCCAAATACTTTTATTTTCAGGCAGTTTGTATTCTAATTTTCTGTCTGTAAGGTACAGAAAATTTACGACATAACTTCTGCTTTAAGGATTACTCTTTCCTTCTATAAGGTACAGAAAATTTAAGTCCACTGACTGCCCCTGAGAGAGGAGTGTACAGTGGCCTCTCAGAGGCATCTTTCCTCTCAGAGGCATCTTTCCTCCTTGTGCTCCAGTGGTGATATGGGTAGGTTTGTGTAAAGAAGTGAGGCACCTCTCTCAGCTCTTTACCTCTCTGGGCAAATAGACTGTCCAAGTAATCACCTCAGTCCTAAATATACGGTGATTCAGAAGTAGAAACACATATAATTTGGGATGTTTGTCTTTGTGAAAATTGGCTGGGAAATCCCCCAAGTTTTTTATTCCTGTTACTTCTGGCACTTGGCAAGCCTACCCGTGCCTCCCCAACTAAAAGTTTGCCTGGTAATAAGGACAAATGAAGGAAAGTTAGAGAAAAGTTAGGGAAAAATGCCTCCATCCTGCCTGGTGCGTTATGTGATAGCTGCTCCATTTGAACAAGCCTTGGAGGGAAAAATGTGCCCCCTCGGTCCTACGTATTCCTAGCGGCTGGGTTTGAGGAGAGTTAATGCAGGGAACAAGTCCTGTCCTGCATCAAACTACTCCTGCATCTGCACAGGCTAAAAGCCTTACTAGCCAACCCCTTGATCCCGCAGACTTACTTATTTTTGTGTGCTAAGTTAACACTTTGGTGTTGGGGAGTCAGAGAGCTACGGCAGAATTTAGTCTGGCTGAGTGATGTACACCCTTCTCCTGTGGGATCTAACAGCTGAAGAAGCTTCACTGCTGGCCCATTTTACAGGTATCCCAAATTGGTCACTCCAGAACTGTGGGGGCAATCAAAAATTAAAACCCGGACTTAACCTGGGGTTTCAAAATCTACTCCCATCCTTTCCCAGCACTCCTAAAAAAAGCCTTTTGGGCAAGGAAGGCTACTCTTCAGGCTCCACGGGTATTATTATTTGGAGACCTGTTTTATAATCAGAGTTGGCTGCTCCTTGGATTCACCTAGGTATTCTAGTGCATGCATGCATGGGTGTATATTGAATGCGCCTAATAGGTGCAGTAGGTGGAGAGGGAGGAAGCTGTGCTCTAAATGATGGGAACTCCTGGAGGCAGTTGTCTTGCCACTGGCATGCTGTTAACATGCCAATAAATAAGAAAGCTGAGATGATCAGAGGCAGTTATCTAAACAAAATAGGGTGAAAACTCCCAGCTTGCACAGCAATCAAGCTATGAAACTTATTAAGTGGCCATCCAGCTTCTTCCCATGGTTCAGGTTTGGTGTTCTATGAAACACGAAGCAGCCATAAAATATCCCTGTGCCTGAAAAAAAGGCCCTGTAGCTGTTGTCCTTTCTGTCATGCAATTCCTGCTGCCAAAGACCACTCAGAGAATTTTTAGTGGGAAATATGAAATGAGAGGTTATTCAAAGGCACCACAAAATCTTTGCATGTAGGTTTGCAAGGTTGAAAGTAGCCACAGAGCAGCACCATCCAAGTTCTGGAACAGTACTACAAATCACTGACAAATACGTAGATGCTCTAGTGTCTGGATTTTGTCCTTGCACAGACACAAACCTAAATCTCAATGTCAGTAAGGAAATCATCATCTAGAGGCAGGAAGATACAGAAATCATTCCCTGTCTTCTCAGCAAAGCCTGCATGATCAGGTAATCTCAATAACTGGCTGATTAAATACTTAGCTGGCCTAGGAATGACCCATTTCAAAGACCCAGTATTCCTAATAGGCAGTGATGCAACTGCTTCTAGGTTTTCCACTCTTGATAAGATAGTAAGGCTAGAAATGCAGAAATCGTTCTGGTCGTCAATATCTCCTGTGCTCCACCTTTGGATGAAATGTCCAAGCAAGATAGAATGACTCTCTAGTTTAACTTTAAACCATTCAAGTGGGAGACACAGACCTCTTCCAGTGAGACTGAGAAGATCTGAGAAAGAGTCTCCTAGATACCAAGTTAGGATTTCAACTGGTTGTGGAGACATAGTTCAAGGACTGACAAGTAGGCTGTGAAACTTGAATTGAAGACAGTATCCGCTTCCAGTTTGGATTTAGGCACTAGGCTTCTTAAGACAAATTGAGCGCAAAGCCTCACTTGTCTCCTTGGCTTTTCTGTCATCAAATTGTATTTTTACCGTGCGCTGCCATACACTAAATGCTTTCGAAAGTGCTTGGCCCTGTTGCATAAGAAGCTTACTTACCTAAATTGGGCAACTCAGTATCAACAAAGCCATGAAGAATTAGAGGCTACCAAATTCAGTTCTGTGATATGCAAGTACTTTGGTAGATGTGGATCTTTGATACTACACCAGTAACAGAAGAGCTAGAAGAGATTAGAATAGAAAATAACAGAATAGAATAGGACCTTTAATCCTTACCCATCAGTATCCCGGATCTTTAATACCTGCCACCTCTTTGAATTAGTTTAGTTTGTTTAACACAACACAGACACATTTGATCTGCTAAAGCTGGCAACCTTCTTGTTCCTCAGGCTTGTTGGTTATTGTGTTTTACAACTGAGAGCTCTGTCATCTGCCTGTCTCTGTCCCTCCCTCCCCTGAGCTGACATTCAGCTCTTCCCAGACATTAGCTGAAACAAATACATTCAATCTTTCCTCATCTTAAGTGTATTAAATGTGCCCAATCGAGTACCATAAACACAGTCATAGGACTTCTGTGTTGAACTACTACCCTCAAAGCTACATGCCAATGACAGATGTTCTGTAAATAAACCGGGCTTCTCCTGGTAACCTGATGGTATTCACAGATATCCAGAGGAAGAAGGGATTTGTGTTCAGTAATACCAATCAAACATAAAGTCCAGCAACAAACCCTACCTAAAGTATGTTCAGCTTCACCAAATTTCAACAAAAACCATTAAAGCTCCTCAGTGATTTATGGATGGCAAAAATAGTTTGCATTGTATACTTAAAGACAACTTCACTTGGACATTCTGGACTATAGATTCAGTGACATATAGAGAAGGGCTACTTGGATGATCAGAGAGACAGAGAGTCTGCTTCAAAACAGGAGACAAAAGAGTGGTCTAAGGGTCAAAAGAAAGAGTGTTCTCATCCAGTCGGCCCAGCTCTGCTGATAACAAGAATAGAGCTGACATCAATGTGGTCATAGTGTTTGCAGATCACAGGTATATCAGTTATTTTTCAGGTTTTTTAGTACTACATCAATATAACTCATGTGAATATAGCTTGTTGATATAAAAGTGCTCAGCAACGGAGGTTTGTAGGGGTTAGAGGAGCACTGTATTGATACATGGAAGATGAGCAAGATAGAGTAAGAAAAGCTCTCTGAGCTGAAGGCCAGTGCTCTCACAAGAACCAATGGAATTTAATGTCTCTGGTTACAATTAAATCAATATCTGTAAAATTTTAGACATGTAGGGGCAACAAAAATCACAAGTTTTGAGATGATCAGCTGGTGAAAGGTATTAGTGTTAAAACTGTCTGTGATGCTTTGTGAGATAGGAAGTGCTGCTACGCACACAGGTGTGTCATGTGTCCTATTTACTCTAGAACAGTAAACATTCCACCTGAATGCTGTGTTTAATTCACTGCATCACTTCTGACAAAAGGTTCTATGGAGGAACTTCTTTTCTATACCAAGGGATGTCAAGATTTTATTTTTTTTTATATGTATAAACTGAATTTCTAGGATTTATATTACCTGATTAGATCATAACTATAATATTCATGTAATATTCTTATTTCTCCATGAAAAGCTCCTCAATGCTAGTCTGTGAGGCAAACAAGAATTTTGTTGGTTTATGGACTACGTATTTGTGGAGAGGACAATGATCACTGTGAATACAAAGTCAATGAGCATAGACGATTTCCATGGAAGTGTTTTGCTCTCATGCCCAGTATCTCACAACAAACTCAGCAAGATCTCCAGGGATTTGTTTTACTCAGCAAAATCCTGATTATTAACTGCTAGGTCTGCCTAACCTGAAGAAAAGTAATCCGATAGAGAAGTTCCATCCATATGAGCATGACCAGCTTGCATCTGTCCTCACCTACATCTTTCTGAGAGCACAGCTCAAGGGTCTTCGTGTTTAGACTCTCTTAGGTCCTTGTCTCTCTGTTATATTAATGGTGGGAAGGTTTGCCTGGACCTCAAGAAAGAGGTCGTTGAAAGGACGTTGTACAGGGATTATGTGTGTCAGAGGAACTTTTTTTGCTCACACATGCCCTGAAGAACATGTTTTATTTCCAAGGAAAGTGGAATCAGGCTCTAACCCAGCTTCTGCCCAGCTGAATAAATGTACTCAGACTTAAATGAACTCCCCGTATAGGTGAGGCGTTTGCTTTTTCCCTGCATGGATAATCGAGCATTTTGGAATAGAGTTAGGGCAGCTTGTTTATATAAAGGAGATAAATACTAAACTAATACCAAAAGTATTCTACCCCAAGAAACTCAAAACAGAAGCTGATGCTTTTATTTTCTAAAGGTTTTTTTAGCTGTTTAGATGTAAGTTTTAGCTGTTTAGGTTTGCTGAGAAGAGTAGAAGTTCACTTCCTCTAGCAGTGAAAAGGCAGAAAGAATTTTGAGGCATGGTAAAGTGTTTCATTAATAGAATGAAGTTTATTATTGCAGTAATATAAATTTGCTAAAAATCTACTGGAATTTTTTGCTGACTTTCAATATTATTTACACTACTGCAAGAAATTATTTTGTCATGAAAGACTGAGGAGGGGACATTCACCACCATCACCCCCCATTTGCAAATCTGGGATACATCCTAGTGAATGTCTGAGAGCCAGAAGGTAGTACTGATTAAAAATATATTATTCCCCAAGAAAAAAATACACACACAGCAAAAAGCATAAATAATGAGAACAAATAGCTTTCAAAAATTATTTTGATCTTAAAGAAATCTAACATGACATCAATAAAAAGAGACCCACTTTTTCAGTTACTCCTTTTAAAAATCCTCAGTATTCACAAAAAGTGACTTTGCATTTTAACTTGACTTTGTAACTGTGTACACAGTGTACACATTCTTTTTTTACCCTAATGTTGAAAATTAAGCCCCTCTGTATGCCTTCTATGCTGAAGTTTATAACCTCAGTCTACACAAGTCCAGTGCAGAAAGATCTACAGCCTCCAGGCAGAGCGAGGAAGCTCTTTAAAGATGAATCATTTTCATAAATGAGTGCAGAGGGAGGTCAAGCCAGGGGACACAGAAGGTTACATGTGTGGCTGAGATAAGGCCTCATTCATCCACTTCTTACTGTCAGGTCTTGATGGGTGAACATTGCCTTGAGCTCCCATAAAACATGTTGTTTGCAGAAAACTTGCAGGTGGTTCATAAAAAAGTCCAAACTGTTACCAAGAAATTTATCTCTCAACTGCTGGGTCTGTTTATAATAGAAGCGAAGGATCTCATAGAGAAATTAAGTACCAAAGACTGACTTATATTGGCTTCCCAGACTGAAAAACCCAACCAGCTTTCCAAATGCTGCACTAAAAATGTCAAAGCAATTGTATTGGTGACATCTTGACAAGATATTGTACAAATCTGTTAAAAATACAACAACAACAACAAAAGAATATTACCTGTTTATGGAAAACTTGTCCCTGGGGAAGGGATGTGAGTATTTATGAGACTTTCGTGGAGGAAATTCAATCAGTTCTCACCGCAACATTTGTTTTTAGAGAGTATCAATCTTTTATTACAGTGGTACTCATTTTAAAAGAGCATCATTTTTTCTCCCTGCGTTTCAAAGCAGATATTCTGATAAAGCGGGTTTGTGTGGAAGGCGAAAAGAGGTAAGGGTTAAATCGAATGCAGGAGGCATCGTGTGGTGGACAGTTTGAAGTTGTTGTGAACGTTTATCCACTGAGGGCCGAATTTGAAACCTATTGAAGTCAATGAAGCCTCATTATTGACTTTACTAGACTTTTAGCTCCAAGGAACTGTACAGAGACTGCCAGCTGCTTTCACATAAACTACACTAGAGCCATCAAGTAGTAGCAGCTTTCAACAGGCACTAACCTGAAAAGTTATCAGAAGGCCCCACGTCTGTTGCATTACCGTCCTTCATATTCCTCTGTCTCCTCCAGACAAAAGTACAAAGTTAAGTTTTCTGCATTCTCCTCAACTTGCTCTCCCATGCTTTCGTATTCATAGATTTTTATGGCCTGAAGGAGCCATTATGATAATCTGGTGTAACCTCCTGAAATCAATGTATCAATGGGATTGCACCAACATTATGGAGAACAGTATTTGGCCTCTAGACATCCTGCCATATAGAGACAACGCAGAATGAATTAAAATGGGTTAGGGCATTCATTATGAATTATTTGCTTTGGGGAATTATACATCCAACATTCAGCCACATTTGGGATTTTTTTACTGTAGTCAAAAGAAGAAAATAGTTTCAGCAGAAGGGTCTCTGCATAAGATGTGTGCGCCCATCTCAGTTGCTCTTTCCTCAGTTTTGGGGCAGAACACGCCAGGAGCCCAGAGTTTTAGTTAGCATTTTCTTAAAGTTTTTAATAAAATTCAGTTTTGCATTGTACACTGTCTTGGTCAGTTCTCTCTCAACCAACTTCTCTTGCAACTTACCTTCCCATTAGCTATATGCAATGCCCATGGGGTGTCACTGTGTGATAGTAACTGTCCAAGCACATGCCATGGTGCCATTGGAAACAAGGAGCATGAAGCACACCTCTGGTGCCCTTTCCTCAAGGAGATGCTCCAACTGCTAATGCACTGTTCAGGACTTTGCCATGGATATCTGTAGAAACATCACCACACAGAAAGATCAGCTGTAATATTTCCACACTGACTATTTCCGAGCATGATTGTGGTCTCATCTGAGCCTGATCCTTTTAAAAACAGTACCTTAATGTACATTATCACATCAGAGCGACTTTGAAACTGGGCTGGGCAAGGTCATTTCTAGGGGATGGTTGTACTGACAGGAAAATAAGGTCTTGCACCACCAGAAGCCTGAGAATCCAGAGGTATAAAAAAACCTTGGTCCATCAGGAGCCTTTCACTCCCCAGGGCCAACTTGTATGGTTTTAACAGGTACACATCTGCTTCTGCAGGCTAAAAGCAGCTTTCAGTCAGAAAGTGTCAATGACAATCACAGGGCCCCAAATACAAGCTAACTGTTTCTTAATTAAGAGCAATTTAATGAGAATTGTTGGTAAACAAATATCAGGTGATTATAGGATATTTCCCCACAGATTACTGAGTAATTGCACTTCTCTGACCCAAAAGGAATTTCCATGCAACTTACAGCAAGGCTTAGAAGACAGAGATAATTACGTCTTTACTCTCTGCAATTTTTTGTCTTTTTTTTTTTTCCAGTTCCAAGTATACAGGAATTATCATAGGCTGGATCACCCTCCACACATTAAATCCTGCTTAGAGAGTTGATAACTTCTGGTTCCCCTCAGCTGCTCAGCTTCCTTCAGCTGCTGTCAAGATTTCATTATCTTCAGCTTCAAAACTCCAACAAGAACAAGGAGAATTCTCCTCATCTGTTCACAGTAACTTCCCTACAAGAACTGCCCCTCATAAGCTCTGAAAGAAGGACTGTCCTATAAATACCATTTCCCTTCCCAAATCCACCATGTGGGAAGTGAAATTTTGCTAAAAATATATTCTCTATACATCACTACAGTAAAACCCATCAGGGTAGTAAAGGCCATCGGTCCTCCTGATGCAACACCATTGGTTATTATCCTTTTGAATGTATAGCTTCCTATCAGAAAAAGCTGATTCATAAAAATTTGGGAGTTTCTTGGGAGTCAGTAAACTGTGATAATATTCTTCTGGGCACAGCTTCAAAAAAAGTCCAAAATTAAATGGAATATCTAGTTTGACAGTCTCTCTTTGCTTTGTTTGGACTTTTTTTTTGCTTTATTTTATTTTATTTTCCTTGTTTTGAATTTTAATATTGACATTTTGTCAATATTCTTCATGAAGTAGAGTAACAGTACACAAGAGTACCCCATGTTTTATATACTCTATGATTTCTATGACAATGTGCAGGCATTATCAAGATAAAACACTTTAAGGCAGGATGGAAAAGTGAAGTGGCAAGGACTTCAAAAGGACTTCCAACCTGACCTTTTACCCTGATATAACATCAAATATTTCTAGATCAGTCTTGACAGATGTGTGTCTAACTTGCTTCAGAAAAGCTCCAGAAGTAATGATTCTGCTGCCCATCAACGTCTTGTTCCTGCTGTCCACAGAGTTAGAAGGATTTTGTGATAACTAACCTGTAACTCTCTACATGGCAAATAAGTCCATTTCTTCTTGTCCTAACAACAGTAGATATAGACAATTGATCACTGTCCTCTTTTAGAAAACCTATTATATGTTTGAAGACTCTTATCATGCCTCCCTTCCTTTGCTGCTTTTCTAGACTAAACAAACTCAATTCCTTCAACTTTTCATTATAGGTCATGTTTTCTTAAACCTCTTCTCCTTCATGTTACTCTTCTCTGGATGTTTTCCAAACGTTTTATTACTTCTTTTTAAAGTGTCGTGGTCAGGACTACATACCGCAACCCAGCTGAGTTCCCACTTGTGCCAAGTAGTTCAGGCTAATGACCTCCTTTATCATAAGTGTGTTTCTGTGTTTCTTTTTAAAGAGCTTAAACTTTCTATTCTATGAAATATTGCTAATTCTAATAAGCAAAACAAATTTTGAAATGCTGGGATTTCCCGCAAAATAAGAGTAATTTCTTCTCTCTGGTTCTGCTATGTAAGAAAAAGATGCTCCTGAACTTGGAATATAGTACTTGAGAACTGGAATCCACATAGCTGTCTTTCATATACAGGACTTTCTACCTGTAGACTTCATAATGTTTTAAGAAGAACGTCTCTATCCACAGTTTTCTGATGCAGAAAACCAAGGAGGGAAAATGGCAACCCCTCAAGATTGGTATGATTCCATGTGGATGACATGACTGTAATGATGAATTTCTACATTTTCTTATATGAAGTGGAAGAGGGTCATCCCTCTCTACATGGCAACAGACCAAAAAATAAACAGTGCATTCATCAGGTACCACCATGAGACATCCTCTTCCCTCAGGTACACTTGCATGAAGACGAGGGGCACAGTCAGGAGTGTGAAACCAAATTTGGAAATCTCTGGTGACCAACACAGCTTAAGATGCACATGTTCATATATATTAAACTTTATACACTGACTTAGCAGCGGGTCTCAAGAGTCCAACGTTTTCTTCTACTATCAGAGGGAACAAATAACCTGAAGAAGCAACTTCTGTTTGAGTTAAGATCTATGCAAAATTAATCTCCCCTTGGCTTTGAGCTCAGGTGAGATGTATGCGTTCACTCATTACCCTGAGATTTCAGAGGTTTGGATCCTGTTCCCCAGCTTTGCTTTAGGGGTTGATTATTGGGTGATGTTGAATAAACCACTTCCCTCTGCCTCAGTGCCCTATCTGCCAAATGTAGTTACCATCTTGTTTCTCAAGGCAGGCCTTCAGATTGCCTCATAGAACTCTCTAAAGGGTAGCAACATACTCTTATTGTTATTTAGAAGGGGGGCAAAAGGAAAAACACCGCTGTAAAAAGAGACAGTAGACTTACTTTTGTGAAGAATAGTGTCTCCCTTGAAATGAAATCAAAGGTGTCTGAAACAGAATGGAAAAATACGGAACGTGACATTCAGGAATGCTCATCGCTCTCTAAAAGTCTGTGGTAAATGAGACCCTGACATGAGTATTTAAACATAATAAAAATATCCATCTGACTGGAAGGAATCCAGAATTTTCTTAAATACTTCTATTAATATTTCCTCTGCAATAGCCACAGAACTTTCTTCTCCATTAACGCTTTAGACTCAGAAACCTCTCCTGCCAATCCCTGCTAGACTGCTAGGTCCATAGAAGATATTTGAGTTTTCCCAGTACATTAGTTAAGGAACTTAGTCTTTGCTGGAAACGTCATTTGATGATGCTTTGAGGAATACAGTTATTCTTTAAAACTGAAAGTTTCAAAGGAAAACCTTGGATTGTTCAAAAGTCGGGGAGGGGGAAAGCCAAAAATCCCAAGAAAAGAAGAAATAAGAAGAAAAAGTCCCCCCAAAATCCCAAGAAAACAAAACTGTAACAAAAAACCAAACCAAAACAAACCAAAACAAAAAAAAACAAGAAAACCCAACAACTTGTGGTATTCTGAAAATGTTACACAGGCTGTGAAGCTGAGAGCTTGTAGTCAGAAAGTGACTAAATTTCTAAATTTCCAAGGCCAGTGTCCCTCTTGGGGGTATCTGCCCATAGCTGAGAAGTGCCATCCAAATGGCTGGAGAGCTCTTCTTCACTGAGATTCAGTAGGGATTTCTGCTGACTTCAAAAGGAATTAATTCAACATTACAAGACAGGAGCGAAGAGCCTGGCTGCCTAATGTAAAAATATGGGATTTAATACCTAAGCAGGAGCCCATGTTGTTTTCACCCTTAGTCTAGGCTGGTAAAATGTCCCATAACATTGGCAGAAGGTCACTAGATGAGGGCTATGAGCTCAGTCCCCATTCACAGGTACTGCCTTGCCCACAGAACAGTCCGGAGCTGAACCTGAGAAGTGGTAGGGACTGTGTGATGTATTGTGACATTTCTATGACATCTTACGTGCAACGCATGAATAGTTTGTCCCTCAATACAAGAACGGAGGTGTTGAACACAGGTTGTGTCAGATTCTGATTTGTGTTTAACCCCAGCAAAAATAACTGTACACAGTACTGGGCCTGAGTTCTAGTTATATTGGGCCTTACGTTTTAGGGTACTATCATCTCCACCTCTCACTCAGGAGTGATCAAAACCTATCTGTCCCTTCACAGTAGATTAACTAAAACTCAAGAGTCTTCCATAAGAAGAGCCAAAGGAATATTTCATCACGTATCATAAAGGTATTTCAACTTTGTGCATTTAAAATCTGTTGAGGTCCAATCCAGTATTCCTGAAGAAGCAAAATTTTTATCTTGACTCCAAGGGCTAGACCTACCATATCCTTCATCTATCATTGTGGCAATGCCATCAGAGGTCCTTGATGTCCATTCGCTGAAGAGGATTCCCTGTTTACTTTAAAGGCATCTTGTAACTCCCACCTCAGTGCCTGGTCCCCTCTTCCTCTGTTCTGCACTTGATTTTATCTTCTGAAAAAGTCAATCCCCTTTGTCTCCCTTTGTGTCTTTGTTTTAGTACTTACAGAGTATAGTGATAAATATCACCCCATACCTCTACGAGGGTGCTAGTCTCTGTGGTGTCTTCCACCACCCACACAAGCTTGTGTGACCTTTTCATGCTGTCTATTACATGCCAAAAGTCCCTTTTGACTACACATGTTTTCAACTAGATTTCCACTGCTGCTTTCTGTCTCCTTTTATTGCTTTGCATACTCAAGAATTACCTACAACAGAACACACAGGACCATTTCAACCGTGTTATCCTAAGTGATTTGCTTTAAATCTTTACATATCCTTTTCCCCCGCACCCCAAGCTTTGCTCATATCTTTTTTTGGAGTGGGCTCATTTAATTTATAAAGATGAAATAATGCGACACAGGTAATTGCTACTCATTTCAGGATTTTTTTTGGTGCCTGAATCACAAAGAAGTTATGTCTGTTTTAAATATAGCCTCTGTAAATGAGTCTTTAGCTCAGTGCTGAAAACTCACGTCTGGATTTGATTCACTACCAGCTCTACCAGGCTTGTAGAGACCGTATCACACAGCAATATTGCCTGCTGTCAGCTACATCTATATCATGATCCTTTTCTCTGGTCCTGAAAACAAACACTGCAGGACAGGCACCTAAGGCTGAATTCTCTTCTCTCTCCCAAAAAAACAGGGAGGACACCTTGCATATTACATGTTGGGAATATCCCCTTGTAGGGCATTGCTGGGGAAAGTGCTAATTAGCGTGTGCCAAAAACTACCCAGGACTGTGCTAACAATCAAACAATATAGACTGTGCTTAGTCCTATGCCTCTCTCTGTTTAGTGTACTAGTAGACATTTAGGCTTTAAAAAAAATCTAGCTCATGAAGACAATTTTTTTTTCCTGCATTGCTGGACACCAGTAATTTAACCTAAATGCATCAAATAGCCTTGCAATTACAGAAGCATAATTCAGGGCTACACTTAGATTTTCTTTCTGTGAACTTACCACCTGATTCTCATCTTTCTCAGATAAAATTGTTGCTACCTCCTGATTTCACCCCTGGTTCTCTGGATCAGGGATTACTACAAGAAAATCATCCACTAACTTTAGCTCACCAATCCATATTCAGCAGCTTCCAACATTAGTGTCAAAGGTGGTGCAGAAATTCATATCTATTGGAATAAAATTTTACTACCCTTCCTCCTCGTGATACCTGACATTATGAATTAACCACTGAGTTCAGTGAGAGCAATTTTAGAATCAGGAATTACTTTGTATTAAGTGGTGTTAAAGTAGTGGTAGGGAAGTCTGAACACAGGCATATGAAAATAAGGAAATCAAAAGCAGGAATCGAGCAAGTGGTTGAGCACCTCATTTTAAATAGGAAGTTTGGGGATCTTTCAGAGTACAAGAACTCCACATTTTAGAAAAAAACAGACTTTACAAGAGGCACATCTCTCCCGGCTGCATGCAAGCAGAGGAGTTGTTGATATGGAAAATTACTTGGCCATTGGCCAACATATATTTAGGTTTGTAAAAAGGGAAAGAGAAAACTTTGGAAGAAAAATCTCAAGGTAGTACATTGACTAGTTATTATCACAGGGGATAAAATAAAGAGTAAATTAAAATAGTTTAGAAAAAGGATATTAAATATACATTGGTTAAAGACATATTCAGTGGCAGGGCATTGTCTGTTGATATATCTTTCTAAGGAATAACAAAACAGAATAAAAAGACTTGGGTGAAGAGTGCAAAATGAAATGAATGAAAATAAAAGATAAAAGATATCCATTCACCTGGGTAGAGAGTAAATTAAAAAATATACTAATTAAATAAGAAGTATCATATAATATGTATTTAAGAGAATTATAAAGATAGAATTATTTTCAGAAGCTCCCAGTCCTCTTTTTCTGAATTCATCTTACTATTGCTTTTGAAGTAAGAAACTGGCCAAATGGTAGCCAGTCTCTGAAAAAGATGTTCTTTAGGAAAAGCTATGTGTCACAGCATCCCAAGTTAAACCCCATCCTTGACCAGAATAATGCTCCAGATACGCTATCACACTGTTTCCTTCTGCCTGCCGTGTCATTATGTTAGAACTAGCTCATAGTGTCTAAAATAGAGTTCTCAGCTGTTAGCCAGAGGGCTAGTTTCAATACATCTGACCTAGGGGGTTGGCTTGGCTAGTTTCCCCATGCTTTTATTTTCACACTGCCCCAACTGACTGTGGTGGGAAACATCCCGCTTCAAACTATTTAGTGTATGAATAGAAGAGGCATAACTTCCCTCAGTTTGGCTCTCTCTTACAGTTACAATTTCCTGCCCATAGGAAAAGAGGCCATTAGCCCATAGTGGGTAGTGGGCAAAACAGATGGATTGAGATTTTCCAGATAATGGTGATGAGAGCAGTAACTTTGGGCACTGAAATGTGTCTCCACTGCTCAGCCTATCCCTTTCATCACACAGGCAATATTTTGGGATGCAGATTAGACTGAGCCAACAGGATTTACAAAACATGATACGACTGTCTCTGAGTTTTGCCTGCCAAATTCAGGACCTCTTCATGACTATGCACCACTGAATCATGGTAGGGAAGGAATCAGACTGGACGGAACAGGCCTGATGTTACCTATCTCTTATAGCAGAACTGCAATGTAGCTTCCATTTACTCACCATTTTTCATTTCTGTCTGAATTTAATGCAAGATGAAACCACAAATAAGATGGATTTTTCTTCTACATTTGGTGGTGGAGTTCCACATAATCTCTTCTTTTTTTCCCTACAGGTTGAATACATCTGAAGACCTTTCCTCACACACTTCATCACTTCTATTGCACTTCAGTTACTGACCAATGCGGTTGTTATCTCTCTTCTCACTCTTAGATGCGAATCTAAAAACTCCTATGTATACAGTTTGCCTGATTCTGTCTTGGCATACCTTTCACCAGAGCATTTGACCTGGCGTAGCCTCGCATAGACATAACATTGAGCAGCATGACATAGTCTGTAAAGTCTCTTGTGCTATCACCACGTATAGGCAATCATATTGATGGACAAAAGCCCATCTGCTGTAAATCAGAGCTCTTCTATTGACTTCAGTGGCGCTATGCCAATTCATACCAGGTGACAACTGCCTTTGTTATTATTGATGCATCCTTATTCTTTCGCCCGTGTATTTTATGATACAAGCAGAAGAAACCATGGAAAAGAAACTACCTCTTCAGTAATGTCTCACTATTTTCAGCTGAAAAATTCACAGTATCATAAAGTTAAGTAGCGGTGGAAGAGAGTGTGTTTTTAAAGAGTCAACTGGTCCCCATTTCTGAGAATTACTGAATCTTCTTCAGCCATTTAAGCCTTTCCATCACATTGTGCATATGCTTTCATAGTTAATGAGTTTTATCTTCTGAATTCTTTCAACAAAGGAAACTTGAAAACAAAAAATTAGTCTTTTCTACATCCCCCTCCAATGTTTAAGAGAAAGATTGATTCAAAGAGCTCTCACTCCACTCTCTTCCCTGATGCCCACATCATTCTAGTTCAGGATTGTGTCAAGATTTCTGACATAAACTTTTAAATTTCAAAGTCAATATTCCCACCATGTTGGGAACATGGCAGAAATGGTGTCAGCTTGGGAGAAGTTTTGTGTCTGATCCCAAATGCAAAGAGTATTCATGGTCATTGAAACACCCTAAAAGCGCTTGGGGTGAGGAGGATATGTAAGTTGAAACAAAATTACACAGTAAGAACAGAGTATTGGCAGAAGCATTCTTTAAGTTGAAGACTTTTCTTTGGTATTTTCAAGGGCTTACTTACAGAAAATCTGAGTATTAACTGACCGGATACCAGGCATTTTAGACACCGCAACTGGGTGCCCAAGGGCAAAAATGACTGTATTTCACTCTAGGTTTTTCACACAATTTTGCCTCTTCCATACAGAGATTCCTTTTCTTTTTTTCTTTTTCAATTACAGCTAAGGGAGGACAGGGTGTTATTCTAGATGTGAGGTCTGATTACATCAATGATTTTGGAGTGGGAAGAGACTAAAACCCCCTTTGCCTGTTTCTTAGATCAGCCACCATACCTCTTCAGTGGCAAATCTTGAATCAAGGTTACTCTCTGCTCCTATTGAGAGAAAATCCTGTTATTTGAACTTGCAAAGCTGAGAAGTGGTTGCCAAAACCCATGATGCCAAAGTATCTCTTTCAGCCACACAACTGACCATAAACATACAGTCCTGGGAGCAATAGCCTTCTGTGAACCCACCGCTATAGATACCTCCAAATGCGCAGTACTGCCTAACTCAAGCTACCCACAAGACAGCGGGAAGGGGAGATGCTGAAAGCTCCCATAACATGTCAGCAGCCGCTATTTCACCCTTGCAAATCCAGTGTGTGCATCAGCCAAGGTGCTGGTGGAAAATCCCCTTTCCTGAGAATGGAATAAGGAAACACAGGACCTGGCAAGACGGTACAAGAAAAAAATGAGATTAAAAATAGAAATGCCTTAAAAAAACTCATTTTCAGGTGTCTTAGGCTGAGTCCTAATTCAAATCAAGTATTTGGAGCACAAGTTTCCCTATAGACTCCCTGAGGCACTGGAATAGGTTGCCCAGAGAGGCTGTGGATACAGCCATCCCTGGAGGTGTTCAAGGCCAGGTTGGATGAGGCTGAGAGCAACCTGATCCAGTGGAAGGTGTCCCTGTCCATGGCAGGGGGGTTGGAATTAGTTGATCTTCAAGGTCCTTTCCAACCCAAAACATTCTATGGTTCTATGATTCCCTAAAATGAGGGAATAGAGCTGCAACCATCACTTATATCAGAATGGTGCTGAACATCTGTAAAAATTTCAAGGGTAGATATCCCAAGTGTCCTGGCAGTCAAGAATACAAAGGACTTCTGCTTCCCACCGTGTTTCCCATCATACACTGGTGTTAAGACTATGCCCAATGCTGCTGTATTGTAATATTTAGCTTTATGACTTGTAACTTTCCCAAAAGGACAATTTGGTTGTTTTTTTAAGCAGTTGTACCTCATTTGCAAACTGAAGAAAAGATTTAGCCTTGAAAGTATGGATCTGCATCTATTAGAGACAATGGGATCAGGAATGCCCTTTAAAGGTCTGATTTACAGATGGAGAAAGTATCCAAATTACTACTGCTTAGAATTGGAATAAGAGGAGCTGCACATCTATGAAATTCAGATGACTATCAAATAATTAAGAACAGTTAGCAGGAGCCGCTAACATAAATCTTCATCAGAATTTCACATGCTGGCACAGACTGGGGAGTCTTAAACAATAACAGAAACTGAGCGATACAATTAAAGCATATAGGGATAAATTCTTTCCTGATAAAATCTGGGGGAAAATTGCCATTGAACTCAATATGATCACCAAGATGCACCTGTAATTATTAGCAACGCATGACACACTTTACACACTTGGTAAGGCTGCATAAATGAATTGCTGGGCTTCAAAACGGAGGAACGGGACTTAGCATGACAGTTTGTTGGCTTTATTTTGGGAATCACCCACAGGACAGCAATTTTGTTTTACTACAGTTTTTGATGTTTGAAGTTTGGTTTTGCTCCACACTGGAAAGAAGGAAAAAGAGGGGAAAAAACCTTTTCACATATTTTTCAGATTGAATGACAATAGAATTTTATTGACGCTTCTGTATAATCCATGTAGCAGAAACCTGGACCTCTGCTTCTCCATGAATACTCTTCCTGAGCAGAGCCTTGAATCTTAAAAATCTCTCCAAGAAAAACATCAACAAAAATACTTCTTTACAAAATTCTTATTACAAAATTACAAAAGTCTCTGTCTTTCTTAGTTGTGGTTGGCAGTAATCATGGACACTATCAATGTTCTTGCAGAAACATAACTTCTCATAGAATTATAAAATCAATTGGTTGAAGAAGACCTTTGAGATCATTGAGTCCAACTGTACCTATCCACTACTAAACCATATCTCTAAGAACGTTGTCTTCAGTGGAGAAATTTTTTCTGATATCTAATTTGAACCTCCCCTGATGCAACTTGAGTCCATTTCCTCTCATCCTATCACTTGTTACCTGTGAGAAGAGACCAGCACTGACCTCGCTACAACCTCCTTTCAGGGAGCTGTAGACAGCGATAAGGTCTTCTCTCAGTCAATTGTAGGCCAGTTGTACTCCACTGTGGTCGAAGTTTAAAAATAAAATTCTCCCAAAAAATCCTTTTCTGTTCAATGTTTCAAAAAAAAAAAGTATTTTAAAGATTTTTTTTTGACATTTATTAAATTTTGTACAACCGAAGAGAAAATGGTAAACCAGTCGCCTATTCAACCAGAGAATTTCACCATGACCAGCTTTTGTGTGTGTTTCATCTCTTGAGAATTAGGGAAAAAGCATAGTGTTAAACGCTGAGTGTATTAAACTTGAAGGTATTCAATTTTGGGGGGTAATAAGGACAAGGTTCTAAAGACAGATACTTAATCACAGAATAGTTCAGATTAGAAGGACCTATTTTAGGCCCACCCAGTCCCCCCTCAAAAAAAACGACCAGCTTTGAATTTGCATTGGACTATTCAGAGCCTTGTGCTGCCAACCCCTGAAACTAGCCTTTTTTTTTAATATTATAGTGATATTTACTGATTTTTCTTAAGGATGTATTTTAGACAAAAGGTAGTTGATCAAAATTGTCAGCAAATTTATTCCAAACAGGCAGTTTGGATGAAAAGAGTATTTTAAGTCAAGTTGTCTCAAAATCTTCAACAATATTGTCAACAATATATTGTCAACAGTAACTTCCAGATTCCTGTTTTCAAATCACGTTTCATTTTCAAACGTAGCTGCATTAAGTTTGTCAATAAAATAAAAATTTAAAAAAAAAAATTAATTTGTGGCTAAAGAAAAAGTTCTTTCTGCAGAAGTTCATTACCATTTTGGTAAAGAAAGGCCAGCAAAGAAAAGTGACATTATTCCCAGGTGATTTTAGAACAGCAGTTTAGCCACTGGAGCTGAACCAAAACCACCAAGTCACTGCTATCTATACAACTTTTTTTTGTTGATCTATTTCTTTTTTTTCCCTTCATAGTTTTTTAAAAAACGCTAGAAAGTGGAACCCAGTGTGGCAAACACAAAAATAAAAAAGGAAAATCAAACACCAAATATCTGGAATTTTTCCAGTATACCTCCCTAGCAATTTTGACAAATTTTTTTTTAATGCCTTTGTTCTTTTAGCGAAAACCTGGGATTTCCATTCTCTGGACAAATGGAAAAGGTCATCTTCTTGCAGTTAGAGAAAACTCATAGTTCTTTTTGAATCAATCAGCATGCCTCAGGATTGATAAGGGGTCCTTGCAGGCACTTTCTATCAAGTTGCACTTACAGAAGACAGAGTATTATTCTCGCTTCAAAAAGTAGTTGTGCTAACTGAAGAGGTACTACCTCCACGTTATCCAAAGGAGATCATTGCTGCCTCCCAGCTGAATGTTACTATCGTTACTATCTCAAATCTACCTGCAAAACTGAAGATATGCACCTTCCCTCCCTTCTTTCAGTCAAAGTAAGCCAAATAGGTCTACCAATATAGATACCAACTGCCTGCGAGATACCACTTTGCCTGAAATGGTTGGAGCATGAATTCAGGGTTTCATATCTTGTAACCAGAAAGGGAGAAAAAACTGGAGAGCCCCAAATCTCACCTTGCGTCTTTTGAGGAACAAGCTCTTCTGCCAAAACTAGCCTGGAGCAATCGCTTTCCTTGAGGAGAACAAGGAATGTGACTGTGATGAGTGAAGTCTTGCAATTCTGCAGACTTTCAAAAGGCTCTTGGAGATATTAGAGTATAAATCTGATGGAAAGCTAATGAAACTTTCACTCCTAAATCTCTTAGGTCCTTTTGAAACTTTACTCACTTATCTTCAAAGTGCTGCTCAGGCATAAGCCTTGGCAATTTGTGTGGATGATACTATATAGGGATTAACAGCCATTTTATAGATGAGGAAACTTAGGTGAAGTGACGTGCCAAAGGCCACACAAGAAGTCGTGTCAAAAGGTTCAGATGGAGGAGGATTAGGAAAGTGGGAGAGGGGTGTTTCATCACTTAGAGAATTTTGGAGACAAGAGAGAGTGTTCATCATACTTGTAATTAAAACTCCGGGCTGTTCAGAAGAAAAATACAATCATCCTCTTAAAACTTCTAATATTGAAAATCAAGTTTTTCTCTTCTTGGGTGGTTTTTTTCCTTCTCTTTCCATCTTCTCTTTCCTGTTCCTGCTGCTTTTTATTTTCTATCTTTTTAAATAGTGGAGAAAGATAGATGTGAGATAAAAATTAAAGATACAGATCTAAAAACTGAAAAGATGGGAAAATATTCTGTATCAGTGGACATTTTGCTGTGCCTTAAGACAGAAAAGGTAGAAGAAAACCGTGCTAGAGTGGCTAAAAATAATGGGAATATTGTGGTCTGATAATCTGAGAGTGAAAGAAAGCTAAGACAAACCAAAAATATCAACTGATATGGATGGAAAAAAATAACAAAAGCTCTGGCACAGTTAAATCTCTCAGATCTGAAGCTGGCAGTAAAGTTCAGTCTAACTAGAAGCCTTAAACATTTGCTGTGTGCACAACTTAATTATGTTAATCATCTAAACAACTGGAGAGAAAAAGGTGGCTCACGAGTGCAGAGCAGAAGCGGGCACCGTCAGGGCAGAGGTGATAAGGTTTTACTCCCTCTTGGACACCAAGAAGCATGGGTAATTGCCTATGGAACTGTGAGGGATTATCTGGCAGTGTGAGGGAAATTATAATGTGCGAAAAAGCAGTTATGTCTTTAAAACAGTGAGCTCAGGTTCCAATAGCCAGCACAGCACAGAGCAGCTCAGTCTAATTATGAACATCTACTTTGCCTCATATCCTCTTTTTTCGGCCCACACAGTGTTCCCTGAAACTACAGCTATCCTCGTAATGGGACTACAGCAAATCAATTTAAAGACAGCTTGGGGACATCTACACAAGCTTCAGTGACCGTGGTATAAACATCCCCAACTGAGGGTCTAAGAATGGCAGCAAAGAATGGGTGACTCAGCCACTCAGACAGGACTGTGCCAGTCAAAGTCTTTCCAGGAAAGTATGGAAGTAACTAACCCATCTCTCAGGCACGGGAAGTAGTTGGGCTGGGGTTGGTTGGTGAAATGTTGTGGAGAAGTAGCTGTTCAAAAGCTAAAACTGCCAGTCCTTCCATGCTGTGGAAAAACTTAGGTTTTGGCTTGGTTAAAAGATAAGTATGTGACCGTGCTTGCTGCGTAAAAAGGGCATAAGCAGAAAAAGAGCTGTGCAGACTGATGTGATACCTTCAAAGTCTTCCACGGCATAGAGTACAACCTGTGAAGCAATTGAATGAATTAATCCCTGCCTAATGGAAGGCAGATGCTAAAGAGAGGCTAAGTAGCTTGTCCAAAGAGAGACTGAGTAACTTGTCCAAGACTTCAGGAGGCATGAATCACAATTGTGAAATTAGGACTCCCTCTCACTGGCTGCATGGTCATGTCTTTAAAGTTATTTGATGCTTAAAATGTATTTAAGTTTCTTAGAATACTTCTCCAGCCCAGATCCTTGGAAGTACTGACGCACCTAACTCCCACAGACATCATCCTCATCTTTAACTGGTGGCCTTTCAAAATCTGACCCTGATTTGGTTCATGAGGTCCTTGGGCCTTGTTTCTCAGAGGTGTTGAGAGCTTTCTGTTCAAGATCAGGTCTTTCGTCACCCTCCCCTTAAATCTCTATCCTACGCACTCAGGGCTAGTGGCCTGGTCCCAAGCCTATTACTGCCAATAGAAAGATTTCTATTGGTTTCAATGGGCCTTGGAATAGTCTTTAAATCCTTAAATAACCTGTTCTGAAAGAGTCTATCCCCAAAATTAATCAAGGGAAGTAAGGTCTGTGAAAACACAGCCATCTACGTTCCCAGCTCCCTCCCAACTCCTCCCTTCCCCTCCCCCACATTTCAAGCACTTCTGCAGGTGATTTCTGTAACTTTAATTAATTTTAATTGCCTGATTAATTTAATTGAAACACCACGGAAATTAAATGCACACATTATGGTGTGTAATTAACATTAAGGCAATGACACAAACTGGCCAGAGTGGAGCGAAGGTCTGTATGCTCTGTTAGTGATTCATGCTCTTCTATTGCTGGTGCTCAGGAACACAGGTTTGGAAGGAGTGTGAGACAGGGGCTGGTTTTGCAAGAGGTGCTACTTGCTGGGAGAAAGCCACAGCAGGCTGGGATGAGTTATGGGTGGCATGGCACGAAGCCTTGTTGATGAAACCTGCCTTGATCTGGAGGGTTTCGTCATGCCACCTGGAGAAATGAATGTGGGGTATGGGGTGGGGTGAAGGAGAAGGAGTATCCACAGCTTTCCTCAACAGAGAAGAAAACCTTCTCAAGACAATACAAAAACTTAAGTGATTGGAATAAAATTTCCCTATTGCAAAAAGCATAAAAACTGCCCTTTTGGAAGAGGGCTATATTGTGCCAGGAAACCATGGATGTATTTGCATGTCAATTTTGAGTGTTCATTAGAGTCATTTTTTTCTTTTCCTAACCTGGGGCCTTTTTATTATCAGGAGGGTGGATGGATATTTTCCATGATAAGATCTTGTTTGCTGTTTTTTTACTTGTGTTGTGCCTTCTTTCCCCCCCCCTCCTCGCTTTCTTTCTCAAACGTGGTGTGTCAAATTCCAGTCTGTGTGAAAGGTGAGGGTGTGTTAGAGAAGACAATGAAATGTTCTGCATATGCAGGGAACTCTGGAAAAAGCTCAGGGCTTTGCTTGTCCCACCCCACTCCACCCCTGCCACTCCCAAAGAGCAACACAACACTGATCGGTGAGATCATTGCTCTGAGGGGGTAATAAAACAAAACTAGAAAGGGTAATTTAGCATTGCTATATGTGGAAAAATTGGCCAGTTTTGTGCAACAACCAATTACTGCAAAGATCGTGGAATCACAGTATCATAGAATGGTTTGGGTTCACATGAGTCTTTAAAGGTTATCTAGTCCAAGCCCTGAGCGTTTTGAGTACAGTCTTTTGGATTAAGCGATAGCCACATGTGGGATTAGATCAGATATTCTCCACTGGAAGAGTCATCTTTCTGTCCTGTGCTTGCTGTGCACCATTTCAGTATGGGGCCCATTCTTACATGTTGGTAATCATGTACATAGCTCTGTGGCTTGCAGTGGTTGTCCCCTTCTGCAGTCCAGAAAGACTCTGCACAGGTAGCTCCTTAGTGTGCACTTAGAATCATAGAATGGTTTGGGTTGGAAGGGACTTTAAAGATCATCCAGCTCCCACTCTTCTGTCATGAGCAGGAACACCTTCCACTAAATCAGGTTGCTCAAAGCCTCAAATACGATCCCTGTCACCAGTCCCTTTTGCCCACTTTTGATACTTTCTTTCATTGCTAACTATTTGTCTTGTTAAAGAATATGATTTCCTCATGACAGAAGCCAGGTCTTTTCGAAACTTGCTATCAGCTCTCAGCGCTCCTAAAAATGCCTAATGAATAAAATCATGGAGTCAGGTGCTTTTCCTTTTCCAGTGAATGGGAACAGAACACGAACTAACTCTCTCAAATTTCTCTACCTGACTCAGTCAATTTCTGCTCCAGTGCACCTTAAAGATGCCAAGCTGACAGTGGCAGACCAGATAGGATCTTTCAGATCACTTCTGTTAAAAGGAGGGACATTCCCTTTATCCCTTTATAGGATAGACACAAATAAATAAGTTAGGCCATTTTTCTTATCTCTTTTATGGACGAGTCAATTCAGAATAACACAAATAAAGAAGAATCCATCCCTAAGACTATATTTCTACCACTTCCAATTAGCATATCCATTTAAGAGAAAATTATGGAGCATTGTCCCAAGGCAATAAAATTTGCTGTTCTCTTTTCATAGTTATACATTCTTCCAGGATCATCAGACTTTTCTGTGGTCATCTCTGGCCGCACAACCGTGTTCTCAGCACTTTCCAGGGCATGGTGCTGCATCGACAGTCAGAGTGTGAATAATTGTCTGTTCTACAGATAAAAAGTCCTAGTGGACAGTTGGGGTTTTTTTCCCCTTACAGAAAAGAGACTAAAATTCACTGTTTTGTTCTGTTCTCTAATGTCCCAGTTGATTAAAAAACATTGCTTTTAAGAAAACAAAGTCAAATGTCCACTTCAGTGTCCAATAGCTGAAGAAGAGCCATCCCATCCCCCGTAATTATGAGGTGGTGTTAAGAGCTTTCCTTTGTATTTTAGGAGACCCAAGTTAAAATCTCTCCCCTCTCTAAGTGGATTCAAACTCATGCCTCCCACACAAGAAAAGCCTCCTATTCAGGCAACATTAAGCATTTCCAATCCCTCCCATTGATGCTATTCCACTTTGCAGCCTTAAACTGGATCTGGGATCCAGGTGCCTCTCTCCCAGGAGAGCAGCCTAATCAGCAGACTGGTGACTCACCCTGGCTCTTTGTCTGTGTGAGCTTCGAGTTATTGCCTGCCAAGTGGAATGGCTCCAGAGCCATACGGATCGGATCATGCTGCCCTCGGATACCCTCCAGTCCAGAGGCTAGGCCACTCAGCAGCTGGTGGGGAAACATCTGCTCAAATCCAACTTTCTTCCTGATTCAGCTAACTCCCTCACCTCCCTGGCGAGTGCTGTGGAAGCACGTTGCTCTTAATTCCTCCTCTTGGATCTGCTCCAATCTCAAAAAAATATTTAAATACTAGTCAATGCAGAAAGTAAAAGTAGTAAGTCCTGAGGGTGATGGTTAGCACATTGTATGTGCTCCTTATTTACTGCATATTCACACGAAATAAGACATTTTAGAGAGGAAGAGCTGAGAAAATCCACTGTTCTTCAAACTCATGTAGCATGGGCACTCTCCAAGAATGAAGAAAAACTGAGTTTGTCACTTCTGACACAGAAATGCCAAAAGCTGAGCAATCCGTGATGAAACAGATGTGTCCTAGTCTTCTTGCATCTTCAGGTTTTGGTGAAGTTGCTCCACAAATGAATCTCCCAGATGAAGTCACCAGTAGATTTGATCTGAAGGGTGCATGTAATTTCATGAAACTGCATTTCACAGCCAGCCTAGTCTATGACAAAAAAAAAAAAAAAAAACCAATAAAAAAATAGCTCATCATTTTCAGGTCTATCTTATGCAGATACCATTTTAAGCAGCCGCTGAAGGAAGCTTCAAATGCCACCGTTAGGTCTGTTCTCTGCCCCCAGGCACTCAGTGATTCACAATGGCACAGCAATTGCCCTGTCCAGTGTCAAAGCTGCTCTCTGCATATACACATGAGATGTCCTAGCCAGACCTTAACTCCCTTTGGGGCCTTAATGAAAAGGGACAGAAGTCCTCACTAGGAGATCAGGGAGAAGGAGCAGGGCTTTAACCCTCTTTGTGAACACAGAATCCAGAATCAAATAATCACTGCATTATTGAGTTTGGAAGTGACCTCTGGACATCATCTGGTCTAATTCTTCTGCTCAAGCAGAACTACCTAGAGCTGCTTGCCTATGACCATGTCCAGATGGGTTCTGGACACCTCTAAAAATGGTGACAACATCCCCAGGCAATCTAAGCCAGTGATCAGTCACTCTCACAGTAAATGTTTCCTGATGCTCAGAGGGAACATCCTGTGTTTCAGTTGGAGCCTATTGCAACTGATCCTGGCATGGTGCACCACTGAAAAGAGCCTGGCTCTATCCTCTTTGCACCCTCCTTTCGGGTATGTGTATGAACTGGTGAGATTCCCGTGAGCCCACCTTTCTTCAGGCTCAACAGACTCAGTTCTTTCAGACTTTGCTCATACATGAGATGTTCTATTCCCTTCAGTATCTTTGTGGCCCTTTATTGGACTCTTTCCAGTATGTCCATAACTCTCTGGTACTGGGAAGCCCAGACCTTGACTAATACTCCAGGCATGGCCTTCACAGTGCTGAGTAGAGGGGAGGGATCATCTCCTACAACGTGTTTGCATTATTTTATCTACTGCAGCTCAGGACATTGTTTGCCATCTTTATGGCAAGGACACACTGCTGGCTCATGTAACACCTGGTCTTCATCTACCTCTAGAGGTTCTTTTTATTTTCTTTTTCTAAATATAGTAGAAAATAAAGGAGAATAAAGGCAAGAATAATTAAGGAAAATAACAAATATTGCTTTGCCTGTTGGCCCTGATTGTGACCAAAAGATAACTCATGCTCTCTTCAAGGAAAGATCATTTGCCTCTCTCCCTTGCTTCTCAGCTGAGACTATGAGCAATATTTGTGCATAGAATAATCTACCCAAGCTAGCCTGAAAACCTACAGCCACTGATATTTATAGCAATAGTGTTATTAATCAATAAGGATCATATTACAAATATAACAGTAATTATCATATATTGAATAAAACCGGAGGTAATAATAGTAATAGTAGAAATAATAGCAATAATCCACTACCATCAAGAGGTAGTAAAAAAGTTTATAGTCAAATTGTGGTAGACGCTATATGTTCAGGCAAGAAAACTTGAAACACTTCCCATTGTAACTGACTGGGTTGAAAACAAGAGCGTTACTATTCTCTCTGTGTACCTGAGAATAATAGGATGAAGTTGAAACAGATTGTGAAGGATGTCCACTGATTTTAGGTGCCTCATTTGAGACCTCTAGGGCATTACTTTTTATAGAATCATGGAATCATAGAATCGGTACGTTGGAAAAGACCTTTGAGATCATCAACTCCAACCATACTTATTCACTATTAAATCATATCACTAAACACTTGATCTTCCTGCATTTTAAAAGGAAGGGACATTTAAGGTCAGGTAGTCCAATCCCCATGCAGTGAACAGGCTCAGAGCCCCTGTCTATCTTGGCCTTGAATGTTTCCAAGGATAGGCCTTTTACCACCTTTCTGGATAAACTGTGCCAGCGTTTCACCAATTCCATTGTAGAAAACTGTAAAAAATTTCTCCCTTACATCTAGTCTAAATCTGCCCTCTTCTAGTTTAAAATCATTATCCCTTGTCCTATCACAACAAGACTTCCTAAAATATTTGTCCCCGTCATTCTTGTAAGCCCCCTTGAAGTACTGAAAGACCTCAATAAGGCTTTTCCAGAGCCTTCTCTCCTCTAGGCCGAACAAGCTCAACTCTCTGAGCCAGTCCTCACAGGAGAGGTGTTCCATTCCTCTGATCACTTTTTGTGGCCCTCCTCTGGACCCTCTCCAACAGGTCCATGTCTTCTTGTGCTGTTTTATAAGACCTTAGCATCACAGAAAGTTACCTGTGTTTCAGACACAAAACTGATCAACTCTATTTGTCACAATAAATGCTCATCGCATTTGCAAAGAAACACAGAGAGTCCTCAACAAGGTTCATAGGGGATAAAAACAGGTATTCTAGGAATTCATTCACCTCTCCCAGGAACTTAACAGCACCAACAGGGGCAGAGATCCTGTTTCCAGATGAGCATTCCACTTCCTTAACTCTTAGCAACTTCTTTCTCTTCCTGAAAATCCCCTTCTCGTTCTCTATATACCTTCAAACTTCTGTAGTAAATATAGTCATACAGGAGATACTCTTGATAACCTGGAAACATCCCTAAACCAGGAGATTCTAAGCATTCTTTTCTGACACAAAGATCCTTGTGAGATCTGAGCTTTTTTTGATTTTTTTTAAATGGGAAAAACAAAAGGCCTTGGTCATCCTTGTTGCTGGCAATGAAATATATTGAGTTGTTACTACCAGTTCTATGGGTGATTTTCAGTTGCATACAGCCTTTGACAAAGTTGATAATATTACCAATTTTTTTCTAGACAATTAATCACACCCGCAAAGGAAGAACTATATCCATTACAGTGACTGATGCAGATCCTGACCAAGACATTAGATAGGAGGAGGATTTGCAGCCCATTGCAGACATTGACAACTACTGGGGTTAATACGAAGTCTGCAGCTGAATTACATTGAATAGGTTTTTGTTTTGTGTAATTAAGTTTTACTCTGAAGGGAATTTTCAGTTCATATGTCACTGAAATATACTACATTCCCTGAAATTGTTCTAATTCACAATAAAATGGAAGAAAAAATATCTAATTATGTACAGATATATATATAGGAATAAAAACAAGGAACGAGAATTTCTCCAAACTCAACTTGATACACACTCTGATTGAAATTCAAGAACTCAACCAAGCGTGAAAATATGTTTGCCCCTAATAATACACTTATATGTATATTATAGTCAGTGTTGTATTCTGAGGTAAAGAATCTGTAGTCTTATAAGACACTTTCAGGCATATATATAGAAAGTCGAAGGTCAAAGTCCAGCTGGATTATCCAGTGTAGGACTTCCCAATCTTAATAATGCATTTCTTGATACCTGAGTGCTTGGCCACCCAGCCTGAACCAAGTTGAAGCTGGTTATTTGCTTAGAATAAATATCAGCTTCTATGTGGATGCACAACTGAGTTTATTTATTAGGCACCTTCTCTTGAATAATATTTGTCACCTTCTAGAGGCACCCTAAAATACAATTATACAATCAAATTAACAGAGGTGGAGGAAATGGCCTAAACCAAACAGCAGTCATTAAAATATAAAAAATAACATAGTTCTAATGCTAATTTCATTACTTGAGTGGAGACTTTTCTGGAAGAGGATTGTTTTATATTCAATTGTTTCTGAGGCAAATGGCATAATCCAGAGCTATGCAGCATTAGATCCACTGGCTGTGTTCAGCAGGAACTCACTCCTGAGGAAAGATCTTGGAGATTTCACATAGTTTATTGACAACTCCAAGGCAGGAACCACTATTCTCAAATATTCACTACAGGTATTTATTAAATAGGTACTCTGTAAACATAGAGACTACACGACTGGAGCAGAAATATTATTGGGAGCAGGGAGTAGAAGCCAGGATGAAAGCAGTCCAATCACAAAAGAACAAATTAGGAGCAAATATGTTCTTAGGTCAAGCAGAACTCTAAAAAAGCTGATGAGGATCTGTCTGCTCAAAGTTCCTCTCATGCACTGTCTGCCTTCCTGGTGCAGCAGAGGTAACTAAAGACATCTTCACAATTCTCATGTAGGGAGCTAAATAGGATCTGAGACAGCATAAGACTCAGCAAAGCAAGTGCTGAACAGTCAGGGCACCGATGGCAACCTTCTGGTTGCTGGTGGGAGCTAGACTGTTTCCTCTCACACACGCCGATGAATGAGTCACAACAGATCAAGTAACGTTTCTCTCATATTCTTAACTAGAAAAACTGACTGAACTCTGGAAAACCTTGTTCAAGTTTCTAGGTTTATGCAAGAGAGAGAAATGCCCTCTAACTCCCCCAGACTAGTCTCTTGCTTCCCAGGGAGCACAAACCAAGGATGCTGCAGGGCAATTAAAAGCTTGCACAGCCAAATAAACAGTGACAAATTGTAGATTAAGAAAAAGCCTGTTATTTGTGTGAAAGAGGCAGCCTTTGCCGCCAAATGGATTCATCTGTCATTGCTACTGATTGCTCCCTTTCCACTAAATGTCCCCTAAGAAAAATGTAAATCCTATGTAAATCCTTTGTTATCACCCGACAATGTGCGTATCACAAGCTGCATGGGTTAGAACACAGGTCCATTTTTCTCCAGACTATGCCACTCCTCTTTCAAATTTCAAGGTCTTAACGTCTCAAGAGTGAGGTGGCAGAAGGCATTCAACCCCCCTGGGACAGATTGAGTGAGGAAAGCCCTCACAAGAGGAGGAGAAGGGAAATCTCTTTATGGGTTTTGCTGTTGCAGTCAGTCCCGCTGCAGTTTGGAGTCAGTTTATTCTCTTCAGAGAGATGAATGAAAGCTGAGACATGGACCCAGAGCTCAGAAGAGCATCTCCCCAGTGAAGACGAAAGCATAAAGGAAGAGGAGGGAGGGAAGGAAAGGGGTGCAAAGCTAAATGACAAAGCATGTGCAGAATTCACCTGTCACTACGCTCCTCAACAGTTCATTCCTGTCTTTGCGACAGTGCCACATTCACAACACATTGCATGAGCTATGGTAGGAAGGATGGAAAATATAAATGTAGTACGAGCCCTGTGTTTACAGAAAAGCCAGCAACAGATAAACAAATAAATTTGACAGCTGTGGCATTGGGCATTTGCTACAAAAAACCTTATCAACCACATTTACTAAGCAACCTGTGAAACACTTGGCTAACGTGGTTGCCAAAACCCAGGAAGCTTAGAGGCACATAGAAGTCACTGAAAACTACATTAGCTCATCTACCACTCAGACAGGAGAGAGAAACTCTAAGTTATTGTCCAAATTCTGCCCTCAATACACTGTCATGGCATTCGTGGGTAGATCTCAGCCCTGTCAGTATTGGGATAACATCAGCCTAACTATTAACTGGATGGAAGTCCTCCCACTTTTCCAGAGATCAATAATCTTCTATGAAAAACCAGTCCCAGAGAGCTGTGATCACAAAGATAAAGACTGAGGTGTTCCTGTTTGCCAGGTGGGCTTAAAACCCTCAGCTTTCTGGGGTTTTTTGTGATTACCTAGTGTAATAGGTGTAAGGAAAATCACTGTTATCAGATAGTAATTTCATTAATGCACACCATTATTAAGGATGATTCCTGACACGTAAGTCCAGCTGAATTCAGGGAGTTGTAATTATTGTTATTATTGTTATTATTATTATTTATACCTTTTGGAGCTCAGCTTATTTTAAGGTCACAGCTACCCTGAGGTAACTCTGAGGTACCTTAAGGTTACTTCTCATGGTAAAAATTAAGTTAATTCTGACTTAAGCTATAGATACTCGGTGAACTATGGTATATGTTTGTGTGCACTCATAGGCAGTGGTGAGTTGTTGTAATTTTCCCTAAAATCATCCACAATTAAGGAGTATTAATCCCACTTTGTCTAAAAGCTAAGAGACTTTGTGTTAGGGACTACTTTTTGTGTAGCGAAGTAATCCTCAGTCACTTGACCATAGCTCTTATAAGCTGAAATCCATTGTGCAAACAAAGAATGGAAAATTATCTCCCAATCACGCACTTCTACCTCAGTCCTCAACCCTGAATGCAGCTGCAAAGATCCTTCCCTTTGTTTATTGTTTTGGCAGCAACACCCTTCTCTGTGCATTCTTCCTCTTGTTCTGTCACATCACACGTGAGATACTTATCTTCACATTAGCAGTCCTTAGTATTTCTGATTTGGTCTCCTTCATGGGATGTACCACTAAGAAGTCAGCAGGTGTCCTGCTGTAGAAGACTGATATGAGAAATACCATGTCTTCTCTTCCACACGCAGATTTAGGGAAGCACTCCAATCTCCTTGCAGTCTCTTTCTGAAGCAAATTAACTCTTTTTAAGGGAGAGTGCTGCATCCAAGGGAAGAATCCATACTCGCACTAATTAGCTAATTGCACCAGCAGCATTTCTCTTTCCTCACAGCTTTTAACCATTTCTGCAAGTTTCATGCTGCCCAACAACCCTCAACTGTTTCTGCCGCAGTCAAGTGCCATCTATGTGGCACTTGAACAACAGTAACATGAGCAACAGTAACATGATACAACGCCAGGGCTGAGAAGAAAGAAAAACTTTGATGCTTTTGTGAACATCTCTATTTTGGCGTGTGCAGAAATAGGCCCACATCAGCCAAAAAGTTAACATTGGTCTAGAAGTCATTTGGCCAATGTACGGTGGATAGACACATTATCTTGCCTGCCTGCCTGAGTAGCTATAATGTACTTACATACTAACTCCAAACTGAAATTGCTGCAACATTTGACGAAATCATGTCACACCTCTTCTCAAGGGTCTACCGTTTATAAGAAACTCATAGTTTAGCTATGGACATCCACACTACGCAGGCACTGTCAAGACAGGCAGTATCAACAAATGCCATCAGCCCTTGTGGGTGGCAGATCCAAAACTGTTCAAGAGAGAAGCCCAAGATGACAGATGCCACCACAAGGCCATGTGAGATGCCTATACATTTATGTCAGGCATCATACAGGTCATGCATCATAGGTTTCATGGCCAAAATTTAGCACAGGACTGGAGACAAATCACAGTTTGCCTGAAGCACGTGTAAACTTGAGGCTTTGTACAAAATGCACCAAGGAAATGTCCTCAGGGACACTGAGGCCCATATTTATAAAGAAACACAGGCACCCAGTGGGGTTTGCAGAAGTGACTGCAGAAAGATAATTAGGTACATAAAGTCCTGTCAGCTTCAGTACCACTGAATATATGGGAATTAGTGCCTACATTCCTGCAATTTTGGAAAGCTTTCCAAGCTCTCCTTGCCTTTTTAAGAAGTCTAGATATCTCCAGTAATCTAACACTAGCAGTCAGAGAAATAGAATCGTAGAATCATAGAATGTTTTGGGTGGGAAGGGACATTTACAGGTCATCTAGTCCATTCCCTCTGCAGGGGCAGGGATTATCTTTAGCTAGGTCAGGTTGCTCAGACCCCATCCAAAATGATCTTGAAAGTCCACAGGGATGGGGCCTCCACTACCTCTGTGGGCAACCTATTCCAGTCTTTTACCACTCCCATTGTAAAAAAAAAAATCTTCCTTATAACCAGTCTAAATCTACCCTTGCTTAGTTTAAAACCATTACTCCACAATGAGGTACTGAACAGAGTTGTTTCAAACTGTGATGAAAACTAAACACTAAATCCAAGAAAAGGGCTTAAGTGCTAATTTTTTTTGTGCCTGACTCCAAAACAGAAACCCAAAGTGCAGCATTAGACCTCTGGGCTCTCCCTATCTAATGCATAAGGATCATTAGTTATCTGAGAGATTGGAGCACTTCTATACACCTCCTCTCTGGTCCTGCTACAGCCTCAAGCCTGGAGGCTTAAAACCAGGAAGTCTGCTGCAGCAGGGAGTAGCCCTGGGGCGAGACTCCATGTGGTGAATCGGAAGCCACTGAAAGCAAGCCAATTTGGAAATGCTGAGCACACAGGGTGTGCCCAAACTCCAACCCATCCTAAGGTACATGAATCAGGTCTGCGAAGCAAAATATCTCCCTCCGCTTAGGTTCCAGAGGGCCGAGCCCACTCCTGAGGGGAGACATCTGGAAGCACGTAGAACTGAGTTTTGCTCACTTTTTTTGAAATGTAGACCAAGACAGGAGTGCACACCCCTTCATTTTCCTTTTTAACAGGAGACGAGCTAGCAAAAGCGCTGGCCCATGAAGTAAGAAACCTGGCTTCGGTGCCTTCGTCAGCCTGGAGGGATCCAAACCACATTTCCCACCTCCCAAGAGAGGGCCCAAACCAACAGGGGTAAAATGAGGATGAGATTGGGGAGATAGGATGTGCAGCCGCCTCTTCTTGAAGCTGCGCAGAAATGCATTCCGGGGGGCATAAAGACATCAAAGAAACCTCCTGTAACCCAGACGCACATAGACCACCACTCATCAGTCTAGCGGTTAGGCTTTCAGCTGGCCAACATGAGCTCTGGGTTAGAGTTGCGCTAGTTAATGTCTTTTACATGAAAAGCGGTCATAGGGCAAGAAGAACAGAAACGCATCTTGTGGCAGGGAGAGGAATCCAGTCTCTCTCATTGCCTCTCACCCCTGGAGGTGCCAGTATCAAAGACTTGGGAATCAGGGAGCTGCAGAGAGTTTTGGTGTATCATTTTTGACAAGTGGTTATATGAATTTGTGGATATCTTTGTCGTTTATTTGGTTGTGGCTATGAACAAACCAGTGAAGTAAAGCACAGACCAGCTCACCAACCAGGTGTTTCAAGCCCCAGAATGCTACATAGTAAATAACATTACAGACTAGAAGCAGGTAAACTGCCATTCATGTAAATTTTGACATTTTTTGGGCCCTGCAATGCAACCTTAAGCAACATTTCTTCCAGTAACTTTTTTTTCCTTTTTTTTTTTTTTCTGGGTGAGACAGTATTCCCCAGAATCACGTGATACAGAGGAAGTGTAGGAGCTTCTGGTCCTGCTGGGACCACTCAGCGGGTCATGCAACTGGGACTAAAGGTTAGACCCCAACCTAAAGTTGCTGCCAGAGCATGGGCTCCCAATAAGCCTCCACTGACAGACTGGGCCAACCAGCCATATCTGACTCATGAGGTAGGTCAGAAAGGACAGAGCTGCAATGCCAACATGCAGGACAACACTTGTCTGCGTGGGAAAAAGTAGTGACAGTGAGCTGGCCTAGTCTTAGGCTCAGTTCTTGAAACTTGAATGATCAATTCCTTTCTTACCCCGTCAGCGTTCTCATTCATTTACTGCTTTTATTGGCTCTAATAACCCAAAGGGCTAATACTCCCTCTATTAATGAAATATAGGATTAATACCCATGAATGCATCCCTCAACTTCTTCCTCCCTTGAGCCCAGGAGGAGAGACACTCATATTTCCAGCACCAGAAACCATGGAGCTGCAGGTAGCAGCTTTCCCTGCAGAAAAATGTTTTACTTATTTGTGGACATTTTTTGGCTTTCTTAGTAATCTGAGGCTGAAACAAAGAGAGGTTATTAGTCCACAGTACAGCCAATATTAAGAACTGACAGCTGTGGTCAAATTCTCTAAATACATCCATGTAAGTATATTTGCACTTAGCAGTGTTGGCAGTGTGGATGGAAATATCAGCTGTGGAAACATTAACAACACAGCTTTTGCATGCAAAGCATGTTCAGTTTTTAATAGCACTGATGGAAAGCCCTCATGTCATATGGAAGTACATGTTTTTATATATGCACCATGCCTGGAGATGCCCTGGTAGCTCTCATGTTTAGAAAAGGAACTGCCTTAACAGAATCTCTGGCCTTACCGCCTACGCTACATCTTTAGTCACGGAAAAGGAGCAAAGTTTAAACATCTCCTCCAAGGTGGAACATGTCTAAGCAGTTCATGGCCTGGAACCCAGAACTTCCCATGGCCGTGATATGCATTCACTGTGCTTTCTGAAATGAAATTTCTTTTCCTTTTCTGCATATTTTAGCACATTCTCCCAATCTCATTTTTCAGCATTTGCATCTATCATCATTCATCTTGCAAATTAAAATATTTCTGCATGACACTCTGACACACAGGAGAGGAAAAAAAAATAAAAAGCTTAACACAAAAGCATTTCTCAAAGTAACAGAACTACAGAGCTTTTCAAACTTCCTGTTTCATAGCACTGATAGAAAAAGTACACTGAGTTCCTATGAAGCACCCTCCTGACATTTCCAGACTTATTAGCCAGTTTTCACACTGACTTCAATCAACCTCTTTAATCCTCCAAGGAAAGAGCATTTTTAATTCACCGATTGGCTGATAAGCTTGAAGCCAAAAAATGATTTACACGTAGATGAATTGTGCTTACAAGATGGAACTTCGAGCATTAGAAGCGGATCTGAATTTCCTATCTGTCATTTTATTTGCCACATTCATTTTTGCTCTGCCATTACCCTTGCTGATTATGATCTTTCAGCGCTATTGGGCTCCTGCTTCCACAGTTTTTAATCTGCCTTTAATCCCATAGATTTTAAATATTCCCCGGCACCGAGAGACTGGAGGCAATTAACTGCCCTTCTGATGCTCTCCTTATCAGTTGCCTCCTTGTATCTCTCAGAAGCAGCCTCAAGACACTTCCAGGCTGACAAATACTACCAGCATTTCTGATGAAGCAGCCGCAGCAAATGCAATGTGAAGTCCAGCTGCGTAACCTGATTCTAAAAAATCTAGTCATTCAAAAAAAATAAATAAATGCAGAACAGGCATCTAAACTCCTATTCCATTTTGACTTTACACAAATGGAAATAAACAAAGCATCTGTTTAAGGTTTTAAGTTGTAGGTTGTTCTGATTTTTCCCTTGGCTTTGTTTTTGTTTTCTTTCTTGTCTTTTTTGTATTTTCCTGAGACATAATTTCTGCCTCTTCCAATGTGATTGCTGTTTCAAATGGAAAAGTGAAGCCTGTTTCCTAGATCTGTCCGGGCACTTCTGATGCCCAGAAAACAGATCTGCTGGGCAGCCAAAGATCCTTGGATCCGAATCCACGTCTTTTTGTTGTAATGCACTAATAATGAAAAAACAGCTGCATTAGTTCACCTACCACTAGTTGATGCAGTGTAAATTTTCCTACCTTTCTAAGGGATGTCCACTCAAATTTGGATGGTGTAAACTCAGCTCTATGCATTTTTCCGTTACATCAAAGGTCTGATACCGCAAATGAAGAATCAAATCAGTGTGACACAGCTTATGAAAAGAAGATGCTTTTTATTAAAGATCATCTGTTTATTCTCTAACATATACATATACATAACCCTTCAAGAATGCTAAGATTTCACTTGAATATGTCACATGACAATATTTCCAAACACAGCATTAAATGCAAAGGACCCTGTTCTCTGTGGCTTTGCACCCAAGGAAATCAATAATAACACTACAAAACAAATAAAAGGTGTTATTTTCATCTCCTTTGTGCAGATGCAAACTGAAAATTAAAAAAAAAAAACTGATCTATTTTTTCCAGTAAATTATTTAGGCACATACAAGTATATACATATATGTGTGTATATCTATATCATATGTATAGACAATTTAAACTTTATCTTTAGTGATAATACTTTGACTGCAACATAGAAGACTGGAATACTCTGTTTGATTCATAAAATTACCATTACTGCACCTCTGTGAATTATAAGTATTGTATGGACTGGGAAATTTACCCAGAGTGAAAACTACCATTCTCATCTCATTCCTAGAATAGCTGAAAGTGGGTATGTGGCATTTATCATCTTTCTAAGTATTGTCTTAAGTGCCTTTTTCTATCTATATGCTCAAAATAAAGACAAAAGTCTGCATGACAGTGCTGAAGAGGAGGCAAAAGCCTTGATGAGGAAGAACAAAGTTCTGGTTCATAATTGATATTTTGAGGGATATAAAACTAGCAATAGTGGGCCAGAGCAGAGGTCCTCCCAGTTTAGGATCTTGTTTTAAGAAAGGCTGAAAGCAAATGTGTGGTGAGGAATATGAGTGCAGGCACATGATGGTACTTCCTAAATATGCCAGCAATTTGCAGACTGAGAATTTCTGAACCAGTGATCATGTCCTTGTATTAAACAACTTCAAATAGCTTTCTCTCCCATTAACTTCTTCAGTGCCCCCCCCCCTAAACCATGTAGATTTTAAGCATTCACAACATTCTGTCATAGTGAGTTTGCCGATACAGCTACACAGCAGAGACACTGACATTTAGAGAAGACCTGCTATGGTATATCACCTCATGTCGGTTCGTTCCAAGCACTGGTTATATATCAGATCCCAAAAAGGCAAAGAAACATAAATTCTTGGAGTAAATTTATATTCCTCTGCTGAATTTTATGAAGGCATTCCAACTAAGTCAGAGGAACTCAAACGATTCTTACTTGCTCAGTAGCTTATCTGAGGTTAGTGGAACTACGCTGATTCTCATTAGCTGAGAATTTAGCTCAGTATTGTATTTTTGAACGTGTCTTACAGAATTACGAATTCCATTCCAGCCAAGCTGATATATTGTGCTCACAGCTGCAGGAGCTGAGCAATTAAATTGATAATATTTGATGATAGTGTATGTATGTGTGTGGGGGGAACATTTTCAATTTTGTTTGGCTCTCGAAACAAAGTCTTTGATTTTTGCAAGGTTGCAATTCTGTGCCTCCATGTGCAACTGAGCTTGTCTTTCCCTTCCAAAGGGAGTGCCTGCATGCTGGAATTAAAATTTGCTCATGACTATCAGGCAGCAATCTATGACCGATTTGTTCTCACAATCTTCAAGGCAGGTACAGAAGAATCAACATCAGAACAAGTTTCTCTTTCCATATGCATCAGTTTGCAAGGGGTGTTCTGTAGGTCAACAGGTAGCTCACTCTTTGCGCAATGAGATTTTGGCATCTTAATGCAGAACGCCTCAACAAACTCCTGGGAGAAGGTACGTTTCCTAGGTGGACACATCTCCCATGAGAACTGGACTGTGAGTAACATCTTTTTTTTCCCAGATTCCTAACCAAAAAAAGTCAGAAGAAAAATTACTTTTGTCTGTCACTTGCCTAGGCCAAATTTGGACCAGCAATATCAAAGCTGAAGTACCTCATTAAAAGGTTCTTTGTTTCCTTTGCCTCTTGTGCATTCCTGATTAAAGACAAGAAGAAAGTGCCAACCGTCTGACTTGGATCATCAGCCAAAAGTATCCGAGTCAATGAAAACACTTCCTATTGATGCCATAGCCTCCAAAATGTATTGCCAGTGAGGTAGTATGACATTTGCATGGACTGCGCTTTAGTCGTTGTTAACCCTAACTGTGTATATTTACAGATGAAATAAAACATATATAGCAAAATATTTCTTTGCTGTACATCTGTGCAGTGTCTAACGTAGTCACAACAGTGACTTTAAATGTTATGGTAATACTAAAGATAAATCATATTTGTACTTGTAACGCATAGTTCAGCTCAGGAGTTTCTATCTGCAGTGATCAGCATCGTCTTCCATTTACAAAGTAAATGTAACTTACATTACTTAGTGTTCATTTTCAGCAACAATAATAGCTTAATTTTATTAACGCCTGGGATAACAAATAAGTTAACAATCTTTTTAAATTAATATACAAAATATTCATGAAGATTTGTTTAACCCTGGCCCGTGGTCACTTCTGGGATGAAATGCACCAGCATACCTCTAATATAGGATAGAGGAGAAAGGAAATGTGGTAAACTGATAATTGATGCTAGTTTTAAGTTTAAAAAAAAGGAGGGTATATATATGTATGTGGTCCATTACACACACTGAATTCACAATATATCAGAAGGGTTTGTGTAAAAATAGATTGGTTTTTTAAGGGAAATTGCAGAGCTTTCTTTAGATTTGGGATTTTGTTCTTGTTGCTCCTTTTCTTGAAAAAAATATAAACAATTACCCAACAAAACAGCAAATTGTGGTAGCAAATAGACCGAAGGAAGAAACTTTGTTATATAACACGAAGAACCTGTGGTAACCATCCCCAGTGTGTGTTGTTTGCTGTGACTTACAGCTTTGCTTAAGCATTTTAAAGATTCTTGCAGGTCTTTTTCAAGCTGCCAGCTCTAGCCTAGGAATTATGGTAATGTGCCACTTCTGAGCCCTCGGCAGGATTTGCAACAGAGAAATCACATCAGCCTATGCTGATTAACAATTCCATTCCATCCAGAGATTTATATAAAAAAACTATCTTACATTTTGCTTTTTAATAAGAACGATCGCTATCTCAAATTGAGTCCCAGCAAATTTTAATAAAGGCCCAAGGTTGAGTGGCATTTTGCATGCTGATTTAGCTGTGATTGCTTGCTTTTGATGAGCACCAGCCGGGCATGTATAGCTTTCCTCAGAGCAGGTTTAAAGACCAGTAGTAAGGAAAAGGATAAAAATAAAAACTTCCAACTGAAATTCGAGGTCTTTTCTCTCTGTGATTGATTACTGAATAAATACCTACACATATCTCTGCATTCAAGCCACAAGTAATATTCCCTACAGCAAAACAGCAATTTTAATGGTTTTAATATACTCCTCAGTCAAAATATGTTAAGTTTGATGGCTAAAATTATTAAAAAAAATTATATGATCAATCTATTTATCTATTTATCTTCATGACAACTCCTCAGTTTAATCAGCTGAGCATGGACTAGAATAAACCAATGCTTTTATTCTTGCAGTTTGGTATTTATATGAGGGTCCCTGTTTGGCACATTCTTTGCCATTGTTTTGGATAGTACTGTCAGTGCTCTGAATAATAGTAGCATATAAGTACGATAAGGTTTCAGGTTTCTGTCATTATGCAATAGAGACTGTCTCTATCAGCAGGCTATTAAAAAAGAACAAATTGTCAACGCATAATCTTTTGTAGCCACTCTCTGTTTGGAGTAAAAATATGCATTGGCAGTATTTATTTGGGAAAAACTGTCTTTTCTGAAGATATGGAGGGGAAAAAGGAGATTGCACAAAACTGTTGAAGTCAAAGCTCGGTGGCAGAGTGTATGTGTGTATGTGTGCGCGTTATGAAAGTAGCAACACCATAAAAGTGATCAGGTAAAGCATTCCATTTGTTTTGATTCACCATTTACGGTTCATCTTTTTCATCCCTCTCAATAAATTGTATTTCAACTTCTCTCATTAAAATAGTAACCCTTTCGTGCTCCAACTTGGGGAACAACAGAGGCAAGAAAGCCTTTCATATAGGAACCATCCATCATCATTAGAAATAATGATCCTCCCACACAGTAACTAGTGCAATGTATGTGAAGGAGTAAATAATTCCCACCCACTTTCTTTTGCCTCTTTCTCTTTGAGGGATTGCAAATGATAATTTAAAGGAACAGTGTGTGAAAGACGCCTTCAGTCACGGGAAAGATATTTCCATCTTGTAAACTGGGAAATCGGGGTAGGTGAGAAAAAAAGGATCCCATATGTTCTCAGTAGAGATGTCAAGCTTTTCCAGCTTGATGTTCCATAGCACAAGCAGGGAACTATCTTTACAAAATGATTTTTACTTCTTAGGGAGCAATGGAGGGAAAGAAAGAAAAGTAATGGCCACTCCCCCAAGAGGTAATTCCCAATAAACTCTCCTGAGCCTGTCTGATGCACTGCTGCTTTCCCTTCATTAAGTGGATCTCACTCAGCAGTTAAAGACTAAATGGAATGAGCTGCCAGTGAGAGCCGAGCTGCTTGCTGTGGGTCTCAAATCTAAGACTTGTCTAAGGTCTCAAATCACTTAAGCATATACTTAAGCCTAGTGCTTAAACCCATACACTTAAGCCCAAGAATATGCTGAAGCCCACATGTCATTTTAAGTGAATAAGCATACGTTCAGGTCGATATTTATTCCACATGATCAGGATCCTGTGTTAGTGCACCTCTGTAGATTCTCTCCATGGTTTGTGAACATAAAAGCATGTCCAGAATTCTGGTATTCTGGTATTAGATTGGACTAAAAACTCACTGGTAGTGCTGGCCTCTTCATCAGGAGGCTTCATGGAAGCTACTCAAAGGGCCTCAATGCTTACTAATAACACCTGACAGCAAAAACTTGGGAGAATTTCAACCTCCATAAAAATCACTATCCCCAAGTCCCTCCTTCCACCATCCAACCTTAGAGGTGCCTCAGCTTGTCGGGTGCCTTCTATTTTGGCTTGGCCAGCCCCAGTATGATCTGGCATGGCAAGGCAGAGTGGCACCAGAGTCCCCTGGGGGGCCCAATCCTGGAGGTATGCTGGGAACACAGCTAACTCTTGCTCGCAGGATCACACCCTTCAAGAATGCAGTCGTAGTTGCTTTCTTCTTTTAAATGCAACTGGTGGAGGAGGAGACAGCAGTGTCAGTGCTCTCCGCTCCTGTAATAAACCCAGGATTAAAGCAATCACCCAGGAACCGGGACAGTGGGCTCTGGGCCCTCCTCAGCCCCAGGGTTCAGAGTTGTCATTTCCCATGAAACCATCCTAAATCCCAAGGTGAGGGTGAGATGAAGGGCATGGGGAGGAGGAGGAGAGGAGAAAGCATTCATTTCCTCATTCCAGCTATGTTGACGAGCAGAGAGAAAGAAAGAACCATAGTACCCCAAGGTGACTTGCAAGGAGAGCATGGGCCCATTCCCTAATGATTAAAAAAAGGATTGTCTTAAGTTTTGGGTTTCACTTTTTATGCTGCATGGGTATTTTGCACTGTAGACTGAGATTTGAAGGATATAGAGGGTATAAATCTGTAGGAGACCTTTACTCATTAAATGCCTGCCTGACTCACTCCCAAAATTGCTACTGCCCCTTCACAAATCTGTCTCACACTTCATCTAGATAAACAGACATCAGGTTGAAAGGAAAAAGGGAAATGCCCCTGAACGGCAGCACCCCTTTGTCTTCACAAATGGTCATAGGAATCTCTTCATCTTTCCTGTGCAGTCCCACAGTTTGACCAAGGAATGCAGAAATGCTTTCTCCACCCAGCGTCACCTGCAGTCTTGTGGTTGGGGTACTCCCATGGCAATTGGGAAACGTAGGTTGGAACCTCCCAGACAGAGGCAAACCAAGAACTCACGTTGCTTTTATTGGCCAAGTGGTTTCAACCACTGGACTGCAACAGAAATGGTGAGAGGCTCCTCCTTTTCCTTTGGTGACTGCATTTTTTCATGGGAGCAAAACAAAGCTGGCTTTGCCTAGTCCTTTGAAGACCTGCTTAGGAGAAGCCTGGGGCCTGCTTGTCCCAGCCATACTTTCCCAAAGCACTGCTTCATGCACCACAACTTTGTGTTTTCGTTCTTGACCACTTAATTCTGTAGGGGGCCGTCAGGTGAGTTTTCTAAGGCATTAAAATGCTCCTCACATATTAATCTGAGGTCCTAACTGAGTCTGGGGTCCATCTTCAGCACATGTGCCCAAGAGTTGGGCATGAGTTGTCCCATTTCGAATAAACGTTGAGTGCCCTGTTTAACCCCCTGTGTTAAGACCTTCTTCAAGTGACAAAATTTTCTCAGCTGCTGAATCAGCCAGGATTGTCTACTTTCTTCTCCAGGTGACCCATTCAAAAAAAGTCAACAGAGCTAAAATGGAGCACAGTAAAAGCAGGGCTGCTTCTAGCAAGACGATGCCTCAGCCCATGCAGATGACCTCAACAAGCTCCAACAACTGCTGTGAATGTAATGCCTCCTATCCTCGTCTGGATCAGGCCTTAAGGACAGAGTTGAAACTTCAATGAAGATTTTTATAGAGGAAGGAGGGATAACATACCACAACAGAGATGCCATTTCAAAAAATTTAATGACTTAAGGCAGATACTCAGAAACCATAGGGATGACTGTGGGATGGCCTGGATCCTCAAAACGCTCTGCACCCTGGCACAGACCCAGCTGGGCAATTCAACATGTGCTTCCTATGAGGCATATAACCAGGTTCACTGGGACCACTCCTGCTTGTAGTCAAGAGTGGTTTCAAATATACAGACAGATGCGAGCCAGAAAACTCAAAACTTTGCCTAATTTAGCTTAGAAATATATAATAGGATCTAATGGCTGGTATCAGAGGCAGAGGAAAAATGAAGTTTCTCATCTGCGGGCATTTTTTACAATAATAATGCCGGCTTGTGACTTGTCTAAAATCACAGAATCACAGAATCACAAGGTTGGAAAGGACCCATTGGATCATCGAGTCCAACCATTCCTAACACTCCCTAAACCATGTCCCTAAGCTCTTCATCGACCCGTTCCTTAAACACCTCCAGGGAAGGCGACTCGACCACCTCCCTGGGCAGCCTGTTCCAGTACCCAATGACTCTTACTGTGAAGAAATGTTTACTTAGGGTAGAAAAGTGTCCTGAAACGCAAGTAAATAAGTAGGTGAGAAGTGAATTTGTATGGTTTTCTTCATTTGAGCAGAAAATACATTTCTGATATCAATATATCACTCTGTTTTACTGCTGTAATGTGCCATGGGAGAATAAGCTACTACTTTCCATTTCTTGTCTTTTGAAGTTAATTTCCGATCCTAACAGTAAATCAGAGTTGTGTAATCTTGCTGATACATTACAGGGCAATGAAAATTTAATTTTTAATAAGATCTTTACTTAAAAAAAAAAAAACTTGCAAAAATGAAGAAAGCTATGTTTAATCAAAACTGGGGCTTTGGCATGCGATGGCTAAGTTTAGAATGAAAAGTAACATCAAAGAGATGTCTTTTAGTTTAATTTCAAATAGCACATGCCACCTTGGAAGGGATAAATTCTGAAACATTTCTGTAAAATCTAGAAAATGCTGCTTAAGCCTAAGGAAATCTAAATAATAAGCAAAATATAACACTCACTAGTGAGAGAACACAAGGACATCGAGCTCTGTGTGTGTTTTTCAAGAAGAGTAGAGCATATATATATATATAAGTAATAGTTGTAAGATTATGTTCAATGTATGCAGTTGAAAATCTCTACATGCATCTCTTCTGCTGCCTGACTTTCTATGATATTACTTGAATAGACTCTCAGAAATCTATTTTCTATTTGGACATTACCTCCTGCCACGTATCTCATAGCCAGTTTAAACATCTTTTGAGCTGTAGGGTGAGAAAATAGGGAGGGTCATCCAGCAATTGGTAAAACGTGCACGCAAAATGATTCCTCAGTTCTGAAAAGCACACAAAATTATTAGAACCAAACAGCTCACTCGACACTGATGGCCACTTGTGCATTTTCTGCAGGATCTGGCCTGTATATTTAGTGAAATACATAGGTCCTAGCTGCAAAAAGAGCATGAGGAGAGATTCAACTATATAATTCCTGAAATCCATTCAGGAGAGTTGATGGGCCTGAAAACAAATAGAGATTGTGAATGCTGTTTTACACACAACAAATGTGACATTGTGCCTACTTCCCAAGAGCTGATTAAGGTCAGCAACCAGCTTTCATGGACGTTAGTTCTGACTCAAAACACTTTCCAAGAGAAAAAACCACCAAGCCCACTTCCCTTCAGTGTGACAAGTATTTTTATGACAACATTTTCACAGTGGCAGGAACTTCTTCCTGTCATTTTTCAGGCTGAAGAAAGCAGCAGCCCTTAGGCAGGAACCCATGCAAAGTCACACACGATCCTAAAGCATCAAGGCCGTGATTCAAAAAAAAGCCTGTTTCAAGCAGCAGTTGGAATCTGGACCCATTTGACTTCAATACTTTATTTTACTGGAAAATCTGCCTTGTGCTGAGCTGAGTAGCAGTGTCAGAGAGATGCTGAAGTCTTCTCTGGAAGAATTATCCCCTAAGCAGATAAAAACTAATGTCTGTGACAAACAACAACCTTCTGTCAAATCAGCACATTCTAAAGACCACATTTTTTCTCAGACTAGGCCGCAGTTCCTATTTGTGCTTTCACACCATTGCTTTGAGGCCTGATAAGATGCTATCAATGGGCCCTCTAAGTACTCAAGAGCCACTTTAAGGGGAATCGCTGGGGCAATTACCATAAGCAGTGAAAGATATGGTATTTATTGATGGGAGATTAATATTTGCCACAATGCAATTGATTTTTTCCCTGCAGCTTTATTTTCAAGTTCTTACAGTATTTTGTAGCCTGCTGTGGTCTTTCAGGTTTCTTTCTGGTTTAGATACGAATTTATTTTTAACTATCATTCTAATTGGATGGAGTTCTTCCAAGAATCTCCAATTTACTCTTACCATCTTTGATATAAATTACCCTAATTAAATTAGTAAGAGGAATGATGAGTTGAAGAAGCTGATAATCAGGATCTTTGTGTCATCAGGTTTTGACATAAACATCCTAGGTGTCGTAGGGCAGATATTTTCCATTTAAAGCTGGTGTTTCTGAAATTGCCTCAAAGCTAAGAGCTAGATTTAATGAAAGGACTTAGATATTCACAAGCTAAGTGCTGTAACGCCTGTATTTTAGGTGCTTGAAACTGAGAAACAAACAAAAACCCTGGACTCTAGCTACTCATCTCTTGCTGAGGTGGTGAAACACTTCTGGCTGAAAACAGATCAGCTGAAAAAAACTGACTTTCTGCGCAATTTCAAGCTGTCTTATAGAAACATGGAGCATGATGTGGAAAATAAAGGGTCAGGATGAAGGGAAGATGCAATTTTCCAACAAATTTCTTCATGTAAATTCTTTCAAAGACTACGAGAAATTAAAATGAATGGGTAGGTGCACATGGAGCTGAGAACAGTGTTAGGTAGCTGCCAAGAAGCTGGAGCAATTGCCCATAAAGTGGGCCAAGAGCTTTGTCCTTCCTTAACCGGAGAGGCTGCTGAGCGTTTTCTTCCTCTGCCCCATGTGAGGTGATGTCCCACAAGGGATGCTGGAGAGCCACTTGGACCTGTTCTTGAACCTGATGAGCACCAGAGATCACATAACAGCTTTGGGCAGTGAGTGGGCACTGGAGATCTACGCTTTGTATGTATGCACCTGCACTAGCACTTAGATACCCGCGTCCTTTGTTCTTACTAAAGGTTTGGAAAGGCTGCTTTTACTTGCTCCTGGGCAACCATAAATCAAAATCAAGTAGATCTTCAAGGATGAAATTACAGAAGGAAATTACTAAAATGCAGTGATTTTTTAGTGACTTTGTTTGTAAATTTCCATGCCAAGAAAAAGACCTGTTTTTCACTGCATGGTGCTCAACATATCTAAAAATAGGAGATTCTGGGTTGCCTTTAGCCAAAGAGAAGACACCACGAACCCTTTTTTTTAAAAAAAAAAATTAGACCTAGAGAGAGAATAGAAGTTTAGATACTAAAACCCAAAACCAAAATAGTTTTGTTGAATTATTTTTAAAAAGTCCCTTTTTTTTTTTTTGGTGATTTAGCACCTTTTAACTCCACTGTCTAAAAAACATTGAGGGGAAAATAAATCTTGTTAAAGACCCTTTCTAACAGAAAAAACCATTAGTATTGAGAGGTTCAAAAAAATAAAGGAAGATATATTTTAACTTTAGAAAAACTGTTTTAAAGCACAAATCTTCAATTTCTCTTAAAATCAAAATAACTATTTTCAGACTCATTTTAGAGTTAAGTAGAATCAAAACCAGGCAAAACTCAAAATTTTTTCTTCTTTTTTTTTTTTCTTTTTTTTTTTTCCCCTACCTTAAAGTGTTTCTTCAGTTCTTCTTGTTTTTGAAAAATGCAAAACGTTCTGTTGCCTGCCAAAAAGTCCCCTGTGGCAAGCACAATGCCTTTGCTGGCCAACATGCGGACGTATAACTTCTCAACCTTGCATTCCTGCCTCACACAAAATTCCCATTGATTTCAGTGGGAGTCCTGCACAGAAGGACGAAGTCTTTGGGTTAATGCAAGACTATGAAAGGGGAGAAAGTGCTTACTGTACTGAGAATATGCATCTGAATTGGTTTTATCACAGCTGGCAGGGCAGTAAAAGAAACAGCTCTTGTGGTTAGAGTGACGTTGTTCATTCCTAGCCTAGAATTTGGAAAGAGTTATTATTTAATAAAGTTTAATTTGATGAAGAGAATATTTTTAACGCCCTAAACTGCACTCTATGAAGATGACTGATAGGCCCAGCCCACTCGCAGAAAGAAATGCAATTAATTGGTTTAATGAACTCACCACAT